>NC_140584.1:991985148-992626398 GCF_964204655.1 Triturus cristatus | reverse complement strand
CTGCTTTTCATCGGCTTCTATGGGACAAAGAAGAGAAGAGCTGTAAAGAAGCAAATCATCTTCAGATGGTTTGCCTAGTGCATCAAATTGATTACGGTTTGGCCAAGAAACAGCCTCCATAAGGCCTATGCACTCACTCCACCAGAGCAAAGGCCATTACCACTACACTGGTGTGCGGTGTCCTAGTCTTAGACTTTTGCCAGGCTGCTACATGAGGGATGGCCCAAACTTTCACAAAGCACCACTTACTGTCTGGATAGCAGGTTTCAAGGTAAGTGCATTGAACCAGTTCTTTCCTGCAGGATTTGCTCGTCTGAACCATTCCATAGACCCACCCCCTGGGGTTGTCCTGCTTGTGTGTTTATTCACAAAGTGAGGCGTATCCAGGCAAAGCAGAAATTTACATACATATGGTAATGCTCATTGTGGTGAATACTCTGACTGCAGATTTCTCACTGACCCACCCTCTTCCCCATTCCGTGGAATTGATCCCTTCAGTCCATGATAATAAGGTTTTGCAGCATTCACTTTTCTGGATTCCCATGCTATGCATTAGTCCACCATGTAGTGGTTGTGTCCAGAATTCACCACTATCTTGTAGTCCTATTTTATTTTGTACATTAACGGATGCCCATTGGTGCATCCTGTGATGTCGTACTGCTCCCCCCAGAAGCTCCTACCTTTGGTCGCCATCTTCAGATTCTTTTATTTCCGACGTTGGGTCTGGATGCTTGCCGAGGAAGAAAAAGAAGTTTACAAAGTTCGTCAGAAGTTCACCAAACATTTTCAATCAAATTTGGAGAAGAACACTGTCAAACAACTACCGGAGGAGAAGTCGAGAAGAAGGAACAGATATTTTCCCAACAGAGTATCGAGAAATGCTAGACGGGGGCTCCCTCTATGACCTAGATGGAGAAAACTCCATTCCAAGTCTGTCTGAATTGCCACAACAATTTCTAGCAGAAGGATCAACATCCAGTCTGCCTGTTCGTGGAACATCGAAGTGCTGACTGCAATGCCGGCGCTATGTTCACTTCAGAGACACTGAGGTTGAGAGAGACAGAGGGGAGAGTGCATCACAGCATGCAGGATCAATAAATAACTCAGACCCTGAACGACCTGGGGCCTGACTAGTGACGAGAAGGAGTAAGTCGCCAAAGGTGCCGAGGGAGAAACATAGGACGCTGACCTGAGGATTGTTTACGTCGCTTCACAGGCCACCAATAAAAGAACAAAGGTAAGAGAGACTCCCAAAAAGGGCCAGAGTTCGTAAATCTGACTCAAGGGAGTCAAAGGGAACCTCGTCGTTAAAACACTCACGGACCAAAGGCAGGTCCCAAGACAGAGAGCCCATCAGATCCCTTGAAAGGGACACCGCAAAATCTTCCAAGAAACCCAAATCGTCGAAAGACAGACAAGGAAAAGATTCTTTGACTTTGAAAAAAGAGAGGTCCCGAGTGGAACACCGAAGCTTGAAGACTGATATGTCGTTGAAAGACTCTTCAGCGTCAAAGAGTAGATTGATGTCGACCTTCAACACCAAAGAAAGGTCAACCGAAATAGAAAGAAGGAAGAGGTGCCTCGAAGACGAGATGGCCTCCCAACTTCAAAAGAAGAAGGATTTGACAAATCCATGAGGTGTTTTAAGATACCACCAAGGACTTCGACACCAAAAGAACCAGACAACAAAGTCGTTGAGGAACTCAAACCTCCTCTGACGCCAGAACCTCAGGAGGAAGAAGAGGTACTCTTCTATGAAGGAGAAGAGGAACAACTTTGGGGCTTGTATCAAGGCTCAGATAAGTCAGAATACACTGAGTCGCAGTGGCAAGACATGGAAACAGACTCCCTGGAGGAAGGGGTAGATGCCTATTTGTTGAGGCCTTCGCTTCCAGGTGACGTCATGTACAATTAAGTTATAAAGAAACCTGCAGATGAATATGGTGTGCAACTGGAAGAAAAACACAGCAATCTTACTGGAGATCCCTTTACCATACCAAGCCAGGCACCAATTTCTAACTATACTTTCTAGTGTACTTGATCAAAAAAGTGAGGCCTTCAAAGAACCCTTTACTCGCAGAATCATGACTCCAAACCCGGAGAAGAAGTACAAGCATTCTTCAAATGAGCCTGCATACATCAAGGGTACAGTACCGGCTTACTCAATCATCACCTTGACAGCTCAGAAAAGGGTCAGCATTCCCTCAACATCTGGACCACCACATGACAAGGAGAGTAGAAGGATGGAACTAATGGGCAGAACATTTGAGCGCAGTGCAGCAAATCTATGGCGCATCGCTAATTCATTGCCCCCCCTAAATAGACATTCCTGCCAGCACTGGGAGGAGATGGCTGAACTGATGAAACACCTGCGAGATCAGAACAAGAAGAGAGTTGCACATCTGGCAGAAAAGGGCAAAAATATTGCCAACACTTGCCTGAAATCGGCATTGGAAGTGGCAGACACCTCAAGCCACAAAATGATGATGGGGCTTACACTACACCGCCACTTCAGGCTACGAATATGGGGGTTCAGTTGTTTGGGAGTATAGTTGGATACACCTTAAACCAGATAAAAAATGATAACGAGACAGCACAGTCCATGGGACTTTGCAGTTCAAGGCAGGGATATAAAGAGGGGCAGTGACATCACGCAGGTGCTCAGGAAGAGGACACTTCCAAGCAGAATCCACACACCTGTCATTCCTGTGGAGCACCAAACACCAGCTCCCCAACAAACCTAGCAATACCAGCAACAAGGAAATCAATTCTTTTGAGAATGAACAAGAAGTAGGGGACCGCCTCGCAGCAGAGACACAACCCCTACCAAGTGACTTCCCACGAACGCAAGACTTTTCACTCACAACACCAGTGGAAGGCAACATAGAGGACAGCAGCCTCACCTACACAACAGCAGTGGGAGGCAGAATTAAAAAATATCCTCCAGGAATGGAGGAAGATAACATCAGACAAATACATTCTAAATATCATTCAATATGGAGATTTGCATAGATTTGGACAGAAAACTTTCAAACCGAGGTCCAAGGATGAAGTTTCATTCTAGGGAAGAAAGATCCCGCTTACTCAAGGAGGTTGAGGAATCGCTGGAAAAGAGAGCAATAGAAAGAGTACCAAGAGAAGAGATCAACATGGGAAATTACTCCACATATTTTCTGATACCAAAGGTAGATGGATCTCTAAGGTCAATTTTAGACCTAAGGTTTATAAACATGTTTATGAGGGCACACAAGTTTAAGATGACAACCTTATAGGAAGTAATCCCCAATTGCAAAGAGGGGACTCTATTTTGCTACCATACACCTAAAAGATGCCTACCTGCATATCCCAGTGAATACAAAGCACAATAAATACTTCATGTTTGTGGTGGACAAGATGCATGACCAGTTCACTGTACTGGCATTTGGGATAAAATCAGCACCAAGAGTATTTACAAAGTGTAGCGGCTGTGGCATCCCACTTAAGAAGACAGCGCATTCATGTCTATCTATACATAGACGACTGGCTAGTAAGAGCAAACTCACACAAAAAATGCAAGGAACATGTACACCAGCTAATGAGAACTTTATTCAATTTGGGATTCGCCATAGACCTAGAGAATTCAATACCAGAGCAGGAAAAATTGTTTCTAGGAGCAAGAATAAACTCAATGCAGTGGAAAGTGTATCCCAGCACAAAATGCATTCAGTCTCTCCTATTGGAAACTTTGTTACCGCAAGAGGAAAGCTCTGACAGTGAAGATAGTGGGCAGACTGATAGACAAGGTGGTCTCCCTTTGATTCCATATGCAAGACTACATATGAGGCCAATTCAAGAATGGATCCAAAACCAATGGTTACAAGGGACTGGGAGTTGAAAAGATTTAGTGGTAGTCACTCAAAAAGTACAGGAGGAAGTGGTGTGGTGGAACAAATCACATATAACATGAGGAAGAAACTTTGTACAACCAACTCCCAACAGTGACAATTACAACAGATTCCTCACATATGGGTTGGGAAACTCACATAGGCTCACTCAAAGTGAGATGAGTTTGGAAGGAACAAGATGATATAATCTTTCTTCCAACAGAACGGACAATCATTAAGACTTACTAATAATAATGATGTCTGGCCTCAACAATGCAAATGCTCACACTTTGAGGAATTAACTCACTCAGAATCAACTATCCTCCCGACCTATCCAAAAACAGAGCAAAACTAATTTCAAACATAACGTACTAAGAAGCAACCCGGAAACTCCCATATCTGACTCCTATTTTTGCTTCTCAAAAGGAGCCATTGGCATTGATTTGATCTTCTACACAAGACGCAAAGCTAAATGGCAGAAAGTGTTTTACTCCCATAAGGCAGTAAACACCACACAGAACATTCCCCATGGTCTCAAACGCATAGTACCACCCTGCCCCACACTTAAAGGGAAAGCTACCATCTCAATTTATAAAAATGGCAACATCCTCATACAAGCACTCGACAATGACTTACAAACATCTGACTCAGTTTTAGTGGCCTGAAAAGACAAGTAGCAGCCACAGCAAAACCACCCAGCCACCTGCCTCCGACACCTAACCATGATCGTAATCCGACTGACACCTCACAAAGAACTACACCCATCGGCAACAGCCATCCTGCAGCCTACGTATTCCCTAACAGTCTCCATCTAGACCTGAAAAGTCAAGCAGCCACCCTAGCAAAACCACCTAGCTACCCATCTCATACCCCCGAGCCCCAACCATTATCCTAAACCCACTTTCCAAAGTAGTACTCCCATCTGCAATTGCAGCCCCGCAGACCACATAGCTCCTTAGACTCTCTAACTAGACCCTAAAACCAACAGGAAGTGGGTCGATACCTAAGAAACATCCCACAGACATAGAGTATGTTATGGAAACAATAATGCTTTCTGGTCAAGAAAAGTTGCAAACATTCACACACACTGATAATGCTATCTGTTAGTGCACGTCCCACAAACTCCCCGTAACCCAAATCAATGACAACCTGCAACTGCTTAGGGAAGAGATAGTATGGGTCAAGAAGAAAGTCATCACTTTTCTTCTCACTTTAGAAATGATGTACATGACCAAATGCGCGGACTCGCCTTCCAGCAGAAAACTTACTTTCAACAGCACACGTACAACTCCCCGAAACAACAAGCGTCACCACCCTAGAAGAACGAATAATCACCTCTGAAGAAGAGATAAACACTCTGCTAATTTGCTATCAGGGAACACAGAAGACCTCCCCTGAAACAGCCAAAATACTGATCCTCAACCTATCCAACAATAAAAATCAGAGAGACAACCCTCTACAGGTCAATCACAATAATTTGATCCCATTAGCAACGAACACCATGTCGACCACAGTAACCCACAAAACAATAGCAAATCTGAAATCCATGCTGCACAACTGCAGATCTGCCGCAAAATATGTAACTGATATAGCATATGTGAGCCTAGTGCATGATCTGGACATTCTCATCCTAACTGAAACCTGGCTCAACCCAACTGCAGCTTCAATAATGGACCTTCTCATTACCCCAGTTTTTACCATACTAAGTCTAGACCACACAGTAAAACAGAGTGGAGGGCTTGCTGCAATCTACAGAAACTCCCTAACTTTAAACTTGATCTCGCTAGAAGAGCCATCCTTGTTTGAACTCACGGGAGCTTAAATCAAACTTGAAAACAAAATGTTAGCAAAAACACTCTTCTTATACCACCCACAGGGTGACAACACTATCTTCCTGGAACAACTTATGGAAACTATCACAATCAATGCTTCTACACTCCCTAATACTATATTATGAGGTGATTTCAACCGGTATTGAAACAATGTCAATGACCCCACAGTGGCTGCACTCAGTAACATGCTTGAGGACCTCAACATGATTCAAACTTACAGTGGACTAACGCACAACAAAGGTGCCACACTTGACCTCATTATTGCTAAACCAGGATCAGTAAACATGCTAGACATCACCCCAACCAGACTGGTCAGACCATCATCAAATTCTCTTCTAAATATTCACACAAAAAAACTAAATCAAAGGTCAAAAGAGAATGGAAAAAGGTGGGCGAGGAATTTCTGCAATGTAAACAGATCAGTACTGATGGATATGTGCCAAATGCCAAACTGCCTTGGCACCCGGTCTATCCAAACATCAGTTTAAAATCTTATGCATTTCTACCCCAACCATATGACTGACATAGATCAGAAAGCTGCTCCATTACAACTAAAAAGGCTAAAGGAAAAAACATCAGTACCCTGGTCCAACCAAAACATTAACAATGAAAGAAGCCAACTGGGACGGTGGGAATGACTATGGAGGAAGGACCCAAACATTACCCACCTCAAACAGCTGAACAAAAGGCGATCCTGAAAGCCAAACCATCAGCGATCAGATCTCAACTGGATAAAGCAAAGAACGGGCACAGAAAACTTTTTGACATAATAAAGCAACAGTCAGGAAAACTTGCAGAACCCACAATTGCTAACAACTCAACAGACATTTGCAACATCTTGTCAATGTTCTTGAAAGACCAGATCATAAGCAACTCTTCCCAATTTAGCAAGTCCCCCTGCTAGAGAATCCAACAACTCCACCCTCACAACATGTATACTGACCAACACTCCCCAACTGTCCCAAGGAAAATCAGAGCCTTCTGGAACAGTTTCAGACCTATGTCCATGAGGGAAATCCTGAAATTCATGCAGTCGATGAACCCAACTACACATTTAGAAGATCCCATTCCCTCCCACTGTTTTGCTTCGCTTACCAGATAATACAGAATCCGCCACACAGGGGCTCAACCCTACAAAGCAGGAAACGTATTAACACCAAACAAACAACACCTTTAGAAAAAGGTTTTATTTTACAAAATGCAAGGACTCTCTCTTAGAATAAGGCGTGGGGTTTTATTTTACACAATGCTCTCTAACAAAAAGGCTTTCCCAAATGCACAAAATTCAAATACACAAAGCAAGGAACAATATCAAGAAAGTATCAATTTGTACCATAATCTCATTTCCAAATGGCGTGACAAAGGGATGTTGGACACCAATGAATTTCTCTTTCTGCGCAATAGTGACCCAGTGACACCAACGTTTTATCAACGTTTTATCCATAAGGATAAAGTGGATCCACCTGGAAGGCCGATAGTCTCCTCGAAAGGTCTCACAGAAAATATGTCCATCTATATAGACGGTTTTCTTTCCCAACTGGTTAAACAACTTACATCCTATGTGAAAGATACGAAAGACTTCATCATCCAATTGACTGATATCCAATGGGAACCTACCTTTTTACTGATTGCCCTAGACATTACCAGTCTGTATACCTGTATTGATCATCGTCAGGGTTTAGATGCAATGAAATATTTCCTGAATAAGAGATCACTGAAATTTACAGAACATAACAACATGATAATTGAATTTATACATTTCTGTTTATTTAATAACATCTTTTTGTTTCAGGGACAACTATACAGACAAATCTCAGGGACAGCTATGGGAACCTGCTTCGCCCCCAGCTATGCGAACCTTTTCGTAGGCTGGTGGGAGGAGTAGGTGGCCCTTAGCGATGAAAGAAAAAAATGGGCAGCATTAGTAGTCACATGGCACCGCTATCTTGACAAGCTTCTCCTAGTTTGGAGAGGGTCGGTTGCACAGGCAGAGGATTTCATATGTGAACTTAACAGTAACGATTTGAATCTTGGGTTCGCATTTGAAATCAGTGCTACATCAGTCAATTATCTAGATCTCAGGGTATTTGTCAAAGATGGTAGCCTTGAAACCGAATTATATCGGAAATCAACTGCCGGCAATTCGATCTTGCATGCCGGCAGTAACCATCCTCCAAAACTCATTAACAGCATACCTTACGGAGAGTTCCTCCGTTTAAAGCGTAATGGTTCTAGCGAGGCCGATTTTAAAATAGCTGCCGCTAATTGCATCACGAGATTTCAAGTTAGGGGATACAATCAGGAAGTGCTGTTATCTGCACTCCAAAAAGTGGAAAGAATCCCTAGAAAAGAACTTTTATCCACCAGAAAAGATGCCAGTAAAGTTGATAACAAGATGAAAGGCAATGAGGTCAGCAAATTCCGCATGATTACAACTTTTTCGGATGATGCCAATGTCCTCAGGAGAATGTTGCAAAAAAACTGGCATATTCTCCAAACTGATTCTGTGATAGGCATGGATGTCCCTGCGGTACCATTGATCACATTTCGCAAATCGAGGTCACTTAAAGACAAGTTGGTCCGAAGTCACCTGTCTTCTAATACACCGACAAGTGGCACACTCAAAGATATGAAAGGCTTTTTTCCATGTGGAAAATGTAGGGCCTGCATAAACAGCAAAAGAACTTTGAGTTATAACATTGAAGGAGTAAAAAGACCCAAAAAGATAGAGAAATTCATCACATGCTCTACCACCCACGTGGTTTATTGCTTGCTATGCCCATGTGGGTTGAGATATATAGGAAGTACCATCAATAATGTCAAAATGCGCATCCTTGAACATCATCGCGCCATAATGAACAAAGATAGCAACTACCCTGTTGCTCGACATTTTGCCCTCAAACATCAGAGCAACAGGGAATTGCTACAATACTTTGGGCTAGACCATGTACCTATAAATCCTAGGGGCGGGGATAGAGTGCAAAAATTACGACTAGAGTCTCGTTATATTATAGATTTGCACACTAAGACACCGCATGGTCTTAATAGTGGAGAAGAATTGGTCGTGCATCTTGGAAGATAAACCAGGATTCATCCAATTCGTCCTCCTGCATCACCGAGCCTTTTGTCATTTCCTATCCACTGCCATCTGTTTGTTACTTTATCACTCAATGCCACATGTTTGTCACCATCGAAAAAAAAAAAATTAAAATTTTTTGAAAAGAAAGATTTCCTTTGAAAAATTCTGTGTAACATTTGAAAATTTCAAAACTTTGAGTTTTGCGGGTATTTTTGACCTTTTGAAATTTTGACTTTTTTCTGACAGCCATAAATTCCCCCATGAGATGCATTCACAAACGGCACACTATTGGAGTATTAATTTAATACATGTCTTATTGAGGACAATTTAATGCCGATACACGGCGTAATACGAGAAATATCCTTTACCAATGTGCAGATAAACAGGAACCAATTTCCTCATATTGATGTTTATGAGAATATATCTAGGGAAAATGGCGCCAATTGTAGGTAAGATTTTGTATTAAGGCCGATACACGGCGGAATTTGCTGGCACTGCTGTATTTTGATCAGTAGTGCTGTTTTACAGTTTAAGGAACAAATGGTAATTGACATGTACATATACATATGTTACTATATGGATATATTGGTTTCATATTTACTGTTGCGATAATATCTATAGCATTGAGGTAAAACACGCTGTCCGAATTCTGATGAATGCAATACTATGTCAAAATGTCAGCAACTAACACGTTGTTTACACCGTTATAAGATGGCCGCCGTAGAAACAGTACCTTATTGAGGCATTTATGCCCGTTATTTGTTTCTGTTTTGGTACGGCGGAAGTGATGTCAATGAATTTGTCTTTTAAAAATGTCCGCACGCAGCGCTTTCAATTAGACACTGAAGAAGTAATTTCCGAAACGCGTCTGTTTGCTGTTTGGTCTATCTGCTGATTAAAGACTAACTGATACGAAGCTCCCCGTGAGTGCTGAACTTGGTTGCAAGGACTTTGTTGGAAGCGTATATATATATATATATATCTACTGGCGGTCGCCAGCTGATAGTTATAGTTAGGACCGTGTTTCCATAGGAAATCCGCAACATTCTATTTGGAATAACTTTGGCGCCGGTTGACGAATCCTCGCAAAATTTTCAAAATAGGTGGGGCGCTCCGCTCCGCTCCTACCCTGAAAGTCTCGGGGGGGATTCGTCAAGCGGGGGCTGAGAAAAAAGGGGGGTCCCAAAACACGTTTTCCCCATGCAATTTTCCATAGGGACCTTTAGTCCAAGGTACAGCCCGAACGGCTGAACAGAATTACTTGAAATTTGGCAGAGAGGTAGTCCTCAGGTCAGGGAAGTGCCTTTTGCAGGTCTGGTGTCAATCTGTTCAGTAGTTCCTGAGAAAATCAAAAGTAAAATCATATACATATGTGGGCGGAGCCTAACCACACATCTCATCCTGAGATCTGATTGGCTGTCAGCACTTCATCCAAGAAGTGTTGGCAGCCATCTTGGGACCAATATACATGATAGCACCTCATTAAAAAGCATTGCAGTTAATAGAAGGTTTTAAGACTTTAGTTACATTATAAATCATTTGTTGATGGTACCATACTCATTTTAGGAATTATGGTATGTTCTAAGGTGATTTCACCATGTGAAAAAGCCTTCTGCTGGGATATCCTGATTGAGAGAAAAATATTTTCTCATGCTTTTCCCACAGAGGTTTGGAAGGTGATCTATAAGTTAAACTGAGAGCTTATTTTCTGTAAATTCACATTATCTTTCTCAGTCATGTGAGAATGAAGTCTGACATTCTCAGTAAAACATGTACATCCAACAAGGGCAGAGACTGTCAGTTGATTCCTTTGTGTTCTACTGCAGCTTCCCAGAGTGTTCCAAAGAACAACTAGAGCGCTAACAGTCCTACTTATGATAAACATATGGCACACCTGAAGCCATCTTGCTTGGATTAAAGTGGTAACTCTTAAAACATTTAATTTAAAAAGGAACAAAATGAGGGGGTTCATTTTTCCATAAAAATTATGATTAGTGCTGCAGAAAGAAAAATTAGGGCACATTTTGAGTGACTTCTCAAATCCTCTTCTATTTCATTAAAAAATTCTGACATGCAGACTGAAACATGCACTTTGAATACCAGCAGCAGTTTTCCCTGGTGAGCAGTAGCTTTACTACAGTGATCTAATGAGCAAAAAGAGTGCTAACATTCTGAATTTATGGCAAATGTGTGACACATCTGAATGCCTTCTTGATGGAATCAAAGTAAAAAACTGAAAGTATTTCCTACTGAGGAGACTGCAGTAAATGAGGAAATTAGGAAACTTCATAACAAATAAGTCTCCCAAGATGGCCACCAGAGACAAAAGAGCCCAAATGTAGCCCAAATATCACCCAGATGTAGCCCAAGTATAGCCCAATGACAGAATGTCCCAGAGTGTTCTTAAAAACAACTAAAGCGCTTACTGTCTTCATTATGACAAAAGTATGGCACACCTGAAGCCATCTTGATTGGAATAAACTGGTAACACTTAAAACATTTAATTTAAAAAGGAACACAATGAGGGGGTTCATTTTGCCATAGAAATTCTGATTAATGCTGAAGAAAGAAAATGAGGGCACATTTTGAGTGACTTCTCAAATCCTCTTCTATTTCATTAAAAAACTCTGACATGCAGACTGAAACATGCACTTTTAATACCAGGAGCAGACTTCCATGGTGAACAGTAGTTTTACTACAGTGATCTAATGAGCAACTAGAGTGCTAACATTCAGAATTTATGGCAAATGTGTGACATATCTGAATACCTTCATGATGGAATCAAAGTAAAAAACTGAAAGCATTTCCTACTGAGGAGACTGCAGTACATGAGGAAATTAGGAAACTTAATAACAAATAAATCTCCCAAGATGGCCACCGGAGACAAAAGAGCACAAATGTAGCCCAAAATCACCCAGATATAGCCCAAATATAGCCCAATGACAGAAGTGTGCAAAACACTTATTATTTTGTGTTTTTGCAGTGTTATATAGTGCAGACTTGTCAGGTATTGGAGTGCTTTACATGAGCATTGGTTACATCACACAAGAACAAATTAATTTTGGTTGTAGACACGGGGAGACAAAGTGATTTGACCAGAATCACAGAATGTCGAGCTGAAGCAGAAACTCCAACCTGGTTCCCCAGTTGCAAAGTCTGCAGTTCTGGAAGTAACACCACATCCTCTCCCCTAAGTGCAACATTTAATCAAGTGGTCAACTGGATAAAAAAACATAAAGATAACAAATAATTTAAAAGTGCTTTGTCGCTATTTGAAAACTCAGAAAATATGTCCTTATTTTAGTCTTTTAGAGCACTAACCATAATTTTGATGCCAATAAGACCCTCTCATATATGTAATTTCTAAAGGAAATGCTCTAGGTATTACAGTTTTGATTACATCAAGATGACGTCAGGCGTTCCACACTTTTGTAATAAATATAGAATTTTAGAAATCTAGTTGTTCATTAGGATACTGTTGAGAGGCAGAGGCCAGGGGCACGGACTCTGAAAATTGAAGGCAGGTGCAAAGGCAACAATTTAACCACACTGAGCAGGCAGGAAGGGCCGTGGCAGCACAACAGACTATGGAGGGCAGTGGAAAGGGGGGCAGGGGCAACAAACCAACAATACAGGACATGCAAGAGAGGCTGTGGCAATGTAATAGACCATTGTGGGCAGAAGGAAGAGGCAATGGTAGTACAACCATACATGCCAACAGACCCGATTCAGCCAGGAAACGTCCAATGTTTTTAAGCTCAAATGGGCTTTATTTGATCTGTCTCCTGTCTACAATCTCCTCTTTTTCAATGTAACTCAAAGGGGAAAATCAATACCCCAGTTTTTTTTCAAAATCTCCCTCTTACCAAGTTCAAAATGTTCGCAAGTATGGTACATTGGATCATGGAAGGAAATGGGGTAGGGACATGGACTTGGATAACAGAGGACAGGAGGGACATGGAGAGGTGCACCAAACTGACCCTGCAGGGCAGGCATCAGGGTTTGCAGCAGCACAATACACCACACCGGGCATGCGGGACGGGAGTGCAGCACAACAATCCATAGAAAGCAAGAGGGAGGGGACAGGACCATGCACATGGACAACAGAGAACAGAGGGGCAAGAGGCAATGGTAGCTATCTGACCATAATGGACAGACAGGAGAGAAAACTGCAGCATAACAGACCATAAAGGGCAGGAGGGACGGATCAGGGGCATTACAATGGAACAGGCAAGCCAGGAGGGAGGGAGTAGGGGTCTGCACATGTAAACAGAGGACTGGGGGAAAGGGGGCAGGGCAGGAGCAGCAAGATAGCCATGGAGGTCAGGCAGGATGGGCACTGGAAGCAAGACACACCATGAAGAGCACCACTGAGACTGTGATGGCATACACACAGACCATGGAGGGAAGGTGGGAGGGGGTCAGGGGCAGCCAACTGACCACACAGGGAAGGTGGGAGGGGCCATGGCAGCACAGAAGACCATGCATGGCAAGTCGGAGGGTTAGTGGCAGCACAATGGCTATGATGGGCAAGAAGGAGGGTGCAGGGGCATGCACAAAGGACGATGGAGGATAGAAGGGAGGGTCAGGACCTGTGCACAGACAAGAAAGTTCAGGGGAAGGGGCCTCACTACAGACCACATGGGGCAGGCAGGAGGAGCAGTTGCAGCACAACAGACCAGGGAGGGCAGAAGGGTGTGGCAGTACAATGGACCATGTAGGACAGGAGGAAGAGGATAGGGGCATGGCAGGGTGGAGGTGGCAGGGACAGGTTACAGCCATCTGACAATGCTAGGCAGGTGGGAGGGGAGTGGCAGCTCAACAGAACACTCAGAGTAGATAGGAGTGGCAGGTCCATGGAACATAGTGGGCAAAAAGGATGGAGCAGGGGCATGCACAAAGACATCGGAGGGCAGGGGGGAGGAGAATAGGGGCAGCAAGCTAAGCACAGAGTTTAAGCAGGAGGTCAATGATGGGGCATAGAATTGGGCAATGGAGGGCAGGAGGATTGGACTGGTACATCATACTAAATTGAGGGCAGTGGCAGCACATCCGACCATGCATGGCAGGAGGGAGGAGGCTAGTCCATGGATTCACACAACAGAGGATAGGGAGGAGGGGGATGGGGCAGCAAGCTAACTGTTCAGAGAAGGCGGGTATTAGGAACTTTATTGTTTTTAAAACGTGTGTCTGTGCGAACTACTTAAAATATGAACAAGTATGCAGCATAATCTCACTTTTATTCAGGAAGAAGAGGACGTTTGTGACTGTGACTTCGGGCTCACTTGGCAGAAACACCCCCTGACCCTCCACCCCCTATCGCAAAATGTAATGCCTGTGAAAAGGGTAGGTGAACACAGTGTTATATAGAACATAGTCCTGAGAGCACGATTGAAAAGGAAAACTAGATATAGTGTATGGTATAAACTATGCACCAAAAAGTGTGATATAAGATGAACCGGGCGTGAAATATAATATGCAATACATTGTGCGCAATTACAGATTCATTGGAGAGCGCGAGATAGCACAGGCACTAGCGCGTGCTATGCGATATGCGCCTTGGAGTGTAATATGCACAGGGCAGTGTTGTGTAACCTAACTAGTCTCTAAAGTTGTAATATAAAATATGTGCTCGGGAGTGTAACGTTGCATGTGCACTGTGACAAAGATATGGATCCCAGATTGTAATATGTATGGCATAGCACTGTGCGTTATAACATAGGCATCGAGGAAGGCACGTTAGATGGGGCAATATAACCCGTGCAAAGACAAGTGTGGCATGACATATTCACGGGGTGGTGTTACAGTGCACATGGGCTAGAGAGTGTCATAGCATATGCACTAGCTAGTGGAATACAACACAGAGGTGTGTGGCACTCAGCAGGCAATGGTGGGTGTAACACAGCATTGGGCTCTGCCATGAGCACGCTGTGACTCTCAAGTGATGTTCGTCCCCTTTCCAGAGAGTAAAATAAAAAGTATTACACATCCGGCAGTGGATGTGTGTTTTATTAACCATGAGGGGGGTTTCTTGCATAGTTTTGGTCGAATTTTGGTCGAATCCCCTTTGAATGGCTTGGTGTGCATGTGTATTAAATGTGCCCGTCAATAGCTACCCATGTTTGTATAAATAAACGACAAGGGTGTCTACCGGGATTAGGCACGGTAGGGCATCAGACATCTCAGAGCTTCACTAGTGGTGTAAATACATTCCACGTGGATTCATTGTATGCATAGTCACCTTTTAATGAATATCACGCAAATCGTGATGGTGATGGTACGTACGGTTTGTCCAGCATGTCCTAGGTGTGTCTATAAATATATATTTTTTTAAAATAATAAAAAACAGTGGCCGGCCCTGGGGATTGGGGTCAAAAAAATATAATTAGGAGACAGGCCCTGGGGGATGGGGTCATCAGGGCCAATAAATTAGAATAAGAAGGGGAACCACACAGCCCCCCTTCTTAAAAAATGAAAATAAATAAAAGACTGGCATCGTGCCGGAGGCCACGCCCCCTCCTTGCAGCACTCTGCAAACGCGCCCCCTGGCGAATTGTAAGTTGGGGAATTAATTCCTCTTCAATACTGAGGGTCCCTGAGGGCCAACTAGCCCAACAGGCATCTCCAGTATGCACCAGGGAGCTGCGCTGCAGACAGGTGTTCTGAGGCCAAGGCCCTTTTTACACCTCTCTGCAACGCAGCTCTGTGGCGCTTACTGGAGGTACCTAGTGGTCTAGTTTGACCCTAGGGACCCTTAGGATTCAAGGGGACTTAATCTCTCAACTTAGAACAGCAACAGGGCGCGTTTACACAGTGGTGAAGGGAGGGGACGGGGCCTGAGGTGACGTGTGCAAACACGCACTGTGGCACGTTTTAAATTGGGGATATAATTTCCCTTCAATACTGAGGGCCCTTGGGGGCTAACTAGCCCACCAAGTGCTTCCAGTAAGCACCACTGAGCTGCATTGCAGTGAGGTGGTCCAGGCCGTGCCACTTTTTACACCTCTCTGCAACCTAGTGGGCTAGTTGGACCCTAGGGTACCTCAGGATTCAAATGAACTTAATCTCCCAACTAAAAACGGACACAGGGCGTGTTTACACAGTGGTGAAGGGAGGGAACGGGGCCTGAGTTAACGTGTGCAAAAACGCCCTGTGGCCTGTTTTAAGAGGTAGTTTTAATCTCCCTGCCCTATTATATACTAGGGGCTTACAGAGGAGGTCATGCTAATCACAGGGGGACCCCAACGCATAATGTTCCCTAGTGTATGTAGGTGTTTTCACTGTATTCTAAGTGTCTTTTAACATAGCACTGGCTCTAGGACTGGTTAGTCAGACTCAGTTACCACCAGTATCCGTCTGAAAAAGTTGAGGGTACAGGATGATTTTGCAACAAGGCTTCTTTCTGCTCTTCTTTTTGTTCTTTCAGCACGTTATCCTTCTTTCTGCACTTTTCTTCGTCTTTGAGGACTTCTGTTGCTTCTTTCTGCACTTCTTTTTTTTCTTTCGGTGCATTTTTTCTTCTTTCTTCACATGTCCTATCTCTGTAGGCATAGTTTGAAATTAGCATTTAAAAAAACCTTTGAAACTCACAGAAAAAAACATAGGTTTCAGGCACGTTATAGTTAGGAATTAGCATTTAAAAAACCTCAGAAATTCACTGAAAAAACCATAGGTTTCAGGGGTGTTATAGTTAGCTGGACTTTTCACTTGTACAAAACCATTGAAATTCCCGCGTGATCGTTAGTTCAGCTAACTATAATTCGCGCGCCCGCAATGCACTGCTGATGACGTCACATATTACATCACTCATGACATGGTCAGTGACATCACTCATGACATCACTGATGACATCTCAAATGACATCACTGATGACATCATCCTTGTGATTGAGTGGCAGACCTCCTCTCACCCTAATATAACCTTTGATACACACATTCAAAAATAGAGACTAAAATGTTCAGTAATTCTAAGATCCACATACACATCCACTCATTCACCAACAGTCCTATACAGTCACTCATACATGTACTCACTCATCATATGTACTCATACACCTATACATCCTGTTACACAATGCCACTCATCCATAGAGTTACTCACACACATAGTCACTCATGCTAATAAAGAATCAAACATACATTTACTTGCATATACAGTTATACACACACCACCACACTTATTTCTACGGAAACTTACACATACTTAGTCTTTTAAACAATCACTTATAGAAACACATACTTATTCATACAGGAACTCTTTCAATCTCTCACTCTCACATATACTCACTTATATACACCAATAGTCACATATACTAGTTTAAAACATATGTAGTTACTCATAAAGACACTATTGAGACAGTCATTCACTCACTAACACACCCATACACACACTCATCCACCCATACAGTCCTGCACACATGCTGTCTTCAACACATACAAACAGTGAGTCACTCATTCATGCACCTATGCACTACGTATTACCCCCCACCGAACCATGCAGACACTCAGACTGATACTCAAAAAACCAACAAATAACCTATATAGACACCCATGTAGCTACTCACCAACCCATGCAGCCACTTATACACAAAGTGAGAGACTGATACAGATATTTACATATTTAAACATTACTCACTAAGCCATGTATTCACTATGATACACTTAATCAGTCAGTTACACAATCAATTTTTCAAAAACAAATCATCCATTTAGACACTTATATACCCATTTATTCTTCCATCGACCTTGAGATATACATATATAAAACATATTTAATTTTCAGAAAAACACACATTCACTGGATGATGTCATCAGTGATGTCATCAGTGATGTCATTTGAGATGTCATGAGTGATGTCACTGACCATGTCATGAGTGATGTAATATGTGACGTCATCAGCAGTGCATTGCGGGAGCCCGAGTTATAGTTAGCTGAACTAACTATAACGGGGGAATTTCAATGATTTTGTACAAGTGAAAAGTCCAGCTAACTATAACACCCCTGAAACCTATGGTTTTTTCAGTGAATTTCTGAGGTTTTTTAAATGCTAATTCCTAACTATAACGTGCCTGAAACCTATGTTTTTTTCTGTGAATATACATATATATATATATATATATATATATACAAACAATAATAACAAACTTGGTAAATACAACAGTTAAGTGCATGAATAATACAATGAATAAACAAGCAGCAAATAATATGAGAACGCTCAAGAAAATGTAATATGCTGGATGTCCTGCAAGAGATCAGAAAGATGTATATACACTAGATACATCAAATGATTATTTTGGATGTGCACCTCAACTCACTCACACATCAAAAAGAAAACACCTCAAATGATCAAAGCCACTGGCCAACCATCACAATGGCAATAATCAAAACCCAGCACTTCAAATGACCACAGCCACTGGAACCATGCATCACAATGGCACTAGTCAAAACTCAATACTTCACCTGGTGCAAACACTGCATCTTAGCCCACTCCTGACCGGGGGAATTAAGCAGCCATGGTTAAGAGCCTCAGCAACCTTGGGCCCGCCGAAGTGGACGCGTTTCTAAGTCAACAACCCTCCGCTTTAGAATCTAAAAACACACTAGAAGGTTTGAGAGAAATCTCCCCCTGCTCCAGAGGAATCTTACCAGAACTGGCCAGCTTTCACGCAAGCTTTCCAATGGCAAGAAGGAGATCCCATGTTCCCTCTCCAATCTCGCATGTTCCAGCCTTTATCTTGACGAAGCTCACAAAAGCCTTTCAGAGTACATTAAACAATCTTTCACAAAACAATCCTTGAACGTGATTAACCCAAACATCTTGCAAGCGCTGCTGTGCATGCTGAAAAAGCTCAAGCAAGGCAGTGTCAGAAAACGGGATGACATGAGGCCATGTCAAAGCCAATAGTAAGAACTTCATAATTCTTATCAATGTACAACACAATGCACATTTGCGCATGACTGCTTATAGATTCACATACTTCATCTCTCAATGTCCAATAGCATCACATACTTCATCTCTCAATGTACAACACAGAGCACATTTGTGCATCACTGCTCACAACACTGCACTTCGAGACCAAAAAGTACATTCCACACCTCTCTCTCCCTCTCATACTTTCAAATGCACATCCCACACATTCTGTTCTTGGCAAGGCTGTTCTACTCTGTGACAGCTCCCACTGAAAGACTGCAACATTACAAGAAATAAACTTATAAGAGAAACAGGCATATGCAGGATGTTGTACATTCAGGCTAGGATAACATAACCCACTAAAGTCAATTAAAATAATGGTCGTCCAAGATCTTCACAGGGTGTCAGACCACAAGAGTACCTCTAGCACTACATTCCACCACATGACCTTTGACTATCATCACAAACATATATGAAAAAACTGAGGGGTATATTCACAAGAACGTGTGATAACTGCCGCAAGAGTAGCGTAACGCAACTTTCAATATCGCAGCCCATCGCGGTAAAATAACCCCGTGACAATGTGGGATTCACAACAAGGCAGTAGCATCCGATAGTCACCAGATAACTCGCCAAATGTCCGCGTCAAAATCAACACCACGCCGCAGAAATGCGATACGCGAACGTAAAAAACATGCGATGAAGCCAACCGCGGCACAAAAATTTGCGAAAACCAGCCACAGGCTTGCAAATCTGGCGGAACAATGCACCATAAAAACCGCCGAAAAAAATGCACCAAAAACAATCCAAAGTGCGTAGCAATATGGATGTACCCTGACACAGCGCAGGGGCAACCCAACCCCCACAGACTACCAGCAAGGAACAACGGGGTCGGGGAAGGCCAAGGAGAAGAGGGAGAGGAAGACGGGGTGCAGACTGCTAGAAAACAAGACCAGCGTCACAGAGGTGACAGAACACTACCAGCAACCTACCCACTAGCAGACCACCTGAATTGCAGTCGGAGTGCCCAGGAGGCCAATCCAGGAGGCCAATAGGCGTCGGCATGACGTGACTACCTAAACCAGGCACAAACCCGCTGCAACTGCGACAGGAGGTGGCAGTCCAGTGCCACCGGAGGAGCTGAAGGAAACCCAGGCCACGGTCATCAGTGTGGAGACGGTGCAAGGGGTAGGGAGTACGGACACAGCTCGAGAGGACATGACACAACATCAACAGGGACTGGGGGGACAGGGGGAGTGGGTTCAATGGCACGAATGCACAACAAGGTGTAGCACACTGCACACCCACAATCACCCAGGTCCATGGCCCAGATCCCCTTGGCACACTGCAGCACACACACATAGCACGAACAGCACACCCACATTGACGACAACGAGTAACAACGCGCATAGCCGGCACTGCAGAACAGAGGACACAACTGGCTCCGCACATGCACATAAACATGCCTCAACATCTAATGGAGCCGGAAACTGTGAAATGGAAATGTATGCGTGCGACCTCACATCTGTCATGTAGACCAAATGTACACTGTCCCGCAGAAGAATCCGGCACCCCCCAAACAGTCACAATGTACATTGCCATACAGTCTGCATGCAAACCTGCACAATGTGCCAACATATATGTCAACACAAAGTCAATACATACCTCCCATTCATATTGCAGAGGGGCACACAGCACATTCAGCAGAGCACAGAATACAACACATCAGTTATGCCGGAGAGGACAACCACACCGTCAACACCGATGCCCTACAACAGCACATGGATATCCAACGCAACCCCCCACCAGGACCCGGACAGCCAAGCTACTCGGAGGAGAACACCCAGCCTGCAACAGACCACACAGCAGGAAGCACCCGCAAGCACAGCTGGCTCACGACACTTCACCCACCCACACATCGCACCCCAATGCCATGTTCCTGCACGCCAAAACTAGGTGGCCCAACAGGTGTGGGTGGGGGCCGAACCCACAGAATGCAAACCAGGACACATACATAGGTGTCTATCACCCTCCAGGGGCCACCAACACCCCACTAAGGAGACCCACACTGCCATAGAGACACATGCAGATGCACATTCACAGTACAGAACCATGGGCAGGGGCGCTCAAATAGACACACACCCATGTTGGCTCTGCGTACGACAGCCCTGGACACTCCCCTTACAAATTTAGTGGGTGACGACAAAGCTACATGTCCAAGCTACATCCCGCTGCCTGCGGTGACACGTCTGCATCTGATATACACAGCGCAATGTAATGTCGTAGGGCCCAGGGACCTCATGCATACAACAAGACCACAGGGACACACGCAGATATTATGATGAACTGGCTATGGGCACGTGCGCCCGGCCCCTTTATTGGCAGGGTCACATATACAATGATGCCTGTGCTGGATGTGTGGGGTGAGTGTAAGCCAGCCCGCACGGAATGCCTGGTGCTGCCAACAACTTGAACATTGGACACCAGTGCAACGGAAACTGCAAACACATGCATAACAGAGTCAACTTCACAGCAACATGGAGGTAGCCAGAGTAAGGACAGAGGTCACCCGACACTCAATCAGGAGGTTCCGTGAGTTGCAGTGCACTGAGGTAGGGGCACTAGAGATGAGCGTGCACATGTGAAGGAAATGCGAGGATTATGTCCCTTCGTGTTAGTCCAGATGCAGTGGGGTGTGTTACACCTGCATCAACTTCCTCATCAACGTCCCAGGTCTCCCACACTGTCTGAGGTGACAGTTGCGTGCGCAGTCCACAGCGCATTACCCAGTAATGGTTCCGGGTGTGTGGCTCGACTACCACCTCTAGTCAGCATTCCTGCCTTGGGGATGTTGCCTCCTGCCCTCCCATTGTCTGTGCCATCCCCCATCTGCACACTTGACACATCTTCCTCATCATAGTCCCAGCTCTTCCCCACTGCATGAGGTGACATTGCTGCGCAACATCTCCACAGCACAAATGTCAATCAGTAACGGACAATGGCTTGCGGTGCATTGAGTCACTGGCATCTGGAGTGCTGAGCAGGGTATCAGGCCGATGATGGCATCCACCACAGGTCTGAGCAACTCCATAAGTCTGTTAGGACCACCGTGTCGACTGTGGCAGATGGCTGTTGGAGGTGGTCCTTGTGATGGTGGCGTGTGCATCCTGCGGTGATGCCACGTAGTGGCCGGTCAGGACTCGATTTGGTGTGTGAGCCCTGCTGGGACGCTCTTGGGACAGGAGGCTGCGTACAGCGCAGAGACACAGAGAAACGGCGTTGATGACCCCAAGGCCAACGCTTCAGAGGCCATCTAATTTCTCAGAAGAAGGGGTCCCGGACCTGACTAGTACAGAGTTAGTGGCCCCGGATGCACAGCGGCCGGCACAGGCACCCAGCCACAGGCGGTGACTTGCGGTACAGTCAGAAGGGCCATGCGACCTGAGCGGGTCACCATCAATGTCTGAGGTGTATGTTGAGGAGGGTTTCGGGGGACAGTGGAAGGTGTCCTCCAGGGCATGACGCCGAAAGGTCAGATTTTATCTGGAAGCAGCAAATGGAGGAGTGGAATGAGATAGCCTCGTTGCCACCACCAATTCAGTATCAGTTACATGAGGATGAAAACTGCCCCCTGGTCCATAGACTCAGACGCCACAAAAGTTAGATCAGAGAGTGTCCATGATTGTCGGGGAACAGACTTAGTGGCACCGGAGCTGAGAGGGGATGCAGTCTGAGATGATACCGGTATGCTGATATAAACTCAGCCAATGCAAAATGAAGAGTCTGTGACCTACTGGACCGCAGTGTAGGCCGGAGGCAGCGGTCAGCACGGGCCATTCACCGAGTGTTGCCGGCATAGGTTGGTGGCCCCACCGGCCTGCGTAGTTCAGGTTCACTGTTTGCAAATATATATATAGGAAACGTATTCCAACAAAATGAAGTAGTTTAAAAACAGTTGTCGACACATATATGTAACTGTGCACTGTGCTGTTGTAGTGACCAAATATGACCCTGAGAACAACTCCGTTATTTGTCTATTTTTATTTTCTTGTTTATCAATATAATTTGGTACAGTACATAAATGTAAGTCTTTTTCAGTATTTTTTTATATACAAATTGTTCCCATTATGAATACTAAATCATTGTATATACAAATAGATCAATAACATTCCGTTTAATTTCGGCCATAAAGATTCATTTAACTTGGCTCTATTCAATTTAATTGATCAGTTATATTCCAAATATCAACAAAAGGGTGTTTTTGTTAAAACATGGCTCAATTTAGATCTACGCGCGTTTCGGCGTTCAGCCTTCCTCAGGCAGCCATGATTCTTAGGTTCCTAGAACATAATAAGAGAAAACAAACTGTGATTGTTTATATACAACAACTGACTCAAGTGCATAAAAAATGAAAAAGGGCGATACTATTTATCATACAATATTTACAACAGCTACCAGTTCTGTCATGAAATTCATGATGTCTCAGTCCAACATAAAAAATATAAAAAGCATATTAGATGTGGATAATCAGGGGTTAGACAAAATAGGAAGGGAGTGTCAAAATGCCCATAACAATGTAGGCCCTTGTGCTGTGATGGCCAGCAAAAAGAAGAGAGAGTCCAATATTACACGTCTTAATTGGTAATGTGGCCCAAATACTCACTACATCTATTTTTAGGTATGCATACCTTATAGCAATGGATCTGATGCCGGCAATCAAGGACTGTGTAGAAAAGCGCGAGGCGTGCTCCGTCACTTATTTGGTAGCACGAGCTGGCAAGAATGCACCAGTGTATCTGTCGACAAAACAGAGAGGAGCTAATCAGATGAGTATTGCCTATCACATGTGGGACCATAAGGACTGTGTGTGTGGCTAATTTAAACCCTTGTACTTCTGAAGAACAGATGTACAATGATGCGTTAGAACGAAGTTTCAAGAAAAGACCTTGATTACCTAACGTTCTTAGGGTAACGACGTTTCCTACATCCGATGGTAGTTTAAGCAAGATCCTCAGCTTATCCTAAAAGCGTCTCATGTATTCAATGGTATTGAAAATGTGTAAGGAGTCACAAGGATTCAAACACGTGCTTCAAAACCACAAGCAGGTGTGTTATTTGATGGCAGGACACTTCTAAAAGGAATCAGGCTTGTCCTTTATTCCTCACACTAAAGCCAATAAGTTTGAGCTTTTTCAAGACCTAATTTCTTTTTTTCGGAAGATCAGACTTCAAGCTTTTTTTGAAGGTCGGATCTCACAGGAAGCATCCATTCTCAATAAATCAGGACTAGCTCCCCCATCCACCTTTGTCCCCACGCTTGAACAAGTTGGCCCGGAGATTGCCATTTTTGAACATGTGGTGTTCAATATATTAACCACTGCTACGAACTTCATCCCAGTACCCAAATACAATTTATCTCGGGATGAACATCAAGCCTTAGGGTATCTAAAGAACAACAAAGACATCACCATCAAAGGATGTGACAAGGGTGGCGGCATCGTTTTGATGGAAACTGATCAATATGTGACTAACATGCTCACTATGCTTTCTAATGAAGATCATTACATCCCGATCGCTTCTGACCCCATCAAAAGAGTTTCCAAAGTAATAGAGGACATGACCAACATAGCTCTGGACGAAGGGATCATATGTGAGAAAGAGTGGCAGTATTTGAATGTCACGAAACCCAAAATGGCATCTATATATGGGATCCCTAAAATCCATAAAAGTACGACTAATCCGCCATACAGACCCATTGTCACCACCATTGGGTCTGTTACTGAAACACTATCCAAATACGTCGACACTATGTTACATCCGCATGTCCCCAAAATTACATCGTATATAAGGGACACCACAGCCCTCATTAACAAGGTCGAACAGTTACATTTCCATGAGGCCACACAAATACTTGTAACAATGGATATAGAGGCTTTGTACAGCAACATCCCCCAGACAGCTGCATTAGAAGCAGTTGCTTGGTTCATTGAAACCTTCAGCATTGACTGTCCGACCCAGTTCATTTTGGAGTGCCTGCACATAGTATTGCAGGAAAACACTTTTGAATTTAATGGGTCATTATTCCAGCAGACCAAGGGAGTCAGTATGGGGGCGTCATGTGCCCCAACAGTGGCGAACATTTTTATGGCACACTATGAGCATAAGTATATCTACAATGATGTTGCTCCATTTAGTGAATCCGTCACAAGTTGGTCAAGATTCATAGATGATGTTTTTTATATCTGGAATGGAACTGAGGAGGATCTCACGGACTTTGTCTCATGGCTAAATCTCTGCGACACGAATATCCGTTTTGTGGCAACCAGTGACAGACACAGTGTTGAATTTCTTGACGTTACGATCAAAGTCAATGAACAGAAGCTCTTTGTTGATTTATTCACGAAGCCCACTGCCCGCAACACGTTGCTACATTTCTCCAGCTATCACCCCAAGACCCAAAAAACTACCATCCCATTTGGACAGTTTCTACGTCTTCGTAGAAACTGTACCAATTTGTCTGATTATGACAAGCAGTCTGTTGTCATGAAAGCCAAATTCATAGCTAGGGGGTACCCTAGAAGACTGGTCCGTGAATCCTACTAGAGAGCACGATTTTATGACCGTCAATATCTGCTCAGCGACAAACCTCCTAAACAACAAAATCGGCTTGTATTCATCACACGACATTCGACGATGAATGACACCATCCGTCAGATTGTCAATTCAAATTGGCATATTCTAAATGCTACAAGGGACAAATCAGACCATTTGGCAAAACCCATGTTTGCGTATCGCAAGAACAAAAATCTCAAGGACCTTATAACAAGATCTCGGATGCGACAAATCCCACCTAGCGTGTCACAGACTACCCTACATGGATTGCCAGCTGTCAAAGGTAATTTTAAATGCATGTCATGCATCGCTTGTAAATTTGCCTTGGAAGTCAAACAATATCTCATTAATGGAGTCACTGTAGACCTACAAAGCTTGACGAATTGCAAAACAGCAAACATCATCTATGCAATTCTGTGCCCCTGCAATAAAGCATATGTAGGGGAGACATCCAGATCAATGACCACAAGACTAACTGAACACAGGTCGGCAATCAGGACCAAAAAGATAAAAGCACCACTTGTACAACACTTCATTGATCTCAACCACACGACAGAAGACATACGGTGGTTGATCCTAGAAAAGATCAGCATTAATGGATCTCAAGGGACAGAAATCCGCAAAAAGAGAGAGGTTTTTTGGATATTTTCTCTTGACACATACAAAAGAGGACTCAATAATGAAATCCCATGGAGTCAAGCAATTCGCTTTAACAATTAATGGGTGTGTAATCCAGTTGGTGCCGTAGGACCACAGGACATACAGTTTTCACTGCACTAAGTCACACAGGGTCAAGTCGCCAATCTCCACCTCTAGAGATAGGGGTCATTACACTGATCTATTGTCCGCTAAGCCAACCAATCTGTGCCATATGCCAACCACCTGGCTCTCCGACCTAATAATTCCATCTTTTCTCTTTGGGAGTTTCACTGTATATATCGTCTTTGCTGGTTGCGGCCACATGATTCCTGTTTTAGGCCAATGGACAGGGCAGCGCGTTTTCAGCACAGTTAGTTTCCATCTAAGCTTTCAATCAGGCTTATACTATCCCTTGCCATATGTTTGACTCGCGCCAGTGCCTACATCCCCCTCCCTTTGATGCGTATTGAATTTTTTGCACTTTGGGACATTTACTTGCGAACCATTTGGGTCTCATTCTTTCATCTCTCATAGCACCTTAGGTCTCCAATATCAGCCTGAATTGGCGCCCGTTCGTTCACGTGGACACTACCTGTTCCGGTGTTTTTCCTCAGGCAACTGCCATTGGACGCTACATGAGTTTGCTAGCGTGGTTTACCCTATCACAGACGAGCTGAGTGCAGATAAACACACCCGGGTGATTTCACCTTGTCTCTACTGCTATCACGGAAACGGATGCAGTGGCCTCCCATCGGACCGACGAGTTCGCAGAACCGGGTAAGTGCATCTTGAACGACAATGTACTGGATACCGAGCTTATTCCGTCTATTCAGTTAGCACACTAGGTTATTGGAGTGTTTAGATTACCTATCTACTAACCCATTTAAATACACCAGGGGATTTACTTGACTTTTCGTATATACACTGAGACGGGTGCATCACCTGAATAGCATGCGAGAGGCAAGCGACTCTAATTGCATGCTTTTCCTTTTAGATCGCGGAGCTGAGCTGCGCATGAGAAGTGGTAATTCTAACCCCCTGACCTACATGAGCAGTTGGTTGTCGTAGTGTGGGGATCCGTCAATAATCATTAGTAAGTATATACACATTCACTGTAATTATACTTACAAGTAGGCTTTCACATTAGTTTCAGGCATTTTTTCTACGCTCCCGTTAAATTGGTCTCCATTTTCTCCTCTTTTCTCACCTGATTCCTTTTAGAAGTGTCCTGCCATCAATTTTTCATCCAATCATCAGGAACATCCATGGGAAATTGTGCCGCACCGGCATATGCTAATCTTTTCATGTACAAATTCGAACAAGAGCATATTTTATGCAACCCAAATTGGAACAGTCATATCATCATGTATGGAAGGTACATTGACGACATTTTTGTACTATGGAATGGCTCAGAAACTTTATTGTTAACAGCTATTGAAGAACTGAATCAAATCGACGACAGAATTGGTTTTACGCACAATATCAACAAAAGGGAAATACCATTCCTAGATGTTTTGGTCATTAACAACGAAGGCAATCTTGATACTAAAGTGTTTACCAAACCAACTGACAAGAACAATTTTCTACATTTCTCAAGTTTTCATCAGCCCTCATTGAAACAACATTTACCATTTTCACAACTGTTACGTCTAAAGAGAATCTCTTCTAATCTGGATTATTACAATCAATCCAAAACCGCTACCATCCAAAAATTCAGACAGAGAGGATATCCTGAAACCACTTTAAACGAAGCACAGGAAAGAGTCCGGAAACTTGAACGAACACAGCTACTGACAGTACAACATAAAAATGAAATACAAAGACCAGTATTCATTTCCAAATTCTCTACCAGAAGTTTTAACATCAAGAGAACTATTCTGAAACATTGGCCATTACTCGCGCAGGAAGAAGATTTTAAAGGAATTTTTCACAACACCCCAAGATTTGCGTACAAACGTACTCGCAATCTAAAGGAATTGCTTAAACCCAAAGAAGAGGCTACCAACGTAAAGTACCGAGGAACTATACCATGTCACAATTGTAGCAATTGCAATGCCATAATTAAGGGCAGTGAAATATTCCATCCAACCAAAGGAACGAAAATAAAACTACGAGTATCAGGTACATGCGACAGTAGTAACGTGGTATATATGCTGAAATGCCCGTGCGGTCTATCCTACGTGGGGAAAACACAGAGAAAACTAAAAACTCGGATCATTGAACACAAAAGTAACATCAGACTCAAGGATACTAAATCCACGGTCGCTTTACATTTCACTGAACATCACCATAATCCCAGCCAATTGCGTTTTTGCATATTAGAACAGGTACCTATTCTTCCTGGAAGAGATAATTCTCAACATCTTTTGAGAAGAGAAATATTTTGGATTACTTACCTGAACACGCTCCAGCCGAAAGGACTAAATGAACGTTTTCAATTACATTGTTTCTTGTAAACCAGTCATAATATAATGTATCACGTTTAAATTCCAGCGATATCCATTATGATGAGCTTTCAAATTCACATTGATTCTAAAAGACTGAGATGTAAGCGCATTGTATTTTTCTGTTTCTTATTCTTTAGTAACAATACAGTGATTACTTTCCATTATCTCTGTCTTGACACCTTTTAGACACTATGGAACTGGGTCTCTGCCCACACATCAACACCACCGTATCAATCCACATCATTTTCCATAGTAGTTTCATTAACACAAAGCCTTATTTTTTCCGCATGACGCTTACGGATAAGTGACTGCTGTCACAGTTTTTTTTTTGCACCATCTTTTGACACTAACAATGCCGTGCACCAGCACGAGCAGTTTTTCTCAACATCTAGTACACCCATCATCGTCTATCGTGCTGTAGATGTTTCCTACATCTACACGCACGAGACACTTCAGATTCCCACCATTTCATTACACTTAGTTTAAAAACTTTATTGAACCAAAATAAACAGACATTTTTTCTCGCCGCGCAAAGACTACAACATTCATACATTTTTGTCGATTCCCATTTATTTTTACGCCAATGATTTGCGATTACATTTACAGTCAGCACATGTTCTTGCTTTTTAAATAGCATCATTTCAGACACGCATCTTCGTATCCACGACGGTGCAGTCTATCTTCACTCTTCATCATCACCTGATCTTCCAGTCATCGTATTTTGTAATGCAAGGAAGTAACCACTTCCCGAACACGAACGAACGGTCCCACAACGCTACCCGACTGAATTCACGCCGCGGTAAGATTTCACATAACTGCCGTCTTTTTACGGTCAACACAGTTCTCAGAATTATTTCTGTATTCTTTGTTTACTGAATAGCACCTCGTATATTTCTATTTCAGACAGTTTCGTTTATCATTCTCCATGCCGTGGTTCTCCACGACAGATTGTTAGAATCCGATTTTTCACTTTTGACAGGTTAGTTAAAACAAACCCCGATTCGGTTCACCTTTTAGTACGGATTCCTTTCACATTATTGAAGTTCGTTTCTTCACGATCATTTTGCATGAACACATTTCCGAAAGGAATTTTGTCTCACTCTCCCTTCACGCCCTCACAGTTAAATTCATGTTATTTTTCAAACAGATTTCTGTAACGGTTTCCGCACAAACACATATAGTATAAATATCAACTAAGTGTGTTCGCCACCATCCAATGCATGAATTCAACACCCTTACAGTCCGGTACTCTTCCGCTCACGACGTATTTGACTTTTTCAAACAACCAATACAATTACTAGCATGTTATTCTCAGAACATTTCATGAAATTTGTGTTGCATCTTGTTATTTGAATAAAATGTTTTATGCTTTCAGAATGTAAGTCCCCTGAAGGTGGGTTCGCCCGAAATGCATAGGGCTGAAATACTTTGAATTTGGGCTGAAATACTTCGAATTCGTTGAAAATAAACATGCGTAATACTATGCGAGAAATAGTATGAATTTCAAAGAAACTGAATAGAATTTGAATTAAAGAACATTTTGTGAAACAATCTATTATCACTTGGACCATCATTATTTGAATTTCGCTAATATCGGAGTGCTGAGTAAAGGACGTTACTCCCACGGGAGACAACGCTTTCATTATCGTTACATTTCTTCACCTCCAGGCTCAGGAGGGTATTTACCAGGCACCCTAAATAAATCCAACATCATTCACCCTATACACAAGGAGTGCGACGTTCCACAATCCAATTGGAGTTTCACTGCCATCAAATAACACACCTGCTTGTGGTTTTGAAGCACGTGTTTGAATCCTTGTGACTCCTTACACATTTTCAATACCATTGAATACATGAGACGCTTTTAGGATAAGCTGAGGATCTTGCTTAAACTACCATCGGATGTAGGAAACGTCGTTACCCTAAGAACGCTAGGTAATCAAGGTCTTTTCTTGAAACTTCGTTCTAACGCATCATTGTACATCTGTTCTTCAGAAGTACAAGGGTTTAAATTAGCCACACACACAGTCCTTATGGTCCCACATGTGATAGGCAATACTCATCTGATTAGCTCCTCTCTGTTTTGTCGACAGATACACTGGTGCATTCTTGCCAGCTCGTGCTACCAAATAAGTGACGGAGCACGCCTCGCGCTTTTCTACACAGTCCTTGATTGCCGGCATCAGATCCATTGCTATAAGGTATGCATACCTAAAAATAGATGTAGTGAGTATTTGGGCCACATTATCAATTAAGACGTGTAATATTGGACTCTCTCTTCTTTTTGCTGGCCATCACAGCACAAGGGCCTACATTGTTATGGGCATTTTGACACTCCCTTCCTATTTTGTCTAACCCCTGATTATCCACATCTAATATGCTTTTTATATTTTTTATGTTGGACTGGGACATCATGAATTTCATGACAGAACTGGTAGCTGTTGTAAATATTGTATGATAAATAGTATCGCCCTTTTTCATTTTTTATGCACTTGAGTCAGTTGTTGTATATAAACAATCACAGTTTGTTTTCTCTTATTATGTTCTAGGAACCTAAGAATCATGGCTGCCTGAGGAAGGCTGAACGCCGAAACGCGCGTAGATCTAAATTGAGCCATGTTTTAACAAAAACACCCTTTTGTTGATATTTGGAATATAACTGATCAATTAAATTGAATAGAGCCAAGTTAAATGAATCTTTATGGCCGAAATTAAACGGAATGTTATTGATCTATTTGTATATACAATGATTTAGTATTCATAATGGGAACAATTTGTATATAAAAAAATACTGAAAAAGACTTACATTTATGTACTGTACCAAATTATATTGATAAACAAGAAAATAAAAATAGACAAATAACTGAGTTGTTCTCAGGGTCATATTTGGTCATTACAACAGCACAGTGCACAGTTACATATATGTGTCGACAACTGTTTTTAAACTACTTCATTTTGTTGGAATAAGTTTCCTATATATATATTTGCAAACATTTGCTTTAGACCCTGATATAGGAAACTAAATTAGGGGTACCCCTGTTATAGTACGTTTAGTTCAGGTTCAGTGGCACCACGTGTTCGCTCACCTCCGTGGCTGTGACCTGGCTTTTGTCCGGACTGAGCCGCATCTTCCTCTTACTCCTCTCTGTGCAACCACTGGTGTGGACTCTGCCATTCGTGATTTGCACCAAGATTCTGGATGTGGGACCTACTGGTCCCCAGGGTAGTCCTGGTCCCTCATCCATGTGTCGCAGGCTGGCGTTGAACAGGGTTAGTGTCACCACGTGTCGCAGGCTGGCGTTGTACAGGGTTAGTGGCACCACGTGTAGCAGGCTGGCATTGAACAGGGTTAGTGGCACCACGTGTAGCAGGCTGGCGTTGAACAGTGGCACCACTTGTCGCAAATAGCCCATATGGAACTATGCATCACTGATCGGGGTGGGTCTGGTGCTGTGGCCGCTGGCCCGGAATTGGGGTCACTGCCATTCATGAATATGGACACATTTTCGCACATGTGACCAACTGGGCCGAAGAGTAGTCCGAAGGCGGCAGTAGAGTACGTCAACGAGAAAGGAGTTCAGCGGGCCTGTGTCGTGGAGGCCGTGAATGACTGAGGAGGCTGCCAAGGTCGCGGCCCTCGGGCTTGGAGCTTGTGCCGGCACATGGTGGGCCCTCCTTGACACACGCCGGTGTCGGCAGGTGATCAGTGTGGCCTGGCTGCGCAGGGACAGGCCTGACGGGTTTGTGTTCCTGCGTGCCGGGGTCCGGAAGGCGCACGGCATCACAGGCAACTCAGCTCACGAGGTCGGCCTCGTGGCGGGGTGAGAGGTGCCGCCCTGGCAGAGACGTTGTGCTTTCCAGAAGAGGACCACGCCCAGGGCTACGTGCTTTTTATTCACACCCCTATGCTGGCGTGGCATACGCCAGGCCATCCCACTCCAGTCACGCTTGGGGGGGGGCATAAGAGGCAACATTTCCGCAAGGTCCCCCACTGGCAGGGGTGAAATGGTTGCGTTCACTGTCCACTGGACTCCATACCCCGGAGGTGTGTTCCGCCATGGATATGGGTGTGTTCTGCATACTTGTGTCTGTCCAGCACATCTCCGCCACTCTTGGCATTGTGTACTTTCCCAATCATGGTTCTACTGCATCCTTCACACATGCCTGGTTGCCACCTCTTCCCACATTCGGATGTTGTGTGGCTGAGGTGCCATGCCGTTGATGGCTCGCGTTCACGGCTTGGCCAGGTATCCATTGTGAGTTGTTCTGTCGTGTCTGGTGGGTGGTCATATTGTTGTGCATGTTGGTAGTGATTTTGTGACGTGTGCATTGCCAGGGTTGTGAGTTGCATGGCTGTGAAGATGAGGTGAGTAGGGTGTCCATTTGAAACTTGCCATGGGGCTGTGCATTTCCCTTGTTTCCATCCTGGGTACGCTGGTTGCTGATGGACTGTCGGAGGATGGAGGACTCATGCACACTGGCTGTGTATTTGCAGGCGACATTGTTGGAGGTTCCACGGTGTTCTGTTGTTGCCTGCACATTGATGTGAGACGTGTGCTTCCTGTTGTGGTGATTGTGTGCTGTGTCACCAGGGGGCACAGGTGGGACATGTGTGCTGTGGATTACCCCCAACACATGCGTGCATCCTGCTATAGCATATGGTCCTTGCTTGGTCTCCAGCAGATCCTGCGCATTGTGTTGGACGTATGGGGACTGGGATACCAGGGTGATGGTGATGTCCAGGACAGGTGTGAGGGACTTGGATGTGGCTGGCTGTGGGACTCCTTCGACTCTGGCGGGTGTTGTTTGGGGGGTGCCAGGGGCCAACAGGTGCAGCCAATCCAGCAGCTGGTGTGGGGTAGGATAATGGTTGTTCGCTATGTTGGTGCCGTTGGCCTGTTAGGCGATGATGGTCAGGATACGTAGGATGGTTGTCCCTTTCAGCCTGTAGTGGATGGTGACATTATCAGATGTTAGGTCTGTGAGGCTGGTGCGTTTCCTGGAGGTCAGCTGTCTTTGTCTGCACTGTATCTGTGGTTGCCCGGGGGGGTGTTCCGGGTGTGGGGTGGGATCCTGGGGTGGTGTCGGTGGGTGTTATGGCCCTCTTGGGTGTCCGGGCCACATGATGAGTGGCTCCTTGACATCTGTTGCACTTCCGATGTGGCCCTGGGCTGGTCTCCCTTTTGTGGCGCTGGCTGCCGTCCGACTTAACACCAGGTCAGAGCAGGTGTAGATTCCCTGGTGCTAACGCGCCTTATTGCCTATTTTGTGTTTTTATCGCCGATCTGTCTGGTCGTTGAGATTAGTGAGGAGTGGTGTGGTCGCGGCTTTTGGCACGGGTACGCCCACTCTGCATCTCATTAGCGATAGTTGTGGCGATCTTTTTTGCGGCCGCTTTTGCGGTTAAACTGGTGCTGTGAGCTGTTAGCCCCAGCTTGTGAATGGGGCGGTTAATTTATCACGACTTTGGCTGCGATAAAGTGCCGTTAATTCGGCGATAGCTCCTTGTGAATATGACCCTGAATTTCTTATCTGAAGGCACAACTATGATTGAAAAACTGAACTTCTTAACTGAAAGCACAACTATGATTGAAGCACATGTGAAAGCAGTAACATTATAGATTCATGTACTGAACTGAAAGCACAAATATAATTGAAAGACACTTTAAAACAGTGAAATCATAAAAGCATGTAACAATCATTTCAAAGCATGTAAAATAGCTCATGTATATCTGGATACTCAGCAAGAATAAATGTTTGATGAATACACAAAATGAATGATGCAAATAGAATCAAGCATATGAACTCAGTTATGCTCCTAATGTCACAAATGGCTAATTCTGGAAATTCTACTGTTGAAGCAGCCAAACATATATTTTGTGCTAAAAACATAAAGGCATTACAACTTGTTTGTTGTAACGCTTTTCGCCCTAAGTGGGATGGGTATTCCCAGACGTGGGACCCGTGCTCACTACGCCACTGGAGTCAAGCTATCCTGGCTGATGACGGCTGATAGCCAGAAACCGGTCCTAGGATGCTTGATTGCGGTCCAGGGAAGACATGGCTTGGCAGTTCGGGCTGGACTGTTCCCATAAGGCACAGGGTCAAGACTGATTTGCATATGGCCATGTCTAAACTGGGGTGGCGTAGTGGGCAAAAGAACGATGGATTTAACCCAGATCTCTTGACTGGGGGAGAATGTCTGCATTGTCAGCATTCCGTCCATCATTTGTTTGTTGTAACGCTTTTCGCCCTAAGTGGGATGGGCATTCCCAGACGTGGGACCCGTGCTCACTACGCCACTGGAGTCAAGCTATCCTGGCTGATGACGGCTGATAGCCAGAAACCGGTCCTAGGATGCTTGATTCCGGTCCAGGGAAGACATGGCTTGGCAGTTCGGGTTGGACTGCTCCCATGAGGCACAGGGTCAAGACTGATTTGCATATGGCCATGTCTGAACTGGGGTGGCGTAGTGGGCAAAAGAACGATGGATTTAACCCAGATCTCTTGACTGGGGGAGAATGTCTGCATTGCCAGCATTCCGTCCATCATTTGTTTGTTGTAACGCATAAACATAAAGGCAACATCTTCTTTTTATCTTTAACTCAAAAAAACCATCTTCTTCAATTATGATTTCACAACATTTGTTGTTCTTTTTTTTCCCAAACAAATAATGTCCTTTTGGGTGAAAGCCTTTCGCATTCAAAATCCTAACTGAAAACGTTTTACTTTATGTTTACGATATCAGTCCATGATCAGTTGCTTAGTTAGTTCGTCTGGTTTGTTCAGCCACAGGATATCAGCCTTCACCGTACGGTGATCACTCCAGGGTTGGGGGGGGGGGGGAGAGGAGGGGTCCCACACCCACACAGGGCACAGTCAGACACATGCATCCACTCGCAGGACAGGGACACCAACACGTCGCAGTATGATGACCTGGAAAAGAAACGAGCATCACTCTTCTTGCAAAAAATCTTTTTCAAAGCGCTCGTTTTCCTTTCTCTGTTTTGAGTCTAAAGGCACAATATTATCATTCCTGTCTGCACGTTTCTCTGCTGGCTCTAGGGAATTATCTGAGAATTCTACCCACTCTATAGCCTCTGAATTCTTGGTATTAGGATGAAACTCTCCTTTTCCCTGCACAGTAAGAAAGGCTGGGGCAGTCTCCTTCCTGACTATTTTTCCCCTCACTGCTGAATACGTGCTCCCTTTATCAATTGACAAAAGCCCAATGCAATCCACCTACTCTGTCTGCTCTGGTAATTTTGCTTTCTTCAACTCGCCCCTCACCTTCTGTGGGACTGGTCTGGCTTGTGCATACTGACACATAAGAATCACAGTTCTAGGGGGATATGCATCCCTTCATTCTCTGCCCACCTGTTTGTATATTCTTTCTCTCCTAGGTGCTCGCATTTAGTCATGCACACCAAATCGTGTGTCACCACCTCGGTCTCCAAGATTTTAGCCTTTTCATCTGTAAGGGAATTAAAGGTTCTGTCTAGTGAATGTATAGCACCATGAACATGCACAGTAGCTGCGCTTTGAAGTACAATCTGCCACTTCACTGGGGAATCCTGTGTCTCAAACACCACCCCTGGATTTTCCATTGGGACCTGCAGCAACTGTTAATGCAAAACTGCAGTTTCTGTCTGTATATGCCATTTGATAACAGTTGCTTCTTCCCATTGCATTTGAGAAAATCTAAAGGTCAAAGTCACATTATGTCTTACTGTCTTCTGCTCAGTGCCAAAATATTCTCCAGCATTTGAAAATGTGTCCGTCCACAAGTTTAAAAGCATACTCGTCTTTCCCTGTTTTTCACAATTACTAAAAAGAAAACACTGCTCCTGAACTGGCACACATGATACACTGTCTCCTTTCTGAATTGACCACATTTTTAAAACACATTGCACAGTCTGTTGTGCAGATTCAAAATCACAGTGCTGCATTTCTTTTTTCAAAATAGCGTCTTTCCATGGAGAGTAAGATTCATCATTCACTGACATGTCTGATTTATAGCTGCGACCAACAATCGCTAATTCTAACAGACTGGTCTGTTTATCTTCCTGCACGGTTAAATTTTCTCGGTTCAAATTCATTTCTGGCTGAGGAACGTCCTCAAAAGAATTAATTACAAACTCTTGTGAGACCTGCAGATTAACTGGAAACATCTCTAAGTTCACATTTTTCACGAATTAATCACCCTGGCTATCTGATCAGCCTGGCAAAACAAACGGCTTCGGAGCTTGGTACATGTTTAACTTTTTTTTCAAAGACTTGTTTTCCAACTGAGCGTCAGCCAACTCTCTTTTCAGCTCACTACATTCTTTTCCTAAATTTTCACATTTTTGATACATGCTAAGCAATAAAAATGAAACCACTATTTCTGTCTGAAATACCAAGTTGTTTTCCTTCTTTAAAAGAGGCAATCTCCCTCTCAAATAACTCAGTTGGCATCTGGGACTCTGTCATCGTTTTTCTGAAAAACATTTTTCTTTCCCCTTTTAAAATTGCACTTGTTTTAAATCCTGTTCGTGACACCAAAATTGTTTTGCTTCGCTTACCAGATAATACAGAATCCGCCACACTGTGGCTCAACCCAACGAAGCAGGAAACATTAACACAAAACAATCCACACCTTTAGAAAAAGGTTTTATTTTACAAAATGCAAGGACTCTCTCTCTTAGAATAAAGCTTGGGGTTTTATTTTACACAATGCTCTCTAACAAAAAGGCTTTCCCAGATGCCAAATGCACAAAATTCAAATACACAAAGATATATATATATATGTTTATATGCAAACAATAATAACAGACTTGGTAACTACAACAGTTAAATGCATGAATAATACCATGAATAAACAAGTAGCAAATAATATGAGATAATACTCAAGAAAATATAATATGCTAGATGTCCTGCAAGAGATCAGAAAGATGTATATACACTAGATACATTATTATTATTATTATTATGTTTCTTATATAGCGCTTGAATCGACCCCCGAAGGAGTATCTCCGCGCTTGCCTTGGGAACCCGTCCTGGCTTTTTCCTGTGAGATAGCCCCTACAGGGTATCCCCAAGGTGAAAGCCAGGCATCCCGCCGCGGGGGGCCGTTGTGGAGATTAAGCAAGCTTAATGCCCAGAGTTGCAGGGTGTGAACCCATGATTACGTCAGGCACCGAAGCGAGAATTATCGAGTCCATGGACATTTGAGCTCAAGTGATTACTTTGGATGTGCACCTCAACTCACACACATCACAAAGAAAACACCTCAAATGATCAAAGCCACTGGCCAAACATCACAATGGCAATAACCAAAGCTCAAGCACCTCAAATGATCAAAGCCACTGGCCTAACATCACAATGGCAATAATCAAAACTCAGTACTTCAAATGACCACAGCCACTGGAACCACGCATCACAATGGCAATACTTCACCTGGTGCAAACACTGCATCTTAGCCCACTCCTGACTGGGGGAATTAAACAGCCGGGGTTAAGAGCCTCAGCAACCAGGGTCCCAAAGTGGGTGGGTCCGTCCCTGTTCGGATTCCAAAATCCTGGTTTCTAAGTCAACAACCCACAGCTTTATAATCTCAAAACACACTAGAAGGTTCAAGAGAAACCTTCCCCCGCACCAGAGGAATCTTACCACAACTGGCCAGCTTCCAAGCAAGCATTCCCTGACGGGAAGGAGTTTCCCACGTCCCCTTCTCCAATCTCGCATGTTCCAGCCTTTATCTTGACGAAGCTCACGAAAGCCTTTCAGAGTACATTAAACAATCTCTCACAAAACAATCCTTGAACGTGATTAACCCAAACAACTTGCAAGCACTGCTATGCACGCAGAAAAAGCTCAAGCAAGGCAGTCGGAAAACAGGATGACACGAAGCCATGTCAAAGCCAATAGTAAGAACTTCAGAATTCTTAACAATGTACAACACAATGCACATTTGTGCATGACTGCTTATAGATTCACATACTTCATCTCTCAATGTCCTATAACATCTCCCAATGTACAACACTGAGCACATTTGTGCATCACTGCTCACAACATGCACTTCATGACCAAAAAGTACATTCCACACCTCTCTCTCCCTCTCACGCTTTCAAATGCACATCTCACACGTTCTGTTCTTGGCAAGGCTGTTCTACTCTGTGACAGCTCCCCCTGAAAGACTGCAAGATTACAAGAAATAAACTTTTAATAGAAACAGGCATATGCAGGACGTTGCACATTCAGGCTAGGATAAAATAACCCACTAAGTCAATTAAAATAATGGTAGTCAAAGTTCATCACAGGGTGTCAGACCACATGAGTGCCACTAGCACTACACCCACCTACTGAAAGAGATTCAACACTCCATTACTCCCTTGGGGACAAAAATTGTGAACACATCTCTCCAAAAAGGATCCCTGCAGGAATGCCTTAAGATGGGCCAACTATCCCCCAATTAGAAAAAAATGGGCTCCGACCGGAAAAACTTGAACAATATGCGACCAGTATCCAGTCCGCCTTTCCTTGAGAAATAGATAGATAAATGCGCGCACCATCAGCTACGTGAACACATTTAGAATTGTGACCTATTAGGCAAACACCAATCCGGTTTTAGACCCAAACACCACACTGAGGTCACTATGCTTAACATTCTAGATGAAATACAAACATCACTAGACCAAAACAAATTCTGTCTCCTGATACTTCTGGATTTATCTACAGCGTTCAACACGATCAGCCATGAACACCTCAGAAAAAGTCTTGAAATCAGAATGTGTCTATCTGGGGCCTTCCGTATCTGGTTTGCCTCCTTCTTGCAGAACCGACAACAAAGAGTCAAAATCGGCAATACCCTATCTGATGTAACAGACACTGACAGCATCATCCCCATCAAGAGCAACATCCATGCCGAAGTCAGACCACTACTCAAAAAAAACCTCTGCCGAGACCAGTGAACTCAAACTAGCGGCCAATCTTCCTGCTCCCATTCCCAGCAAAGGTACTGGAAAAGATCATCAACAATCAACTCATGACCCACCTGAAATCAAACCAGCTACTTGACATATCCTAATCCGGTTTTCGCAGCAAACACAGCACCGAACCTGTCCTGATCAAAGCCACAGATTACGTCCAAACCCTCCTCGACTGAGGAAAAACAGCTGCTTTGATCCTCCGCAACCTCTCGGCAGCCTTCAACACCGTATCCCATTACACACTGATTGAAAGACTCCACCACATTGGCATGCACGGGGACACACTCAGATAGATCACCTCCTTACCCTCCAGAAGAACACAGAGGATCCACCTTTTACCTATAAACCCAAGTCGATCACATGCAGTGACCCCCAGGGCTCATACCTCAGGCCCATCCTCTTCATGAACCCTGCTGGCCAACATCATCAGATTCCACGGTCTCAACATAATTTCCTATGCAGCTGACACCCAATCCATCCTCTCACTCACCGACGACAACCAGAACTAACTTCCACAAATGCATGACAAATTTCGCCGACTGGATGAAGAACAACTGCCTGTAGCTAAACACAGATAAGACAGAAGTGCTGATCTTTGGTAACGGCAGCAACACACGGAACTACTCTTTGTGACCATCACACCTAGGACCCACACCCACTCCCTCCAACCATGCGAGAAACTTTAGAATCATCATTGACAACAAGCACACCATGAAATCACAGATCAACGCCATCTCTTCCACCTGCTTCCTCACTCTATGCATGCTACATAAGATCTTCAAGGGGCTACCCCTACACACGAGACAAACCGTGACACAAGCCCTCATCACCAGCTGACTAGACTACGGCAATGCCCTCTACGTAGGAATCGCCGCACACCTTCTACAGAGGCTTCAGACCAAACGGCCGCTGCCAGACTCATCCTCTGCCTTCCCCGACGAACCCACATCACACCCCTAGCACTAGGGCCATGATTTCAATGGTGCAGCAGGTGCAGTGGCACTGGGATCAAAAGCTCCAGGCACCCCACTAAACACCTATTCATGCTATATTTTATTCCTAAACAGGCAACCACAAGTGCAGTTATCCTGCAGACAACAGAGTCGTGGTTTGAATGGTGCAGCAGGTTCAGTACCACTGGGCACAAAAGTTGTCAGAACTCCTCTAAACACATAATATTGCAATAGTTGACTGCTAAACAGGCAGCCACAATTGCAGTTGCCTTGCAGTTAAAAGGGAATTGATTTGAATGGTGCAGCAGGTGCAGTAGCACTGGGGCTAAAAGCTGTAGGGACCCAACTAAACCCATATTATTGCTAAATTTCACTACTAAATAAGACAGTCACAAGTGCAGTTATCTAGCAGGCAATAAGGTAATGATTTGAATGGTGCAGCAGATGCAGTAGCATCAGGACCAAAAGCTCTAGCAACCCCGTAAAACACATAATATTGCTATATTTTGCTACTAAACAGGCAGTCACAAGTGCAGTTACCTATCAGACAACAGAGTCATGATTTTATTGGTGCAGCGGCACCAGGTCCAAACATTGTGAGAACTCCTCTAAACACCTAATATTGCTATATTTTACTACTATACAGGCAGACACAATTGCAGTTATATTGCAGTTAAACGGGCTTGATTTGAATGGTGCAGTAGGTGCTGTGGCACCGGAGCCAAAATCTTTAGGGACCCCACTAAATGCAGAATATTGCTAAATGTTACTGCTAAACAGGCAGTCACAAGTGCAGTTATCTTGAAGGTACTAGGGGCATGATTTGGATGGTGCAGCAGGTGCAGTGGCCCAAAATTTGTCAGAACTCCTCTAAACACACCCTATTACATTAATTACATTCCTCTTTCATTTCATTTTTTAAAATGTTGCCATTACTTCCCCACACTATACCACTAGTAACAGCACAATATATTGCACATAAACAAGTTACAACACTTTCACAGACTTTCTGTTACTTATATTGTACAACTACTCAGCAAGCTACAACTCACAAAAAAAACAGCTTATTACTAATCACATAAGCGAAACCTAAGGCATTTATCAATGTTTGTTTCCTTTTGTTAGAGCACTCTGTGAGTGTACAATTTGTTCCTGCTGTCTCTCGCATGTACTTCTCCCTCCTCCTTGTTGCTCTTTCTTGCCCTTGCCCAGTTGCTGTTCTTGCTTCATTCCTGACCACATTCTCTTGCCGTTCTTTCTTCCGCACCAACCCCTTGTCTGTTTGTCCTCCCAGCACTGCACCCGCCCTCTGTTATCTGTGCTTTCTCATCCCCTGCTGCTCAACATATTCCATGTGCTTCCCCATCTCCTCCTTCATGCCCTCTGTTGTCTGTGTGCTTCTAGATTGCTTCGCTAACCCCTCCACCCACCCTCTGTTGACTGTGTTTTTCTCCATCCACTTTTGCCTGCCATTGTCCTTTCCCCATTCTTTTCCACCAGCCCTCCATAGTCTGTGTGCTTCCCCATTCCCACCCACTTACATTGTTAGCTTATTTCCCTAGCGCCGATCTCCCAGCTCCCATTATCATGTTGTTTCCCCAGTCCCTTCTACCCACCCTCTGTTGTCAGCTTGCTTCCCCATCCCCTCCCACCCACTCTTCTTTGTAAGCTCCATCCTTACACTCCCACCCTCCATTGTAAGCATGCTGATCTAGCCCCTCCTGCCCACCTTCCATTATCAACTTGCTTCTCCTATTCCTCCAGCCCACCCTCCATTCTCAGCTTGCTTCCCCAGAAACATTCCCAATCACTCTGTTGTAGGCGGCTTGCTTCCCCATCCCCTCCTGCCCAATGTCCATTGGCAGCTTGCTGTCTCACCTATCCTCCACTGTCAGCTTGCTATTCCATTCACTCCCGCCCACCCTCCATTGTCAGCATGCTGCCATATCCCCTCACGCCCACCCTTCGTTGTCAGCTTGCTGCTTCAGCCACTCCTGCCCCCATTTCATTAGCACCTAGCTTTGCCAGCTCCTCCAGCCCACCCTCCATTGTCAGCTTCCGTCAACGGCCCCTCCAGCCCACCCTCCATTGCTAGCTTGCCTCCCCAACCATCCCGCCCAACATACGTTTCCTGCTTGCACACCCAAACAGTCCCACCCACCTTCTGTTTTCCACTGCCTGCCCGTTTCCTTCCACCCATCCTTTTTTGTCAGCTTGCTTTCCCTTTCTCTTCCTGCCCACATTGTCAGCTTGCTGCCCCATTCCCTCCTGCCCACTCTCTGTTGTCAGTTTGCTGCCCAAGCCACTCCCGCCCATCCTCCATTGTAGGCTTGCTGCACCAGGCCCTCCTACCCACCCTCCATTGTTGGCTTGCTACCTCAGCCCCACCCCGCACCTATTAATTGTTTGCTTGCTGCCCCAGCCCCTTCCACCTACCCTCCATTTGTAGCTTGCTTCCCCAGCTGCTCCGGCCACCCTTCTGTACCCCATGGCTAAAAATCATTACCAAAAGCTCTCATATGAGAGACCTGTTGGTTTTGCTGTTGCTTATTCTCTTTGCCTTCCAGTTACATTAAAAGACATAGCCAGCCTTCTGAAAGCAGGATTTTATGACAAGACCGGAGGCTAAGAACACAAAAAAACATCCCAAAAAGCATAAAAACCCCCAGCAACCAGTTCACGTCCTTCTTTTATTGCTGCTGCTCACAGGGATAAGTACAGTTCATTATAATTTAGAAAAATGCATGTGAATGAGCTTTGTTTTTTAAACATCTGGGGAGAATGTCCTTTATTCTCTGTTTGGGGGTTTAAGATTGAATGGTTTTGTGTGTTTTGAATTATATTGTTGAATCAAATTATGTTTTAGAGGTTTTAGTGTATTATAACTATTTAGGTTGCGTTAGCAATTTTGAGAAACTGTTGTTTTATTTTGCTGCATTTAAGTGCCTGTTTTGTTTTGGTCAACGTTAAAGATTTTTTTTTCTTTGATGTGGTCTTGTGATTTCGTCTACACGAGCCGTAACCATTCATTTTAAACTCTATGGCTCGCGGAGACGTTTCTATGAAGACGCTCACGTGTTGAATGTTTGTCCTCCGCGCGGCTCTCTGGCGCGTGTGAGCCTTCTATTGCGTGTGCATGCATAGGCACACGCTTTTTAGATTGAGGATGTTTTAATGGATTGATTTTCCGTAGTGGGTGCTTCCAAGTGTTGCCATGGTGATGCTTGTCTCTTACGTGAATGTGTGCTCATGCCAGTGCGCGCTGTTGTGATTAAAGAAGTTTGAGGCTCTGGGGCTTCCATAGTGGACGCTTCCATTAAAACGTTCAGTTATGGAGGAATTTACTGGTGGCATTTTGCGGATAATTGGTTCATTACGTGAGCATTTCTTCATTTGGACTGTCTTCTATACGCTGACTGTTTCTTTTAGTGGATTATAGTTTTGTATTTTTTGGGTGATATCACTTTATTTAGGTGTTTTGTTGTTGCTTGTTTATCGCCTACCTTCTTATCTTTGGTCAAATGTATTTTTTATTGACTCTTTTGTGGTGAATAGAGTCTGTGTTAAGTGTTTAACTAATTTTGAGGAAATGGATAAAGGCGAGGGCTCAGCTGAGATTTCTCTGGGAGAGAAACTGAACTTAGCTATTGAAAAAATTACTTGTGAGGTATCTTTGAGAATGGAGAAGTTGGAACTTCTGTCCAAAAAGTCTAATGTTCCTGAGGAGGAACAGTTCTGGTCGGCTACTGAGGCTGAGGTGGCAAAAAGATCAGCCAAAAAAGCTACACGCAAAAGGAAGCATGTTACAAGCTATAATAGCTTGTCTAAAAGAATGAAGTCTACAAAGGTAGAACATATTTGCTGTAGAGACAGCCATATGGACAATGCTGAGGGCCTCCATGAGGGGCGAAGTGAAGGCACGCAAAGTGGTACTTCAAAGAGATTGAAAGGTCGAAAGCACAAAGAGGTGCTTTGTGACGAGTCCTTAGGTAGTGCTGGGTGGAACTCAGTTGTTCCTCCGATTTTGATTCAGAGGAGGAGGTTTTTGCTGATGTAAACTTGGCAAAGAGAGTAATTTTGAAAAAGATGTTGGGTCGATTTTGGATCCTTTTTGACATTCTATGTTTGATCCACTCCTTATTAAACATCCTTTGTCGCCTGAATGGTCCCCCTCTGAACATGTAGCTCAGTATATTGAGTATTGGATCAGGAGAGAAATTCCCAAAGAGGTGCGAGTCAGATTAAGATCTGAATGTCCGAGACCCTCTCTTGATAATAAGGTGGTTGCCACATTGGATTTGAACGCAAAAATGATTGCTTTTATAGCCAAAGGGGGTGAGACCCTAGGAAGGGTCTAGATAAAGGTTTGAGGTCTTGTCAAGACAGACTCTTGGATGTTGTGGGTCATTTATCTAAGGTTTTTGATTTGGCTGAGGAAGCCTATGTACATAAGAAAAATGTGGATGTTGAGGAATTACGACAATGTATTCAGAGGGCTATTTGTCTTCTGGGTAATGTCAACACAGTCCTATCCATTGAAAGAAGAAAGGGCATTTTATTAAAGATTGACCATAAATTGGCTGAATTGGCAGGGAAAGAAGAGGGGTCTTTAGCTAATGGCCTTTTATTTGGTGATTCTTTTATTAAAGTTCTTTTGAGATATGTTGGTGCTTTTAGTTCCCTGCAAAGGTCTCAGAAGGATATTAAGAGAGTTTTTCAGAAGCTTGTTTCTGGCCAGGCGGGCGAACGAGGAGTCGGTTTCCCGGCCGTGGTCAGTGAATCACTAGCGGCTCCTTTACTTGTTGATACAAAGGTTTTCAAGGACAACAATCCTACCTTGGCGGTGGATTCTTTCCGCAGAGGAGTAAAGTTTTGAGGAAGAAACGTTTGTGGGGAAAAAAGAGGCAGAGGCTCAGTTGGTAAGTCAAGGCTTTCTGTTATCCCCTTAAAATTGGGCGATAGACTTGCCCAATTTCAAGAAAATTGGTTGGAGATTACAAGGGATCCTTGGGTGTTGGAAACTGTCCAGGGTTTCTGAATAGAGTTTATTGGTTTTCCAGTGCAGACAAGGTGGCCCAAGAGGTTGGTTTCTCAGAGGGATCAAGAAAAGTTGATAGATTTAGAGATTCAAAAGTTGATCGAAAAGGGGCTGTTGTGAGATGGTTGGATTTGACAAATGGGTTTGTGAGCAATATATTTCTGGTCGAGAAGAAAGGCAAGGGTATGCGTCCTGTCATAAATTTGAGAGATCTGAACAATCGAGTGGTGTACCATCACTTCAAGATGGAAGGGATGCATTTATTAAAGGATGTTCTGCAGAAGAGAGATTGGGTAACTCGTCTGGACTTGAAAGATGAGTGTCTTACATAACCGATTTGGAAGGAGCATCAGAATTTTTGAGATTCCTGTGGAAGGAGAGCTTGTGGAAGTTTGTGTGTCTACCTTTCGGCCTTTCCTCGGCTCCTTGGTGCTTTACAAAGGTTCTTCGCCCAGTAGAAGCTTATCCGAGACAGAGAGGTGTACGTCTGATTATTTATCTAGACTGCATTTTGATTATGGATCAAGACAAATCTGCTTTGTCACACGAATCTGGCAGTGAATCTGCTGGAATATTTGGGTTTTGTTGTGAACAAAACGAAATCTCAATTTGTGCCAAATCAGCAAACAAAGTTCTTGGGTTTTGTGATAGACACTGTGGGAGGTTTTTTGAGGTTACCAAAGGAAAAGTTGAAGAGGATAAGGAAGGAGTTAAAGAATACTTTGAAGTTAGATTGTGTTTCATTGAGAATGTTAGCCCGTATTCTTGGACTACTTTCTTCTACTATTCAAGCAATTTTTAAGGGCCCTTTACATTATCCGGCATTACAAAGGTAGAAAGCGTGTCACTTAAGGAATGGTTTGAAGTACTCAGAAAGTTTGTCTTTATTTGGAAGCGAGGCAGAAATTGAATTGGTGGTTGAGAAATATGAAGGCTTAGAAGGGGCGTGCAATTTTTGGATAGAATGCAGATCTTGTAATAGAATCGGATGCAAGCTTGGAAGGCTGGGGTGCAAGTTGTGGTTGTTTGAGAACTGGTGGTCGCTGGACAGATTAGTGAAAGAGCTTGCATATAAGTTGTTTGGCGTTGTTGGCAGGTTCTTTTGCAATAAGGTGTTTTGCAGAGGAGTGTGTGAAATTTTCAGTGATTTTAAGGATGGACAATGTCTCGGCAGTTGGCTATGTCAACAGGTTGGGTGGTCCTCGTTCAGAGGGACTGGCCGATGTTGCAAAAATCTTTTCGGAGTATTGTTTGGAGCGAGGTCTCTCTGTTCAGGCCGAACATATTCCGGGTTTGTCAAACTCTGTTGCGGACTGGTTCTCAAGAAATTTCAGGGATTCCAGCGACTCGATGCTGGACAGAGGTGTGTTCAAGAGGTTGAATCCTTTGTGGTGTCCATTTCAGGTGGACCTTTGTTGAGAACAGGGTGAACCGTCAAGTGGAAAGATTTTTCCGTTAGTGACGGGACCCTGATGCAGCAGGGATAGATGCTTTTCTACAGGATTGGCGGAATCTTCAAGCATATGCGTTCCCTCCTTTTTCAATGATGAGCAGAGTTACAGGGATGATTCACAAATGGAAGGAGACAGTGGTTGTTGTGACCCCGGTGTGGGCCTCGCAAGCTAGGTACCCGATCATGTTAGATTTCAGTGTAGATCTTCCAATTTTGTGACCAGTTTTTCAAAGGATTCTTCGAGGACCTCAAGGGGAGGTTCACAGTCTTGTGGAAGCAGGCCAGCTTCAGTTAGTGACTTGGAAACTTTCAGGAGAGTTTGGGAAAAGCCAGGACTTTCTAAGGTGGCTTATTGAGGAGTCATAGGCCCCAGGAACCAGGAAGGCTTATAGATTGGCCTGGGGAAATGGGATCGCTGGTGTGCTGAGAGGGGTTTTGATCCGGTTTCAGCGGATTTAGTTCAGATTTTGATTTTTTTTATCTGAGTTATATTCTAAGGGTCTAGCTTATAGGACTGTGAATTTGTAGAGGTCTGCAATTTCTGCAGGTCATGTTCTTGTTAGAGGTTTTGTATTAGGACAAGATATTTGGTAAGAAGGTTGATGAGAAGCATTAGAATTGCTAAACCTCCTGGGACTAGGTATTCGGTTCTGTGGGATGTTTCAAGTGTTTTGTTGTTCTTGGATTCTTGGAGTGATAATTGTGATTTGAGCCTAAGGGATTTATCGATTAAATTGTCTACTTTATTATGTCTGATCTCTTACCGCAGGGTTTCTGATGTTAAGGCTTTGGGGGTGGCTTTTAGATCTTATACTCCTGAGGGGATTTGTTTCAATATTAGACAGAGGACTAAGACAAATTTGTCTACAATTTTCTATCCATATTTCAATGAGAGAAGGAAGCTGTGTGTGGTTCATTGTGTTAAGGAGAATGAAAAGAAACTTTGCTTGTTAGGCCCTCTGGGGTTGATCAGTTGTTGATCTCTTTTAGGCATCCCCCACCTTGGCTAGATGGGTGAAGGAAAGGTTGGTCAAATGTGGGGTGGATGCAAATTTGTTTGGTGCACATTCTGTGAGAGGTGCTGCTGCTTCTAAGGCGTGTCTGGTTGGGGTATTCTTCAGGACATTTTACGTTGTGCTGATTGGTCTTCTGATTCTGTGTTCAGACATTTTGTTTTCAAACCGATTGATGCTGCTGCTTCTTGTTTGATTAATAAGCTTTAAACTAATAATAATAATATTAGCCTCCAGTCTTTCCATAAAATGAAGATTTTCCAAAGCCTTAATGGGCAGAAAACCTGAATTTTATTAAAGACAAGGAGGCTAATATTATCCCTCCCAGTTTTGTTTCCCTTTCCTGACGTTGTTTTATCTTTTCACAGCTGGACAAGTCTAAGGAGTTTCGGAGATCTCTTAAGGAAATGTTAAATGGACTTTTTCTAACTTCCTATGTTCACAGGTCAATAAAGAAGGAAGTGGACTGGTTGCTGGGTTTTTTAAAATGCTTTTTGGAGTGTTTTGTGTGTTCTAAATTCTTCAGTTCTAGAAGCTTTGAATATGCTGGTGTGGTAGTTGCAATAAAGGAATATTGCATAACATTAGCCTTTGTGTCTTTAATAAAATCCAGATTTTCTGCCCATCAAGGCTGTGGAAAATCTACATTCTCGTTCCTTGAAGTCAGATCCCTTCAGTCAGTATATTAATGTTGTGTAAATCAGTGATATCATTATTTTATTGTGGGATATAATCATTGGCAATGCCAATAGGTCTGGCTTTAAAGGGATGTTGTAATGTGAAGCACTACAAGTAGATAGTATGGTAATGGATGTATATTTGTGTGAAGCAAAGAACTATAGAGGTATATGGTGATGTAGGTTAAATGTTCAGGTTACAGTTGCACAGTCAAGCCAACCCAAACCTAAAAATCCATGTAGGTTAATGATGGCCCCCTTTCATGTTTGCTGCTGCTAGCGCAGAAATACACCAGAAATTATCTAGTTATCTACATCACTTTAATAGCATTACAATGTCAGGTGTGTATCCCTGGAAGTTCAAGTTCAAGCAGCTGGATAAATAAATAAAACGATCACAACTGTGTGGAGAGCAAGCACTTTTTTGTGGAAGTACACAACTTCTGCCCAATCAAAATATGTACTTGTGGATCCCAACTTGTGGGCGGATCTAAAGCCCCACTCTAGTGATGCTCACATAATTGTCTGGTGACAGCTACTCTGTCAAGCCAGACCATAATTAGATTTTTTTTTCCTATTGTTGTGGCCATCCTTTCAGTCTCCAAAGCAAATAAGTAATGAAATTCAGAAATGTCAATCCACAACTAACCTTTCAAAATAAGGGCTTTCAATACAGTGGCCATCTAAAATTACCTGATCGTATCATGTACCATAAGAGGCCACCTGTTTTATCACATTATGTCCATCACCTCTTACTACCACCCCTTTGCTTCAGGCTAGCGCATTGTGGTCCATATTACTGTTATATTTGAAAAAAATTGATAGGCTTAGTTCAGTTTCAAACTCCCATGAAAAAAGTGTGTTCCTTTCTTTACCCAGGATGCCTCTCTCATCTTGTGCATTACACAATATCAGATCTGAACCATGCGGCTCTATCACAGACCCTCGTTCTTCTGGACTGAACACGAGGCATAAGACTTCCTTGAATTCTATGTGGTTCACTGACAAAATATCGAAACCATAAATATCGTAGGACATAAATATTGTGTCAAAAATATTGAGCACAAAAATATCGTTATCCTATACAAAATATCATTATACACTAACATTGAACACAAAAATATTGTTCTTCAATATAAACATAGTTACACATAAACATTACATATATTAACATTGAACAGTAATATAATGTAAAATATATATATGTAAATAATTTACAATTTTAAATAAATGTTATACTTATTTTTACAAAAACTCATGTGTTGTACCTTTATTTAAACATATATAATTTAAAACTATTATTAAAATATAATTTGACAATTTACTAATTTTTTCATAAACTTAAAAAAAATTATATATATATGTTTCTATGTGTGTGTGTGTGTGTGTGTGTGTGTGTATATATATATATATATATATATATATATATATATAAATATATATATATATATAAATATATATATATATATATATATATATATTACCTACTGGCGGTCGCCAGTAGGTAGTTACTTAGGACATGTTATCCATAGGAAATCCGCAACATTCTATTTAGAATAACTTTGGCGCCGGTTGTCGAATCTTCGTGAAAGTTTCAAAACTCATGGCCCGCTCCGGTCTGCTCCTATCCTGAAAGTCTCGGGGTGATTCGTCAAGCGGGGGCCGAGAAAAAAGGGGGATCCGAAAACATGTTTTCCCCATGCAATTTTCCATAGGGACCTTTAGTCACAGCTACAGCCCGAACTGTTGAACGGAATTACACCAAATTTGGCAGAAAGGTAGACCTTGGTTCAGAGTCGTGCCTTTTGCTTAAATGGTGTAAATCTGTTCAGTAGTTCCTGAGAAAATCAAAAGTAAAATCACATATACATCTGGGCGGAGCCTAACCACACATCTCATCGTGAGATCTGATTGGCTGTCAGCACTTCATCCAAGAAGCACTTCATTAAAAAGCATTGCAGTTAATAGAAGGTTTTAAGACTTTAGTTACATTATAAATCATGTGTTAATGGTACCATACTCATTTTAGGAATTGTGGTATGTTCTAAGGTGATTTTACCATGTGAAAAAGCCTTCTGCTGGGATATCATGAACCATGTTTGAGAGAAAACTATTTTCTCATGCTTTTCCCACAGAGGTTTGGAAGGTGATCTATAAGCTAAACTGAGAGCATATTTTCTGTAAATTCACATTATCTTTCTCAGTCATGTGAGAATGAAGTCTGACATTCTCAGTAAAACATGTACATCCAACAAGGGCAGAGACTGTCAGTTGATTCTTTTGCAGTGTTGCCAGATTTTTAGACCCGTCCCAAGCCCAAAGTAGCTCAAATATAAGCCCAAAATAAGCCCAATCAGACCAGTTCCAGCACAAAAACCAGCCCAAATTAGCAAGTGTCCAATTAAGCGCAAATTGACATCAGAACAATTTTAACGACAAATATACATTCTATTCAATATACAGATGGTGGGAGGGTGTTAACTGGGCACCTGCCTTAATGCTACTCATTTTTAAGACCAGTTCTCCCTATGACGTTGTCATGTGAAACAGGCACTGCTCAGAAAACAATAGTAGAAAACAAAGAATAAGCAAGGCAGAAATAGTGGTCTGTGCAATTTACTGCTACCTCTAAATTGGATTTTTAATAAAGTCTGTAAAACTTAGTGTCTTCATTATACATTACATTACACATTAAAAATCTACATTGAAAAATGGTCACTCACTTCTCGTGATGAGCAGCAATTTTGTAAATCTTCTGGTTGTTGGATTTCAGGTATGGCAGTTTTTGGCTGGACGTTGCTTTCAGCTAGCAAGTGCGCATAAGTCCTCTGACACCTGCTCACATCAAAGCCCTTAGTAGGAGCCACTTGGGTTTCTTCCATTGCAAGACAGCAAGCAAAGTAAATAGGCACATCCTATGCCTCAGTAAGCTTGTTTTAAGGGGTGAGGCGTGATCATGGGCAGCAATTTTGTAAATCTTCTGGTTGTTGGATTTCAGTTATGGCAGTTTTTGGCTGGACGTTGCTTTCAGCTAGCAAGCGCGCATAAGTCCTCTGACACCTGCTCACATCAAAGCCCTTAGTAGGAGCCACTTGGGTTTCTTCCATTGCAAGACGGCAAGCAAAGTAAATAGGCACATCCTAAGCCTCAGTAAGCTGGTTTCAAGGTGTGAGGCGTGATCATGGGCAGCAATTTTGTAAATCTTCTGGTTGTTGGATTTCAGGTATGGCAGTTTTTAGCTGGACGTTGCTTTCAGCTAGCAAGTGCGCATAAGTCCTCTGACACCTGCTCACATTAAAGCCCTTAGTAGGAGCCACTTGGGTTTCTTCCATTGCAAGACAGCAAGCAAAGTAAATAGGCACATCCTATGCCTCAGTAAGCTAGGTCAATCGGCACATGGTGTGCCTCCAGAGTAGACGCTCGTTTCAAGGGTTGAGGCAAGTCCCTGTAAACATCGCCAGCACAGGGAAACTGCAAATTGTTCATTAATCACTTCTTTGTATTTCAGCTTTTGGGCTGGACACATCAAAGACCTCCGCAGGAGACACTTACGTTTCTTCCAGGTAGAAGACAGTATGCTAGGTCAATCGGCACATGGTGTGCCTCCAGACACTCTATCTGTACTAGTATAACTGTGGTAATCCTAGCGCTAACACATGACAATGGCACCTGCTCCATCAAAGTAGGGGGGGAATAGGCATGGCTCATCTTGATTAATAGCTTGGAGTATTTTGTATTTCGAGTTTGGCAGCATGTTGCTATTATCTAGCAAGTGCGCATCAGTCCTCTGACACACCATGCACCTGCAAAGTAGACAGCTGGTTAACTGAAGCTCTTAATGAGTAAATCTTACACTCAAAGTTTGCTGCAGGTTGCTTCAAATCATTGTAATGGGCATGCAGTTCTATAGGGCTGAAATATGTTATGCAAATGCACAGCAGTTGTTCCCTTCAATGGCAGTTGATTCATCAATTGCAAAAGAAAATGGTGATGCTCTAATATCTTTCAGCAATTCCTCTTGAAATGTGGCATGAGCGCTGTTTCGTGGTTGCTGCATGTTGCTTCAAATCATTATAATGGGCATGCAGTTCTATAGGGCAGTACTTGCACGCTGCCTCTGTATTGTCTTATTTTATTGGGTAATCCATCCTTTGGATTCAGAAACCACTACCACAGTTCTTAATGTTTTGAACTCACATGCCCATGTTGCACTCTTTAAACTGCAACTGTTGGGCTGCTGGGAGAAGCTGCACAATGATGAACTGTGGGTTTATGCGAGGGCAGGGGAGTACCTCAAACTGCAAGAGACAACCATCTCTATCTGTACTGGCATAACTGTGGTTATCCTAGAGCTAATTCATGACAATGGCACCTGCGCAAAGTAGGGGGGAAATAGGCGTGGCTCATCTTGATGCAAAGCGGTGTTCCACATATGTTGCTTTGCAAAAGTTTAATTTTAAGGCATCATATTGTTGTAATAAACAATTCTGTTTGAGGTGTTAAGAAAGGAGCATGAGGAGACAGTTCTCCATTGTGACTCCAGGACCTCCGATGGAGAAGTGAAAAGGGCTTCTGGAAGATCTGTTACAGGTGGTTTGGGATCAGTAAGTACTTTGTGGGGAACTTTCTAAGCACGCTGAGAGACTCGGGGAGACAAGCTTTATATTCGCACACCAATACTTTCATGAACTCCAGGCACCTTGCCACGATGCCTTCCTTTGACAGAGGGGAGTTTACTTTCTTCCACCTTGTTACGGAAAGTGAGCCCAAGATAAAGTAGATTTATCTCATCTTGATACATTTCTTGGAGCATTCTTGCTGCATAGCAGTGTTCCACATAGGATGCTGTGCTAAAGTGTAATTTTAAGGCATCATATTGTTCTAGTAAACGATCTATACAATCTGCCATCACTAGCCACCGTGTTTCGCAAGGTGAAATTAATTTCAGGGCCATTCCTCCGTCCAATGTGAGATACAACTCCTTATAGTCAGCCTGGCATTTTGGCGAGTGGGAAAACCAGTTGTACGTTTCTCTGATCATAAATTCTATATTGCTAGGAATGCTCCTTATTGCTTTCTTAGCAATGCTGTCAAGGGAGTGGCAAATACAGCGCACAAGTTGCAAGGATGGTTGCTCATCTCACAACAAGGTGAATATTGAGTGGTGCTTCCCACACATGACGCTTGCACTATCTGTGCGTATGCCAATTGCATTTTTAATCTCAAGGTGGCAAATTTCAAGCAAGTTTAGGAATTCATTTGCTATATCTCCGGAACAGGCCTGATCTAATTCTACCATGGCAAGGAAGGCGCTTACAAATTTGTTAAGCTTTTTGCTTAAATATTTAATGCAAATGCACTGGTGTTTTTTCACTGCAATGTGTGTTGCTGGAAGTAGGAGCAAGTGGGAGAATGCTGCTCTTCTAGAGTTGGCACCAGCAGGAGTGGCACGCAATGCTGTGGGGTACACACTGGCAAGAGTAGGTCTTAGAAAGTGTTCTTCTGGTCCTCTCAGTAGCGGGCAGGTGTTCTGCCTCCTTCTGCAGTTAATGGGCAGGTCTGTGAATGTGTTTTTCTACCCCTGGCAACATAGATGAGCTGCATGCAGCTCCGGGGTGGTAGCGCACTGTTTCAAGTCTAATCATAGATAGCGCTGTTAAATTTTGCATACAATAGTGGGGGTGGAACAAATGAATAGGACTTTAATGCAATGCGTTTCAGTCCAAACTTAATATATAGAATATTTGAAAGCAGTTTTAGGCCCATTCTGTTCCTTCGATCATTTTTTAACAGCGTCATCTGGGAAAAAACTCGTTCAACATGAGCATTGGATATCGGGAGACTCAACATCTTAATAGCACCCATTGCAAGCTCGTGAAAACAATGGTTGCCAGCAGCATCGGTGTAGTTATACACTTCCATCCAGAACGATTCTATGTTTGAAGTGTTAAACAAGGAGCATGAGGATACAGTTCTCCATTGTGACTCCAGGACCTCCAATGGACTATTGAAAAGGGCTTCTGGCAAATCTGTTACAGGAGGTTTGGGATCGGCAAGTACTTTTTGGGGACTCAAAGTTTCTAACTTTCTCAGCATGCTGAAAGACTCGGGGAGACGAGCTTTATATTCACACACCAATACTTTCATGAACTCCAGGCACCTTGTCACAATGCCTTCCTTTGACACAGAGGGGAGTTGACATTGTTCCAGCTTGTTTCGGAAACTGAGCCCAAGATCAGCATCATCCTTTGAAAGATAAATGGCAGAACTTTGTAAGTCTAGGCTCTGCAACTGTTCTTGATTGTTACATGTGAAAACACTCGGTTTTAGTATCCTTTTCAGTGTGGACAAGTACAGAGTATATAGATCACGGAAGATGTGGAGTGCATCCCCAGATTCTAGCTGAAAGATTTTGTTAACGACCTTCATTTCTTGAAGCACTGGCTTTAGAAAGTGAGGTAAAGTAGATTTATCTCATCTTGATACATTTCTTGGAGCATCCTTGCTGCATAGCAGTGTTCCACATAGGATGCTGTGCTAAAGTGTAATTTTAAGGCATCATATTGTTCTAGTAAACGATCTACACAATCTGCCATCATTAGCCACCGTGTTTCGCAAGGCGAAATTAATTTCTGGGGCATGCCTCCGTCCAATGTGAGATACAACTCTTTATAGTCAGCCTGGCGTTTTGGCGAGTGGGAAAACCAGTTGTACGTTTCTCTGATCATAAATTCTATATTACTAGGAATGCTCCTTATTGCTTTCTTAGCAATGATGTCAAGGGAGTGACAAATACAGCGCACAAGTTGCAGGGATGGTTGTTTATCTCGCAACAAGGTGAATGTTGAGTGGTGCTTCCCACACATGACGCTTGCCCCATCTGTACCTATGCCAATGAAATTTGTAATCTCAAGGTTACATGTTTCCAGCAACTTTAGGACTTCATTTGCTATATCTTCGGAACAGGCCTGATCTAACTCTACCATGGCAAGGAAGGTGCTTACAAATTTGTTGAGCTTTTTGCTGAAATATTTAATGCAAATGCACAGTAGTTTTTTCACTTCAATGTCAGTTGATTCATCGACCAATAAAGAAAATGGTGATGTTCCAATATCTTTCAGCAATTCCTCTTTGAAATATGGGCCCAACAGAAAATTAATTAGTGCTGTACATTTGGTGTGGTGCATTCGGAAGGCAGGGAACTCATCTTTCAGAATTTCACCATACCCATCTATATTATTAATGGATGTACAACAAGCAGTTTGTATGGCAAATCTGATGTCTCTTCTTTTCTGATCGTTAGATATGGCAGGGATAGGTTGTACAAAGGATGCCACAGATGTGCTCGCTGCATTACAGCGTGAGCGGTGTTTCGTGGTTGCTGCATGTTGCTTCAAATCATTATAATGGGCACGGATGTGTACATGGCAGTACTTGCATGCTGCTTTGCTATCATCTGTCCTTACAGGGGCAATCCATCTTTTTAGTTCAGGATCCAACTCCCACTCTTTTCTGTATATTTTTGTATATCCTGACCACTTGCCCATCTTGCAATATTTAAACTGCCATGTCAGCTGGGAGCAGAAAAATGATGAACTATTTCACGATGATGCTGGACGAATACCTGAAATTGCAACAGACAATATGCAATCATTGTCCCTGGGTCACTGCCAATCATGTTAAAAGCCATAACAAAATACTATCACTAAATGTCTACTTCCAATGAATACTAGAGATTACAGGAACAGCCCGTGCAGGTAAGAGGAGGTGGGGGGGGGGGTGATTTGACACACAAGGGAAATGTTATTATCCAATTTTCCCTGTGGGTCGTCGATGAAATCCCTCACCGCCTCCACCACCACCCTGCCCCACTGCTCTTACCTGTACAGGCCGCTTCTGGTAGCATACCTCTACATTGTGCATGTCCAAGGGTGTCTTTTCATTATTTTGGGGTACAACACCAGAAAAATCAAAAAGGAGACACTAAGTGTTGTTGACTGAGCTTGGGCAAGTAATTTTATGAAGGGTTGACAATTGAGTCTGATTGAGTCAGAGTGGGATTTGTAATGTTTTGAAATGGAGGGTGGGACAAAGGGTGGTGAGCCTCTTATTCAGAGAGTGTTAAGAGGTATGCTCTAGCTTTCAATCTATTTGTAATAAACAAGGGCAGCTTAGTGATCTCAGCAAAAATGAATACATCCTAATGGAATACCCCTCCTACTCAACTTTCCATGTCGGACTAAAGCTTGTGACGAGCAGACAAGCTTTCTTCTTTGCATTTTACACTACAAGTAGGGTGGGTGTTCTTCCCTTAGGATTCCTAACTTCTACTTGGAAACCTCCATTCCAAACTATACCCTATTGCCCCTTTTGTGACTCAAGGGTTGAGTCCATAGCTCATTTTTTGTTTGAGTGCCATGCTTATGATGTGCCTAGGTCGAGATGGTTGAAGCCTTTATGTAGGAGTCTGGGCACAAGATCATATTTGGAAGCTTTACGCATATTGCGCTCAGATGCCCGTCCTTTCTTTGCCTGTTGTATGGCTAAATTTTTGGGCTGGGCTTGGAGGATAAGAACTGCAAGGAAACAGTTGATACAGTAATGTGTTTCTGCCTGTATTGGCTTTTAAAACTTGGTTATTATTATATATTGCTGATTCTGTAGGCTTTTATACTGTGTTCGCCAAACTGTTCTTTTTCTTCTTTTTTATTGATGTTATGTATTACTTTTATGATATGTCTTTATGTCGAAATAAAGTTCTATTACTTACTTACTTACTATAAGTACTGGTAATCACAATAAAATGTCACTCCAAACATGCAAAGTTAACATTTGCTACATCATTAACCTACTGTAATCAATAGCCCCATCTAGTGGATTGTTATACACTTTTTATTGAACCAATACAGGACACAAAATGAATCCTACACCATTTGTTGCCTAAAACACATTCCTTTAGTACAACATTTCAATACTTAGCACACAGGGGATATGCACCCAACAGATCTGGTCAGACTTTGTCCATTCAGCATTACCCCTTTAGAATTCAATGCATGTAACATGACTGTGCTTTAAGCATGATGTATTGATTAAAAATGCATATTAAATTTGACAAAAAAAATCTCATTTAGGATTCAGATTTCTTTTTCCCTTGCGCATTTGCCCGTGGTAAGAAAATTAAGGAGGATAATGAATTTGCTGGAGGAATCCATGTTTTGTCTAGCCCCAGCTTTTCATTTATAGATAAAGGCCAAGTTAAGGGACCATCAGGCCTAATTTAGAACGAGTGACCTGCAACTTCACACTTAAATGTAAACACAAGGAAGGGGAACAATAGAACACAGCTCATCTCTTCACAGGTACTTGAGAGGCATGCTTGACCTGTCCCAGTATTTACACGCAATTTAAATAGCAGTATTTTATTTCTTTTATAGCGCACTTCATGGTATCAGACTGCTTAACATAACCGACACATTGACAATAAATCATACATCATGCAAGTGTGTAAATCAACGTACAAGATGTGTTGCATGACTGAAGATAAAAAGATGTAGCAGTCACACATAGCTCAATGTGCAATAGTGAAAGGCTTACTAATTATGAACTGCAAGGAACAAAAGGATCTGTGTTCAAAGCACTTCAAAGCAGTAGCCCACTAAAGTAGCTGCATTAAAAATAATCTGTCATCTGCAAATTACATTATGTGTAGTGTTTTGCCGTAGACACATTCAACTTCTACACTACTTTGATTCAGATCTAGGACTGCACAAAGCAGACATCTAACAAATACTTTAACCTCCAGACTTCTCACCAATTATTATTCACTGATTACTGGGCACCTCTGAAGATGTCTTAGCCCCATAAAATATTAAAAAATGCACTTTGCAACCAATTCAGCATAACAGATGTAGTACCATGCTTCTCCGTGTTGCCACTTTCGTTTCTGCTATTTAAAACTGCCTTAATTGAAATGTGTTCCAAGTGAGGAAAGGTGCACAGAAAACCTCAGTCTCTTTTGCTTCTAGGAAACAACTCGTACATTTAAATATGGGGATCTAAGTTGGCGGGCATGGATATAGCGCAGAACTTTCAAGCAAGTGGAGGAGACCAGATGTTTGTGGTTACTTTTAAAGCACAGTATTCGCCAGTTACACGGCCTCTTATTGCTTGTGCAGACTATGGCCTGCGGTTGAGGTTCATCCAGCGGTTGTTATCCACATTGCTATTGGTGGGTGGTTTGGAGAATGTGGGCTTATCTCAAGTGGGTGCTCCATAAAGTAGTGGGTCTTGTGACCTTCCACCCTAGCCAGTGAAGCTAGGCCTCCTGTGCCAGCATGCAGCACGGTCACTGTAAAAGGAGTACCATTGACCCAAGGGTAGGTCGCTCCCCTGCCCTCGCGGCGCCACCAGAACCTCTGTGCCTGCCTTCTGCTCTGTTGTTGTGCCGACTTTCCCCCAGAGTGTCTGCCTTTTTCCCCTGTGTATGATCGCGTCCCCTTTTGCTTTTTTGTATCCCAGAGTGCCTGCATTCCCCGTGTGATCGCGCTCCCCTTGCCTTCTGTATCCCTGAGTGCCTGCTTTCCCCGTTGTGATCGCGCTCCCCTTGCTTTTTGTATCCCTGAGTGCCTGCTGCCCCTCGTGCCCCCGCCGTCCCCCTCCGTCCTTCCGTCGCTTTTTGTCGTTTTTTTCTCGCTTTTCCGGCTTTTGTACCCCTTCTAGGTACCTTTCCGCTTTTTCGGGCCTCCTCGCCTCCCCGAGGCCCTTCGCCGCTTTTCCCGATCTTTTTCCCCCCTACCCGCCCGCCTCCCGCCTCCCAGCTGTCCCCGCCTCCCTGGCTACCCCTTATATGGCGGCCGCTGCGAGGCAGTGGTAGCGACCTTTGACCCCAGGGTAGGTCGCTCCCCTGCCCTCGCGGCGCCATCTGATCCTCTGTGCCTGCCTTCTGCTCTGTTGTTGTGCCGACTGTCCTCCAGAGTGTCTGCCTTTTTCCCCTGTGTATGATCGCGTCCCCTTTTGCTTTTTTGTATCCCAGAGTGCCTGCTTCCCCCGTGTGATCGCGCTCCCCTTGCCTTCTGTATCCCTGAGTGCCTGCTTTCCCCGTTGTGATCGTGCTCCCCTTGCTTTTTGGATCCCTGAGTGCCTGCTGCCCCTCGTGCCCCCGCCGTCCCCCTCCGTCCTTCCGCCGCTTTTTGTCGTTTTTTTCTCGCTTTTCCGGCTTTTGTACCCCTTCTAGGTACTTTTCCGCTTTTTCTGGCCTCCTCGCCTCCCCGAGGCCCTTCGCCGCTTTTCCTGCCCTTTTTCCCCCCTACCCGCCCTCCTCCCGCTTCCCAGCTGTCCCCGCCTCCCTGGCTACCCCTTATATGGCGGCCGCTGCGAGGCAGTGGTAGCGACCTTTGACCCCAGGGTAGGTCGCTCCCCTGCCCTCGCGGCGCCATCTGATCCTCTGTGCCTGCCTTCTGCTCTGTTGTTGTGCCGACTGTCCCCCAGAGTGTCTGCCTTTTTCCCCTGTGTATGATCGCGTCCCCTTTTGCTTTTTTGTATCCCAGAGTGCCTGCTTCCCCCGTGTGATCGCGCTCCCCTTGCCTTCTGTATCCCTGAGTGCCTGCTTTCCCCGTTGTGATCGCGCTCCCCTTGCTTTTTGGATCCCTGAGTGCCTGCTGCCCCTCGTGCCCCCGCCGTCCCCCTCCGTCCTTCTGCTGCTTTTTGTAGTTTTTTTCTCGCTTTTCCGGCTTTTGTACCCCTTCTAGGTACTTTTCCGCTTTTTCGGGCCTCCTCGCCTCCCCGAGGCCCTTCGCCGCATTTCCCGCTCTTTTTCCCCCCTACCCGCCCTCCTCCCGCCTCCCAGCTGTCCCCGCCTCCCCGGCTACCCCTTATATGCTGGCCGCTGCGAGGCCGCGAAGCGGGCGCGCCGCTGGCGCGCCGAAGGCTCGCCTAAGGCAAGCCCGTCTGCGCCCGTCCGCGCCTGGACCGCGCCCAGCACCCGAACCTCTGGCCTACGACTCCGCCTTCCTCGCCAACCTCAACCCCGACCGCACGCCGGGCTGCTACTGCGCCACCCCGAAACGTACCCACGGACCCTTCACCTGCAGCAACTGCCGCTTCACCTGCCTCCGAACCCACTCCGCTCCCGCCAAGAACTACTCCCCCGGAAACAACCACCACTGCATCCTGGTCAACACCCGATCCATCCACAGGCACGCCATCGAACTGTGGAACCTCATCAACTCTACGAACCCGGACATCGCCTTCCTCACCGAGACCTGGATGAACCCCTCCTCGGCACCCGACATCGCCATAGCCATCCCCGACGGCTACAAAATCATCTGGAAAGACCGCACCAACCGCATCGGAGGAGGCATCGCCATCGCACACAAAAACTCCATCCGCATCTCGACCGACACCGACAACTCACTCCCCGACGCCGAACACCTCCACTTCATGATCCACAGCGACCCCAAAACCACCCTCAGAGGCACCCTCATGTACAGACCACCAGGACCTTGCACCAAGTTCAGCGAAGACATCGCAGACTTCGTCAACCCTCACGCACTCTCATCCACCGACTACATCCTCCTAGGAGACCTCAACTTTCACCTGGAGAACCTCACCGACAACAACACCACCGCCTTACTGGACAATCTCGCCAACCTGGGACTGAATCAGCTAGTCAACACCCCCACCCACGACGCCGGACACACGCTCGACCCCATCTTCTCCTCCAGCAAACACATCACCTTCAGCCACACCACCGAACTCACCTGGTCGGACCACAGCTGCGTCCACTTCATCTTCAAGAAGACCACCGTGCCCCACCACACCCAGCAACCACCAAGAAGACACTGGAATCGTATCACCACGGAACAGCTCGCATCAACCCACTCCCAGAACCAACCCACCAGCACCACCGACCCCAACGTAGCCGCCAACAACCTCACAAACTGGATCTCCGACTGCGCCAACCTCCTGGCCCCCCTGAAGACTCAAGCCAGCACCAACAACCACAAGAAAAACTCCTGGTTCACCCCCGACCTCAAGAACTCCAAGAAAGAATGCCGCGCCCGCGAGAAGACGTGGCGCCTTAACCAGACCGAAGAGAACATGTCAGCTCTCAAGGACGCCACCCGCCAACACCACCAACACCTCCGCGCCGCACGAAAAACAGCCTACCGGAACAGACTTGACAACAACGCCCGCAACAGCAAGGAACTATTTGGCATCGTCAAAGAGCTCTCCAACCCGGAAGCAGAAAACAACTCCATCCCTCCCTCACAGGACCTCTGCGACTCCCTCGCAACCTTCTTCCACCACAAGATCACCGACATATACAACAGCTTCCCGACCGCCGACACGAGCCCCCCTCCGGAACCCGCCACCGACACCATCACCATCCTCACCTGGAACCCTACCACCACCGAGGAGACCACCCGCATAATGAACTCGATCCACTCCGGATCCCCATCTGACCCCTGCCCGCACCACATCTACAACAAGGCCGACGACATCATCGCACCGCACCTCCGAGACGTCATCAACGCCTCCCTCACCGCCGACACCTTCCCGGAGAGCTGGAAACACGCAGAGCTCAACGCCCTCTTAAAGAAACCTACAGCAGACCCCACCGAACTCAAAAACTTCCGGCCCATCTCTCTCCTGCCGTTTCCCGCCAAAGTGATTGAGAAAATCGTCAACGCTCAACTCACCAACGCCCTGGAAACCAACGACTCCCTCGACCCCACACAGTTCGGTTTCAGGGCCAACCACAGCACCGAAACCGCCCTGATCGCAGCAACGGACAACATCAGAGCCCTGACCGACAAGGGAGAGACCGTGGCCCTCATACTCCTGGACCTCTCTGCAGCCTTCGACACGGTCTGCCACCGCACCCTGATACGCCGCCTCAGCAACGCCGGCATCAGAAGCAAGGCCCTGGAATGGATCGTCTCCTTCCTCTCCGGAAGGACTCAGAGAGTCCGCCTTCCCCCCTTCAGATCCACAGCCACGGAGATCATCTGCGGCGTACCTCAAGGATCCTCCCTCAGCCCCACTCTCTTCAACGTCTACATGACCCCCTGGCGAACATCGCACGCAAACACAGACTTGACCTTATATCATACGCCGACGACACCCAGCTCATCTTATCCCTCACTAACAACCCCACATCAGCTAGGACCAGACTACATGAAGGAATGAAGGAAGTGGCGAACTGGATGACAGACAGCCGTCTGAAACTGAACACAGACAAAACGGAGGTCCTCATCCTCGGCCCCACTCCCACCGCATGGGATGACTCCTGGTGGCCCCCCACCCTAGGCAGCACTCCCCAACCCACCGACCACGCACGCAACCTCGGCTTCATCCTGGACTCTTCCCTCACCATGACCAGACAGGTGAACTCGGTGACCTCGGCATGTTTCAACACCCTCCGCATGCTCCGCAAGATCTTCCGCTGGATCCCCACCGACACCAGGAAGACCGTCACCCACGCCCTCGTCACCAGCCGCTTGGACTACGGGAACACCCTGTACGCCGGCATAACCACCAAGCTGCAGAGGAAACTCCAACGGATCCAGAACGTTGCCGCAAGACTCATCCTGGACATCCCTCGCCACCACCACATCTCCGGACACCTGAAAAAACTCCATTGGCTACCCGTCAACAAGCGGATCACCTTCCGACTACTCACCCACGCACACAAAGCCCTTCACAACCTCGGACCCAAACTCATCAACAACCGCGTCTCCTTCTACACTCCCCCGCGCACTCTGCGCTCCACCGGACAGGCCCTGGCAGCCGTACCCCGCATCCGCAAAGCCACCGCCGGAGGAAGATCCTTCTCTTTTCTAGCAGCGAAGACCTGGAACTCTCTGCCCAGCCACCTTTGCGCCATACCTGACCACCTCTCCTTCAGAAGGCAGCTCAAGACCTGGCTCTTCGAGCACTGACCCCCCCCCCCTCCCAGCACCTTGAGACCCTTGATGGGTGAGTAGCGCGCTTTATAAATGCGATTGATTGATTGAGTTGGGCAACAATAAACCTCTGTTATTCAGCCCCAAGAGGCCAACGGGTGAACGTGCTCTTTACAAGACCTAGTAAGCACCGATGAATCTTTTAAATTAACAACCGAGTGAAAGATGTCACTGGTTTTCCAGACACTAACTGTAAAACCTGCATGTTATCTGTCAAGAAATCTAAAACGCGCTAAGGCCCTTCTGAGTTTGTGGGAATCGTGTGTGCCCAAATGAAGATCACAACTGGTACAATAATACCACACTTTTTAGCCACGTACAACCTGGCAGAATTTTTACATGGAAAGTACTACAGAGTTTTGCAGTTCTGAAGGATGAAAACTTGCACCATTACTATGATATCCCCATTCCGAATGACAGAGCTCCTAACGGAGGTTACAGAGCGCCGGTAAATACCGCACTCAACAGGTTAATGCTAGAGCAGCGGACTTTGAATCGGTGAACCGGGTGCGAATCTGGCGGGAGGCTCCAACATCCTGTGATTCAGGCAAATCACTTTATCTCCTCGTACCTGACAAAAAAGTAATGTGTCCGTCTTTAATGCAACCGGTACTCATATAAAGGCTGTGATACCTTGGGGTCGACTTCGCGCTATAGAACAGTGCACAAAAAAAGATAACCTCTCAGTACTTAGTGCCTCAATCAAGGTTTCTATACACATTCTCCTTTTCTGATATTTGTTGTTGTCTCTTTATTTCGCCATCTCGCGGGGGGGTTTAAAGATTATGCACCCTATTTTGAAAATGGACCACTGCGCACACTTGAGACTCACTCATTGAGTCACTCACTCACTCACCTGAGGAGGTCGCGTCGAAGTCCACCGTCCAGGACAACAGGTACCGCCGGCGCCGGACCGTCAACACGTCAGCTGAGCCAGGGGCCAGGCACTCTTGTACAGTCAGCAGACTAGAGACAGACGGTGGAGTGCCGGTGTGGCGGCCGGCGCGAGTCGTCATCTGAGACTATGTTCTTCTGAGTCTCAATCGATTGATTCCCAATCACACAGCAGCAGGGCAGGCAAAGGAAGGCAGCAGCGCTGATCACAGACTGTCTGTCACTGACTGACTCAGAGTCAGCGAAGTGCACGTGCCACTGCCGCCGCCGGGCTGTGCTGCTGTGGACCGGTGGCGGTGGGTGGCTATCAGTGGCAACTTGGCATTGGAAAGCCTGGCACTGTGGCAGTGGCTGGGCGGGCCTGGGCCTGGGCTGGGGGATTGCGGGCCTGGGGCTGGCGTGGCTGGGCCTGGGGCTGGGCCTGGGCCTGGGGCTGGGGCTGGGCCTGGGCCTGGGCCTGGGGCTGGAGCTGGGCCTGGGCCTGGGCCTGGGCCTGCCCTGGGCCTGGGCCTGCTGACTGTGGTGGCCTGGTGCCTGGTCGGCCGCCTGCCAATTTAATCGACACGCTCACGATCGAATACTCCAGTACTCCGTCCGACCGTCACCGGGACTCTCAGTCTCAGAGTAGACTCAGTCTCACTCTCATCACCGCCGCCGCCGCACCGAAAGAGACTGTGCTCACGTCAGCCCCCGCATTATATGGGAACCGCGGGGGCTGACCTAAAAATAATACCCAGGGCCGTCATTGGTAGCGTTTTCACGCGCTACAAGATTGACGGCCCTGGGAGACCCTCACATTGGCTAATTTGCCTAAGAAGTTGAACTCAACAAGTAACTAAGTTAGGTGGTGACCTCTGTGCGTGCGGGGACCGGGGGGGGTGCGCAGCGCGCATGTGCACAATAGAGTGTCTTGAGTGAGTGTGTGTGCACCAGCAGCACTCTGTCTGCAGACTGCTACATACAACAATGTAACAACTTAAGTCAACAACAAGTTAGCAAGTATTGGCAATGGCAACTGCTGCAAGTCAAGATGATTGACTTGCCTGGCCTGGTTGCTGGCTGGCTGCTGCTCTAGGGGGTGGGCGGGATGATTGCTGGGGGTCGGGACCTCAGGATTTTTCATCAATCATGTGCGCAGTTTAGGCAGAGGCAGGCCCACATGATCAGACCTCCTCCAATGAGTACCCACTCTTGGCGCGCGCTGCGCTCTGATTTGCCACTACAGGCATCACGCCACAGACTCCGGGTGGGCGCCCGCCCCAGGCCAGTAAATTGCGCACAAACACTCCATTCCAGCCCAAAAAGTAGCCCCCCGCCTGGCATGGGTTTTTCCCGCACAACTGGGAAAAAAGTCACCCAATTGTGCGGGAAATAGCCCAATCTGGCAACCTTGTTCCTTTGTGTTCTACTGCAGCTTCTCAGAGTGTTCCAAAGAACAACCAGAGCACTAACAGTCCTACTTATGACAAATGTATGGCACACCTGAAGCCATCTTGATTGGAATAAAGTGGTAACTCTTAAAACATTTAATTTAAAAAGGAACACAATGAGGGGGTTCATTTTGCCATAGAAATTACGATTTGTGCTGCCGAAAGAAAAATTAGGGCACATTTTGAGTGACTTCTCAAATTCTCTTCTATTTCATTAAAAAATTCTGGCATGCAGACTGAAACATGCACTTTCAATACCAGCAGCACACTTCCCTGGTGAGCAGTAGCTTTACCACATTGATCTAATGAGCAACTAGAGTGCTTAAATTCTGAATTTATGGCAAATGTGTGACACATCTGAATGCCTTCTTGATGGAACCAAAGTAAACAAGCATTGAATATGCAATAGTTCTCGCCCTCGTTTAAGTTAAAGCAATTCTGTTTGTAATTAGGTGGCTTTTTAGCTTTGATTTTATTAGTGCTTTTCAAACTTTCATGTACATGACATGCATATGCATGCATATATGTATATGTATGCATATATTTATATAGATATGCAGATTATATATATATGTAGTAGTAGAGAGTAGTAGAGAGAGAGGAGTAGAAAGTGAGTAGTAGAGAGTAAGTAGTAGAGAGAGTAGTAGGGTAGTAGAGAGTAGTAGGGTAGTAGAGAGTGAGTAGTAGAGAGTGAGTAGTGGAGAGTGAGTAGTGGAGAATAGTAGAGAGTAAGTAGTAGAGAAAGAGTAGTAGAGAGTAGTAGAGAGGGAGTAGTAGAGAGAGAGTAGTAGAGAGAGAGTAGTAGATAGTGAGTAGTAGAGCAGTAGAGAGTGAGTGGTAGAGTGTGAGTAGTAGAGTGAGTAGTAGAGAGAGAGTAGTAGAGAGAGAGTTGTAGAGAGAGAGTAGTAGAGTTGCAGAAAGTAGTAGACAGTAGTAGAGTGAGTGGTAGAGAGTGAGTAGTAGAGAGATAGTAGTAGAGAGAGAGTAGTAGAGAGAGTAGTAGAGAGAGAGTAGTAGAGAGAGAGTAGCAGAGAGTAGTAGAGAGAGAGTAGTAGAGAGTGAGTAGTAGAGAGTAGTAGAGAGTAGTAGTAGAGAGGGAGTAGTAGAGAGGGAGTAGTAGAGAGAGAGTAATAGAGAGTAGTAGATAGTGAGTAGTAGAGCAGTAGAGAGTGAGTGGTAGAGAGTGAGCAGTAGAGTGAGTAGTAGAGAGAGAGTAGTAGAGAAAGAGTAGTAGAGTGAGTAGTAGAGAGGGAGTAGTAGATAATGAGTAGTAGAGCAGTAGAGAGTGAGTGGTAGAGAGTGAGTAGTAGAGTGAGTAGTAGAGAGAGAGTAGTAGAGAGAGAGTAGTAGAGAGTGAGTAGTAGAGTAGCAGAGAGTAGTAGACAGTAATAGAGTGAGTAGTAGAGAGTGAGTAATAGAGAGTGAGTAGTAGAGAGAGAGTAGTAGAGAGAGAGTAGTAGAGAGAGAGTAGTAGAGAGAGAATAGTAGAGAGTGAGTAGTAGAGTAGCAGAGAGTAGTAGACAGTAGTAGAGTGAGTAGTAGAGAGTGAGTAGTAGAGAGAGAGTAGTAGAGAGTGAGTAGTAGAGAGTGAGTAGTAGAGAGTAGTAGAGGAGTAGAAAGTGAGTAGTAGAGAGTAAGTAGTAGAGAGAGTAGTAGGGTAGTAGAGAGTAGTAGGGTAGTAGAGAGTGAGTAGTGGAGAGTGAGTAGTAGAGAATAGTAGAGAGCGAGTAGTAGAGAGTGAGTAGTAGAGAAAGAGTAGGAGAGTGAGTAGTAGAGAGGGAGTAGTAGAGAGAGAGTAATAGAGAGTAGTAGATAATGAGTAGTAGAGCGGTAGAGAGTGGTAGAGAGTAGTAGAGAGTGAGTAGTAGAGTGAGTAGTAGAGAGTGAGTAGTAGAGAGAGAGTAGTAGAGAGTGAGTAGTAGAGTAGTAGAGTAGCAGAGAGTAGTAGAGTGAGTAGTAGAGAGTGAGTAGTAGAGTTGTAGAGAGTGAGTAGTAGAGAGAGTAGTAGAGAGTAGTAGGGTAGTAGAGAGTGAGCAGTAGAGAGTGAGTAGTAGAGAATAGTAGAGAGCGAGTAGTGGAGAGTGAGTAGTAGAGAGTGAGTAGTAGAGAGTAGTAGAGTGAGTAGTAGAGAGGGAGTAGTAGAGAGAAAGTAGTAGAATAGTAGAGAGTGAGTAGTAGAGCAGTAGAGAGTGAGTGGCAGAGAGTAGTAGAGAGTGAGTAGTAGAGAGAGAGTAGTAGAGAGAGAGTAGTAGAGAGTAGTAGTAGAGAGTGAGTAGTAGAGAGTAGTAGAGGAGTAGAAAGTGAGTAGTAGAGCGTAAGTAGTAGAGAGAGTAGATGGGTAGTAGAGAGTAGTAGAGGGTGAGTAGTAGAGAGTAGTAGAGAGTGAGTAGTGGAGAGTGAGTAGTAGAGAATAGTAGAGAGCGAGTAGTAGAGAGTAAGTAGTAGAGAAAGAGTAGTAGAGAGTAGTAAGTGAATAGTAGAGCAGTAGAGAGTGAGTGGTAGAGAGTGAGTAGTAGAGTGAGTAGCAGAGAGTAGTGGAGTAGTAGAGAATAGTAGAGAGCGAGTAGTAGAGAGCAAGTAGTAGAGAGTGAGTAGAGGGAGTAGTAGAGAGGGAGTAGTAGAGAGAAAGTAGTAGAGAGTGAGTAGTAGAGCAGTAGAGAGTGAGTAGTAGAGAGTGAGTAGTAGAGAGAGTAGTAGTAGAGAGTAGTAGTAGAGAGTGAGTAGTAGAGTGTGAGTAGTAGAGAGTGAGTAGTTTAATTTAAAAGGAACACAATGAAAGGTTCCTTTTGCCATAGAAATTATGATTAATGCTGAAATAAGAAAAATTAGGGCACATTTTGAGTGCCTTCTCAAATCCTCTTCTATTTTATTAAAAAATTCTGATATGCAGACTGAAACATGCACTTTCAATACCAGCAGCAGACTTCCCTGGTGAGCAGTAGCTTTACTACAGTGATCTAATAAGCAACTAGAGTGCTAATATTTCGAATTTATGGCATATGTGTGACACATCTGAATGCCTTCTTGATGGAATCAAATTAAAAAATCTGAAAGTATTTCCTACTGAGGAGACTGTAGTAAATGAGGAAATTAGGAAACTTCATATCACATGTCTCCCAAGATGGCCACCAGAGACAAAAGAGCCCAAATGTAGCACAAATATCACCCAGATGTAGCCCAAGTATAGCCCAATGACAGAATGTCCCAAAGTGTTCTAAAGAACAACTAGAGCGCTAACAGTCTTACTTATGACACAAGTATGGCACACCTGAAGCCATCTTGATTGGAATAAAGTGGTAACACTTAAAACATTTAATTTGCAAAGGAACAAAATGAGGGGGTTCATTTTGCCATAGAAATTATGATTTGTGCTGCAGAAAGAAAAATTAGGGCACATTTTGAGTGACTTCTCAAATTCTCTTCTATTTCATTAAAAAATTCTGGCATGCAGACTGAAACATGCACTTTCAATACCAGCAGCAGACTTCCCTGGTGAGCAGTAGCTTTACTACAGTGATCTAATGAGCAACTAGAGTGCTACCATTCAGAATTTATGGCAAATGTGTGACACATCTGATCGCCTTCTTGATGGAACCAAAGCAAACCAGCATTGAAAATGCAATAGGTCTCGCCCTCGTTTAAGTTAAAGCAATTCTGTTGGTAATTAGGTGGCTTTTTAGCTTTGCTTGTATTAGTGTTTTTCAAACTTTCATGTACATAACATGCATATGTATGCATATATGTATATGTATTCATGCATTTCTATTTGTATTTATATAGATATGCAGATTATATATATGTTTATATATGTATGTATAGATATACACATATATATATATGCATATATATGTGCATATGTGTGCGTGTAGAGAGAGATAGAGGTAGAGAGTAGTAGAGAGAGAGGTAGAGAGAGGTAGAGGGGTAGAGAGTAGAGAGTGAATAATAGAGAGTAGAGAGTGAGTAGTAGAGAGTAGCAGACAGTAGTAGAGTGAGTAGTACAGAGTGAGTCGTAGAGAGAGAGTAGTAGAGAGTGAGTAGTAGAGAGTAGTAGAGTAGTAGAGAGTGAGTAGCAGAGAGTAGTGGAGTAGTAGAGAGTAGTAGAGAGTGAGTAGTAGAGAGTGAGCAGTAGAGAGTAGTAGAGAGTGAGTAGTAGAGTGAGTACTAGAGAGTAGTAGAGAGTGAGTAGTAGAGAGCAAGTGGTAGAGAGTGTAGTAGAGAGAGAGTAGTAGAGAGTGAGTAGTAGAGAGTGAGAAGTAGAGAGGGTAAGAGATAGTAGAGTAGTAGAGAGTGAGTAGTACAGTGAGTAGTAGAGAGTAGTTGAGGGCGAGTAGTAGAGAGTGAGTAGTGGAGAGTGAGCAGTGGAGACTGAGTAGTGGAGAGTGAGCAGTAGAGTGTGAGCAGTAGAGAGTGAGTAGTAGAGAGTAGTAGAGAGTGAGTAGTAGAGTGAGTACTAGAGAGTAGCAGAGAGTGAGTAGTAGAGAGAAAGTAGTAGAGAGTGTGTAGTAGTGAGTGAGTAGTAGAGAGTGAGTAGTAGAGAAAGAGTAGTAGAGAGTGAGCAGTAGAGTAGTAGAGAGTGAATAATAGAGAGTAGTAGAGAGCGAGTAGTAGAGAGCGAGTAGTGGAGAGTGAGTAGAAGAGAGTAGTAGAGAGCGAGTAGTAGAGAGTGATTAGTAGAGAGTGAGTAGTAGAGTGAGTAGTAGAGAGCGAGTAGTAGAGAGCAAGTAGTAGAGAGTGTGTATTAGTGAGTGTGTAGTAGTGAGTGTGTAGTAGTGAGTGTGTAGTAGAGAGTGAGTAGTAGAGAAAGAGTAGTAGAGAAAGAGTAGTAGAGAGTGAGCAGTAGAGTAGTAGAGAGAGAGTAGTAGAGAGTGAGTAGTAGAGAGAGTAGTAGAGAGTAGTAGAGAGTGAGTAATAGAGAGTAGTAGAGAGCGAGTAGTAGAGAGCGAGTAGTGGAGAGTGAGTAGAAGAGAGTAGTAGAGAGCGAGTAGTAGAGAGTGAGTAGTAGAGAGTGAGTATGGAGTGAGTAGTAGAGAGCGAGTAGTAGAGTAGTAGAGAGTGAGTGGTAGAGAGTAGTAGAGTGGGTAGTAGAGAGTAGTAGAGAGCCAGTAGTGACATCACTGATGCCATCACTTATGAAATCATCCATGTGACAATCCGATACACCTCATCTTACACTAGTATAACCTTTCATCACTCACTGTAAAATACAGAGTACCATATTTGAAACCATTGACATACCAATACCAGTTACTACATACCCACTCACTGATTCCTAAGTCTACACACGGAACTGCGCCTTTCAACAACAGAATAATTTATACATGCAGTCACTAATTAATAGAACACTATCAAATGCACTTATACACATATATAGACATTGACACATCAGCAGTCATCTTAGTCGGTTATGCAGTCATCCTACTCACTCATTAAAAAAATTAATCACACTTACATTTACTCACTTACACAATTATCCAACAACACCTCATTTATTCAAACACATAGTAACTCATAGTTAATATGTTAAAAAAATCACCATTACAATTATACACTCATTCTGATAGTTACTCTCACAATCTCTGACTCTTACACATACTTATTTATATACACCAACTCTCACATACAATGCCTTTTATTTTTTTACTTTGTTGAAGATGTACAACTAAAACATATATTCGCTCACCAACACACTAATAAATAAACTCAGTCACCCAAACAACTGTTTCCACATGCACTCTTAAACCTATACACCTAGTCAATCAACCATTCACACATCTATGCATAGAGTTACACACACCCCATCCAACCACACACAAACTCAGTGTCCCATACAAATAATCACCCAACTAATCAATAACTAATATACACACTCATGTAGTTAGTGACCAACTGATGCAGCATGCTATACAACAACAGAGACAGTGATGCACACATTCACATAGTTTAGTTACTAATCCATGTATTAAGTGAGACACTTTTAATTACTCACTTAAACAGACAGTCAGACAGCTACTAAATCCTCCATCCAGACAGTTATATATCCACTCAATCTTCAATACAGATTGGTATATATATAATACATATTTAAATTTCAAACTAAACCACATTCACTGGATGATGTCATCAGTGAGGTCCCTGACCATGTCATGAATGATGCAATATGTGACATCATCAGCAGTGCATTGCGGGCGCGCGAGTTATAGTTAGCAGAACTAACTATAACGGAGGAATTTCTATGGTTTTGTATGAGTAAAATGGCCAGCTAACTATAACACCCCTGAAACCTATGTTTTTTTCTGTGAATTACCTACTGGCGGTCGCCAGTAGGTAGTTATAGTTAGGACCCCTTTTCCATAGGAAATCCGCAACATTCTATTTTGAATAACTTTGGCGCCGGTCGATGAATCCTTGCGAATTTCTCAAAATAGGTGGGGCGCTACGCTCCGCTCCTACCCTGAAAGTCTCGGGGGGATACGTCAAGCGGGGGCTGAGATAAAAGGGGGGTCCCAAAACGCGTTTTTCCCATGCATTTTTCCATAGGACCTTTAGAACGAGCTACAGCCCGAATGGCTGAACAGAATTACTAGAAATTTGGCAGAGAGGTAGTCCCTATGTCAAGGAAGTGCCTTTTGTAGGTTTGGTGTAAATCTGTTCAGTAGATACTGAGAAAATAGCCTTTAAATCAATATATATATCTGAGCCCGCTTACGGTACGCTTACCGTACGCTTACGGTAAGCTTACGGTACGCGTACGGTGGCGTGCGCGAGTGCGATTCTGATTGGCTGTTAGATCTTAGTAAACATTCGAATCGGCCGAAACCAGGAAGCGGCGGCCGCCATTTTGTGTGTTTCACTCAGAAAAAAAAGAGTGAAAACAAGAAAAGGGGGCAATGAGGAGAGTTACAGACCCCCTTACATTTGTGAGGGGGTCAAAGAAGGACAGAAAAGTACAAAGAAAACATTTATGGATTTTAAAAAAAATCACGGGGTACGCGTACGGTAAGCTTACGGTAAGCGTACGGTAGAAAAAAAAATAAAAAAATAAATGAAATTCAGATTTAAGTGTTTAGATATTAGGGGGCTCTAAAAAGAGCCGTTGTGTTTATGAAATGATTTTTATATACACACACACACAAATATATATATATGTATATATATATATATATATATATATATATATATATATATTCACTGAAAAAACCATAGGTTTCACACACGTTATAGTTAGGAATTAGCATTTAAAAAACCTTGCAAATTCACTGAAAAAACCATAGGTTTCACACATGTTATAGTTAGCTGGACATTTTACTGATAAAAAACCTATGAAATTCCCCCATTATAGTTAGTGCAGGCAACTATAACTCACGCAACCGCAATCCTCTGCTGATGACATATGTGTCTTTATGAAAAAAAAATATTTGTAATATATGTATAGCTAAAATTTAATGGAAGAAGACATGGGCAAATAAGTGTCTAAATACAGTATTAGCATCAGCAGAGGATTGCGGTTGCGTGAGTTATAGTTGCCTGCACTAACTATAATGGGGGAATTTCATAGGTTTTTTTATCAGTAAAATGTCCAGCTAACTATAACATGTGTGAAACCTATGGTTTTTTCAGTGAATTTATATATATGTATATATACACAACAGATATACACAATAAATTACAAACTAACAATTAAACTGGAAATACATTTTTAAAAACCCACCAATTTAATTACACATAAAAAACTAAACAAAATAAAAAATTACATTTGACTAAAAATATATAATATATTACAACCATTAATAAATCAAAATAATATAATGTTAAATCCACAGAAGCATCATAATAATATTAATCTAAACAATATATATAAAACTATGAAATTGTAGGAATGATACAAATACTATTCCCACTCCAATGTCTGCAACAGTAGGGAAAGCATTGGACTCAGGAGGGGTCAAATTTACTATTCCCACTCCAGTCTGTGCAACAGTAGGTAAAGTGTTGGATTGCAGAGGGGTAAAATGTACTACTCCCACTCCAGTTAGTACAACATTATGGAAAGCAAGGAGGGGTAAAATGTACTATTCCCACTCAACTCGGTGCAACAGTGGGAAAAGCGTTGGATTGTGGAGGGGTAACATTTACTATTCGTACTCTAGGTGGTGCAACATTAGGGAATAGGTTGGACTCAGGAGGGGTAACAATTTACTATTTCCACTCCAGTTTGTGCAACAGTAGCGAAATTGTTGGATTGCGGAGGGGTAAAATTTACTATTCCCTCTCCAATCTGTGCAACAGTAGAGAAAGGGTTGGACATAGGAGTGGTAAAATTTACTATTTCCACTCCAACATGTGTGACAGTAGGTAACATGTTGAACTCAGGAGGGGTACAATTTACTATTCCCACGCACGTCTGTGCACCAGTAGGTAAAGTGTTGGATTGCAGAGGGGTAATGTTTTCTATCCCCTCCAGTCTTTTCAACAGTAGAGAGAGAGCAGTTCACTTCAAACAAATATTTCAACAACTACATTAAATAACAATGAACTAAACTACATATTTATTAAGTTTAATAAACTTTTTAAATTAAAACATAATAATATAATTAAAATACCACACTATATTTTCACAATTATGACAACCAACAAATGTTATTTACAATTAAAAACACAATTAACACATAACATATTTTTTAGACAATAACTATTTTTACGTTAATCACTTTACTTCCTACCCTATATCTTTCACACACCCAAATGATATCTTAAAATTATAATTAGAAATTTTACAGGATTGATTATCGATTAAACAATTACTTGTAATTAACCAATAATAAAATATTTATATTTAACTAACTTCCCACACTTTATCCCTGCAAACCCAACAACGTGCACCTAATATATATTTGTGGGGGAGGCCAGACCCCACCCCCTGAAAACACTATTATCCCTAGAGGACCCCGAGCCAACCTCAATTTTAAGCCCCCACTTACCTCTTTATTTGCAGCACGGAGAGAGGCTCCAAAAGGTCCTTTCCTGCAACATAGAAGAGCACGGGGTTAACGTCGTCGAGGCGGGTCCACTGACAGAAGGAGAAGACTCGTCATCCCAGGTGAGCAGCCAATTACGGAAGGGAATGGAGAGTTGAGAGAGTGCAGTAGAGGGGATGGGACCTGGAAGACGCCGAAGAGGAGAGCATGAGTCATAGTCGCGGTCCGGAGGAGGAAAGCGGGACCTGCTCCACTGGTTTAGTGGACGTTGGAGGCATCGCGCAGCGAACCGAAGAAGGCAGCCGACCACCAGCCGCATGTGGACAAGAGGCAGAACGCGAGGACGACGAGACTCCGGAGACTTGGAGCGAGGAGTGGTGGTCACCCTCGGAAGCATGACTCCCCCACCGCAATGGCTTTCCTGGTACATGTTTGGATGGGTGGGGAGGTGTAGGGGACAGTATAAGAAAGAAAAGGGTGGGGTGAACCATGATACGGGAGGACTGGGGAATCAAGAAGAAAGCACTGTTGCTCTGATCACAAAGAGCCAGTGTCCAGAGGTCATGACCCAGCCCATTGAGTGTTTTTTTTTGTTTAATTTCGTTCTGTTGGGCAATTTGTTTACGCCATTTGGGGTAGAGGGTGTACCCTAGTGGAACCGAGGCCCAAGACTGGGTTCGAAAGAGTGATCAAAAGCAAGAAGGGCACAGCTAATCCCGCACTGTTTAAACTGAAGTAACTAGGGCATGGAATGAGACACTATTGATTGTGTTTACTTTCCCTCAAACACTCTCACATCACACACTCTCCCTTCCCAAAGTCCTAAAAGGAGGCCTAACACTCAAAGAAGCACATAACTCCATTGAAGAGGAGGGTTGGGGGTACCTGTTCTACTATCCTCACCAAGAAGGAATTCTCCACAACACCCCTAGGTGTGGTAATGGTCTCTATCCCTTAAAACCCCAACATCTCCGAGACTGACTTACTTTCCTTCCTGGCAAACCGGGGGCGACCCACCACGTAAGCCTGAGCCTAAAACACACAGAAGAAGGAGAAGATTACCACTGAAAGAAGAGAGAGACTCAAAGAGTTTACAACACCTTCAACCATTCCCAGTCCCTTCCTATTTTCCCCTCAATATAATTGGTTTTGCAGTTGATTCTCCAGACTTTCCTTCAAATAAACGCCAAAATTGAGAAACACATCCGGCCTCCTAGATTTGCCTTTCGCCCATCCCTCACAGTATTTAAAAATAATTTACTTACATAATTTACATAATTATCAATTAACTACTAATTGATTATATTTAACTTCCCACCCTTTACCCCTACAAGCACAATCCGCACCACACATATAACTGAAATTCTTAATACACAATTTACATAATTATCAATTAAATAAATGTTAATGATTAACATTAGTCTTATAATTAATTTCCTTCACACACTTTACCCCTACAAAATCCACAACATTTATCCCTTTCTTCTAATTTAGCATTTCAAATGCACTACCCTATTTCTCAGACTATACTTCTCTCAATATATCCTCTGGCCCAACCTTCTGACTCATCTCAAACTTCTTTCTACTACTATTTCCAAAGCACTACCCTATCTCTCACCCTATACATATATCAATATATCCTCTACATCCACTCTCTCATTTATACCAAACCCCATACCACTACTATGATCCCCAAAATAACCCTTTCTAGACTCTCTCCTACTCTACCCCTCAAAACAACTAGAAATGTATAAACTATATTAAAAAACATTAGCAATACTTATACAATTTATAACATATACAATTAAAATATATACTAAAATACATACCAATAATTAAAAAACGATATTATTAACAATTATATTTTTGTAAATGATATTATATTTTTGATATTTTGTCTTAATACCGATGGCTTCATATATAAATATAGATTTGGGACGAGCACGTGCAAAGATTGTTTAGATGCGGTCATCTGAGACTTTCATTCTTTGGATAGTGGTTAAAATAACTTCCATTTGAGTTGGGTGGTCAAAGCAACTATTATTTTAAATCAACACTACATCATCCAATTTGTGGTGTGTACCGTGGGCATAGTTACTCTATGGATTGTTATGTATATTCAACTTCCTATGTCTAGGTTGAATTTATTTTCTTAAATATTTTTTGCAAACAATTCCAAGTGAGGAACGCCTATATGCATCTTATTTTCTAAAGTAAGTGCATAAAATCGTGAGGCACAAGAAAAGGCTGTGTAGGTACCTAGGATTGTATTTTTGGTGGCTAATTTGAGATCAAAATCTGGGGGCTGTGCCCAAGTCAGAATCAGAATCAAAACCACTTTATTCGATTAGTTAAAATCATAAAAGTGTACAATACATTTTACACAGATAAAGAGGAAAAACAATCCATCATATACATATTAAAAAAAAAAATAAGTTTCCCCGGTGATTCCCAGTATAAAAACTAATTGATCTCTTCCAAAGCAGTCAATCTTGATTTCCTTGATCTAATACAGGCAACTAAAAAGCTAGCCACACAAAACATAGTTGTTGGTGATTCCATTAATAGCAAAAATAATAATGCTGGTTTTACCTGGACAAAAGCCTCCTTTCTTAAAATAGGCCGGATAAACCTTTTCCTGGCCTCTAGGTACAATGGACAGAAAAATAAGAAATGCATCACATCTTGAGCAGAAAAGTTATCACATCTGCAAGGAACCCCATCTTCAGATCTAAACCAACCCTGCGGAACACTTAAAACCTGATGTATTTGGTTAAAACGAAACTTTGTCAAAAGCCACCTATGATAATTATTCGTAACCATAGATAAATATGGGTGCATGACCGTGGATAAAGTAAGCAAGAGGTGAGCCCTTACTGAGGTTTTACCGAGCTCTTGAGATTCTCGCTCAACCTCGCAGTGCTTAATAAAGTACGTCTTAACCCACCTTAAATCAGCTTTCCTTAAACTTTCGGGGTTGGAAAAGAGTCCAGGTCGTCCTACCGTCTTTGCAATTAATTTAATATAAGACAGCCACTGAATATTCTTCCAATTATCCAATTTAGAACATTCTTTCAAGATATTGTGATTCATTGTGAGATCCGGGTTCAACCAGGTTCTTATCCAAAGCAAAAGTGGGGCTAACTTTAAAATGTCAGAGATATATCCCGTCCCCAATTCTAAATGTACTGAGTAGGTCGCAGTGGATTGGGGGAGGCCAAGAAGGGCTCGAAAAAATTTATTCTCTTCTACTTGGATGGATTCAAGGTTAATATACCCCCAAATAGCGGCCCCATACCTAGCTACTGATATAGTTTTAGCTTGGTAAATTTTCAAAATAGCCTCACAGGGTTTCCCTCCCAACCTTTTTGCGAAGCTCAAAATTGCAGCCGAAGAACTACGCACAGCTTTCACCTTTGTAGTTACTTGGGGTAACCAGTTACCTTTATCGTCAAAAACGATGCCCAGGTAGGTGAAAACTTTTACTCTGGATATAGCCGCTCCATTACAATAAAACGTTTTAAGTTGGTTTTTTCCCTTCCCCAATGCCATTATATGGGATTTGCCGTTATTAACCACCAGGTCCAAGGATGACATAAAATTACCAAAAGAATTCAATAGTCTTTGGAGACCAAGTGGAGTCCACGCCAAAAGAACGGTATCATCCGCATAAAGAAGCACAGGTACGGGAATACCATCAATCCTAGGGATATCAAGGGAGGCAGCTAGCAAACTATCTTCCAGGGAATTTATATACAAGGTAAATAGCAAAGGGGCAAGAATACACCCCTGGCGTACCCCTCTACCAGATTTAAAGCTAGCAGTGCATTTCCCCTCCTTAGTCATCCTAATTGAGGCCTTCAGGTCTTTGTGTAATTCTGCCATAAAATACACGAGGGGCTTATCCAAGCCTAACTCCAAGAGTATCGACCAAAGCTTAGACCTGTTGACCAGGTCGAAAGCCGTAGACAGGTCCATAAAACCTGCAAAAATCGACCCCTCAGAAGCTTTGGTGTACTTTGCGATAATTAAATATAAATTCAGGCATTGGTCCTCTGTACCCCTCCCTGATCTAAACCCATACTGGGCGTTAGAGATGACCCCTTTGTCAGTTGCCCAGTTATTTATCCTGGCCAGGATAACTTTTCCCAAAATTTTAAACGAGGAATCTAACAGGGATATAGGTCGATAGCATCTAGGATCACCCCTTTGACCCTTCTTGAACACAGGGATTATAATAGACTGGGACCATGATTTCGGTGGGGCTACTAAAGATGCAGAGTTAAAAACATTTAACAAAACTTTGGCCCAGTACTTGGGGTTAGCCTTATACATGTCCGTAGGCACCCCATCCGGGCCTGGTGCCTTGCGACTGGCCGAGCCCTCAATTGCTTTCTCCACCTCTTCAATGGAAAAAATGATAGGAGGGAGGGGAGAGCTAGAAATTGGGATCTTAAATACTTCCTGCTCAAGATTACTCCCATAAATATTTTCAAAGTGGGCAAGCCAGTCTTCCTCGGGGATATTCAATTCCAACGCCATATTCTGGGAACCGGATAAAAAAGGGGAATTAATAATTTCCCAGAATTTGGAACTATTTTTCAGGATAGCGTTATCCATTAGGGTTACCCAAGCTTCTTCTTTTATTTCCCTCTTCCGTGTCATTATTACTTGAGTGTATGCTTTCCTTAACTGTGTGACCAATCCTTTGTTCCTCGGTTTTTCATTAAGGGCTTTTTTAAGTTGATTTAAAGCTGAAGTACAGCTATGATTGAACCAGCCTTGGTCAGTTTTGGGTTTAACAGGGCCTCCTTTGGTGGTAAGTTCCGAAGCTACTTGAGAACAAATGGTTTCAAAGGCCATTATTATGTCTTTGTCATAAGAGGAAGGGTCGGTACATATATTTAATTCGAAACCAACCTTTGAAGTAATTGAATTAAAAAAATCTTCAGGAATAACCTTGGACCATTGTAATCTCCTCCCTTGATCTTTAGCATTCACCGAGACCACCACTGGAGTCAAATTACGTTTATCTATAATTGGAAAAACGTTGGCCAAGATCAATATCACCGGGTTGTGATCGCTAAAACAGGAGCGCTGGGCGTTATAAAAAAGCACATAATTTAAAAGCCCTGCTGATAAAAATATTAGTCGATTATGGTTTCCCTATCCCTAGCAACATAGGTAGGGACACAAGAGTGCTTATCCCGAAATCCTACCTCATAGAGATCGGTATTTGCCAAAAGGGACTCCATGGCAACCCCTTTTGAACTATGTTCAAAGTGTTGGGGGTTTGAAAATTCAGGGCCATCCTTATCTCTGTAGTGACAATTAACATTGCATAAATGAACATTAAAATCACCCATCAAAATATAATGGCAAAAAGTGGTATGATTGTCCTTATAGGGTTTTAAAAATTCGGTCAACCAGAGAATATGCTCATTAGGGGACTCTTCTTGCTGGGAATTATAACAGTTAATTAACAAGAACTTAACATCATTTGCCAAACTAACTTCCAGAATAAGACAATTATAGGAAGTACTTACAACCTTCTTGACACAGCCCAAAATATTTACAGTAACGAGGAACATAATGCCTCCCCTATCTCTTCCCGCATTAGAACTCCGGGCCGGTACAAAATAAGAGGTATAGCCATCCATCCAGAAGTCACAGTCCTTATCCCAAGTCTCTTGTAGGGCAATGATGTCATATAGTTGTAAAGTGTCTAACCAACCACGGTCACTCTTCTTTGACCGTAGACCCGCAATATTCCAACTCATAAATTTTATGGTTTCACCGGAATCAGATACAATATTAACAGAGTTTAATTGTGAGGTTCCATGGTGCACTATGGTTTCAACATTTACTCTGGGGACAAGATTTACCACACTAGCGCTCCCCTGAATTACAGAATCCTCCTGTCAATCACAGGCGTCTAGGCCTGAGAGTACCTCAAATCTATTGCGGGTGGTAATGTTATGGTCTTCCCTACAAAAAGTTACCATATTGTCCCACTGGGGTTCTAAAAACCTCTGGCAGACCCTAGCTAAAACGGGTTTTGACACCGCTCTGTTCGGGAAACTCCTATAACATTTATAGAAATAACCCAACGGGCGCGCACCCACACTAGTATTTTCGGTCGTCAAGGAAGCTGCACGTATCAGGACTGTATTAACATGTTGTGGGGATCTAAAATTAACTATAACACAGTCCCCACTGCAGCCTTTCTGGGACGGACCAACCCACTTAGTCCTTCTAGTGGAAATAATTTGATCAGCAAGATGTACTGGGAAGCCACATCTTCTATTGAGCCAAGCTACAGTTTTATTTTTTAGCGACTCATGTGTTTCCTCACTAGAATTAGCATGCAGGTTTCCTAGAACAGGCACATTTGTCAGGACGACCACATAAGGAGCACACTCGGGGGGAAGGTTAGTAAAACCAGAGGAAGTTCCATATCTAGAAGTAAAGGCACCTTCTTGTCTCACAGAGGGTAGCTTAACTGGAATAGTAAGAGGTGGAGGGTCAGAACAAGCAGGATCTAGAGGTGCGGGTGCCTGGGAAGGTAGTAGCGGAGATTTTATTACGTTATCATCAGTGACCCCAACACAGCCAATATCTGGTGACTTAGATTCCCCACTACATGGCAGAAGTTTCGCTACCAGCTCACCAAGCCTTTGTACTTCCTTGTTGGTATTTTTCAATTGGAGCAGTAAGGATTGCGTGTGCTCGGCTAACAGAGTCTCAAATTTAGCCTCAAGAGTAGCTAATAGTGATGCAAATTGAACTGGATCTAGAATGTTACCACCCAATCTACTTAATTCCTGTAGACCAGACCCAGAAGCAGTACTATTTTGAACTTTGTGTAAAACTTCTGCTCTTTTTTTAGTAGGCCTCCCCCCCCCTTTTATTTAATAGTTTCCTACAAGCTCTTACTGGTCTTGGGCTAGGAAGGACCTCCTCAGTTGCATCGGGGGCCAAATCCTGAGGATCCTGAGGATCGGAGCATTCCACCAAGTTCTCAAAAAGAACCTGGCCTTCTATCGATGCAACTGGACTAACACATACACTGATAATATCGTCAGAAGGGTTAACAACCACAGGTATGCATGTGGTATCAGGCAGAACAGAGGGGCCCCCCTTCCCAAATGAAAGTCTGCGATCATTATTAATTTTATTGACCTTTTTCACTAAGTAATTATCCATAGGGCCGGCCACAACTGTACCGGAATCCGATTTGTTGCTCGACATACTCAGAATGCAATTCTAGCGAAAATGTCAACCCCAAAAGCAAGGAGGTATATACTGCACCCAATCAAAGTTCTTGTTACAATATCTTAACTATATGTCACGCAAGTCCACAAATATCCAGTTCCTCAGAGTGATGGATTGACAGCGAACTCACGTGTCTAGAGCTCAGGGATGAAGTCACAAGGGTCGTGGCCCAGCCCTGCCACGGTCTGCCCCGGACGGCCACAGACGGCCCGCCCTCTGCCCGGGCTCAGCCCGGCGCTGCCCGCGTGCGTCCCGCGACGCGGGGAATCCTCGCGGCTTTTCAGCGCCTCCGGGCGCGTTGTGGGCAGAAGTGCCCCTCGCGGGATTGTGGGTAGTGTAGTTCCGGCCCCACGATGCTCGCCACGCCAAGCGCTGCAGTTTCGTTCCACCAGGACGCTTCACGGCCTCTCTCCTGCCAAATTCGGTATGTGGAACAGCCCCCGCTCCACAGGGGAATCCTCGCGGCTTTTCAGCGCCTCCGGGCGCGTTGTGGGCGGAAGTGCCCCTCGCGGGATTGTGGGTAGTGTAGTTCCGGCCCCACGATGCTCGCCACGCCAAGCGCTGCAGTTTCGGTCCACCAGGACGCTTCACGGCCTCTCTCCTGCCAAATTCGGTATGTGGAACAGCCCAAGTCAATTGTACTGTGATATCGAGGAGACATGCTTTACCAATTAAACTTGCCATCAGCGAGCACATATATAAAAAAAGAAAAAGAAAAAAATGACCCTGGCTGGCCTGACATTGCTAAGGTGATTTATATTGTGTTCAAGTCATTCATTTGCCTATTTAAGTACATGTTGGCCACATATCTCCCAAGATGGCACATTTGAATCGTGTCCTTTGAACTCTATTGTGCCTTCCTTGATATACACAAAAGCTTACGTTTTATGACCATAAATAAGGCTTCTGAAAAAACAACCCCCACGGTTGCGTGCAAAAGTGTAGTCAAAGTAGTGGAGTAGCCTGTGCTCCATCGTAGAAGAAAGACCTAACCAACTTCGCGGCTTTTCCTCGGACATCACAATTGCTCAAGTGATTGAGGAGAAGTCGATTATAGTCACAGTACAACAGCGAGGGTTAGGTGTCCCAACACCACCTCTATATGCCTCTTTTCTAACCTACCTACCTCCAAAGTCACCACAATTTCAATGCTAAGACCATCCATCTGTCTGGAAAAGATCCAAGGATGCCTCTTTATTTGGGTATGTTTAAGACCCTCTAGGTGCCCAATAAGGTGCCTCGTGTTGTGAAATACGCCTTAAATTGCCATGTGAGAGGAGAGCATGGCAACAGAGTGCGTATCAGATGACTCCCTGTTTTTAGACCGAGGCAGGTTTTTGATAAATCGTCCAAGGAGATTAACAGAGCAAAATGAAAAAGTTTTGGGAGTTTTACAGTAGATTATCTGAATACTGATAGGCAATAGGTAAACTATATGTTTAACATTGACCTCCCCTCTTTCTTTTACCAGATGTGACTCACTAATGTATTTCACATGATTTTGGCCATTCTTATAGAAGTTCCCCATCTCAGAAAAATCTGAATTGGGGAGAAGAGATGTTGGTGCCAGTCTACCTAGTAGTTCTCAACCGGTTAAGTCCATTAAGTATAGGTGACACTAAGGTTTGAACTAATTGGTTTAGTACAATCTAAAAAAAGGTGCGTGCAGTTCAAAAGTGCTTCAAAAGATAAATGCTATCTGGTTTCCATATCGCACACAAAGAAAGTCTTCAGGGAGTCCTATATAGTTTTCTCAATTCCTTGTTTTATTGCATAGTCCATTAATTCATCCAAATCAATCAATATAATCCAGCCAACGCGTTTTGTCCTCAGCGGACATCATCAGGGCTCTTGAATTCACGCCATTACAAGTCCTGTTCCATCAATTAAACTGTAGAAATTAGGTCGTACATCCCGGTGCTCATCTGCTCCCCTCTGAGTTTCCTTCTCGCTCGTTTCCTGGATCTGCCGGTCTGCTTGTTTCCGTGGAAACAAGCAGATCGGCAGATCCAGGAAAAAAGCGAGAAGGAGCCCTGATGATGTCCACTGAGGACGAAACGTGTTGGCTGGATTGTATTGATTGATTTGGATGAATTAATGGACTATGGAATGAAACAAGGAATTTAGAAAACTATATGGGACTTTCTTTGTGTGTGATATAGTATTTATCTTTTGAAGTACTTTTGAACTGCGCGCTCCTTTTGTTTAGATTGCATTTTTGTTGTAAGTGGCCCAGGGGTGGTGGGAAGATAGAGAGTAGAGCCTGACCATATTGATTTATTAAACCCCGGGATTGCACACCAGTGCGCATCCTATGTGCTGCCTTCACCACTACGAAATTGTATGATTGTAGTTGGCTTAGTACTCTGAAATAAGCCCCCTACATAATGCCACCACAATTGCCAATTTGTTTCTGATTTAAGGTTACTTTCTGTTTTTGTATAATCTTGCAACCAGGAGACTGCTTTAGGGCCCAAGTGAATGATGATCTCTGTTAAAGATTTATTTCTGGTTTAATATAATATGAAGCATTTCTGAAAGTGACGCCATAGATGCTAGACTTGATGCTGTGGTGTGCCATGCTATGATTAAAAAGCTGCATAGGAGTATGGTTTGGTATTTATTTACTAATCAGCCGATGTTCCGCTTTAGTTTGTTGCTGATGAGCCACACAGAAGAAAACAACAATAGCAAAAAACACGGGAAGGCACACTTCAGTACATGTACAAGAACTAAGTGAAGATTGTGGATCTCAGCATACAATTATTTCTACTGACCGTGTTAGAGCAGAGGCATGGCGACATGGAGTACCTTAAAAAGATCTCAGGTGAGCCATTGTGTAGAAAGTCAAAGAATAATACATGGAATAAGGGGAAATGGCCTGAACAATGCGGGCAGAGCAACGATTGCCATTCCAATGCAAGCGCAACCACACTTGCCTTAACCAGGCATATGAGGGGTTAAGGCAATGCACAGTCTAGCTACTGGAATGGGTAGGCCCAGGGACAGCAATGATCAGGAGAGTATGCAGTGAGGTAAGTGGGGCTGGGGCCAGGTGTTGAGGGGGTGGAGGTCGTTTTAAAGAGTTGGGGCGGTTTTTGGGCTGGGGTGGGGGTCAGGGTAGTTTTTAGGGCTCAGAAGAATTGGGCAGTTTTTATGGGTGGGTCAGGATAGTTTTTATGGCTTAAGGTGGTTTCGGGGTAGTTTTGGGGGGTTGGGTAGTTTTTAGGGTTTGGGGATCAGGGTAATTTTTAGGGCTCACGGGGGTCGGGGTCGTTTTTAGAGCTCAGGGTGGAGTTGCGGTACTTTTTAGGGCTAGTGCAACATGCTTTAGATCTAATATTGTGTCAAGAACAAGATTAGAGAGGCATTCCTGAGTAAGGAAAGGAACACACTTTGTTCGTGGGACTTGGAAACTGAGCTAACCCTATCTAATTGTTACAAATGTAATAGTAATATGGACAATAATGTGGTTTTTTATATGCCTGAAGCAAAGGAGTGGTAGCAAGAGGTGATGGACAGAATTTGATAAAACAGGGGGTCTCTTATGGTACATGATATAGCTTGGGGGGTTGAGTAGTTGTTAGGGCTTAGGGTTTTTTTATGGCTCAGTGTGTGAGTTGGGGTAGTTTTTACGGCTCAGGGTGGGGTCGGAGTAGTTTTTAGGACTCATGAGTGTCGGTTAGTTAAGACTTGAGGGGGCACAGAAGGGGGGGTCAGCTTACTTTTGAGGGCTTAGTGTGGGGTCGGGGTAGTTGTTAGGGCTAAGGGGAGGTGGCATACTGTGTGATCTTTACCACACATCCGTGTACCATTCATGGCTTTACTACAGAATTGCGTGATTAAGCCATACGTAGTTAAGGAATGCGTTGTTCATGCGCATTTGTGGTTTAGGCAGCGTGGTAGAGGCACACGTGGTTTAGCCATGGCTGCCGCTGTCATTCAACATGGAATAAGATTACGGTGGCGGTGAGACCGACAGCACGTCGATGGCAGTCTCACCGCCATCGTAGACAGGTTTACAGCCTGCCATATTATAATGGCGGGCGGTGTGATGGCGGTCAGAAACACCGACCGCTACATATCCGATGGGCTCCTTGAGCCCTCTGGTTCGGCGGAGGGCCTCGCAATCCCTGAAACGGTGGCGGTGCCTACCAGGAACTGCCGTAGGGAATACAATGTCCCTTTCCACCTGCCTGTTCATTGCCGTTAACCTGCCATGAACAGGCAGGCGGAAAGGTACATTGGGGGCACGTAGCGCGCCCCCCCCCCTCCGTTCCTGGCGCTAAGCTGTGTGCACTGGATATGTACAGTGTCCCTTTTTTGCCTTGCAGCAGGTGCTGCAGCCAGCAGCACCTGCTGCAATGCAAAATATAGTTATTGCAACCGTTGTGGTGGCGGTCGCATCGTAATTCTTACTACGGGACCACCGACAGCCTGTCGAGCGGTCCCGTCTATGAAAGGGTGGCGGGCGGATGTGTAATGGACTATCGAAATTTGTTGTATACCAATCTGCAATTGTGACTGTCTGCCCGCCCAATTTAGATGTCAACGGTATGACGGACGAAACTCATTCATACTTTCTCCATCTCCATCGCTCTCAGAGTATTCAGTTGGGCTAAAAGCAGCTGATGTAGGCATTTCAGGCAAAACTCTACCCGCCCTATTACAACTTTGCTTTCCGTTGGTGTAGCCATGGCGGCTAAACCTCCAAGTCTGAGCTGGCGGTCTTCAAACAATGAAATCGATCGTTCATCATGAATCTGATGATGCAAGGCTTCCTTTACCTGTTGCTAGATATGGAAGACATCAATAGAATTACAGGTATATGTCTTTTTTATTTTTTTAAACATGTTTCATAGTTCTCTGTTTCGTACGGTCAGTGTATTTTTTACTCAGAATAAAATGGTCACATAACTCCTATTATGAATATAGTTCCTCTCGTAAAGGTTCACTCGTTATTGTGTTTTGTAATATTTTTATTCAGGTTTTTTCGGTTTAATTTAAAACACGGCTCAATATCCTTTTTTTAAACTTTAAAATCCATTGTCATTACAATATACGACTCCGTCAATATGACAGAAGCGCATGCCAAACTAGCAATGTTTATTATAAAGATTTAAAATCTTGTAGGGCACCTTGACTTGCATGTGTTATTGATTCTTACAAAACATTTGAACAGAAAATTCCAGTCATGTAGGTTTCCTGATCTTACCATGTTGAAATGCAGCATACAGCAAATTATTAAGCAAAAAACACTTTACCCTTGTAGGTTGTCTCTAGGTTATTTTTCACAAAAGATTAGATAAAAATTAAATATAAAGATTATTCCTATATGTTTTTTTTAAAGACAAACATAAAATTATTACCACAATAAAAGTATATGCATATTTTGTTTCCTAGTTCATCTTCCCTGTAATGAACCACTTGGCTCAAGTTCCTTCTCATAAAGGGGCTTGTCTCACTTCTCAAGCTGTTGTAGCTCATGCAGCTCAAAGAATTATGGGGTGGATCTTTTTTATGAGTTTTTTGGTAGGAGTAGATGTGGATGTGTGTGTGAGGGAGATATAAGGAAGGATTAGGTGGGTTCAGTGTTTGGTGGGAGGTACTGGGTTCTGGGATGGTTGTGGTGCTTTCGGCTAGTTGTAGGTGTTGAGGTGAGTGTGTGTGGTGCTGGGTTGAGGGCTGCTGGTACTTTGGTGTGAGTGTTTGGGTGAGGTTGTGGTGTGGTTGAGGTTGTGGGCTTCGTTGAGTGGATGATGAATTTTTTGAGTGAGGGTGTGGTTTTGGGTGGTTGTGTGAGGGAGTGGTTTTAGGTGGGTGCTTGGGTGTGAGTGAGAATGTGGTTTGGGTTGGTGTTTGGGTGTAGGCAAGGGTGTTTTTTGGGGGGTGGGTGCTTGGGTGAGGGTGTGGGTTTGGGTGGTTGGATGAGGGAGTGATTTTAGGTGGGTGCTTGATAAGGTTGAGGGTGTTTTAGTGGGTGCTGGGGTGTAGGTGAGTGTGTGGTGCTGGTGTCTGTGGTAGTCTGTGGTAGTGGTGCATTGGAGAGTGTTGGTATATTTTGGTTTGCGTTTTTAGTTTTGTGGGTGGGTGATGCTTTGGGTGAATAAGTTTGCGTTTCTGTTTTGGTGTGTGAGTGTTGTGCTAGGCTCTGGGGTTGTTGCTGTTTGGGAAAAGGAGTTTGGGGCCAGAATGTGGTTAGAGGAGGGGTGTTGGGAGAGGAAGGGTCAAGAGATGGAGGGGGAGGTGGTGGTGGGTGAGAGGCAGTGCTGTTGGAGGGGGTTCTACTCCGACCCGAGCCTCTTTGTATGACAGAGCAGAGTGTATAAGATCCAGGAATGCAACTAAATACATGAGTTGCTGGCTTATTCCCTGGATGGCACACAAAAGTGCAGTCTGCCCTAAAGAAAGGCTTCGCAAGAGAGCAAAAGCCTCCTTGGAGAGCACTACTGGGTGCACAGGGAAAGGAGTTGAGGTGCCTGCGGCGCAGGAGACATCAGCCTTTTGGGGGGCAGGGAGCTGGCTACACCGGGAGTAGCAGGAGGGAGGGTGCTCATGGATCTGGTGGTGGTGGACAAAATGGCAAGTCCTGAAGATTGTTTAGGGTACACCACCAGTTGAGGCTAAATAATACTCTCATAGTTAGTTCAGCTAATACATTATATGTAGAAATTAGGTTCATTTAGTAAAATACTTCTTAAGATTGTATATGATGATGATAATGTGCCTTAGCGAAATTGCTAAAACAAATCACTTAAAGATTTTGTTGTATTTCCTAATGGGACACATCATACTTTCACCTTCTGTAGTTCTAGAGAATCCTTGTTGTGAATCTAAATGTGTGAGCACAATCCCTAGAGATGCACAGATCTTGAAGGAAAGATGTCTGCAAATTGATATGTCTATGCGTATCTTGTTCTTCAATAATATTTTGCGAAGTCATGGAATGAGAGAGAGAGAGAGTTTTTAAATGCCACAGAAACATGTGCATGTATTTCACAACCCTTATTTATAATGGAGTCAGTGGGACCACACATTTGGTTTGATTTGTGAGCGACTTGAGAAGCGTCAGGGCACTGCAATGGGCAATTAAATATTAAAAGAAATGTTCTAGGGTATGTAGGTTTCTGTGGTGTGAATACATATTTTATTTTGCCTGTTTTAATTTACTGAAACAAAAAATACATTTCTCAGAAATAAATGTTGAAAAAACTTTTTAGTGTCAACCTATTTTTTGGAAGTGTTATGCATTTTATCTTGCTAAATGTGTTCCATATTTGTTCAAAATGTACCAGCCACATGAGTATTCAATATGTGTTTGTTTAATCGAACACAAAAATATTTTATACCTGTGTTAATAAAAGATGAACTAAATAGATTATTCAACAATAATGCTAGCATATTGTATTTTTAGATGTAACAAAGACACTTTCACAGCACAGTCGAAACAACAAATATGAATAATTCTATTTAACGTAACATGATGTTATTAACTAAAGATAAAATTAGGTGAAAAAGCAAATATACCCAGATGTGGGTCCTTTGCTCACTTTGCCACTGGATTCAAGCTATACTGGCTGATGAGGGGTGTTATCACAAAACCAGTCCCAGGATGCATCTTCCCAGTTCAGGGAAGACCTGGCTTGGCAGTTCGGGCTGGACTGTTCATATGAGAAACAGGGTCAAGACTGATTTGCATATAGCTGGGTCTGAACTGAGGTGGCAAAGTGAACTAAAGAACAATGATGGATTCAGCCCAGATCTGTGACTGGGGGTGAGTGTCTAAAAAGTTTCAGTGCTCCATCGTTCATCACCTTGTGTTTGCTTTGTTCACCCTAATTTGGCAGGGTATGCCCAGAATTGGGTCCCCTGCTCACTTTGCCACTGAATTCAACCTAGTCTGGCTGATATGGGGTGTTACCCCAACACCGGTCCCAGAATGCTTGTTTCTGGTTCAGGGGAGACCTGGTTTGGCATTTCGGGTTGGACTGTTCCAATGAGGCACAGGGTCGAGACTGATTTGCATATAGCTGGGTCTGAACTAATGTGGCCAAGTGAGCTAAGTAACGATGATGGATTCAACCCAGATCTGTGACAGGGGGTGAGCGTCTGAAAAGTTTCAGTGCTCCGTCCATCATCTCCTTGTGTTTGCTTTGTTCGCCCTAAGTTGGCAGGGTATGCCCAGACGTTGGTCCCCTGCTCACTTTGCCACTGGATTCAAGCTAGCCTGGCTGATGAGGGGTGTAACACCAAAAAACAGTCCCAAGATGCTTGTTTCCAGTTCAGGGAAGACCTGGCTTATCAGTTCGGGCTGGACCGTTCCCATGAGGCACAGGGTCAAGCCTGATTTGATATACCTGGGTCTGAACTGAGGTGTCCAAGTGAGCTAAAGAACGATGATGGATTCAACCCAGATCTGTGACTGAGGGTGAGTGTATGAAAAGTTTCAGTGCTCTGTCCATCATTGCCTTCTGTTTGCTTTGTTTGCCCTAAGTTGGCAGGGTATGCTCAGATGTCCCTTGCTCACTTTGCCACTGGATTCAAGCTAGCCTGGCTGATGAGGGGTGTTTCTCCGAAACCGGTCCGAGGATGCTTGTTTGCAGTTCAGGGTAGACCTGGCTTGGCAATTCGGGCTGGACTGTTCTCATGAGGCACAGGGTCAAGACTGATTTGCATATAGCTAGGTCTGAACTGTGGTTATTATTATTATTATTTGGAGCTTATAAAGCGCACTTATACCCGAGGGTGTCCTGGCACTGACAAACTGAGCATCCCTGGAGAACGAGTGTCTAATCCCTGAACAACCAGGTCTTCAAGCCCTTCCTGAAAGAGAAAAGTTCCTCCGATTTCCTAACGTGTGCTGGCAGACAGTTCCATGCGGTGGCTGCACCGTAGGACAACAGCTTTCCTCGCCAGCTGGCCTTTTTTGTCCTAGGCACCACCACTAAATTGCCCTCCATAGAGCGCAGTGCCTTCCCCGGCACATACCGCTTGAAACAAGCCCTCAAAAACTCTGGGCCAGTGCCTTTCAATGCCTTGAAAACCGTACACAAGGCATTAAATTGAGAACGTCTGTGTATCGGGAGCCAATGAAGTTTCCTCATTCCTTCTCGGATTGAGGCATGCTTAGGTGTGCCTGTCAACAGTCTCGCTGCTGCGTTTTGCACCATCTGCAGTCTGTACAGATGTTTCTTTTTCAGGTTGAGGTACAGACTGTTACAGTAGTCAAGACGCGACAGGATGAGAGCCGACACTGCTAGCCGGAAGCCATCCGCGGGCAGCAATGCTTTAACTTTCCTCAGTATCCTAAGGATATGAAAGCAGGACGAGACCACTCCACTGACCTGGCTTCCAAAGTCCAGTTTCTGGTCCATAATCACCCCCAGATTCCTAGCTTTGGGTGTGGGCACAGGTGGCTTCCCCAAAGCGTCGGGCCACATAGCTGGGGTCCAGGTGTTAGGATTATTTCCGAATATCATTACCTCGGTCTTTCCAGCAATTAGCGGCCATCCAACTTGCGATACCTTGAAGACAGTCGTGACACCTTGCTGGCAAATCCACTTGGGACCCCCTTTGTACTGATAACACGATTATTATTATTATTATTATTAATATTATTATTAATGAGTTTTATAACGCGCCTGGTTACCCTTGGGCATCCCCGCGCTCATCCAGAAAGAGACGCCATGACATGAGGCACCGGAATGAGGCAGAAAACAGGTAAGTTTTTAACAGCTTGCGGAAGCGTAAGAAACTTGATTCCAAGCGTAAGTACAGTGGAAGGGAGTTCCACAGAATGGCCACATTGATGGAGAATCTTCTGCCCCCAGTTCTTACCTTCCTTACTCTCATGACCTGCAGCAGATGTTGATGATCTGAACGAAGGGAACGAGAGGCCTTATAAGGTTGAACCATATCCCGTAGGATAGGAGGGCCTTTCCCCTGCAAGATTTTATGGGCCATGCAGAGTGCCTTAAATTTCACCCTCTCCCTAACGGGAAGCCAGTGCAGCGCCTTCAGCGCAGGTCGAGCAGACTGACGCCTGGGGAGATCCATCAGGAGCCTGGCGGCCGCATTCTGCACTTGCTGTAATTTATTTAAGGTGGACTCTGGGGCCCCCAGAAACAGCGCATTACTAAAGTCCAGCCGGGAGATGATAAGCCCCTGAATAAGTAACCTCCTAGAGACCACTGGGAGAAGAGGTAAAATCTTCCGGGCTGAACGGAGCAGACCAAAACACACGCCTGCGGTCTTTTTAGCGTGAGTCTTAAAGGTAAGGTCCTGCTCCAACCACACCCCCAAACTCTTGATCTCCTGTTTGGGGGTGGGAGCCGCCACCAGGCAACTAGGCCAGCTACTCGGAGACAAGGTAGAAGGGGAATTCCCCAATATCATCAATTCCGTTTTGGAGCCGTTGAGCTTGAGTGCTGAGCTACACATCCACGTGAAGATCTTATCCAGGCACGTATGCAGCTGATTGGGATGGTAAGATGACTGGGGGAGGCCTACCACCAACTGAGTATCATCAGCATAGCTGATAATCTTGATACCCAGGGGCAGTATCTCATTCTCCAGGGGGGCCATATAAATGTTAAATAAGGTAGGGCTAAGCGATGAGCCCTGTGGCACACCACACTGGAGAGGAACCGATGAAGATTTCATATGGCCTTCCCACACCTCAAACGTTTGGCCAGCCAAAAAGGAAGAGAACCACTTCAGGGCCAGCCCGGAGACCCCCACCCCCGACAGTCGTTGGAGAAGCACTTGATGGTCCACAGTGTCAAATGCCGCACTGAGGTCAAGGAGGATCACTGCCACTGATCCCCCTGTGTTCAGAATGCTCCTGGCATTCTCCACGACTGCCAGCAGGGCAGTATTGGTCCCCTGAGCGGGGCAAAAACCCGTTTGAGAGTCACCCAGAAGGGAATTGGACTCCAGGAAGCCCGAGAGGCGCCGATTCACTAACTTCTCTCCTACCTTGCTAAAGCCGGGGAGCAGAGAAATAGGCCTGAAGCTGGCAAGGTCAGCGGGGTCCAAGTTAGGCTTCTTCAAGAGAGCCTTGACAACCGCTCCCTTCCAACTCGGGGGCACCACTCCTTGGGCAAAGGATAGATTTATCAAATCCGTCACTGGACCACCGATGGTAGAAGCTACCTGCTTAAGATATTTCATTGGTGCAGGATCTTTAGGCGAGCCACTTTTCATGGTCGTCAGGACTGTGAGAACTTCTTCCACAGTGACAGGTCCGAAGGAGGCCAGCTCCGCTCTCCGCACCCTGGGTAGAGACTCAAACTTACCATCAGAGGAAATCTCCTCGTCTAACCGAGGGAGTGATGACAAGATGTTATCTATTTTAGTTTTAAAGAAGGAGGCAAGTTCGGAGCATTTCCCAAGAGGGTCAGCGTGGAAGACTTGAGGTTCGGGAGCTTTTAAAAGTTCTTTGATGACCCTAAACGACTCTTTTGAGGAGTTGGCCACCGAGCCTATTCTCTCCTCAAAGAATACAGATTTAGCTACCCGAATAGCAGATTTGTAAGTGCTAAGAGCCGCCCGGTATTCTCTCCGGGTTGCTTCGCTCCAATCTTTCCTCCAAGACCGTTCCAATCTCTTGCAGCCCCTACTCAAAGTTCTCAACTCTGATGTATACCAGGGCGCCGATCCTACTCTCTTACCCATAGAAAGTTGTTTCTTCTTGGGGAGGAGAGCATCAAGCGAGTTGGTCAGCCAGATGTTTAGCCTCTCATCGGCGACTAACGGATTGGACCCAAGGGGAGGCCGGGACGCCTCCAGATGGACCGCCCAGGTATCAACTGAGAGTCTCGACCAGGCTCTTTCCACCGTGTATACCCTGGGAGCCGATTTAACTGGAACATCAAACTGCCACTGGGCAGGCACCATAAAATGGTCAGTCCAAGGCAAAGCCAGCGCTGGAAGAGCTTTAAGGCAGGCCGAGTTCGAAAATATCGGATCCAACAAGTTGCCCTTCCTGTGTGTGGCACCGGAATTAGCCAAGTTGATCCCCAAGGCTTGAAGATCACTTTGTAGATCTACTCCCAAGGAGTTATAGGGATCATCAAAGTGGATGTTGAAATCACCCAAGGCAATAAAATTGCCAGTAGAAGAGGCAAGAAGCGCAGCTGATTCCAAGAAGGAATTAAAAAAAATTCCCATGGGCCCAGGGGGACGATAAATCAAAAAGCCTGTCAGAGACGCCGTGGGTGAAAGTCGAAGAGAGAACTGACAACTCTCGCAGTCACTCATCCCTCCGTCCTGCACCTTACAAACTAACGAGTCCCTATAAAGGATGGCAATCCCTCCTCCCCACAGGCCTATCCAAATGTGCCATTAGAAAACCAAAAGGGAGGGCTCTGACTATGTCAGGGCCCGAGCAGGAAGAGATCCAGGTCTCGGTTAAAAATAGCACATCCAGCTTATGATCCAAAATAAGGGAGTTAATTTCTGTGGCATGACTAGGTACAGACCGGCAATTCAGCAAAGCTATAGAAAGCACAGAATTATCGACGGTCATACACCGGCCCCCACTACATGTCCCACGAGGCAGGAACGGTAGGTCGCCCTCATAGACATATCTACAAGGTACGGGAATCGTGAAGCGCCAGGACATAAGTTCTTCCCTCCTATACCCGATTCGAGTGTTGCCCGATTCCACTAGGGCGGGCATAGCATCCAGCCCTGAGCCCGTCCGGACCCGGACGGGCACAGACAAGCTGAACTCTGGCGTAACTCCGGCGTAACTCCGGCGTAACTCCGGCGTCAGTCCGGCGTCCCCGCTGCGCGTGACCGCTGCGCGAAAGCATGGCTGCCTAAGTAGTCTCCAACCAAAGTGGAGAGAGGACTTGCTGGCGCGCTGGGACCCACTCACCCAAGATGGCCGCCGCGAGTCAGGGGCGAAGGATCCGCAAAACGCGGTGAAATACCACAATTAACGTGCAGGTGTGATGGCAGAGGTGGGGGTATGCGTGGCCAGGCAGGTAGGAGCAAAGAATAATTCTAAAGGATTTTTCTAATAAAATACAAAACAAGTGGTTAAAAACAGACGCTGCCACAAAACAAGCGCTGCATGAATAGCGTTCTATGTGTGTCGTCTGCGTACGAGGTGAGTTGGAGTCCATACGATCTAATTAAGGCTCCCAAAGGGCTCACATAAACGTTAAAAAGAGTGGGGCTCAGGGATGACCCTTGCGGAACCCCACAGGGAAGGGCAAAAGGTTTAGATCCCTCTGCTCCCAATTCTACTGTCTGGGATCTGTCGGCCAGAAAAGACTTCAAGAGGTTCCAGGCGGTGCCTTCCACTGTGGTATCCAAATGAGCTAAAGAACTATGATGGATTCAACCCAGAACTGTGACTGGGGGTGAGTATCTGAAAACTTTCAGTGCTCCGTCCATCATCTCCTTGTGTTTGCTTTGTTTGCCCTAAGTTGGCAGGGTGTGCCCAGGCGTTGGTCCCCTGCTCACTTTGCCACTGAATTCAAGCTAGCCTGGATGATGAGGGGTGTTACCCCGAAACCGGTCCCAGGATTCTTGTTTCCAGTTCAGGGAAGATCTTGCTTTGCAGTTCGGGCTGGACTGTTCCCATGAGGCACAGGGTCAAGACTGATTTGCAAATAGCTGGGTCTGAACTGAGGTGGCCAATTGAGCTAAATATTGATGATGGATTCAACCCAGATCTGTGACTTGAGGTGAGTGTCTGAAACGTTTCAGTGCTCCGTCCATCATCTCCTTGTGTTTGCTTTGTTCGCCCTAAGTTGGCAGGGTATGCCCAGACGTGGGTCCCTTGCTCACTTTTCCACTGGATTCAAGTTAGCGTGGCTGATGAGGGGTGTTACCCTGAAACCGGTCCCATGATGCTTGTTTCCAATTCAGGGAAGACCTGGTTTGGCAGTTCGGGCTGGACTGTTCCCATGAGGCACAGGGTTTGCATATATCTGGGTCTGAACTGAGGTGGCCAAGTGAGCTAAAGAACAATGATGGATTCAACCCAGATGTGTGACTGGGGGTGAGTGTCTGAAAGGTTTCAGTGCTCCGTCCATCATCTCCTTGTGTTTGCTTTGTTCGCCCTAAGTTGGCAGGGTATGCCCAGACATGGGTCCCTTGCTCACTTTGCCACTGGATTCAAGCTAGCCTGGCTGATGAAGGGTGTTACCCCGAAACCGGTCCCATGATGCTTGTTTCCAGTTCAGGGAAGACCTGGCTTGGCAGTTCGGGCTGGACTGTTCCCCTGAGGCACAGGGTCAAGACTGATTTGCATATAGCTGGGTCTGAAGTGAGGAGGCCAAGTGAGCTAAAGAACGATGATGAATTCAACCCAGATCTGTGACTAGGGGTGAGTGTCGGAAATGTTTCAGTGCTCCGTCCATCATCTCCTTGTGTTTGCCCAATATACATATTTACACATTTTTTCAGTGAAAAAGACAAAAAAGTAACAACATAAAATTACTTAATTCATTAGAATGTAATCACTAGGATGAGTCCACAGGAATTTGGAATCCGTGTCCAATTGCAGCAAAGTTTGCACAAGGTAAATTTATTTTAGAAAATCAGTGTTTGCATCAGTTGGTGGTTTTCTTTTTGGAATCAGCTCCTGAGGAAAAATGATGTCTCCTGTTTTGCAAGCAGAGAGGTCATGCCAGCTATCTCTGTAATTTCCTGGGCCTCCGTTTCTGTGGTGGTACCTAGTTGTGTGGTGATGTTGAAATTCTCCTTCAAATGTTCTGGAAACCATCCTGCACCACCCCAGAAAAGGAACACATGATGGAGATGCGATGCCCCAGAAGGCCATTGGCCTTCTGGTGACCATTGTGCTCCCTCTGCAATTTGGTTTGCTCCACCAGGAGGTCATTGTTGGTTCTGAGGAGAACTTGTAACCACCCCATCTGATTCTAATGTCTATAGGCTGCATCTATGATGTTCTGGCCCATAATGGCTCGCATAGTATGGGCATCTATAGCCTCGCTCAGCACAGGTAATCCAGGCCTACCCCTAGCATCACTACCCTGTGACATTGAGCTCAGTTACAATGGCTCCTGGCTCAACAGCAGCTGTAGTACCTACAGGAGACAAGACAGGGGTGCACACTACTGAGGTGGTAGTGGTTGTAGGGCATCTAGAGCTGGTACAACACACTGCGAAAGGGGAGCCTGGACTATGGTATTTGATGCTGCCTTAGATATGGACTGAGTGAGGCTCACCCTTGCAGCTTGACCAAACAAACCAGATGGGCCAGCCTGTTTCTTCTTACCATCCACACCAGCAGAAGGCATCTGTACACTTTAGTTTTCAGCATCTGTTGTATTCGTGGGTTGAATATTCTGAGTGCATTGCTGGACATCCACTCTGGCTGAAGGTCCTGAAATTATAAAGGAAAAAGCCATCAGTTACAGATAAAGCACAGACTTTTTATCAAAAACATTTACTACATGATGTTCTATGTACAATTTATTTTAGAAAGGTTGCACTGAAACTCAGATTGATAGAGCCATGGACCTCAGTTAGAGTTTGGCAGATTCCATCCACAGTATTACAAATGCTGTTTGTTAGAATGCACTTGTAATACGGCAGATGCGATATATGTTACTTTTGTGATGTAGTATCTCGTCAGCTAAACTCTAAATCTGGGAAAAATACAAAAGGGGGGAGCCTATATCACCCTCGAGAGCCTGGGCTACTGGGCTACAGGAAAAAGAGCTCTAGCTGATAAATTCACTTAAGATTTAACATAACTTTTTATTGGTTATCTATGCGTCAAACCAATCAAACTGTTGATTAAATCACTAGTTTTTAGGAATACGTGTAAAACATTCTAATCAAGGAATCGTTGTAGTGCATGGGAGCAACTGACAAATTTTACAAAAAAAGTTTTTACTTTTAGGGATTTCAGCACCAACATTATAACTACGGTTCCCTGTTTTCCGTTTTTACTGATTTTTACAGATAAATACAGACTGAAAACCACTTATTTTCTTGTGGATAAAAACAGAAATTGGGTGTTTTTGTGTGATTCTAAATACACTTTGCCATGACTGTCAGACCAATAACTGTGTGGATTGATAGGTAAGGGAGTTAAAAAAGAAAGGAATTAAAGAAAAGAGGCTTAAACAGCAGTAGATATGCACAAGGCTGATACTGAAATGTGCCTATTTTCATATAAGTGCATTGATTTATCTTCTGCGGGTGTTCATATCACTGAAACCTGGCAGGCATTCAAGCATGACTGCATATTTATTGGTTAAATAAATGTGGAAATATACCAGTTTTAGCTTCACTTTTTTCACAAAACCCATAATAAATATGGAAAAATACAGATGAAGTTGACAAAAAATAAATATGGATAAATACAGACGGAAATGACAACAACAAAAAAATACCATAAAACCGGCAGCCCTAATTATAACACACAACCCCCCACACACAAAAGTTGTGTTAAGTAATTAAAAAACTGTTTGAAAACTGTATATTTATACAATAATTACACATTCAAAAATTCAGTCTTTGCTAGGTGAATATTATGCAAGCAATGACGGGCAAATCCATTATTCAAGGGAAAGAGTTCTGTCTCCGTCTAAGAACGCCTAAATAGAAAAGATCTGCTAGTCAAATATACACATCAATTGATGATGGCTGTTTAAAGCAATGATCTACAACACAGTTAGAACTTTTTTTTTTTATTCCTTGTATGGCAAAAATCCTGGCTGAGATGATCGACACGGATCGGCCTTTGACTTTTAGGCCTCCTCAGGACAATGCAAAAAAAGTGCACCGTAGCAAATCCAAATTGGACCAAATCCACAAAATATCACGTTACAAGGGTCGCTGTTTTGCTAGAGCTGCCAGAACGTTGCGCTAAACAATGGCAGCTTGTGGGTGAAGGACTTGGGTCTCAGCCACAAACCACAGGACAGCGCGGAAAAACGCTCCAATACACCGCCGTTATCGCTGTGTGCGGCCCTGGGGGGATCTCACCAGACGGACTGAAGGACACGCCGAGTATGTAGCAGCAAAAGCTACTGCTGTTTTATAGCTAAAACTGCCGGAGAGTTGCTTGAAACAAAAGCAGCTTGTGTGTGAGTGATTCGAGTCACAACCGCGTGCACAAGTCGGCGTGATGCAACGCTACAAAACAGCCACGTTGTCGCCGTGCACAGCCCGAGGAGAAATCCTACCAGGCTAGAGAATGCGACAAGTACATAGCAGCAAGCAGTCTGGCCCACAGTCATACATATAGGGGCAGATTTATGAGCCCCTTGCGCCACTTTTGCGTCACTTTTCCCATGTTAAAAGTGACGCAAAAGTGGCGCAAGGGGCTCATAAATCTGCCCCATAGTGTTTTATTGAAGGGATATATTTTGGCTATACTGTGATTTAGTTTGTTGCTGAATGGCTTTTTGCAGGATTACCATAATGTTTCGAAAACATATTTTTGAAGAGTCAGAAATCGGTTTTGAAGAGTCTTTTTGAACAGTTAGAAACAGGTTCGATTCTTTTTGCGCAGATACACTGGTGTACCATGCCAAAAGGATGTGATAGGACCCTCAGAGACCAAGCTATTGCCTGATACCTGATTGGCATACGGAGCACTACCTGCATGTTAGTACACAGCCAATGGAACGACGAGAGCTGGGCCATGTGAGGGGGTGTCGAAAGGGGGTTTCCACCCTTGGCGGTCTGCCACTGGAGCGGCTAGAGAGAAAGAGGCACAAATCCTGTGCTTCAGCCTGATAAAACTTAATATAAATGTCCAACTGTATAACCCATGACTGGCATGGCTAACTTGTTGGTAAGTGCCTCCTCTGGTTCTGAGGGTACTCAGGACATAACATTGATAGGTACACTAGAGTCCTTCTGCACTAATTGTGGCACCCCAGAGTAACCAATAAACACAAGACTTCCATACTGGCATTGCAACCTGGCAGAGCACCTTTTATTCTGACAGCTCAATGGTACCTTGTACCCCTTTGCAAAGTCAAAAGTATAAGCAAATAAATGCAGTATTAAGGTGTACATATGTCAGGGTGAAGTAAAGTAGATTATATTGCAAACATGCTCCTCCGAGTTGGATTGTGTGAGAGGTAGTCCTAGTCCCCCAACCATGTTCCCAAAGCCACAGAGGGAGGGTCACCAAATAGCAGCGTTGACATTTGAAAATATTGTAGCCACCTTAACCCCTATGTATTTTGCAACAGACCACATAAACAATGCAAACACAGGAGCCAGCTGAACACAACCACGGACTCCCTCCAGACCTGCTCGGTCCTTGTGAGCTGGTCAGGCAAAATAAGTTATGAGGCTGTTCTCACCATGATTGTGTGGCAAATCAAAATATTATCCTGTACATTGAAAAAATATATAATTTTGAAATGACCATCAGGTTACATAAGGACCATGGATAGGTCGTATCTCCACTACCCCCAGTATTTTTAGAAAATGTAGGCATCATCTCAAAGATGCCAATAACGCCTAATTTAAACACCACATTTCTGTGTCAAATCTTGACTATGAAGAGACGCTTTAGCAACAGAAATAATTGTGAGGAGCTAAAGCTTGGTTCATGGAAAATAGTGATTTAACTTACCAGTTTCCACTCCACCAGGGGTTCCTGCAAGGCCTTCAGTGTGCAGAATTCCATAAGCCTTCTCATCCAGGGACAGAGGTTGAGTGGTCTGGAGAGCCAACACCAGTGTGCTGGGCCTTGTGAGTGTTATTTCGAGACCAGAGCGCGCAGGTAAGGCACGATAGCTCTCACGGCGTAATGTGTTGGGATGTTTCTCCTGAAGCTCTTTGTGACAGAACACCTTTATGGCTAAATTCTGCGCTGCTGCCGCGGTGTTGCCCATTTTGGCATAAAAAAGGCCCGGTCTCTCATTAATTGTTTGCTGTGGTATTTGTCTCGCCTCTTCATGGAGATCCTGATGGCAGAGAATGCAGGAATTGTAAGCAAAAAGGTGAAAAATTGTAAAGCCCTACTGGCTCACTTCACTCCACACCGAGTCAACACTGGGGTTAAACCTCAACATGGTCAAAACAAGCCAATGTGCTTCGCTTATTTCTCTTGACATGCATTAACTTGATCCATCGATCTCACTTAAGCGCATGCGAAGGGTGGTGCCCTTGTTGTATTCCACACTGGCTCTCCACAGACATGCTACCTCAGCATGCAACTCTGGCGGTGTTAGCCCAAGCTCCACACTTAATGCACACCTTCGCCTGTTGCTCAACTTCATTACCAGCGTTGGGCTTTGCTTTACAGATGGCACCATTATTCTTTTTCACATAGGAATTAGGCTTCTTTCACTCTATTACCCAGTAAACCGGCTTTCCTACTACCCATTATTGCCTGTTTCATATTGTTTTTAATTCGATGCCCGCAAAACTGGGGTTTTGATTTGTGGTAGGAAATAATATTAGGACTGTTGATTCCTTGCCAGAAGTTATTGGACCTTGTCCATTTCAGGTTAAAACCTCAGGCAATTTGGGTGAATAGCTTGATTCCAATTCAAGAATCTGGGCTTCATTTAGACTTTGGCTGATGGGATGCTCCGTCAAAAATGTGGTGGATATCCCTTCCACTGTTTTGCAAGTGCCATGGAATATCATGTACTTGTATTACGGTGAACTGGATATCTGTCATGTTTGTGTCAGAGTATCTCATCCACCAAAGTCTAAATCAGGCCCTTTTTGACAACAGAGAGGCAGATTTTAAGTTGTGTCCTTACTGAGATCCTTCAGAGGGTGTTTTTTTCACCAGAGTTATATTATACTGTATTTTAGTACATCTTGATTACTGTAATCTGGGTTGCCGCAGTATCATATTATATGAGGGGAGCACATCCCGAATCCTGATGCGTGACTTGCCACTTCTTTTGGTTGTGACAAAACAGCTCCTGGTTCTCACTCGGTTGCATTGGCTGCCTTTAACCAGTAGATTAACTTCAAACCCTGTTTATAATTCAGAGGCCAGTCACTCTCCTGGGACATCTTTTATTGACCAGTCTCTTTCAGCACTGCATCCCCTGTAGAAAGCTGGGCTGCGTCTCTGACGACTGGTTGTTGATCTGTAGATTCAAGAAAACTCATAGTGGTGGACGATCTCTGGTTGTACAAATGCCATTGTATGGAATTGTTATCAGTACCGACAGAGACTGTGACAAGATGCTCCATAAAAAACTTGGATCTTCCTGAAACTGCTGTAACTGTAGCAGATGCTAGCCCTGCCAGGCCATTTCCAAAAAGCCTTCATCAGTGATCATCAAGCTCTTTACAAAATAGAATAACATGCCTTGATGTGAGTCCTCTGAACTCTCACTTCCAGAACCCCTTATTAGCCATGCAGTTGAGTCACAAAAACCTGGAGAGGAGCTCCTTCTCAGTAATAACGCTGTCTGCAGGTGGTGAAGGTCAATTACCCGAAGATGAAGAAACAGGTCCTACACGTTCAACCTCAGTGCCATCTTGGATGAGTCAGTGCTCTACTTTCTCCACTGGTCAGGAATGACCCATGTTTCAGGATATGGACAAATAACATATGTAAGTGTTTGCAGGGGCGGTGGGTGAGATTTTAAAGTGGTGGGGCGCAAACGAATTAGCATACAGCACCGTAGCGAGCGAGCGCAGCGAGCGAGCCGGAACCCCAAATGGGGGTTTTGCGGGGGTTACCCCCCCAAGAAAATTTTGAAAAAAAAGAAGAAAAATCGTGCATTTTCAAGCAAATTTGAGAAAGCAGGAAGGTTAATAAAGCAATTGTGAAAGTGCAGTTATTACATTAATTGATGGCATAACATAGGTAGCTGCCCAGGGCGCCAGAATTTCAGGGGACCACTGATAGAGCCAACTCTGTTATGCAGAGAGCCTTGTCCTGATGACCGTGAATAATTATTAAATAGATTTTTTTTAAATATCGTTTTCCTTTAATATATTTGTTAATGTGGTTGATGTATGATTTTCTATTACAACATTTTCAGAGAAAGTGTATGTTTGTGCTTCATGCAACATCTATAAAAAGTTACTTTTAGATCAAAACAGGTCCTGAGATATGAGAAATGGCAGGGTGTCACGGAGACTACTTTCAGCAATATCAGTGAGCTGCTGCTGCTGTGTTACAATACTGAAAACCCAAGTCACTGTCCTTGAATATTAGATGTAAACGAAACACATGTGGAGTTTGGACGATTTTGCCGGTGCACTGACAGTGACCTGGCCAAAGAGGGCAAGAAAGAGCTAATATTGGATCATAAATTCAAAGGGTTCCGAATAGGTGCCCCCAAAATACGTTTGACACAAGGCCGCCAAATCCCTTAAGATGTCCATGAACCAAGCAACCATTCCCATTGTAAACCGTTGCTTAAGAGCAGTCTGGGCAGTCCCTAGATAAGACACCCCAGGTACCTGAACATTTGAGATATGTGGAGTGACCGAGGTGGCCTCCACTGCTCTCGCTATCTGAGCGCATCACCTTTACACCCAAATGAGCCGTCTCCAACTACACGCACAGTAGATCACATGCACGCGAACTTTGAACTGTCATGGACAAGGGTATTTCTCAGCACTCAGTGCGTCCCAGGCACGGCTGCCCCACCACTCGGAGGCCCATCCAGCTCACTCGCTGCTCTCCATGAAAATGATGCTTGTAACCGCTGCTCTGCATCAGGGCTGCCCAACTTAACACGCATCTGCATACAACGAACCTCAGTGGACTTGATCAACATGTTCATGGGTTATTCTGAAAAATCACGCTGAAACGTCCCTCCTGAAACCACTTTGGACACCCTTGCCTAGAACTCTAATCTCATCCTACTACTCGGTAGCGGCTTCCTATAAAGAATGAATATAAAAAAATAAACAGTACACACCCGTAAGACTACACTCTCTCTCCTGGGCCCAAATGTACTAAGGTTTTGCTCACTCCACCTGTTTCTTCATGTGTAAGGAACATTACTTCACTTGCATGTCAAACAAATGTATATAAATAAAGTATGGAAAGAGAACTTAAGTAAAGACAGGAGGCCATTTAAAAACTTCCCTCTGCCTGCCTCACCCCCCTGCTAACCCTGCAGTCTTCCTCTGCCACCTCTCCTCCTATGCCCTGGTGGCAGATAGCTCCCTCATACAACTGAGAACCCTTGGGCACGTCTGCAGCTAACCCCCCTGGCAGAAGGCGCCTTCGGCAGCCACTGAAGGGCTGACGAGGGCGAGATGTAGCTGGCATGCCTAGAAACATCCATTTTTTAGAGGGTTTTGAATTTCAATGTCTCTCCGCTTACGAGAAGGCCTCTACAGTCGGTTCACCCTCTTGCGCACCGGAGCCCGTCGTTTATTTTTAATGTACCCATTTACTTTATTTGCGATGGCTGCCCCCAACCACATCCAGCCTGTGGATGTACCCCGGATCTATAACGCTGATAGTTGTGATTGTTTCCTCATGTATACAATTTCATTCACCATGACCAGTTCCTGTTCAACTTCGAATCTTTACCAATATAACCAAACAAAATTTGCATGTACTTTAAAAAATAGTCAGAAAAGATGAACAGAGTTCCCAGAAGTTTTATATCCTATGACCTACTGAAGAAGGGGCCCAAGCAGTCCCGAAATCTAACAACCAACAGTACTGCCTAAGAGAGCAATAGCCATAGGTGTTTTTTTCATTTTAAAGTTATTCATGTATTTGCCTTCTGGTAACAATTATATCTCTCTACTCCTGGAAGCACAAACAGGGCTTAACTGATAGCCAGCTAAGCACCACTACAAAAGCAGCGTAAGCAGAATACAATGGAAGAAAACTGCCCCAAAAATGTTTCGGGAAAATGCTCCCCGTGTCTACTTAAATTCTCGACTTTTTGTTTTGGATTCAGGAATTGCTCCTCTGGGCTGTCACGAGAGCCTGCCCCGAGGGTTTATCTCCCAGTATAGAGGTTGTGACAACAAACTGTGTGTGTGTGTGTGTGTGTGTGTGTGTGTGTGTGTGTGTGTGTGTGTGTTAGCGGGATGTGGGAGCAGCCAGGCCGTGTTGTTACTCCACGGATACAGCCAGACTGGGCGGGGAGGTAGGCCTGCAGACTGCACAGGCCTCAGTGCACAAACACTGCTTTATCAACAAGCATAACAACTGGGGCGTGGAAACCCCATCGATTCACTCCGATCTTGCTCAATCCCACACCGAGGCTTGCCTTAACCCACAGCACCTCCAGGCCCTCACCTGCCAGGCATTTAACTTGAGCGTCATGCATCGCTTTCCGACAACAACAGGGCTGCCAGGAATCTGGTTTTGTTAACACGGCTCTTTGCTGAAAGGTGTGTCTTGGGGGTACAGTTCACCCCGAAGTCAAAGAGGTAGGTGACGAGTTATTGTGGCGTCTGTTATGCCCACAGCTGTCAGGTGCTGTATCCCGTTGCAGGCACTTAAGAAAGCATTGTCCAGCGGGTCCATACTTTACAGAGCCCAGGCAGCTTTAGCAGAACATTCTTACGAGCAGTGTCGAGCAGTGTCATTTGCAAATGGAGCGACAGCCTTCTTTTAAAGGAACAACCATTTGCTTGAACGTCTCAAACATTCAAAGGTTATTTATTGGTCAAGTAAAAAAAAACACAAATATGGTGTTTATCACAGAAGTCAACTGTGCAATGGCCGGTTCAAATGGAGGGAGTGCAGACTAGGTCCATCTGTGCACTATTTGCAAGTTGGAATCCCCAAATCCTCCTAGAGTTATTAGCCAGGGTAGTGCATGTAAGTTTCACAATACAATTTATTTCGCCTTTCCTTACACAGAGCAGGCATATTTGACAATAATGGCTGCTTCAACAAGTGTGAAACTGCCTATTAAGTACAGCACTCCAGTTGCGGCCCGTGGGGTGTCGCGGGGGGAGGGGGGGTGTATCGCGGAGGTGGGGGGGGGGGGAGTTTTGAAATAAAACTAAAAAATCCTACCTGAGCAGGTCGGTCCGCTGCCTCGGGTCCGTTGGCGCAATGGCGCCTACACTCGGGAACAGCCACGCACACATCACTGACTGCTTGCAAGTGGGCGTGCAAAACCCTCTCAGCCAATCCTGGTGCTGCTGGCAGCGCCAGGATTGGCTGGGGCACGTTTTACACTCCGCCCACCTGCCCATTAGGAGACCGAGGTTTGAGCCTTTGCTCAACCCTCGCTCTCCTAATGGGCATGCGCCAGAACTGCAAACACAAGTGCGCATGACTGGGCACGGTGCGAAAATTCGTCTTCCGTCCCCACTCATGCGCACTTGTGCATTGTGCTGCTCCATGCCCCTGGTGACGGTCTGACTGCATGTCAGTCAACATGACGCCGGACCGCCCACGGGTGGTCGGACCTGACGTCATGCTGACTGACATAATTGTCAGTTGTTTATCTGTAAGAGAGGCACGCACACTGCCACGGTACGGAGGTGTTGCTTGCGTTATTAACACTTGTGAGGACGTCTGACCAGCCGCGGGTCCAAGCAGGGCTGGCTGGTGGGGCTACGCCCCTACGCCCCAATGGACGCACCGCGGCTGAGTGTTTGTCGCCTCTGGCTTGGCATGTAGACTGATCTGGATTGTCACCTGAAAGCTGTTAATGACCCTGCTGTAGCAGAAAGCTTCACTAGTGTTTGCCTCCAGGCGACAGCCAGAGAGCACCCACAGAAAGAAACCGTGTCCTCATGGTAGGGCAGCGCCCTTCCTCCCAATGACATGGAAGAAGAATGAAGTCTCTAGGAGAGGACACTGAAGAAAAAGTGCAGCTTCTGGAAAAGAAAGTGAAGTGGTGTATAGAGATGCAGACGCCATGGACCATGAGGGTCAGAGAAGAAAAGGACGCTGCCATGGATGACAAAGATCTAAGGAGCTGGCGCATCGACAACACGGAGACCGAAAAGAACTGGAAAACCAAAACTCGAAGAATCAACCAGGGTCTCGTAGATGCCATAGGTGAGAGGAAAGATGTCGGTGACCACTCCTCGCCTACAGCATCATTGAGAACCTGTTATTCTTACTCTGATTATTTGGGAAACGTACACAATTTTTTAATTCATCATTCCAATTCAGAGGAAAGTCAGAACAGAAGACAAAAGGGAAAACATGATACCATGAACAAAACAATACCGTGTAATTTCTTTTTCATGGTTCTCCCTGGTTCTGTGCTGGTTTCATTTCAGCTCTGCTTCCTGCCGAAATGGAAGAAGCTTTTGGGCCTTCAAGTGAACAATATTACTCAATTACACCAGACCCACATTCTGCACCTCTTTAGTGGAAGCAAGTAAAGGTGGTGAGGTGAGGGAATATTATGGGGCAATTTATGGATCCAATTCCTTTCCGGAATCTATATGGCATTGATTTGGATGCACTTAAGGAAGACACGCAAGCGGAGACTGGCTTGCTGGGTGCTGGCTTTCCCTCCATATCCACTGCAAATTTTCGGATACTTTTCCAATCTGATGTCATGGAGATCTGATGAAAGAATCTGCATGGCTATTCGGTTTCTGGTGCTAACTCTTGTGGTTGCTGTAACACTTCACCAGATGTGTTGTATTCTTTGTGTCTATGACGTTCGACTAGAATGCACGTTTTGGGGCTACATCAGTGAGTAGGTGTATAAGGTATAAGTCAGTGCAGATATCGTAGTGAGGGATTTCAGCAAGATGTGCAGATTTGTGGCTGATGTACTACCCACCCTCCCTTCTGATCATCGGTCTGACTTTCAGAGGGTCCTTAATGCAAGTGACATACTGTGTCATGCTGTTGAGTTTTGCCTCCTTGGTGCAGAATTACACTGTGAATCTGGGAACCGGTGTCTAGAGTCCGGCCTTGCTAAAGTAACACAAGATTGGGTATTAAATTTGATGGCAACAAACGTTTCGCTGATTTGACTGATAAAGAGTTTTTAAAACAAAAATGAAGGGATCACAATCTTGGCCAAGTTCCTCTCGAAAGCAGCAGTGAAACCATTCCAAAGCCTGACTGCTTCCCAGCACAAGAACACATTGTGCTCATTGCAGGAGTGAGACTTCCCATGGCCTCTCTGCCAGGACTTGTAGTAAGAAGCAAGGGAGGTTTTCCAATAACTTTTACAGTCCCTCCTTGTCGATATGATGATTATATTGAGTTTTGGCATACACACATAGTCATTCACGTCTTCCATAGTTGGATAACAGATGAGGACATGCTTGGGTGGTGGCATGACAAGTCTGTCCTGAGTTTGGGTGGATGTCACGGCAAGTCCTTACAGTGTGGACTTTCTGGAGTTCCAGCCGGACAGCATTAAAACTGCAGCAAGATTGTGGCCTCCTGAGATAGTGAGTTTGTGGGCAAATTAGTCTTGTTCGGAGTGCTTCATTGATGTTGCAGTGAGTTTTGTATTTGATACAAGCTGCTGGGTGAAATCAAGGCAAGGAACAATGCAAATACATTTTCAAGGGCCCTGTATAGAGGAAGCTGCTAAAAGGAGTTTGAATTTAAGAGGGCTACAACGAAAACAGGAATGCTATTCATGTTTATGAGGGCTTCCCGGCGCTGGTGGAGGGTACTGAACAGGGTAACTGTGCTGATAAGAGGTGACTGGGGAAATAACCATGTCTTGAGTTTTTTCCTGAAAATGAGTTCCTCTTCTATTAGTCTCAATCCGAGGTGCAGGCCAATCCACATCTTTGGGATCAGATGTGCAAATGATCTTCCGCCACAACTCGCTCTTTTAATTCTTGAAAGTTCTAAGGAGGTGTTCTTGGGACGATCTTAAGCATCTGGCAGGGACATAGGAGATGACCAATGCTCTAATTTTAGCAGGGCCTTTGTTCTGCATTGCCTTGTGTGCAATGCAATGTGATGTAAATGTTATCCTTGCATCAACAGGCAGCCAGTGGAGGAATTTCAAAGACTCCCTCACTGGTTCATGATTTGGGTTTTTGAGGAGAAGCCTAGCTGCAGGGTTTTGCAAGACGTGGAGTCTTTTTATAACATATTTTCGTGAACCCAAATTGAGGGAGTTACCATAATCCAGGCAGGAGACTGTACGGGCTTGAATCACCATTTTTCTTAAATGCTCCTGAATAAGTTCTAGAATCTTCCTGATCATTCTGAGTCAACCGAAGCAGGTCCAAGCCAGTTTTTTTGCTTGGTAGTCCGTCTTAAAGGCTCTGTCCAACCACATTCCAAGATTTTCAATGGGGGATTTAGGAACAGGAGGGTTCCACATGCAGCTCGGCCAGCAGGTCAATGGTCTGGGAATGGCATTATTCCCTAGAATCATCAATTCAGTCTTTTCGCCATTTAATTTCAAACAGCAATTAGTCATCCAATTAGCCACTCTTTCCAAGTAGGGTACTAATTGCTGGTGTTCAAAGGTCGGGCCATTTGCAAAGGAAACCACCAACTGTTATCATCTGCATATGAAACAGCCGATATGCCGTACTCCTGAACAATTGTAGCCAACTGCCGCATGTAAACATTAAACAGGATGGGACTGAGTGACGAACCCTGCAGCACTCCACATATAGATGACAAATTATCAGAAAAGCATGCTTTTTCCATGACCTGGTAGGATCTATCTTTTAAAAAGGATGTAAGCCAGTCCAAGGCTTTGTCATGGATTCCCACCTCCCTGAGCCTATCTATCAGGATGGCGTGATTTACAGTGTCGAAGGCTGTGCACAGAAGCATATCTGTGTGGGATGCAGATGGTTGTTATCCTCTAAGAAACTGGATAAAACGTGGTTAACATTGTTTCTCTAATAGTTTTCCTACAAAAGGTAGCAACGATATAGGACGATAGTTACCAGGCAAGGTCGTTTTTTTAAAAGTAGGGGCCTGATAAATGCATGTTTCCAATTTTTAGGGATGAATCCAGAGACCAGTGAACGGTTGAGTAGTTCTCAACAATGTGGGGGGGCGGTGCAGCATCTAATGGGGATTCTGATTTAGTTTCACCCATAAGGATGCGTATATCATCTTCGTTCAGCAGAGGAAAATGTGATGAAACTGGAGCTGCCCGAGGTTCCCTAGTATCCTCTTTGCGACTAGGGTCTATCTTTGACATGCCCTGAAACAAATCGTAGATACGTACATCTTTTTTTTTTTTTTAAAGGCCGCCATCTCATTGCATCTTTCCTTGGTGAATTGTGGAAGGGTGTTACCCTGGTGTACTGTGGTCATTGCTTTAAAGACCTTGAATAATTCCTTGGGGGAATTTTAGGCCTGCTTAATCTTTTCCTCATAGAATTTGACCTCGGCTATCTTAATTTCATTATGCTAGATCCTAATGGTTGTTTAATATTCTGTTTTTAGGGGTGGTTCATAATCCTCCCTCCATTTCCGCTCACGTTTCTTGCATTCTTTCCTTAGGGAGATAAGGTGGCTATTGAACCATGGGGCATTTTTAGTATTTGCTTTAGGTTTTGTTCCCTTTTTTGGGATGTACTCATCCAATGAATGTGCAATCCAGTTCTCCCATTGCAGGTACACCTCATCTTGATTGCCCTTTAGATTTGGAGTCGAAGCCCCCAGGGATTTAATCCATGCTTCGGGAACAAGATACGACCAGCTCCTCCTTGGGTTAGACAGGAGCTTAGAATAATTCTATCTGCATGGTTTAGGTAGCATAAAAGGGATGAAGTAGTGATCCAACCATGGAACGGGGATCTAGGCAGATACAAAAATCTAAGGATTGACAGAGCGCCATGTGGTTTTGAAAACTGTAGGGGTGCATCATAATCACGTATAGTCCGCACCTACATATGTTTCTTATGTCGTATTAACAGATGATCATTAGAGGAGTAAATGTAATAACGAATAATGTGAATGTAATGTTAAAATGTAATTTGTGTTAGTCGCAAGAGTTCATGACTTTTAAAATGTAACTGCTTAGCGTAAAATGCTTAGTAAATCAATTTGTGTGAAATGTAATGAATTAGATTTAAACGTGTACCTATCACAGTTTGCATGTGTAGACATGATTAGACATATATTGAATTTAATGAAGTATAGCGCTTGTAGATGCAATGTTATCAATGTGTGATTTATAATGTGTGAAGGCCTGATCAAATGTTCATGTATTGCAATGAAAGGCCTATTGGCTTCTTATGTTAGCTGAATATCGTATGCCCGAAATGTATTTTCCTTGGGAAGGCTCTCATTTAGAAAGTCAGCAAGAATGATGTGCGTGCAAGGATTTTAGTTTCTCAAGCTTCTGTTGCAGGTGCAAGGACATTGTCCTCGTTAGCTAAGACTAACCTTTTGTTTTAGGAGTTAGGTATGGAGGAGCATTTGCTACAAGAGTCTTCAGGAATGCAGATAATGAGAAGCCAATACTTTCAGTGCTGAGAGAGCCTGGGACTCAAGGACGTTTCCACCGTTATTGGACGAAGTACAGGTTTCAGTGGAAAATCACCTCCAGGAGGTGTCCAGCCAGAAGAGGTGTGACGAAGGCGTGTCTTCCATGTTGTGCATTTTGTATTAGGGACAGTGCCCCGAGGGAAGAGTGAGGAGATGAGACAGTGAGGCGTTAGAGGGCAGGAGTAGGGGATCGATACAGAGGGAGAAGACTTAGAATGATGCTGTAGCTTTGGTTATCGACCCATGCAAGTGAGTGTACTTCTTAGGAAGTCTTCACGAGCTGGCACCTTTTCTTGATCTGGCCTTGGGAGATGCTAAGTAGGGATGTCACTTTACTAGTAGAGTAGGGACAGACTAATCAATTTCTTGTAGGTATCCATGAAGACTGATTTGGATATTGGAGCTGTTATCTTTTGTTTGATATTTTTAGAGTTCCTTATTCTTTTTATGTTTCATCGAGTTAGATTGCTGCGCAGATTAAACTTTGTATTAGTTCACATGTATTTTCTTAACCTCGTCATGAGGTGCTAGTATGTTCAGTTATTTTTGGCTTCGTAATAAACCCCCTAAAACTTAACTCGGAGTTAGTGATTCTTCAGTATCGGAATTGATTGGTTATTTGAAGGAATTAGTTCTCTCCCCTTTGACTCCACAGCAGATAAAAAGGTCCAGTCGGCCGAGGATTCTTAAGAGTGGTAAGAGATGGTAAGATAAGATAAGAATCCGGCGTTATCAGGATCATTGGAAAATATAGGGTCAAGTATGTGCCCTTTCTTATGTGTGGGTGAAATTACATGTTGAGTTAGCTGCAGTGCCGCCAGGTCTTGCGATTTGTCTTTTAATAGTGCATCAAAGTATAAATTGAAATCACTCAGGATAGTTAATTGCGATTTCCTAACAGCTAGGCTAGCTAAAGTGTCTGGCAGGGCCTCCACAAATTTCATGCTTGAGCCTGACGGCCTGTAGATCAGAGCTCCTGGAAAGGGGCATGTAGGAGAGAGTGTAATAACAAATTGAAAACTTTTACCCACTGGTAGTGGGAGAAGGGTGGTGACGCATCTGAACTCGACTTTTAGTATGATGGAAATCCCAACCCCTATTTTTCCTGTTCAATGTTGTCTGTGTATTTGGAATTCTGCAGGAAGGACCATTAAAAGGTCAGGGATGGAGCTGTCATTAAGCCATGTTTTCCGTAATAAACAGCACATCCAAGTGGTCTTCTTCTATCAGTGCCCTAATATCGGTTGTCTGCCTTGGAAGTGAACGGCTATTAATCAAGCCGATCTTCCATAGTTACTTTTCCTGTTTTGTAGATTTAATCATTTCGTCCCGACTAATGTGACCTTTTAATTCATAATCACACTTTGCACATACCTCTATATTTTTGTCTTGGTTTCCCCCCTGAGCAAGGGGGCACACTGTTACTCGGGGAGGTATGAGTGCCCGCAGCTGTCTCTTCGAGTATTTGTGTTGGTCGCGCCAAATTTGGGCAGAGTTCCTGGCCCCTGGTCCCGGTTGGGTGCAGACGGGCTTGCCTTCGGTGCGCCAGCGTTGTGCCCGCAACCCGGCCACCATATAACAATGCAGGTGTCTACCAGAGTGTCAACCTTCCGGCATCTCTCCCGCGACTCTATGGTAGGGAGGGCAAAACTTCCTCTCTAGGGTTGTGCTTTGAAAGGTCTACAAACAACAATTCCCCCACTCTAGGCTGCGTTCCTCAAGTAAACTCAGTTGTTGCACATTTTCAAATTCATTACATTTCATGAATCAACAGCTTAGAATGCAGTCAAAATAAATTGCAGTGGAAAACAGAGTTTTCCATAAGCAGCCACCACTGCCATCAATATGGGATGTTTTCTAGGACCTGAAGGGTATTGAAGAAGTTGACTGTGAGAGCAATGGTTTAAAATGATATGGAGCGATGCGAGTCATCTGGGTGATATGGATCTTGAAGGTGATAGATATCGCCACTAACTGAACATATTCAGTTTTCGTGAATTTAAGTTTGAGGTACTCTCACCACATCCAGGAATGCTTGTGATTGAGACTGGGTCCGAAATTGTGTTTAATAGCTGTTAAAAGCAAATCAAATGCCAAGATGGCAAAGGAAGGTGGAAGGAGCTGGAAGGAGGAAATGATGATTGTGGGAAAAAGAAATAACAATGTAAGGCTCGAAAATAAGCTATTTCTGCTGATTCTGGATTCTGCTGCCAAACCCTTTGCAGTGTCGCCCATCTCACACCATTCCACCTTCTGCTATGTCTGCCTCAGTGCTATACCCAAGTGGTGCTCTCCTTCCCCCAAGTTGGATCTTCACAGACTAGAGGTTTTCACCCTGTCATTTCCACAACCCACTCCCGATCCTCCTAATGAGGAATAAAGCAATGTTGAAGAGAGAAAAGACTATTAGGAGGCTAACCCTCATGAAGAAGGCACCTTGACCTCAACCCCTAAACGTTTCACCCCAAATGAGGGGATAAAGGACAATGATAGAGATTCTGCTGCAATTCATCTTGTTTAGAATCCAATAAGCTGTGTCCATACTGCCTCACAAATGGCAAAAGAACCGGGGGGCCAGAGTGTGGGGAAGTGACTGTCAATAATATAGTAAGCCTCCTGAGAGAAAAGCCTATTCAGACCTGTCACAGGTGGTCATAGCTTCCCAAAAACGGGATTCAGTGACTTAAGAGCCAGATGTTGAAGAGTCCTGATGCTAGAAGCCCTGGAAGTAACATAAATTGCATTATCTGGAACAATATATGCTCTCTTGATAATAGTAAAATAGCTGTTCTCTCTGAACGTAGTACATTGAGGCACCATTGAATGTTTGCAGCATACTAACTTGAAAGATGTTCAAAGTATTCCCCCCATTCCAAGTTCCATTTATGAACAAGAAATTGAATGCATCGATGTTCAGGCTCCACCCGATCACAGGCCCGAGCTCAGGCACCACATCTAAAAGGCAAAAGTAAGTGTTCATTAGGAAAGCAAGTGAGGATGAAAGATGACAGAGGTGAAGGCTGCCACCTGGGTTGCCTCATAATGGTGGGCTGTGTGGCAATAATTCTCTTTTACAGACACAAAACTATAAAGTAGGGGTTACATCCTGCAAACCAAAACATTTCAAAATGTCTCTGTGGTGGGGGGCGCTAGTGAGCCTGGAGCAAAATGGCTGCACCTTAGTGCTGCTCTGCTGGCCGAGACTTCAATCCGCCTATTATCCTGCCTAATCAGTGCCATCCAAGGCTCTACTGCACAGCTTCGCACCCCTTACCGCCTGTAGATCACTTCGATGTATTTCTGCTGGACATAGCTGCCTCGCGACTGTATTTGTGCCCCTCACCTGGTTCCAGCGCGAAATGGCGGCATCGCTTCGCACTCCCGGACGGCCTGCCAGTTGAACTGCTGCGGCCCTGGTAACAAGTGCTGCGCTTTTCCGGCTGTGAGGTGGGGTGTCCCCTGTGGCGCTGCGGAGCTGTGCTCGGCCTGCTCCGGAGACTGCTGCCCTGCGGTGCTGTGAGCTGCTGGGGGCTGCGGCCCTGCGGTGTGGAGGCGGGCTCCTCGCCCTGCGCCTGACTGGCCCCTGGTGTGCGGCTGTGATTCCTGGCTGAAAGCAGAGGGGTGGAGAAGGAGTACGGGGGACCCTCCTCTGCTGTTCTCGGCGACTGCTGCGTGGCCTTGGTGGCTGTGTCTCCTCCCTACTGGCTGCGGTGGCCGCTCCTGTCTTCCCGTCCAGCACAGAGGTGAGGTGGATGTTTCCCCCCGAGACCGGATCGGCATACGCTGTTGCTGCCGGGGTTGCTGCGTGTCACCGCGCTTCCCATTAATGGGTGCCTGGGCCTTTGCACTGTGCCTCACAAGTTTGCCTGCACCTTGTCTTCCTGTTTGGGGCCGGCGCCTATCTGGACTCTGCTGCTGCCTGCTCGCGCTTCACTGTGCGCTCCCCTGGGTGACCGAGGCTTGGGGCCTACTGTGTGGGGGTTGCAGGCATTGGCGCTGAGCGCGCATATTGAACATTGGCTTGCCTGACACCGCGATTTTCGGCCGTGCGGTGTGGATGATTGCGGTGGCTAGGCCTAACGGAGCGCCACCACTCTTTTGCTCCTACAGTGTGTGCTCCCCTGATGCCCGCATTGCGTTGTGGATTTTGGCCAGCCGGCGGGCAGTTGTGACTCAGAGAGGCCCGAATTGTGGATACCTGGCAGTACTGTGTTGTGGCTTACATCCTGTGGCTCCGGATGTTGGCGCCATTGCGCAGTTCGCCAGCTTATTTAATCCCCCGGTATCCTACTTTATAAATACAGGGTTTTGATTGGGACATTGCAGCGTTGGCTGATTCCTGTTGGCACTATTTGGCGCTACTAGTTCCTCCCGAATACGCCTGGCAGTTCTCCTGACCAGAAATTGGGCGAACGGACAAGCAACAAAGCAAGCTTAACTTTGAAGTCAAGAAAAACCCTAAATCTCACACCCCTAATGCGTCGGACACCGAAACTGATCTTGAACAGGGCTCAGGGGCTAAGCTGGAGCGCTTGATGATATCCATACAGCAGAGCCTCCACACAATTGATGCAAAAATCGATTACCTGAATCTGCGTATGGACACAATGGCATCCAAATTGGACAAACATGGCGCGCAGCTGGCCGAGGCTGAGCAACGCATCTCCACCGCTGAGGATCGGGTTGAGGCAGTCAGTACTTCATGTGCGAGTATGGAAAAGCTCCTGGAGGTCATCAGAGCTAAAAATGAGGACATTGAGGCCCGGTCTCGAAGGAACAATCTGTGAATCACTGGCATTTCGGAGTCGACCAACACTGGGCCCATGGAGCTGTACGTGGAGACGCTTCTTACCTCTCTTTTAGGGGCGGAAATTTTTTTAAAAGTTCTCATTGTTGAAAGGGCTCATCACTCCTTGTCTGCCTGGCCTATCCCGGGAGCGCCGCCTCGACCTATTATAGCCCGACTGCTGAATTACCGCGATCGGGACACTGCGCTTCGTCTGGCGCGGGAGAAGGGCAGTCTGAATTCTCAGGGAATGAAGGTGGAGCTGTTTCCTGATTTTACAGTGGCGGTCCAGCAGGCACGCAGGGAATCCCATGCTGTGAAGAAAAAACTGCAATCGCTGAACATCCAATATGCGATACTTTACCCTGCACGCCTACGCATTCAGCACAACGGGAAGGCCCGCATCTTCTTGACACCTAAGGAGGCACTTCAATACCTTCGGCAGCTGGAGCGTCGTTCACCGCAACGAGAAAAAGTGGGGGACTCTGATTCTGATGATTGAGTGTATGGGCCTGGTATCCTTTTGCATTGTCCACTATACACCTGCCTTGCATGTTATTGGTATGGCTATCTCCACATGTTAGCTTAGCTCACCTCTGTTGCTTTGAGGTGTGATTTTATATATATCACTGTGTCCTATAATGACTGCTTTGTTTTTCTCAATCTACTTTGCCTCTGCCGCTTGGAATGAAACGACTGTTGAGATCATTGCCGGTAGTTTGAGGACACTTTTTGTTGTTACAAAGTAAGGGCCACCTGGCTGCACTTGAGACCTGCTTTGGATGGCCCAATCCTTTAAGTCTCGACCCACCCTGTTCTTCACGGGGTGCCAGTGGCTTCTAGCGCTTCTCTGCATGGGAAATCCCCACAAAGTTGTTCTTTCTGTTTTGACACATTTTGGTGTCTTGCTTGCATTACCTTTTGATAGGAGGTCCGACTTGTACGCTTTGTCAACTATGCAACCTGTTCTTTCTTCTGTGTTGCTTTTGGGGGTGTCACGGCAGGCTTACGCTGCTGGAGTGGGTGGGATGGGCTGTTGGGGATCGCTATGTTATGAATTGTACATTGGCAGTACACTGGGGTTGCGGTATGGTAATGCTGAAGACCTATTGTGGACATTATGACAGGAATCTGCATTTCACGGGTAGGACATGACTGACTCCAACGACAAGACGATATCTTGGCTTAGTTGGAATGTAAGGGGGCTCAATAATTCGCGAAAAGTGCGCCGGGTGCTTTCCTATTTTGACCGTCACCATATCCGAATTGCTCTCCTATAGGAGACACATCTTACCAAGCAGGCGGTGTCTGCTGTTGCTACCAGATGGGCTGGGGTACGGCTTGCTGCCTCCTATTCCTCCTATGCCCGGGGGGTAATGATTCTGATTAAAAAAGGCACCCCCTTTTACCACTCTCCGTAGATGAGGATGATGGTGGGAGATACATAATAGTACAGGGGACATGTATGGTAAGTCTCTGGTGTTAGTTAATGTATATGATCCCAACATTGACGATCCTGCCTTCTATGACAACCTATGGGAGAAACTCTACAAACTGCCCCCTTCTACTGTTATATGTGGGGGCGATTTTAATGTGACACTGGACCCCACTATGGACAGAGTGTCTACAACTGACCGGCCTCCTAAGAAGGCAGCATCTGCGCTGAGGGATGGTATGCTGACGCTGGGGCTTGTGGATGTCTGGAGTCTGCGTCATCCTTGTAAAAAAGGAGGGTACCTGTCACTCCTATGCCCGTCCTGCCTGGTCCCGTATAGATTTCTGGTTGCTGACCTGGGAGGCAAATGACTGGATAGTGCATGTTGAACACTTGCCTAGAACACTATCGGATCATTCCCCTGTGCATCTTCGTCTGGCTCTGCCGGCTCACACTCCCCCCCCCCCCCTTTCCAGTGGCGGCTCCAGCCCTCCGCCTTGTTAGACCTGGTATTTTGTGCGGGTATTCGGGAGGCTATTGCTGACTACTTTACACACAATAATGGCTCGGTTGAAAGAATGGGGACACTATAGGAGGCCTTTAAGGTGACCATCCGTGGGGTCTGCATTGGTCTCCAGGCGGGGGTTCTTCGATCACTCAGGGGCACCATGTTTACACTGGAGCGTGAGTTGAAGAGGTTGGAATAACAATATGAAAGCGCACCCGACCCTTATGTGCTTGCACTCATTAAAGAGAAAGTCGCAGAATATAATGAAGTGGCAGACCAAGAGATACGTCACATGTCTCGGAGAAGCAAGGCCAGATACTATGGGGAGGGTGGCAGACCTGGCAGAGCGCTGACGGCCCGTCTTATGGAACCCGGGGGTGGGGCATACATGGTTAGTTCGATCACAGTTGACGATGTTACACATCACGACACCTCTGCTATCCTACAAGCATTCACCGATTTTTATGAAGACATGTATGCTCATCGCCCGGCTGCCGCTGAAGCTGAGCTGCAGCATTATTTGGATGATATCGCACTGGTGTGGCTCTCTCGGGGGCAACAGGAATTTCTAATGCATCCTCTCACCCTGGGTTAAATACAAGACGCTATTGCAGCTCTCCCTAATGGTAAATCAGCTGGTACTGATGGTCTGCCAGCGGAGTTTTATAAAACCTATGCCGACATTCTTGCCCCTTGCTTACTCCAGGTCTATGAGGAGGCCTACGAGACTCAATGCCTACCTCCAACGTTACGCAAAGCATTGGTGGTCACGCTTCTCAAACCGGGCAAGCTTTCTGACAGATGTGACTCCTACCGACCGCTGTCCTTAATTAATACAGATGTTAAACTTTTAGCTAAAGTCCTGGCAACCAGACTACAGCTGCGTCTTCCGGTCATGGTCCTGCCGGATCAGTCTGGTTTTGTGCCCACTCATTCCACCTCTCATAATCTGAGGACGTTATTCACGGTTATGCACGTCCTGGAACCTACGTTGCCAGCAGTGGCAGTGCTCCTTGACGCCGCTAAGGCTTTTGATTCTGTCTCCTGGTCCTACATGCTCGTGATTTTACATCGTATGGGGGTGCCCTTTGTCTTCACCAATTGGATAAAACTGCTTTACACTTGCCCTACAGCGCGAGTGAGGGTCAATGGTGCTTTATCTAAATGAATCCCTATTCATCGAGGCACGCGACAGGGGTGCCCGCTTTACCCATTACTATTTACGCTTATTCTCGAACCTCTGGCCTGTATCTTGCGCCAGCGTTACTCTCAGGCGGCATTGCGGTTCTTCCAGCACCCTCTGGCAGTCTCCATGTATGCAGACGATATGGTGCTGTATGTCCGTGAGCCTGCCCTCCATCTGCCTCCCCTCCTTCGGGAATACGTTAGATTTGAGTGGTTCTCTGGGCTATGAATCAACTGGTCTAAATCCATGATATTGCCCCTTGTACGTCTCCCAATGAACTAGAATTTCCCTTGGTGTGGTGTACTGATACAGTGAAATATTTGGGTGTGTGATTGCACCTTGACCCCAGGAGGTAGTGCGAGCCAACTGTGGAACAGCCATTGCGCGCCTCGAGGAGCAGGTCACCAGCTGGATTAAGCTGCCCTTCTCCTTTGCTGACCGTATAGCATTAATGAAAATGGTAATACTCCCCGCTTTCTGTATCTATTCTTAAATATCCCGATACATTTGTCACGTCACTTTTTTAACTCCCTTCGATCACTTTTGATTACGTTAGCATGGGGGGGGTAAAAAGCCTCGCCTCAAGTGGGAAACACTTTCGCTCCCTTACGAGCAGGGTGGTTTTGCAGCACCCAACTTCCAGTTATACTATTTATGCGCACAAGCCCACTTTGCGTACTATTGCCAACATGACCCTGCTTACATTCCCTATGTGGCGGTCGAGGCTGGAGCGGTGCACCCCATACCCCTCAAGGCCATGATTGTTAATACTCACATAGTGTTCGAAAAGGGGGAGATTGATACAGTTCAGACCACGGTTAAAGCATGGCGGGAGTTGGGTAGGTGGGCGCAGAAACTACCACTTTATGCACCCAGTATGCCTCTACTTCATCATACAGGTCTCTTGGTTACCACTGAGGCGGGTGCTCTGCAAACCCTTAGAAACATGAACCTGGTGACCGTGAGGGATGTGTACCCTGGAGGCCAGTTCATTACCGCAGCATGCCTAGTAGCTGAAAGCCCTATTCCTGCTATGCACCTCTTCATTTACACCAGACTGAGGTCGGCCATGCGCGTGCTGTACTCGCAATTTCCTGCTGAGCTGCCTACGCTAGAGGCACTGCAATTTTTATACACTACCCCCTCTAGGGTGAAGATGGTCACTAGATTGTATCGGATATCGCAGAAGGAGGTAGTCGCCTCCGGTGTAGTGGTGTTGAATAAATGAAATGCAGTTTTACCACGCGCTCTGACTGAGGATGAGTGGGCGGACTGTTGCCGCCTGACAGGGCACTTAACAGCTAATGGAAATTTGCGAATAGTTCACTTTAAATATGTACACCAGCTATATTATACATCTGCCCAATTGTACACATATGGTCTGCGAGACTCTGCTGCCTGTAGACGCTGTAGGGCACCTGACGCTGATTTTTATAACTTGGCATGGGTTTGCCCCAAGGTGTTCTCCTATTGGGAAGCTGTAGTAAAGATTATACGCCTGATGGTTGGTCTTCCTTTGGACTGTACACCTCAACTATGTCTCCTAGGTCTGGTCGCCAGTGTCAGGGCCTCCTGCAGAAGGTTTGTGGCTATTGCGTTGCTGATGGCCAAGCGGAGAGTCTCTATGTGTTGGGAGAGTAGACTGGCCCCCACTACCAAATTATGGTTGCAGGACTTAACCTACTGTCGAGATCAGCTGGTCTGTTATGCTGAAGAGTTGCCCGCACCATCGAGGCCACGGGACATTTGGTCACCCCTCATGGCCTACTTGCTGTCTGTTCCTACTATCTAATCTCCTGTTCTGTCGGGTAATGTGATGAATATGTATACTACATGACTGTGTTGATCTGTGCTCCTTTGTCCTTATCCATTTCCCTTGTATTCCGAATGAAATGCCATTTCTATGATTGTATGTGTAGTCCTGGCCTGCCCCAATGGATTTCTTATCATTGTGTATTGTATAGATACCGACATGTATGCCATGTACTGTATTGCCTTGTGATGTTTGGTTCTTTTTGTTGAGAAATGATCAATAAAAAAAAAGAAATGTCTCTGTGGTGCAGGGAGTTTACTTCCTGCATGATGGGGCCTTTGAATGATTTTTTATTGTTTTCTAGACACAACCTTCACATTGATTATGAACAGGAAAACCAGCCTTGAAATACCTGCCCTTAGAGGGGGGCATTCTGATGGTGTTGTGCCTCTGGCGGATGGGTCAGGCAGCAAAGGGTTTCCATCACCAAATTACTCTCAGGCCTCATTATCGGAAACCTAGTGGTCCTGCTGACCGCAGCTGAAGCAGAGAAACCCAAAGTGTGGGACAGCAGAGCATGTGCCTGTGTACTGCTGCAGAAGCCCCATTCCATCACTTTCTAAATGAGGCGTCACGTATTGAGCATATCTAGCGCCATCACTGAATGAGTCATTATTGAATGCGAAGTAAGACATTTACCACAGTTGGTAAAATAAAAATCAGGGAAATAAACATTCAAACCTTCAGATTATACGCTATTCTTGTTGCTTCTACATCTTCTCTGAATGAAGTGCAAGCCCTAACATTCCATATCTAGTTCATTAAAATAATGGTCCAGCCCTTGGATTTTGCCCAAGTGATTCCCACCTTTCTTGTTTTGTTTCACTATTATGATGCTCCAACCACTGGATTTTGGCCACGTACTTCATAACTATGGAATTATATAATTATAATACATGGGATTATGTAATCCCTGTATAAACACCAGTTTCTAATTTCTTTATAATCGGCGACTTGTGCCTCACCCAATCACCACTTATAACGAAAAGACTTCAGAACTTGACTATTATACTGTCACATTGCCTGATGCCCGAGCCAGCAGTTTAGGTGAAAGGCAGGTCAGGCCACAAAGCATAATTGAAGCCGCTGTTTAAAGCAAAGAAAACTGAAGGTTGCTTTTCTTTCTTCTGCTCTATTTTTCTAGTTTATACTTTAAATGACAACCATAGAGAACGTTTGTTTTTTTGCACTCCTTAGATAGAGGAAAGCTAGAATCTTTCTTCGTGTTTCTACACATTTGAAGCTATTGCAGATTTTTTGTTTTAAAAAAAAACAAAAAACTGACTTGTATAGAAATGTTTCTAGTATCAGTTTGCAACAAAAATCTAAGAGGTCTTTGATGTGTTTAATTTTGCTCTACGGGTTTTATTTTTATTCTTCATGTTTGTAAACATGCTTGACCTTTCATATGAAAGCGATATACACCAAGGTTTTAAGTGGTTTGTAGGAAAGGTGATGGTGTGACCATGTATTATATGGGATATAGTACCCGACGAACATGAAAGAGGTATTGAAAATCACCTTGGGGTTCCATAACCTTATAAAGAAATATGCATATATGGTTATGGAACTCCTCAGTGACTTGCAGTATCCTTCTAATGTAGGGTAGAGCATACTTTATCCCTTAGACCCAGCAGCTCTTGATTTTTCCCACGTTCTTCATAACTGTGCATCCTTGCTCACTTACATGATTATCTAACTATTTGACTTTGATCAAGTAACTTTTTAACTTCCCAATCCTTTTTCATTATTATGTTTGTTTCATCACTGTACTTTGCCTAAGCACTTCCTTACTTTCAAAACCGAGATAATGATCCAACATCTTTGGACTTTTTCAATTCTTTTATAACTGTGCAATTATAGTGATCATAATGTGATTATCCAACCATTAGACTTTGCTTAAGTACCTCCTGTCTTTCCAATCATAGTCCATTAATATAGTGAGCCAATTCCAAATACTTCCCAATCTTCCAATCCTATTTTATTACATTTTTATGTTAATTTTTATAGCAATCATAGGCGAACTGCTTTTACAGGTAGGATATTTTAATAACATCATACAGAGCAGATCTTACATCACATCAATGGTAAATTTTGAAATCTTGTAATCAATGCTACATGACTCTAAGTCCATTGGGAGCATTTGGAACAGTGAGAGTGTGTTTAACCAGTCATGAGAACACATCAACGTGGAAGCACAGTTGAATATCAAATTTGCCATTGGCGGCTGCGAGATAGGTATGTAGTGGGCTCCAAATATGTTTGGGACTAGCTGTCTCAGGTAGCACGGTATTTTATTTTTCTACTTGTGTAGAACAACAGTTTAATCTCTTCATCTCATCTCACAACTGGGAGTGATTTTGCCCCTCCAGTGCATGGCAATTCTTCTCTTTCCAGCATAACTTCCTATGTGCCTTATGATTTTCTTTAACATAGCCCCGTAATGCTATTAGATGACTTGTGGTGAAATCTAGAAAAATAATTAGTTAAGTTTGTGAAGGAGAATCTGCTAGAATGTATTAATTAACAGACAGGACAATGACATATGGAGGAAGTCTGCCACTGGAGCTTTATATCTCAAACAGTTAGAGTCCACTGCCAACACAAATCACATCATGCCAACAGGAGTATAACATGCTCAATGTTTATATTTTAATTAGTCCTGAGTGGAAGTCGTGGAGTTCTGCTCCGCGGAATTCTGCGGAGTTGCAAAAAACTCAGAGATTCTGCGGAACTCCGCGAATGGGTAGAAGAATGCTCAACCACCCATTTACGCTGCTTTTCAGGCCAGTAGCATGTTCCGCACTAAAAAATCAGTGCGAATGGCACCATGTAGTCCGCATGGGCGCAGTCATTTTGTCTTACCTCCTTTCTGTTCTATGCACAGTGCTGGGCCTGATTTTATGTCTCCCGCTAATATCTTATTAATCTTCCCCCATCCACTCATCCACCCCTCATTTTCCTTTTTTTCTATTAGTATGTGTCTTTGTGTTTGTGTTTTTGACGATTTTGTGTTTTTTTCTTATTCTTTTACTGTGACTTTTTGTACTTTTTTTGTTTTCCCTTTCTACTTCCTTAGTTCTTCCTTTCTGCTTCTCTCTCAGCTGCGCCCGAGCGGCTGCTAATCGCATATCTTGCTTTTGCAGGTGCCACAAGGGGTGCAGCACTACCCCATTTTTTCTGTGACAGAGGAGGCCGCACTTATTTTTTATGTCTAGCACCACCTTTCCTCCATCCCGGCAGCAGGCCTGGGAAGGGGTACGCCCTGCGGGAGTGTTGGCTGCTGAGGCAGAGAGTGCGCTGGATGTTCGTGAGAGCACTGGGGTCCAGCACACCATGCAGCAGCTGACGCACTGCTGGGCCTACATACTCGATTGAGAACAGGACCTGCTCGACCTGCTGGGCGTCGAGGTTGCTGGGCTCGTTGAGGAATCATTTATTTTTTGTGTTCTACAATGCTAATATTTGTTTTAACTAGAATGCTGCTCACCCTCAGAGGTAAGTTGAGTTTACGTTACGAATATTCTGTGAGCTAGCCAGGTGCTCGGCGCTACCTAATCCTACTCATCAGTGCTCAATTGGGCTGATTATTTAAGAAGTCATGCAGACTTCTCTATCCTGTCACTAATATCAGTGAGTTAGCATTCTTGTTGCCTTTCTTTATGTAGCTCACACAGTGATGTTTAGTGCGCATCTATGCATTGAAAAGGGAGACTGAGTTGGCCCATCAAAGAGGGTTGAGAAGCAAAGATCATTTGTTGCAATGCATTAGTAGTTACAAATGTAGTTTAGGTTTAGGAAATTTAGAATAGTGTTTAAGATTAGGAAATGGTCAACACCATACTAGTACTATAGGTGATATAATTTAGAAAAATGCAATGCTGCTGCATTTGCCTTTGCCTGTCAAGGTCTTTTTTGGGAGCTGTACCTCTAATCGACTGTTTTATTTTCTTTATTTCTTACAGCAACACCCAAGATCAAGAAGAGGGGATCATCGAAGGAGGTGTCAGGGTGAAGGGGCTACCACAACCAGTACTGCGGTCAATGGTTCTGCTAGCCCTAGTAAGTCCTGTTATTATTATTATTTCACTAAATTGTACCTCTCCCCACTATTAGAATAATTTTGCCTTGTTCTTTTATACTGTCTCCCTTTTCCAGCTCCTCTTCTATCTAATGTTTCTTAAATTCTTGTTATCCCTGCATTATCCTTTTTTTCTATATACCATGTTACTGTAGCTAACTTCCTCCTATCTGTACTAGTCTGTAGCTTTCTACTGCCTTGTGAATAAGCTTTCCCTGCCTCCATACGTATAGCTTGTGGACTGGTACTGTAAGACTAAGAGAACAGATTTAAGGTACTCTACTGTGAAGATTGCAGGGTCATGTAAGCACTTTTTCTCTGTGCATGTTTTCTAAGAAGGCTTTCTTTTTCCTGCCCATGCTCAAACAACAAAACGAGAGAGTGGCCATGGTCATGGTCCCCCACCCCGATGTTACGTTGTGTTATCATTCAATTTTACAGTACGCCAACAGTTTCATGAGAATGCAGCATGGCAGGAAAGTAGTATGAGGTTTCATTGCATTTGCCAAAAAGGCCATATGTCCATATTTGACCAATTTGTTCCACCCCTTCATTGTCCCTCAGTGACTCAGAGCCATCATAGCTCTGCCCCTCCATGATGTAAAGTTTTTAGTTGGCTTGACTACCTGGCTTTTCTAACATTGTCAACCAACAAAATGTCCAAAGGGATATTTTTTATAGAAGATACTGCTAACCAAATTGTAGTGAGGTATTGTGGTTGTATTTTGTTAAAATAAATAATAGGGGGTAGCATATCTGGCATCTAAAATATGTAATGTTTTCTCTGGCCACACATACCACCAGTGCCAGGAACAGCGGCAGCACCAGTGCTCCACGTGTAGAAGAGGAGGCAGTTGGAGGGGGAGTCCCAGTGGTGGCAGGGACGGGCGGTGGTAAGTCACATTGCTTGCTTATTGACAAATTAGTATACTGACTGTATTTGTTAAGCAAGGCAGATATGTATCCCACCCATCTTCATTCATCACTTTCCTGCCCATGGCATTTCACCACCCATGACCTAACTGCAGCATTGTTAAATTTGGTGCTCCAGTGTTGGCACCGTTAATTTAGCACAACAAGAATACTTGTACTGCATAGTGCATAACGCCTTACTCATTAATGAGAGGTCATTTATATTTGTTTTCATACACAAAGTGTCTGTATAGTTTTTTTTAAACTAGGAAATCCTTTAAAAGAAAAAATAAATCACTTCATTTTTGTAATACTTGCAGCCTATCAGTGCTTTTATGCGAGGCATATGTGGGTAAAAATTGGCCCTGTGACTCATACTAATCACATCAAAAATTCCAATGGCCCTAGGGGCCCAGGAGTTGGGAAGACTTTGGACCTGCATTGATGATGCCCTTTTCTGAAGCCATTTTATATTTTTAGTTTTGGTGGGAGGGACTTTTTTATGGGTGGACAGGGTGGGAATTGGCCTGGGAACAGGACTTTAGACTTTCTTTTGATATTTTGCACATTGGTTGCGGATGGGGAAATTTGTTTTGGGAGAGGGGTGGGTGGGCAGGATGGGTTTCTTTTATTTATATTGTTCATGAGAAAAAGTAAAGGGAAAAATTATTCTTATACTTTATGCCTGAAATATTTTTTTGTGCTTTCATTTTACTTTGCAATGCTGCCTGTTAGTGCAGCCTATTTTTTTTAAATCTGCTTATCAAAGTGTATACCAGATAGATAAAGTTAGTTATACCCTTGTCCTACTACCCTCTGTAACTATATTGACCATTAGCATGGTATGCTGCCATTGCATACATTGTCTCCAACAACCTAGATAAACAACATTTTATCTGCAGTAGAAGTTAGTTACTAACAAAACTAGTTCACTTCACTCCGTAGTTCTCTTACCTGAATAGATAAAGCAATGGCTGCTATCTCTCTCAATCTTCCAAAACCTTACTACAGGGTTTCTCAATGTGTCTTCTTAATGGTGGTGGTAGTAGTAGCAGGCTAGCACATTAACAGGAAAGGTATCACAAGTAAGGTACCACTCCAGTCCCCAACTGTAGGAATAATCAAAAGGATTATCCTTTGCAGGCAACTAGATTGAAAGAAAAGACAGAGTTAGTGGGTTATATTTATATAATAACTTTACAAATACTGAGGCCAGATTAACACCATGACACAAAGACCTGATACTGTAACAAAAACTAGCAATATTTACTTTTTCTGAGCAATGGAGAACTATACTAGACTTACATAATCCTCGAATAAGGAGAAGTGGATTCAGTGTTCAGAGTGGACAAGATTAAGTCTTTATGCAACACAGGTCTGAATGATGACGTTGATAAATTATGTTATATCTAAATTATGGGTATCTTGTATGTGTGGGTGGGTAAGTGGGGCTGGTGTGGGCTCTTGCTAAGATAACAGAAGATCCTGCAGTGAGTTGGTGTCGCTTTCACCACATCTGCCCCACCAAGTGCCTGATCCATTTACGGTATAAATTAAGTCACACCTCAATATTTCTCACAGCCTGGGGGAAGAGAGTTAGGGGTTTGATGAATGGATGGGAAAGGGGAGTTGAGGGAATGTTATGTTATGTTTGTTATGTTATTGAATTTTGTATAGCGCGACAATTACCCAGAGGTGTCCTGGCGCTGAATGTGTGACAAAGACAAACACTACTCAACAACAATATTCATCAGGGAGATGAGCAGCACATCACCATCATCAAATCTGTTGTGGAAGGAAATGAATGAATGATAGTTCAATTAAAAGCATTACAAACAGTCCTTCAGTCCCAGAGACCCAAGTTAATATATGTCAAAATGTTCCATCATCTAGATTTGAAAAATACATGAGGTGTGACCCTCCACAGTTCTGAAAATTAATGATCGTTGAAAGAAAAATTATACTGTGAATGCCAAATTAATCAGTATTCGAAATTGGGTTTCTGGTTAGCAGAGGTATTCACCCTTTCCAAGCAAGAACCACAATCCTAGTCAGGGTAAGTGAGATGTACACTAAAAGTTTACCTTTTCTCACCCTCTGGTAGTTTGGCACAGAGCAGTGAAGCTAAATTAAAGAGGCTATGTGTAAAGTATTTGTGCAACACAGCACTCAGTAATACAATGAAAACACCACACAAAAAAACTTCACACCAGGTTAGCAACATAGACAATTTTTTTTAATAAAACAAGACCAAAATGACAAAAATCCAATAAGTAGAACTGGAGTTGTGAATTTTTAAAGAATTTTTGAAAATACAGTGCTTAAGAGTTAAAAGTTCCGACCGGTGATATCTGGTCGAACTTGACTGGGGTAAATCCAAAAGCTCAAGCCGACCGCAGTGGAGGGTGGTTCGGATACAGTGACCAGCCTTGACGCACTGAAAACAGTACCTTGGAATGGGGCTGCTTTGATGCCGAGATGTGAGGAGCAGGAAAGCGGTGCTTTGTCGTTGATCAAAGGAATTCATCGGCGATGCGTCATCATTGAGCTGCCCACTCGGGGAAAGTTTCGGCATCGAGCAGCACTGATTTTGGAGAATTCGGCATTGTTGAGTAGCGCACTCAGAGAAGCAGCTTTGAGGATGGGCAGTCTGGTGTCATTGGGTGAAAAGTGCAGATTCTGATCAGCATAACGCCATAGGAAACCTCACTTCTAAGGGCTAAGGACTGGATTGTCACCACTTGGCAGGGCAGGACTAACACATGGCAGAGTCCAGGAACTGTTGCAGGGTTGTAGGAAGAGCTTGATGTCCCTGAGACTTCAGAACAGGGGGCAAGCCAGCATACCCTTGGAGTCACTCTGAGTTTAAGTGAGATGGGTCCGGTCCTTTTCCTCAGCTGGGCAGAGCGTAGCACGCAGCACATCAGCAGAGAAGAAAATAAGTTCTTCCAGAGCAGCATTCCAGCAAAGTGGCAGTCCTTGTAGCAGCATAGAAGTCTTTCATCATGGCAGAGTTCTTCACAGGTCCATTAGTGCTTGATTGGATGGGGTCAGAGACCATGTAATTAAACAGAGTTGTGCTTTTGAAGTGAGAGTGACTTCAAAGAAGGGTCTTTGAAGTATACGAAATTCCTTTCTTCCCAGCCCTAGCTCCAGACTATCAGTAGAAGGGAATCAGTCCTTTGTGTGTGGACAGGGCACTGCCTATTTAGGTGTGTCAGCCCAACCCTCCCTTCCTGCCCATTAATAGCCATGTTAATGCAGTTGAGTACTCAGACACACCTAACCTTCCTCTGTTTGTGGCTATCTAGAGGAAATTAACAAAGTGTAGCTGTCACCCACCCCAGTTGTGTATTGGAGTCAGGGTACAGGCACATAAGGCTGTAAGAGCAGAGATGTGTCCACATTCTAAAAGTGATTGTGTAAGGCCGCAGCGGTAATGCACTCTGTATTTTAATAATAAACTTGTTTTTCTGCCTGTGATAAAACGTTATCAAAATTGGTGTGCGCCTGCTGAGGTGGTTCCACCGTGCCTCAAGTTCAACAAGAGAATGAAAATCAAGACTGAAGTCTTAAACAGAAAGTGCACTACCTTAGTTAACTCGAAATGAGTGTGTTTAGTCCAATCTGAATCATGCTTTAACATAAACAATTAATAAACTTGGCAATGTTAATTCATTATACACAGTAATTTGTTCAAATATCAACCAAAAATAATAGCTGTAAAGATTGTCTCCGAATGCTTGTCTTTCAAGGTGCTTTATTCTGCAACGACAGTTTCAACTTTTTCTTAACGTTGCATAAACCAAATTATATTTTCATACAAGGAGATTCATCTCTCCCAATGCATTTCGGGTGAGTATTCACCCTTCGTCAGGGGAAATCTACAAACATATATATATATATATATATATATATATATATATATATATATATATATATATATATATATATATATATATATATATATGTCATAAAGCAATTCTATTGACTAACAATCAAGAGGTAATCATATTTATGGCAGAAACATCCAGGATGATCATAGTCTATACGGTTTTCATTTAAGAAAATATTGTTGTGCTGAAATCATTGGTACTCTCTGAAGTGATGACCTTCATAACTGACTGTGCAGCATGGAACAGTATGTGATGTGATATAGTAAGCCCAACCACTATTTTGTGCAATAAGTCTGAAAAAAATCCGAAAACAATTTGGGAAATTATGAAGAACTATACATTTAATGCAGGTGACTCCGCATGTTACATGAACTCCGAGTCTCAATAGAAGCAGCACGCGCACTATGGCGCGGACTGCTATTTGTTTGATATCTGATTCCCGCATGATACTGGAGGTATATTTGTTTGATTCCAATTACTAGAATTAGCTACTAACACAGGTGGTTCACTATAGTTTATTATAATTTCCCAATTGTTTTCGGATTTTTTCCAGACTTATTGCACAAAATGGTGGTTGGGCTTACTATATCACATCACATACTGTTTTAGGCACAAAATCTCATAGCATGTGTTCCTATGTGAAAAATTAGTTATCGGTTTTGCAGGTAAGTAAACGTCTCACAAGTGGAAGTTATGGGGGACAGGACCAAGGTTCCCCAAAGTCTAGGTAAGCATTGGAGTTGCACCACCAGTGGCACTGGGGCGGCCGGGTGCAGTGCAGGGCCCAATATTAGCCAATTGGGCTAAGGGGGCCTTCGGTAAGGGACTGCTTACGAGCAAACCACTTGGGTGTGGGAGCAAAGCTCCTGGGGTTAAGGTCAGCACTGCAGGGGTCAACGACAAGCACAGGAGCTGCACCACCAGTGGCACTGGGGCAGCTGGGTGCAGGGTGCCAAAAGGACAAAAGGGACACTGTACTTTTTAATGGAGACCTTTTGTTCTGTAAAGTTGCTGCAGGCTTGGGCAGGGAGACATCCTGAAGGCGATCACTAGCTGGAGAGGTAAGATGGGTTCTTGGGGGATGCCTGAACACCGTTGGTTCGGCCACCCATGGCCGTGGGGTGTCGGGTGCAGGGGTGTCTTCAGGCATCGGGTATTCTTATCTGCTCCAGTCACGGTCGAGGGACCCATCAGGTTGAAGCTGCAGGCATTGTCTTGAGGCTTGAGGGAGGTCGGGGATCACCAGATCCCAAGTCAGGATCGCTGGGGAGACCTCCTCATGGTGTTGGGCCACTCAAACTTGGGCCGTGGGCATCGGGTACAGAGTGGTGCAGAATCACAGAGTCGCCGGAATACAGATTCTGGTCTTGGAGTCTTTGTTGAGCAAATCCGATGCTCATGGGAGACAGAGTCTGTAAGGTAAGTGCAGGGTAGGTCCTCTGGGCTCTGGGTGGCTGCTAGCTGTTAGACACGCCGGTTTCTTCGCTGTAAGCAGGCCGGGGTGGACAGGTTGGTAGGGCTGGGGCCAAAGCATTCGTTGTCCTCTTCTTCCTGGGTCATCACTGCTGTTCGGTCCTTCTTCTTTATTCCTCAAATCTGTGGAGGCAAGGTTCAGAGTTGACCCTAAATGCTAGATTTAGGAGCGTTTAAAGGGGGGTGCAGGTTGGGACCAATGGGTCCCTTCTTTGAGGTGGGTGCACACCCTATTAGGCCACCTTCAAGATGGAGGGGACTGAGATGTGTGCTTCACCTCGTCCACCTGAGGGGTGAGGTTGTCAAAGGTGGGCACACCTCTCTTCCTAGCTTAGTTTGCCCACTGATACTCCCGCACAAAATGGGGGCAGAACCGGTGGAAGCCAGTTGCTGGGGGAATTAAAAGGGAGGGGCAACTTCCAACGTCGGCAGGCCTTTGAGGCTTCCCCTTTTTCGATCCAGCCAATTCTGGAGGAGGAGGCATGACACCTCTGCCCAAGATGGGCTTTGTCTCTGGACTCCTAGATCAGAGGCTCTCTACCCAGGGGTCCAGAAACCTATATGGTGGTGGCGAATGGTAAGCAGCCATTCAGGAACCACACCAAGGCTGGTCGTTTTTCAGGGGGCAACTCTAAGATGTCCTCTAAGTGCATTTTAGTTTAAATCCCACACTGCCATCAGTGTGGGTTTAATGTGCTGAGACGTTTGCTACCAAGCTTCCCAGGTTTTAGTAATGTAGCTGTGGAGTTCATAATGACCCACTCCCAGACCATATACTCTTTATAGCTTTACTGCACTTACAATGTCTAAGAATAGACTTAGGGGCTTGTGCCACTGTACCCTCATCTGAGGGCTAGTGCACCCTGCCAGAGGGGTGACTTACCTAGACCAACCCAGTGGGTTGAAGGCATGGCACACAAGGATGTGAGCCATGTCAACGCTTCACTTTTTGCTGCAACAAAACACAAAGCCTGCAATGGCAGTGTGTGGTTGTTAAGGTACAAGGTCTCTAAGGGTTGCCCAATTGGTGCTCCAGCCCTTAGAGGCCTTCTCTGTTCACAGTGCCCTTGGTACCCATTGTACCTTTTACAAGGGGCTTACCTGTGGCCAGAGATGTGCCAATTGTGGGTACAAAGGTACAGTTTTGGGAAAGAACACAGGCCCTTGGAATCTGATTGGCAGGGACCCAGTGCACATCAAGTCTGGTTGCATCAGAGGTCAGGCAAAAAGTGGGGGATAACCATGCAAAAAGGGGCAGTTTCCTACAGTAAGTTTCATGAGGAGTGTACTAAGATTCAAAGGCAAAGCAAGAGCACAGGCCGTTGCAATCATTCATTTTATGACTCATGTGCGATTAACTGAGAAGTGAGAGCAATTTACAACCAATCACAGACAAGCAGCTGCATGTACCGGGCTGATCAATCTCACAACTGTCATCATAACATTTAGCCGAGTGTGTCCATCATGTCATGATGATGATGTGACGTCACTTATCTGTCTCCAGTTAACAACAGGCCCGACCTTCAATCCTCCTCCTGACTCCACGTAATTAATCAGTCCAACTCCGTCTCGACCTAAATGAGAGATAGACCTGTAGTGCACTGCTGTTGATGAACAAGAAGAGTAACAGATTTTAAGTATTTTGTGTAGACATGTGTTTGTTAACTAAACTGACTGGTCTGCTGTGAAAGGACCAATCCCCATCAGGAAAAATGATCACCCATCAGGCTCCAAACATTGCAAATCACTGAAATCAAGTTTACAGATCAGTTGACCACCCTCCCTCACAATCTACCACCTCATGAATCATCAATCATCACTCACAATCACTCAATAATATATCATCATTGGTGCAATCGTTACCATTTCCAATCCAGGCAAGGTGTATATACTTGTATCTCCTCTGATGCAAGCAACGCATTGGCAGTCTTGTAAAACAATTCATGTTTACTGGGGCAGCCCTGCTAGAGGAGGAAAAAAAGAAAGATAGGCACGGGATGGAAGCAGGCTTTGTCTCCAACGTCCTTGAAGAGAATGGGGAGGCTTCTTTATTGCACTCTGGTCCAACTCCAATCTGGCCATACATGTGCCTAAAAATGAGGGGAATGCCTAAGTCAGACACAAACAAAATATATAATGTTCCTCTAGCTATATCCATTTTTGTTTTAGCAAAGCACTAAGCAGTTCAACGATAAATTATTTAAAAGTTCTATGGTGGCCTACTCATTCAGGGAAGTAGAGTTCCTCCTCAAACTCAGGTGGTTCGTTCAGAAGTTGGTCAGCTATCACACTTGAGTCCTCCTGCTTCTCCTGTGGTATTTCAGGAACAGTCTAATGGTGTAGTATAAAGTGTTGGTTCATTTTGATCATGGTCAATTGCTCAATGTTTTGAGGTGAGAGACAGGCCCTTCTCACTGTGACTACTTTGCCAACTTCACTAAACACACGCTCAGCTGACACACTGGCCCCCGCGATAAGCCAGATACTTTATTGCCAGCCTGCTGAGCTCTGGCCTTTGATGCATCTTCTCATACCAATAGACCAATGTTTAAAAAATATATATATATTTTTTATTGTTTTCAAACACAACACAAAGAAAATGCAGGGTAGTACATCGAGACTTTGTCAGATCTTAAACCCAGTGATACATTCTGATATTACACTCATCCCACCCCTTCCACCTTACCACCTGTGCACCTAGAGTCCTCCCTACTGAACAAGAGCTAAGGTGTGTAGTCCTGTCTCATGTTAGGCCTAATAAATCAACCCTCCACCTATCTCTCCACCCTCTACTCTGATACACTTATTAGGGTGCAATCGAATGGTCCCTCTCTCCCATGCCCCATGTTCCCCATATCTTCTCATATGTTTCTCACAACCTCTTCCCTCATAGACCTCCTTTTGGATCATTTTCAGCGTGTCATCCCTTCCTCCCAGTGTCCGAAGGATGGAGGCGCATCTCAACCCCATTTTTGAGCTATGTCCCTCTTCACCACCATGTATCCCACGTTCACCAGAATCTTCAGATACCTTGTCAAGTCATAAGGGTCCCATATAACCAGCAATGCCCTACAAGGTGATAATTCAAAGTCTATCCCCACCGCCTCCTCCAGAGTTTTGTTCACTTTTTCCCAGAATGTACAGATTACAGGACATTGCCAGATGTGAAGGAAAGTCCTTTCCTCTCCACACCTCCTGAGACACAGAGGGCTCTCAGCCTTCTCTATCCTGTGAAGCAGGGTTCTGGTGTAATATGTCCTATGCAGAACCTTCATTTCTATTAGCCTAAAGCTTGTCTTTATGTCCTCTTCTGCTGGGAATCCCTAGCTTCCTGCCAATCCTCATCAGCAATTTCTCTAATATCTGCCATCCATCTTTCTTTTAGGTTGGTCAAAGACCCCTGCATATTCCGTATTAGTGTCCCATACATCAGCGATATCAGTTTGTGCCTGATCCGCCTGTCTAATAACCTTCACTCCAGTGGGGACTCCTGTTGGGTCTCTTCCTCCTTAGTAATACTATGTGTGAGTACGTGTCTCAACTGCCTGTATTTCAACCATTGTGCGGTAGTCTTCTGATATTCCCCCTGTAGGTGATCAAAAGGGACACCTCTATTTGCGTCCCATACCTCAGCCAATGTGTTAATGCCTGTTCTGTTTCAGCCTAAAAAGCCCTTCAATTCAGCCACCCTTCTCAGACGAGTAACCTCCCAAAGGGGAGTACCTTGTGTGAGCCTTTTGTCCCACTTTATTTCCCTCAAGAAGCTGTTCCGGATATATTGAACTATACTCGTGGCTGGGCATGCCACCCATCTAAGGAGCTGCCATACAGCACATACATATGACTATGGTCTCCCATTCCCCATTTATCCACTCGGACCACTGGATCCTCTGCACCCGTATATACCCAACCATTCACTACCCCCACCTGAGCTGCTTCATAACACTTCCTAACATTAGGCAGAGCATGCCCCTGTCGTATTTAGACTGCTGCAACGTAGACATTGCTATGTGGGGCTGTCCCCTCCCCCGAGCAGCCTCCTCACATGGATGTCCACAGTAAGAACATCTTCGGCAGCCTATAAGGGCAATTCTGGAGCACATATTGCAGGTGAGGCAGAGCAATCAATTTAAACATTGCTGCTTTACCCGGTAGTGACAGAGACAACATCCTCCAATGTTTAATGAACTTTTCTAGCCTATGCAATAGCAGGTCAAGATTAGCGTGGACATGTGAGTCGGCATCTCTGGTGATCCATATTCCCAGATATTTGAAGTTATGTGGCTCGAATTTTTACAGGAGTGGCATCGGTTTCGTCTGTTTCCAGCCCGCCGTGGGGAAGAGGAATGACTTCTCCCAATTGGTCGCGAACCCAGAAAACTCCCCGTATATCTGGAAGATCTCATGAATGCGAACCGATGACTGGTCTCTGTGGGTCAGATAAAGCAGGATGTCGTCCGTGTATAGTGATACTCATTCTTCCAATCCTGAGCCTCCCGCCCAGCCTCTCATCCTGGTGTTCACTCTCATGAGGGTCACAAGGGGCTCTATCGCCAGAGTGAAGAGCGCTGGGGAGAGGGGACAACCTTGCCTCGTACCTCTCCCAGTAGAAAATTCCCTCGAAAAACACCGTTCACTTTTATTTTGGTGTGGGGTTTCATCTAATTAATGAACTCTGGTCCAACGCACATCCTCTCCAGAAGCAGGAACAAAAAGGGCCATTCCTCTGAATCAGGAGCATCATTGACGTCTAAAGATGCCACCGCCCATGGATCCTCCCGAGCATTATGGTATGTTTTTGTTATGGAGTCTTTGCAGATTCAGCATGGTGGAGTGGCAGGGTATAAAACCAGTCTGGTCAGCATGTACCAGATATGCCACCACCTGTGTAGTCTGCCCACCAGAATCTTTGCCAAGATTTTTGCTTCAACGTTAAGTAACAAGATTGGTCTATATGAGTCACACCTCTGTGCAGGTTTCCCTGGCTTGGTTATAAGGCCACTGGTGGCTAATCGCAGGTCTTCTAGTAAAGACCTCCTGTGCAGGGTGTCTTCATAAATAAGGAGCATCGTTTGGACATTTTTTCAACCATTTTGCAGAATAATTCCAGAGGCAGCCCGCTAGGGCCTGGAGACTTCCCTGTCACATCTGTGTCAGAGCCTCTGTTAATTCCATCTCGGTGAGGCTCAACTCAAATCTTTCCCTCTGCTACAAAGACAGGGTTGTGATGGGGCACTTTGTCACAAACCTGCTAATCTCAGACTACATACCTCCCACCCTAGGAGCATACAATCCCTCCATGTATGTACAAATGTCTCTGCGGTCTTTTTGCTGCCCTTCACCCCCTGCCCGTAGTCAAATCTCATTTCTTTAACATGCATGGATTCCCTTTCCCTGCTCCCTATCCAAGGTAGGAGTTTGCCGGCCTTGTTTCCTGCTTCATGAATGCACTTCTGTTTGGCCAGGAAGGAAGTTTTAATTTTGTGTCGTACTACCTCCTTATATTCTGGATGTTTGCACTCTAATGTCACATAGAGGGATGTCTCCAGATGTGTGGCATGCTGTCTTTCTAAGTCTACAATCTCAAGTTCCAACTTCTCTAGGCGCTGCTCCCTAGCCCTCTTGTCCCTTACCTTCCCAGCAATCAGCACCACCCTGAGCATGGCCTTATATGCCTCCCAAATCATACTGGTGCTATCAACAGTACCTACATTTTCACAGAAGTACAGGTACGTGGCCTTGCCAAGTTCCATCACCTCTTATTTATCTGCTAGCCTCCAGGTGGCCATCCCCCATGAATGGGGTTCTCTAACTCTGACGGTAGTTCGATAACCTGTAGTATTGTGTAATTCCAATGAATCTATATAGGATCTTCACGTTTAGAGAACATAAACTGAGGGATTGGTGTCCAGACTGATTCCAGACACCCCCAAAGGATATGTTAGACTTTAGATCAGCTAGCTCACAGTGCCACTATAAGCCCTCAATTGTACCAAGGTGCGAAATGTTTCTGCCAACTATTGAACATGAAGAACCTTGATCCTTTCAGTGATCGTAGAAACAGCACAGTACTTTTTGCTCTGTCACTCGTGCTCACTTGTTCTCAGAGAGATATACAGAATAAATGATGGGGATGTTTTCAATTATTGGGCCAGCGTCATTCTAGTATAAAATTTGTTTACTGTGACAACCATTAGGCAGAAACAGATGAATACGATTACAAGCACCAACAGAGTAAATAAAAGGTAGAATTCTACCATGGTACTGAAACTGTGAATATATGCAGGCATATAGATACATGGCAGTAATCAAGTGTACTCCTAAGATGCTAACCCTATCAAAGTGTACCTAAATGTACCTAGCACGTATGTAGGTGTAAAGACAAGAATCCCCTAGGAAAGAGCCAACCCCATTACCTGCTGGGAGAGAACGAAGAGCCCCGTCTTGTTCTCGAGTTGGACACCCCGCAAGGGATGTCAGATCACTGCATGCAGGAGTTTCTGCATGTAGAATCTCAGCATCTTGTGCCGGCATGGAAGCTTCTCCTCTGGTTGCCCAGTGAGGATGTGTGTCTTTTATACCCAAAAGGTACCCTCAGGGGATCTACTTCGATGTGTAATGGTACTGTGGGCCTGTCGTCCAAGGATGACGATATAGGTGACTTTTGTACGGAGTTATTATACAGAAGATGGTAATCCTGCTGTGTATGTACTAGGCAGGGGATTAAGATATGATACTAAGAATCCTTATGCATAATAAATTAGGCTAGTTTTCGGAGAAAACCACACAACATTTATTCGGACATAACTAGGTAAAAGGTCAGCACCAGAGCCGTTATGTAGAGCAAGGTAGGACAAATGTAGGTAAAAGGTCGTGCAGCTACCTAGGCCTATATTGGGGTACAATGGGACTCATAACAGTAGTGGGCATGATCAGATACCCCCTTCGCTAGGTATCTAGCTTCCGAAATCCTACCCGCACTACCCCTGGGTACCAGAGTGTAATCCAGTCTGGAGGACATGTCATGTGAGTGTGAATAAAAGAGAAGCCCAGTTCTTAACCATGTAAATCCCTCCATACATCCAGAAGGGCAAAGGCCTGCAGAAAGCCCTCCAGTCTCCCCCAATGATCGTGAAAACTGTGGGAAACTTGTTACCAGTCCACCTACTTTTTGTGTCTTGTAGGTGATTGCAGACACGGTGGTGCATGAACGCTGAGGAGAATCACCTTTTTGCCCTCCCATCCCCCATTATTGCTGTGTAACATCCAGCCTCATTTGACCAGGTGCGGAGGATATGGAAGGTCAGAGACCTTTTCTGTGAAATGACCACCCCTCGTGAACTTGAAGTGTGCTTCGCAAATGAGGCTAACTATATCTGCCCATTTCGGAGGCTACTGTGTTGCACATCCATCAAATGAGTCTCCTGGGGTAGTACCATATCAGCCTTATTTCTATTGAAGGCTCTAGCCACCAAGCTTCTCTTCAGTTTATTACCCAGCCCGTTTACATTCCAAGAGACTAGGGTTAAGTTATGTGATCGAATCATACCATGAACAATTGTCCCTGCACTCCACGCCTAGTAGCACAAGAGGGGTAGAATTGCTGCCCTGCATCCTGGTGTAAGGTCAATAAGTCAACTCCAGCATGAACTATAACAATTCCCGAAACTCTCCCCACCCTACCTTACTGTGCTGTGATCTATAACTCGACCACCCCCCAAATTCATGGTTGTGGGATCCCTTGAACCCCTTGATAACCTTTTAACTTCAAACTACTCATGTGGGGTACCTCCACAGGCACCGATTCAGATACAATAGCCCACCTGCTCGGTGGCCACTGGTCCCCCCCACCCAAAGCAGTCCTATAGTCTGTCAAAGTATCTTCCAGCCCCCACTGGGACCCATCAGCCGCTTTGTCCAACCCCTGGGCCCTTACCGCTCATCCAGTACTTAGTTTACCTGCAGAATTGGGCACTATTCAAACAATATGATCCAACGTTATTGGGGAAATCCCCGTCAGGACCTCATCATCAGTCTCCATACCAGAGTCTGCAGAGTTCATCCTGCCCCCCGCAGCCGGAGTTCTCCATTTGGTGTTGTCCAAAATGTCCCTGCTGTTCTTATTTTTTTAATAGTTCTTGTTATTGAAAACATAGGCTTTGTACATCGCATAATGAAGAGAGAATTTCCAGACATTACACATACAACTTACAGTAACACCTCAGATGACTGGTCAGTAATTCCCAACCTTGCAAAAGTGGGGCTTTTACAGCCCAATAATGTAAAACAATATCCATCAACCCTATAGCCCTCCTCTCCCTGGAGTCTCTCCTTCGGCATCCAATCTCCCCAATCCCCTATACTCGCTCCATGGCCCCAATACGTTCTCCCATTTTTTTGGACAGCCTCTCGCCCTGCATGTCACATGTTCTGCCCTCTGGTACCAATCCAGGTCGGTCCCCCACCCTGCCAACCCCACCGGGATTGCAGCCCTCCATGCTCTCGCTATGTTACGTGTGGCAGCTCCAACATCAAATCTTAGCCAGATCTCCATGTACCTTGGTTCGTTCTCTTCTTTAATCCCTAGGCGAAGCCACTTAGCATCAAGAGGGGCCTCCATCACCATGACCCTGGTCATTCCATTCGTCAACCCGGCCCAGTAGCTCTGCACAAGTGGGCACTCCCAGGGGATGTGGAAAAACATTCCCTCACTCCCACATCCCCTCCTACACAGCGGAGACTCTGCCCTGCTAATCTTGTGAAAGAATGTCTGTGAGTAGTAGGTCCTATGCAGTATTTTAAACTGGACCAGTCTAAATCTTACTCATCCTCAAACTCTCCTAGCTCTCCCGCCCACGCCTGCCTCAAGGGGCCCAGTGGGTCTGGGGAATAATGTACTAATTTCCTATATATCTTCGACACTCCATCTTCAGTCAATGCTTCGGTAAGTATCCGGCCCTCCAGAGGTGAGGACTTGGGTATCTGCTCACCCTCTGGCAAATGACAATGTAGGGCAGGCCCCAGCTGCCAATCTCTAAAATGCTCTGATTTTACCAGGTTGTATTCCCTACTGAGGTCCTCGAATTTTATAAAGGCTTGATTCCTCCATACATCTCCCAGGTGTTCTATGCCTATGAGTCCCCATTTCAAGAATACCCTCAGACCACCCACCTCCGACAACAAGCCAGTCTACCAGAGCCCTGTAAGCCTCCCCTTTCATCCCAGAAACTGTGTGGCCTCTCTCCAAACTCCTATTACTGTCTGTGTGTGTTGCGGCATGTCCCTTTTTCTCCCTCTGTAGAGAAGACTCTCATATCCTCAGCCCATGAACGCCTGATCTACTCTGTGTGTGCAAGGTCCCAGTGGTCTGCAAACACCCACTTGTTAATGACCAGGAGTTGTGAGGCCTAGTACTATTTCAGGATATCTGGAATCGCTAGTGCCCCATCATAGCACCCTCCTCTGTAACTTGGTCAATGCTATTCTAGAGGTTCCCCCCGGCACAGTGGCTAGCATATCTCTCATCTATGTTCCTAAAGACAACTAGAGGGATCTTGTAGGGTGTATTCTGCATGATGCAAAGTAATCTCGGTAGGCTCATCATTTTGTACAGAGCCGCTCTTCCCATCAAAGTAAGCGCCAGGTTGCCCCAGTTTGTCACATCCCCTCTGAGCCTCTCATTCACTGCTTGTGCCTGCTCCGCTTTCATCTGCTCCTTCGTAGGGGAGAATATGCGGCCCGCAGTTTTCCATTTCCTGGGTTTCCGTTGCTGTCAGTCAGAGTCGTTCCTCGAGGACTCTGCTGGTTCGGATCCGAGTCCTTTGGCCTCCAGCCATTGCCATGCCTCATTCATTGAGAGTGAGAAATATGCCTTTTTTTCTGATAGACCACCTGTAATTTCACCTGGAAGTTCAGGGCATATTTGAGGCCCAATTGGCGCAGTACCTTCTTAATAGGCGTGAAGGCCCCCCTTTGCCTTTGGACCAGGGATATATGTTAACTTCCTGTATGTGGTGTGCTCTCTCCACCAAATAAAAGCATGAGGGCTTACCCTGAAGCACTTTCTCCTCCAAACAGTCCTCTACAAAGAATTTGATGTTCTGGCCCTCCGCCTTCAACAAGTCTTACATTATGCCTCCTAGACCTCCCCTCCTTATCCTCAAAATGATCCGTAAGGACATCCATGTCTTTTACCAGTGTTGCGCAGCACTTCGTGAGGTCGCGAAACTCCAGGTGGGCCAAGCCTAGTCTCAGACCATCTCTGATAGTGTCTAATGGTTTGCTCGCAGAATGCCGACATCATTCGCCACTGATGTAATCTGTATCTCCAAAGACAGTTTTGTGTCCATTGCAGAAGAATGGCCACAGTATGCGCTGTGAGTAGACTCTCCTCAAAGTCCAGGGACAAGCCCTTCCTCCCCATGCCTTCCGTGGGCCCTTCTGCCATAGTGGACTTTGCAACTTTGGGCTTCCCCATAGTGGATAAGTTAGTAACACAGCATGCAGTGGTGTAGCTCAGGACCCACCATAAGAGTCACTAATTATACGTGCCCTAAACCAAGGGGCCAAGTAATAATGTTCGTGGTGTCTCACAGCTGGTGTGTCAAAGATCTGCCAGCATCCCACTTCGCTCTCCCTTATCTTCAAGAGCGTATCTTCTGGGGTGTAGGCAGAACGCTTGTGAATCCCCAAAAATTGGCCACTTCCTCAGTACAATACCTCCCAGAGTGTGCAGGAGGTGCAGGCGATCCCTTGTAGCACCAAAACCCTGCCTCTGCTGCTCCAGTGCCCCTGTTATCCACGCAAAGGTTGGGGCCCCCAATTACTCAACGTTAGCTGTGACATTCAAGGGGGGCTCTCAGTAGATACAATGCAGCCTCACCCCTACTGATGGTGCCAGCCGCTGCCCCACGGAGATTGGGGTCCCAAATGTCATGTGTAAATCCACCTCCAGATCGGGATTGGGAGATCGCCAGCCCTACCTCCTGCCACAGAGGCTCAATCCAGGCCTGTAGCCGGTCCCTGGGCACAGACCACACCTGCCTCAGGACCACCGGCAAGCTGCGGGTCCCACCTGGCCACACTCCGACGGCCTCACTCTGTTCCATTGGGAGACAGCAGCCGTCCACCAGAGTCTGTGGGCACCAGGGTCTCCCCGCCGACACTCAGGCCATCTCAAACTGCCTCTAATGAGGCCAGGGCGGCCCCTCGCTCAGCACTGCGGTCCGTGCGCCATTCTGTGTAAGTTCCGGCCCGCCATGTTCGGACCTCTTCTCTGCAGGCTTGCATGTGTGTGTAGGGCAAAAAATAACCCCAGCATGGCTCTGGCTGCTACTATGATGTCTGCCCCTCTGGTGCTGCCGGTATCATGAGATGGGTATCAGGATTCCCGGCTCTAGGGCCTGTTGAACATCAGGTGCTCAGCCGAGCACCTGCCCCGCCATTGTCTGTCAGGCCAAACCCCGGACTAATGAGTTTTGATAGATGGAGGCCTCTTTTGGGTCATCCAGATAGTCCTGAACTATCCTCTGAATGGTCATTAGTGCTACCACTTGCTTGACCTCTTTTTCCTTCACATCTGCAGTTGACTTAAGTCCTACCACTTGAAACCAAGCCAATACAAAGGTTGGGTCTGATTTATCTGTTCCTGTAGTTGTTGTTGCCGGGGTTCTTGTTGCTGGTGTTGGCTGCTCTGGTGCACCATCACCACCCTCTTTAGAAGTTGAAGGCTGCACCCCAGAACTGCTGCCTCAGACTCTAATTTCCAGCCATTCTTTAATATCTCTCGCTTGATCAACAATCCATGTCTTGTATAGTTAAACATCCATTTCATAAAAAGGAATAAAAGTGGACCATATTTATTTGTTCTGTGGATCAAGTATTGTGGCACAGAGGTACTCTTCAAATGACACATTGTCTGTTTGCAGCCTTGGATTAATAGCCAAGCAAAGGATTAAGCTCTCAACCAACTGACACGCTTCTCCTTTGCCGTCCACACCTGTGAACCTTTAAAACACCTTTTTTAACTGGTCCTGAGGCAGATGCAAAAACGGTATGGCTTGTTTTAATGTACTGCTCTCCTTGCTGTTTTTCCTTGTGAAAACCTCAAAAGGAAGTAGCATCTTGTCCGGAATTTGACTAGGCCCCATTTGTCCATAATCATGGTCATGCTTTACCCAGTTGCATCCCCTCTTTGTATGACACAGTCATTGACCAGTTTGTGCTGCTCAAACAGACGTTGCAACATATAATATGTCAAGCTCCAACGTATTGGCACCTCCTGTATGAGGGCTTTAACTGGTAGTCTTTTAACACGATGAATGATCCTCAACTGTTTACTGCCTTTAAAAGAATGGCTAAAATGAGTGCAGATTCTTCTGCAGGTGGCAAGTATGTTGCTGACTAGGTCTTCTTTTTAAGAAAGCCCTGCACAATGAATTTGATGCTATGTACCAAACACAGGATTCTGAAATAGTCACTATCTGCATTGGCCTTAACTATATCACGGCCATTGTCCGTGGCAACAGATCCAATTTTGAGACCTCTGGTTCGCAGCCATTTAAACTCCTTGCTGTTAAACTCTTCCAAAATGTTTGTAGCGGTATGGGATTTCTCCATGGCAAACATGGCTACTGTTCCATGCATCCGAACACCTTTAAAAGTTTCTTCAGCCCTGAGACCTGTAGATAGCTGTTGCCTAACCCCATCAAAAGAAATCCAGTGTGCAGTGATACACATCTAATCAGTGGCTTGATAACTGGTCCACGTGTCTATTGTCAGGTGGATAATGTGAACAGCACTCTGCTGCAAAGCTTGTCCAACCTATTGCAGCACATCCTGATGGAGCCCTGGAACAGCTACTCTGGCAAAATAGGTCCATCTGGGAACCATCCATTTTAGGCAGATGGTTGCCACACATTCTAAAAATTCTGCTCCTTCCGCAAAGAAAAAGGGAGGAGGGCCAGCGCTAATATTTTAGCCAGCTTCCCGTTGTACAAATGTGCTTTTGGGTGGCTGTGTTTGTAGGGCCCCTACTCCCTAACCATTCCAGTAATAGTAGCTTTTTTTTTTTCTTTTGTGGTGCCACTGACAAAGACGACTTCCGGAGAGAACCAGGAGGTGGTAGACTCGACGTGCATCACTGTATGTGGTGTTGTCTCCATTTGACTCTTGTGCCATTTCGAGGTTGCTGAGGTGGGTGATACTGGTGCACTGCTAGTGACAGGGCTGCTTCCCACTATGATCAGAGCTGATTCTTTTTTCTCATCATCACCACCATCATCTGTAGCAATTTGTAGACGGTGTGCCTTCCACCAGATTATGTGATGTTTTTTCATATGTGTAATTTGGCCTCCAGTACAATAATGGGAACCAGGCTTACCTCGAAGAACAATCGCTTGGCAAAAAGAGCATATTGCAATGTTATCCTCCTGCTTGCTAATCGTAAAGAAGTTTTAAACTGAGCAGACCTTTCTTACTGTGCCACTGCCAATGCCTGAAGAAGAACTGGAGGTAGGTGGGTGTGTTGTCCATTGCCTCTCTGCAGTATGTACTACAGCTGAGGTAGTGGTGGATGTAGGTCTCAGGGGGGGCCTTACAAATATTGAAGCTGTTATTGGTACCAGTGCCTCATCTCTCAGAGCAAATTAAATAGGATGGGTAATGTCTGTGTCCTCTGAGACAGCTTCCATGACAATGAATGTCTTGTTATCCTCAACAATAGTACAAATTACCTTAATAAAGCAGGGAATATCAATGCAGTACTACTTAACACACATTCCCTGCATAAGCAGGAAGAACACATTTATGACCTTATGTCAGATGAGCTACCTGATCTCTTATTTATCACTGAGACTTTGTTGTCCGAGGCCTCAAACCTTACCATTGCCTCGGCCATTCCAATGGGTTATAAAATCCTCAGGAAAGACGGGCCATTTGGAAAGGGAGGTGGCATTGCCATCATTTTTAAACATAAGTTAGACTGCATACCTATCATGTTAGATAATATTGAAGGGGCAGAATGTTTAGGTTTCCGTTGCATGTTATCCCCCCACCAGTGTATAGCTGGAATCCTGTTATATAGGCCCCCGGGGGCGCTTGACAACTTTATCACCTCACTAAATGCAGTCATTACCCTGCTTGCCCCAAGATATAACCAGTTCCTCCTCTTGTGGGACTTCAACATACATATGAACAAAACTCAGAACCCTTCAGCAATCTCTCTGCTTGACACCATGCGGGCATGCAGCCTGATCCCTTTGTTATCTGCTCCCACACATAACGGGGGCCACACTCTTGACCAGATCTTCTGTAACACAGAACTAGGGGTAGACCCTCGTTTCCCGTCACATGGTCAGACCACTTTCTCATTAATTTTAAAATCCCCAAATCAAACAAGGACTCTCCACCAAAAATGACAAAGACAGAACATAGTCATAGAGCCCTACACAAAATATCCATTCTGGTGCTGACGGAGGCTCTAGAACTATCTGTCCCGATACTAACTGATAACCCTGAAGCTGACGCCCTCTCTCTTGAATCCTGGCTCTGGTCTAACATTGATGCCGTTAGTCTCATGATCTCTCGTCCCTCTAGGAGGACTCATCCCCCTACGCCCTGGTTTAATGAATCTCTTAGAAATAGCAAAAATACATGTAGAAAGCTCGAAAGAAAATGGCGGAAATACTACACCTCTGAAGACAATAAGACATATAAAACTGCTTTGAAAACTCATTACAAGCAAGTGAGAGAAGCCAGAAAAAAATTCCTTCAGTTTAAGATTGAACTAGTCTAAAACAAGGGAAAAGAAATCTTTAAACATAGTAAAAATCTTCACTTCCCCGAAGGCTACGTAGAAAGAAGCCCCGCTTTCAGCTGTGTGGACCAAGCAGGTAGCACTATCATTCTACAATAAGATCACTGTAATCCAACATTCCTTTGACAAACTACCAGCGGAGGATCAGATCTCTTACCAATGTCAGAATGAAAAGCCCTGCCCAACACTGCTTGTGTTTCCAGAATTACAAATAGATGAGTCGCTCAATTACCTTAAAGGCCTCAAGTCTGGATCCCCAGTGGATTCATGCCCTGCTAAATTATTAGCACCTCTAGCATCTATCATCAATCCCATAGTCAACAAGGTACTTAACCTATCCCTTTCATCTGGTAAAATGCAGCATATCTGGAAACAGGCTAAAATCCTACCCCTACTAAAGAAGACGACCACTGACCATAAAGACCCGGACAATTACAGGCCTATCTCCCTCCTCCCTGCTTTATCGAAGGTCCTAGAGAAACATGTAAACAGAGTACTCTCGGAGTACTCTCAGAGTACATTGAAGACCGAACTCTGTTACATGTCTCACAATCTGGCTTTAGGACAAAGTATAGTACAGAATCCGCTCTGTTGGAAATGACAGAGCACATTAAGGAAAAACTAGATCAGGGAGGTAGGGCAGACTTATCTTACTTGATGTGTCGGCGGCCTTCGATACGGTCCCACATGAGAGACTTCTTGACAGACTATGGAGTGTGGGCTTGGGTGGGACCGCACTGGCCTGGATGACCTCTTCCCAGGAAAATAGATCACAGGAAATTTGGATGCCACCGTTTTCAGCTCCAATGCCTCACATGAAGTTAGGGGTACCCCAGGGATATATTCTTAGTCCCATCCTCTTTAATATTTATCTATCACCGCTTGCACCATTAGTTGAGAAAGAGGGTGCTAAGATTATCTCCTACACTGACGACACACAACTAGTTTTTACATGCAGAAAAGGAACCAACGTTGATGGAGACAATATTAGATCCTGTCTCACAAAAGTATTCAACTGGCTCAAAATAAATCAGCTGAAGTGTAACCGGGACGAAACAAGAGGTTGTGTTTTTTGGCCAACCGGCCGTGTGTAATTGGAGTACATGGTGGCTGGATAAACTGTCCCCTACCCTCCTAGCCCAGGAGAAGGTTAAAAACCTAGGCATTGACATTGCTCTCTCTATAGGCCCACAGGTCCAAGCACTAATTGGATCCTGTTTCGGCACACTCGGAATGTTAAAATAATTCTCCAACTACTGCCTTTGGACAGTAGAAAGATTGTGGTTCAAGCAATGGTGACATCAAAATTGGATTATGCCAATAGCCTATATCTAGGCCTGCCTGACTACCTTCTTCAGCGTCTGCAAGTGCTGCAAAATGCTGCGGCTAGTGCAATCCTGAGACCTAAGCCCAGAACCCATATGATGCCCATTCTGAAGTCCCTGCATTGGTTGCGTATGAAGGAAAGAATCAAATTTAAAACCATGGTAATCCTTTTTAAAGCACCCCACGGCATAGGTACTAAACAAACGTATCAATCTCTACAAGCCAATGAGGACCTTAAGATCCTATAATGCCGATCTTGTTCACACCCCCAAAATTCGCATGGAACAGTCTACCGGCTTCACTGAGAGCCACTGCTGACCTTTCAACCTTCAGGAAACACCTTAAAACATGGCTTTTTAAGAACTAATCTCCTGTTTTATTGGCCTGCTTACTGTCCAGTCCTAGCGCCAGGATACTATAGTTTGAGTAGCTGTGCGCTATACCAAATTCACCTCATTCATTCATTCATTCATCCCCTTACGTAATTGCAAGGCTTTCAGCAACTTTCCTTTTCTATTGTCTCTCCTGGTGTATCTCGGACTCAGCAGAGGTCCAATCCATGTCCCGACCATCAGATGGGGGCTTGGCGAAGATGGTGGAGTACCCTTCTCTTTTTTTTGCTGGATTTCTGGAAGCCAATGGTTCAACAACAGGTATATCTCTTTCAATCTCCTGTTGTCCACTTTGCTCAGCTTGCTAGGACGATTGAGTACTAATTTGAGGCTGAGACGAATACAATTCAGACTCACTGCTCATCGCCATGATTGCAGTGGATGCCTTGCTGAGAGAAATAGCCTTGTCTTTAGGTTGGGGGTGGTGCCATTGATGCAGGATGCTACTCCCAGCTTGCTCCTCAGAGGACGGTGCAGCAGGCACACGTCTCCTGAAAAAGGTTTAGGGTGGCACACCATTGATGGTAATCTGTCTCTTCTTTTTCTCCTGCTCCTCACTGGCCACTTTCTTTGGGGTCATCTTGAAGCTGTCAGTTGGCAGTGGCACTTAGCTGCAGAAGCGGAAGAGACTAGAGGACTCACATCACGTGTTGTGGTCATGCCACTTTGTACAGGACTTCTGTCTGGCATTACTGTGGGTGATGTCTCTTTTGCACCTAAAAGCAAACAAGCAAGAAAAACATTTAGTGTAACGTGGCATTTTTGCAGTTTGAATTATTTATAGTATAGACTATAATTTAATGTGGTTACTTATTATCCTAAATAATTAACAACAATAGTGTATCCATTCCAAAGTCAAACCACACCACCATAACATTTAATTTTCAATCAGGATAACAACATGCAAATGTAACTGTTTGCTTTATGTGCATCTAAGGCAAACACTTGTGGCAGTCAGGGCGGTGTAGGGAAAAGAGGAATAATCCTCAAAAAAAGAATTTTGGTGTGTGCACCTATGGTAGACAAGAGTCCAAGGGAAAATGTAATCCTTACAAAATTAGTGCTGGTATGTGCCTATGGCAGGCAAGGAGATCCAGGGGGAAAATGGATTAATCCTTAAAAAATGAATGTGGTGTATGGCTATGGCAGGCATGGACACCCCCGGGACACCCCCGCGCCGCACGGCCACCAGCTGCTGTGTGTGCCCCCTCGCCTTGCCCTCTGCCTCGCTGCCTGCCTCGCTGCCGGCTGACGCCGCTGGCGTCTGTTTTTGCTTGTTTTGTCTAGCATTTGTGCTTGTTTGAACTGCATTTTCCTCCCGTGTTAGCAGCTTTTGTCTGACTTTTGTGCCTGTATTTTTTCTAGTCAGTTTCTGCATTTTCCTCCCGTGTTAGCAGCTTTTGTCTGACTTTTGTGCTTGTTTTGTCTAGCATTTGTGCTTGTTTGAACTGCATTTTCCTCCCGTGTTAGCAGCTTTTGTCTGACTTTTGTGCCTGTATTTTTTTCTAGTCAGTTTCAGCCCTTTGCGTTCTCCTGCCTGTCTGCCCGCCTACCTCGCCGCCCTCCGCCTTCCCTCCCCGCTCCCCGCTTCCCGCCACCACCGCTGACCACGCCCCTTTTTCCTTTCTGTTCCCTCCCCGCTCCCGCCTCCCAGCTGCCCCGCCCACCCGCGCACTTGGCCTTATATGGCGACCGTGCGACGCAGGTGAGTGTGACCCACTTGTGGGACACCCCCGCGCCGCACGGCCACCAGCTGCTGTGTGTGCCCCCTCGCCTTGCCCTCTGCCTCGCTGCCTGCCTCGCTGCCGGCTGACGCCGCTGGCGTCTGTTTTTGCTTGTTTTGTCTAGCATTTGTGCTTGTTTGAACTGCATTTTCCTCCCGTGTTAGCAGCTTTTGTCTGACTTTTGTGCCTGTATTTTTTCTAGTCAGTTTCTGCATTTTCCTCCCGTGTTAGCAGCTTTTGTCTGACTTTTGTGCTTGTTTTGTCTAGCATTTGTGCTTGTTTGAACTGCATTTTCCTCCCGTGTTAGCAGCTTTTGTCTGACTTTTGTGCCTGTATTTTTTTCTAGTCAGTTTCAGCCCTTTGCGTTCTCCTGCCTATCTGCCCGCCTACCTCGCCGCCCTCCGCCTTCCCTCCCCGCTCCCCGCTTCCCGCCACCACCGCTGACCACGCCCCTTTTTCCTTTCTGTTCCCTCCCCGCTCCCAGCTGCCCCGCCCACCCGCGCACTTGGCCTTATATGGCGACCGTGCGACGCAGGTGAGTGTGACCCACTTGTGGGACACCCCCGCGCCGCACGGCCACCAGCTGCTGTGTGTGCCCCCTCGCCTTGCCCTCTGCCTCGCTGCCTGCCTCGCTGCCGGCTGACGCCGCTGGCGTCTGTTTTTGCTTGTTTTGTCTAGCATTTGTGCTTGTTTGAACTGCATTTTCCTCCCGTGTTAGCAGCTTTTGTCTGACTTTTGTGCCTGTATTTTTTCTAGTCAGTTTCTGCATTTTCCTCCCGTGTTAGCAGCTTTTGTCTGACTTTTGTGCTTGTTTTGTCTAGCATTTGTGCTTGTTTGAACTGCATTTTCCTCCCGTGTTAGCAGCTTTTGTCTGACTTTTGTGCCTGTATTTTTTTCTAGTCAGTTTCAGCCCTTTGCGTTCTCCTGCCTGTCTGCCCGCCTACCTCGCCGCCCTCCGCCTTCCCTCCCTGCTCCCCGCTTCCCGCCACCACCGCTGACCACGCCCCTTTTTCCTTTCTGTTCCCTCCCCGCTCCCGCCTCCCAGCTGCCCCGCCCACCCGCGCACTTCGCCTTATATGGCGACCGTGCGAACGCGCAGCGGTCACGCGCAGCGGGCGCGCCGATTGTGCGCCGAAGGCGCGCCAAAGGTAAGCCCGTCTGCGCCCGTCCGCGACCGGACCGCGCCCAGCGCCAGGACCCCTGGCCAACGAAGATCCCGACCGACCCGCCTGACGTACTCCGCCGCCACCCTCACCGCACTCAACACCGGCCGACTCCCAGAATGCCATCAAGCCACTCCACGACGTACCCACGGACCTTTCAGCTGCCACGCCTGCAAGTTCACCTGCATCCGGACCAGCCTCGCACCAGCACCCACCAAGTCGAACACCAGCAGCACCCACCTCAAGTGCATCCTGCTCAACACCCGCTCCGTCCACAGACACGCCATCGAACTCTGGAACCTTCTAGACGCCACAGCCCCTGACGTCGCCTTCCTCACGGAGACCTGGATGAACGCCTCTTCAGCTCCCGACATCGCCATCGCTATCCCAGAGGGCTACAAGGTCGTCCGGAGGGACCGAAACGCCAACCAGATGGGAGGAGGCATCGCCATCATCCACAGGAACACCATCCGTCTCACGACCAGCACCGACAACACCCTGACCAGCGCCGAACACCTGCATTTCCAGATCCACACCAACCTGAACACCACCCTCAGAGGCACCCTGATCTACCGACCCCCTGGACCACGCACACAATTCAGCGAGGACATCGCCGACTTCGTCAGCCCGCATGCCCTCCCCTCCGCCGACTACATCCTCCTGGGAGACCTCAACTTCCATCTGGAGAACAACAACGACCGCAACACCAGCACCCTGCTCGACAACCTCGCCAACCTGGGACTCAAGCAACTGGTGTCCACCCCCACCCACCTCGCCGGACACACACTCGACGCAGTCTTCTCATCCAGCACAGACATAGGCTTCAGCCACGCCACAGAGCTTCAATGGACGGACCACAGCTGCGTCCACTTCACCTTCAAGAGAACGACGACCCACCAACACCAGCAACAGGCAGCCCGCAGAAGCTGGAACAAGATCACAGAAGACCAGCTCGCCACCTCCCTGAACCAGCACCCTCCTGCCAGCTCAGCGAACCCCAGCCAAGCCGCCGACAACCTCACGAAGTGGATCAGCAACTGCGCGGACGAACTCGCCCCACTGAGGACCCCGCCTAGCAGACCCGGCAGCAAGAAGGCCCCATGGTTCACCGACGAACTCAAGAGCTCCAAGAAGAACTGCCGAGCCCTCGAGAAAGTCTGGAGAAGGGAACCGACACCGGACAACAGGACCTCCTTCAAACTTGCCACCCGGAAACACCACCAGCTGATCCGCGCCGCCAAGAAAACAGCATTCAAAGACCGGTTGGACAACAACGCACACAACTGCAAGGAACTCTTCAACATCGTGAAAGAGCTTTCCAACCCCAGCGCAGGAAACAACGACATCACCCCATCGCAAGACCTCTGCAACTCCCTCGCTTCATACTTCCACAACAAGATCGCGGACATACATAACAGCTTCAACAACCAACCAACGCACACCATGACCGAACAACCACCCCCCACCACCACCCTCCACGCCTGGACCCCGATCAGCACCGAAGACACCATCCGCACGATGAACTCCATCCACTCCGGATCACCGACCGACCCCTGCCCTCACCACGTCTTCAACAAGGCCGACGCTGTCATCGCACCCCACCTGCGAGACATCATCAACACTTCCTTCGACACCACCATCTTCCCTGAGAGCTGGAAGCACGCCGAACTCAGCGCCCTACTAAAGAAACCTACAGCGGACCCCACCGACCTCAAGAATTACCGCCCCATCTCGCTCCTCCCGTTTCCAGCCAAAGTCATCGAGAAGACCGTCAACAAGCAGATGGCCGCCTTCCTCGAGACAAACGGATCCCTCGACCCCTCACAGTCCGGCTTCCGAGCCAATCACAGCACCGAGACCGCCCTCATCGCCGCCACCGATGACATCCGAGCCCTGATGGACAATGGAGAAACAGCGGCCCTCATCCTCCTAGACCTCTCTGCGGCATTCGACACGGTCTGCCACCGCACCCTAGTACGGCGCCTCAGCAACATCGGAATCCAGGACAAGGCGCTGGACTGGATCATCTCCTTCCTCGACGGAAGAACACAGAGAGTCCGCCTACCACCGTACAAGTCAGAGGCCTCCGAAGTCACCTGCGGCGTCCCTCAAGGATCATCTCTGAGCCCCACCCTCTTCAACGTCTACATGAGCCCCCTCGCGGCCATCGTACGCAAACACAACCTCAGCATAATCTCCTACGCCGACGACACCCAACTGATCCTCTCCCTGACCAACGACCCCGCCGCCGCCAGATCCAACCTGCACGAAGGGATGAAAGAGGTAGCCGAGTGGATGACGACCAGCCGCCTGAAACTGAACTCGGACAAGACGGCGGCCCTCATCCTGGGCTCCTCACCCTCCGCCTGGGACGACTCCTGGTGGCCTCCCGCCCTGGGCACCGCACCCAAACCGACAGACCATGCACGCAACCTGGGCTTCCTCCTGGACTCCTCCCTCTCCATGACCAGGCAAGTCAACAACGTCTCCTCGGCGTGCTTCAACATCCTACGCATGCTACGGAAGATCTTCTGGTGGATCCCCACCGAGACCAGGAAGACCGTCACCCAGGCCCTCGTCACCAGCCGACTGGACTACGGCAACGCCCTCTACGCCGGTACCACCGCCAAGCTCCAGAAGAGACTCCAGCGGATCCAGAACGCCTCAGCCAGACTCATCCTCGACATCCCACGAACCAGCCACATCTCCGGACATCTGAGAGACCTTCACTGGCTCCCCGTCAACAAAAGAATCACCTTCCGCCTCCTCACCCACGCACACAAAGCCCTACACGACCAAGGCCCGAGCTACCTCAACAGCCGAGTCAACTTCCACGCTCCCAAACGCCACCTCCGATCAGCCAACCACGCCCTCGCCGCCGTCCCCCGCATCCGAAGAGCGACTACAGGAGGAAGGTCCTTCTCCTACCTGGCCGCCAAGACCTGGAACTCCCTCCCGACCGACCTGCGCCTGACCCAAGACCACCTCTCCTTCAGGAAGAAGCTGAAGACCTGGCTGTTCGAGCAGTAGCGGCACCCCCCCCTCCCCCCCCCCAGCGCCTTGAGACCCTACGGGTATGTAGCGCGCTTTACAAGTGTCACTGATTGATTGATTGATTGATTAATGCTTAAAAAATAAATCCTGGTGTGTGCCTATGGCTGGCAAAGCCGTCAAGGGCGACATGGAATTATCCTTAAAAAATGAATGCTGGTGTGCTGTGCATCTATGGCAGTTAAAAGGGTCCAGGGAGTGATTGAATAACAATGAATGCTGATGTGTGTGCACCCATGGCAGGCAGCGGTCGAGGGGAAAAGTGAATAATCTTAAAAAAAATAATGCTGCTGTGCACATATGGCCAGTACAGGGGAAAATGAGTAATGACAATACTTAAACAATGAATGCTGGTGTATGGCAGGCGCCAATTGCAGGATAGAAAAAAACATTATTGTTTTTTATTGCTGGTGTAATAAGGGACTATAAGAAACCCATTTGGAGGCAATGAGGTGCACGGGAAACATATAAATAAAATGCATATAATATGAAACACTGTTCATCTATACATGCAATAAAATGCTCCTCAAGTATATTAAACTGACATCCGGTGAAAAGTAAAAAACAATCAAACTAAAACAAAAAGACATAGCTCTCTCCTTTCAATTTCCCTAGAAAATGGCTTTGAAAAACAGGAATAAAATGATTTACACGGTGGCAGGCTGCACAAATGGGTACATGTTCAACCAACAACAACAACAAGCAAGGAGGCATGGCCATAACAAAGAACACATGCAGGCCTATTGATCACTGACTACACAAAATGGCCGACGACCACATAGCATGAAGGACAAAGACAAATGGTGGCCTATGGCAGACACACACACACACTGGCCAGACAAAGGAGGCATGGTAACACTGAAGAAAACACTGCCATTCATTCGGAAATTACAAAAACTAAAATTAAGTGAGCTATAAAAATGTTAACAACAACACAAATCCTCACAAGGCATCAAATATTACCCCATCAAATACACTTTTTGCAGAAAGAAAAGTGAAATACAAAAAAATACTTTTTAACTTAATCCAATGCCATTCCTACCCTAAATGATGTTTTAAAACAACATATGTAGCCTAACGGCTAGGGCCGTCGATCTCTTATCTGGTGAACCGGGTTCGAGACTCAACAATGATGCTCAACATCCTGTGATTCTTGGCAAATCACTTAATCTCCCCATGCCTACAAAAAATGAATGTGTCCTTGTGTAGCAACTGGTGCTTGTATAAAGCGCTCTGATACCTCATATGTTAGGGTCAAGTTTGCGCTATAGAAAACTACAAAAAATAAAAATAAATGAGAATAAAAAACATATACCACAGAGACAGTTGTTGCATTTACCCATGGCTAGTACTGAGCCTACTGGCTGGATGGCCCATGGGCAGACTAGGCCACATAGTAAATTAAATGAATAGTGCAAATTTAATAAACATGGAGAAAATGTAATGAACTGTGTAACCTTTTTCGCTTACAAAAGATAAAAACTTAATTGCAAAATAATAACTATGCCCCTACTAAAACTTCAGACCACCTACCACAATAAAATTAAAATAAAATAAAATTACAAATTAATACTGCTGCAAGCCCTCTGTCAAACAAGTACCATCCTTATATAACAGTTTTTGAACTTACTCGTGATATCAGAAAAACAAAGGGGTATATTTACAAGCCCATTGCAACGCCAGTGCGTAAATTTTTGTTATGCTTTATGCACTGGCAGCGCAGTTGGCTTCACCATATTTACATGGCCATGTAAAGTCACCCTGTGTGACTTTTCATGGTCTTGTAAATATGTTTCCCTTTCACGCACAAAGGGGCGTTCCATGGGTGTTGCAGTGGGTGTTCCCATGCAACAACCATGGTACTTGACGCATGCCCAGATTTTCAACAGTTTGTAAACCTGGGAATGCATCAGAATCATATGTCTCCCCAGGGGAGGCGTATGGTGGCACAGCGAGGAGAAATACTTTTATTTCTCCTCATTTTTGTCTCTTTCTATGAGTGCTGCATTCTACAGGACACATAAAAGAGGAAAATTCCTTTAATTATTGTTTTTGTGCAGGAAGGTGTTCCCTCCTGTGCAAAAATAATCATCCCCACAACGCAGGCACTCTTGCACCATGGAGAAAGGGTGCCTTCATTGGCCCATGGCAGCCAATTGTGCGCCAGCGCTGAGGAAAGCACAGGGATGCGCCATATTGTTGTAAATATGACTTATTCCTGTGCTTTTATAATGACGTAGCACCGCTCTGCGTCATTTTGTTGTAAATAAGGCCCGATGTCCTTAAATTCAATAGTATATATGCAGCAGACAAAAAGAGTGATCCTTGCACCTCAAAATCCAGATGTAAAGTGACCAGGAGATAGACAAAGCACTGGGAGGAGCTTGCTGGACAGGAATATGAAGTTGGAGTCTCTGGGGCACTTCCTTTTTGTTGAAACAAAAAAGTAAAATAAAATAAAATGTTTCTCACATTAAAAACCAACCTGAGTATATTAACTCGAAAACGTCTTTTTCAGTAGATTTAGCAGCTTTTCGAGTAGAGAATCTGCTTGAGATGTAGTTGCGGCCACTCTCTCTCGCCAACATCACAAACATTGTGGCGGAAGGAGCTGTGGCGACCAGAAGCCGTGCTTGCGGCCAGCAAATATTACTCACGAGCAGCCAGCAGATCTTTTCATACGCTCCAAAACAAGGCTTGTATTTGCCAACAGAAAAATAATTCTGCCACGCACCGGATGGCTGAATTTAGCGGAAACAGCGTTACGCGTGTAGCGCAGAGTTTCCGAATTCCGCCAACTCCGCAAGCAGAATTATATTTCTGCGCAGGTCTAATTTTAATTGGATAAGGGGAAACTAGCCATTGGAGGAGATGTTTCTAATTTGACGGCAGCTGTAAAGACATTTAGGTGTCGATTCCTATCTGGTAAAACCCGGGTACGAACCGTCGGACGGAGCGTTTTCTCCGTCCGACTCGTACCCGGGAAAAATACCTTACAAACATGCAAGTACGATTCGTACGCAAACACCATTTGCGTACGAATCGTAAAAAGCACCGACCGACCTAAAAATACCCACAATCCTGATCAGGGACACCGCGGACGTGACGTCCGGACGAAGTCAGACAGCGTTTCACGAACCAGCAAGTACGATTCGTGCCGACGTCACTCCGCACGGACAATATATTACGGCAGCCAAAAACTGCCGGGAAATCAGGACGACACGCAGAAGAAGCACCTGTACGCGACGGACAGCCATGGACCCCAACATTCGTGTCATCCCGGCCCTCATAGCAGTCCACCTGGTGTACAGGAACCGACGCAGACGCCGCAGAAGGTCAGAACACCACCCAGGGGCAAAGGGGGGGCAGAGGCAGGAAACCTAACCCCCACCCAAGTCCAAAATCACACATGCCCTGTACATACCTGACCCCCAGGGCCTGGTCAGTTCGGGGGTGGGGGCGTCTCCACCAAGGCCTGCGTCCGCCACAACGGAAGTCAACATGGACGCGAACCGGCATCACAACAATTGTGGTACGCACTGTACCCACGCCTTAAGAGCGTGGGTACGGGTCGTACCACGCCCACCCCTACGCCACCCCAACAATGGCGGTACGGCCCGTACCCACGTCCCAAAGGCATGGGTACGGGCCATACTGCCATTGTTGGGGTGACGTAGGGGTGGGCGTGGTACGACCCGTACCCACGCTTCTAAGGCGTGGGTATGGGCCGTACCCCTACGGCACCCCAACAATGGCGGTACGGCCCGTACCCACGTCCCAAAGGCATGGGTACGGGCCGTACCGCCATTGTTGGGGTGACGTAAGGGTACGAACCGTACCCATGCCTGAAGAGCGTGGGTACGGCCCGTACCACGCGTACCCCTACGTCCCTGCCACAATGGTGGCACGACCCGTACCCAGGACCCCCGAGCGTGGGTACGGCCCGTACCACCATTGCAGTGGTGATGTAGGGGTACGGGCCGTACCTACGTCCTAAAGGCATGGGTACGGTACGTACCCCTATGGCACCCCAACAATGGGGGTACGACTCGTACCCACGTCCTAAAGGCCTGGGTATGGGTCGTACCTCTACGTCACCACCACAATGGTGGTACGGCCCGTACCCACGTCCCACAGGCATGGGTACGGCCCGTACCACCATTGCAGTGGTGATGTAGGGGTACGCTTGGTGCGAGCCGTACCCACGTCCTAAAGGCATGGGTACGGTACATACCCCTACGGCACCCCAACAATGGGGGTACGACCCGTACCCACGTCCAAAAGGCATGGGTACGGGCCGTCCCGCCATTGTTGGGGTGCCGTAGGGGTAGGGCCCATACCCAGGCCGTAGAACGTGGGTGCGACTCGTACCACGGCAGTGGACAGACACATAGGGGTGTGTGGCCATCAGCCCCAGCAGTGCCCAGACATAGGAGGGGTGGGTGTAGAGTCCCCCCAGCAGTGCCCAGACATAGGAGGGGTGGGTGCAGAGTCCCCCCAGCAGTGCCCAGACATAGGAGGGGTGTGTGCAGAGTCCCCCCAGCAGTGCCCAAACATAGGAGGGGTGTGTGCAGAGTCCCCCCAGCAGTGCCCAGACATAGGAGGGGTGGGTGCCTATCACTTCCAGCAGTGCCCAGACATAGGAGGGGTGGGTGCAGAGTTCCCCCAGCAGTGCCCAGACATAGGAGGGGTGGGTGCCTATCACTCCCAGCAGTGCCCAGACATAGGAGGGGTGGGTGCAGAGTCCCCCAGCAGTGCCCAGACATAGGAGGGGTGGGTGCCTATCACTCCCAGCAGTGCCCAGACATAGGAGGGGTGGGTGCAGAGTCCCCCCAGCAGTGCCCAGACATAGGAGGGGTGGGTGCCTATCACTCCCAGCAGTGCCCAGACATAGGAGGGGTGGGTGCAGAGTCCTCCCAGCAGTGCCCAGACATAGGAGGGGTGGGTGCAGAGTCCCCCCAGCAGTGCCCAGACATAGGAGGGGTGGGTGCAGAGTCCTCCCAGCAGTGCCCAGACATAGGAGGGGTGTGTGCAGAGTCCTCCCAGCAGTGCCCAGACATAGGAGGGGTGGGTGCCTATCACTCCCAGCAGTGCCCAGACATAGGAGGGGTGGGTGCCTATCACTCCCAGCAGTGCCCAGACATAGGAGGGGTGTGTGCAGAGTCCCCCCAGCAGTGCCCAGACATAGGACGGGTGGGTGCAGAGTCCTCCCAGCAGTGCCCAGACATAGGAGGGGTGGGTGCCTATCACTCCCAGCAGTGCCCAGACATAGGAGGGGTGTGTGCAGAGTCCCCCCAGCAGTGCCCAGACATAGGAGGGGTGGGTGCAGAGTCCCCCCAGAAGTGCCCAGATATAGGAGGGGTGGGGGCAGAGTCCTCCCAGCAGTGCCCAGACATTGGAGGGGAGTGTGCAGAGTCCCCCCAGCAGTGCCCAGACATAGGAGGGGTGGGTGCCTATCACTCCCAGCAGTGCCCAGACATAGGAGGGGTGGGTGCAGAGTCCCCCCAGCAGTGCCCAGACATAGGAGGGGTGGGTGCAGAGTCCTCCCAGCAGGGCCCAGACATAGGAGGGGTGTGTGCAGAGTCCCCCCAGCAGTGCCCAGACATAGGAGGGGTGGGTGCCTATCACTCCCAGCAGTGCCCAGACAATGGAGGGGTGGGTGCAGAGTCCCCCCAGCAGTGCCCAGACATAGGAGCGGTGGGTGCAGAGACATGGTGGTGTGTACACCATCCTACAATTAGCAAAACACCATGGGTGCATGAAGGCATACACAAAGTGCGACAATGTTGAGAGTGGCATGCCAACACATCACTGACAGCAGTGTCCCACTCCCATGAGGGTGGATGTCCATCCCCCACTGCATGACACACCACATGTGGGTGTGAGGACAAATGACACATGCATACCCACCCCTGGTGCTGGCAGCACAATACACACAATTAGAGCATGCAACAAGACTGTATACTCATGTGCCACCCTACTAAACTAAGAGACCCAAAGGGAACACACACTGTCACGCACATTCCAGGACTGATAGGAATGTACAGGTGCTGGGGCAGCCAACAAGTTGTTGCCTCCCATGGAAGGAGAAGGGTGGAGTACCCACAGATACAATGCCCACAATTGTAAGTCAGGTGACCAAAGACCCTGCAGAACACGTAACACATGTGTGCGAGGCTGGGAGTACACACATGCATAGGGCGTAAAAGGGAACATGTCCACATGAAGTCATGTCAATATACTCCATACACTAGTACAGTGACCACCAAGGATGCCACAAATGATGCAGGTGGAGACATTGCTGAGCATGCATGGCCAAAGTTGAAGGGATCCGTCACACACCCAGGATATGTAGACACAGCTCAGCAAAACAATTGGGAAACAGCCTGCAGGGAAGATGTCAGGGTCCACAGAGGAAGGAACACACCTTGGGACAAAATCACCGTACAGTAAGAGCACACATGACCAAGGATTATTTGCAGAGCCCTTGTGATGGCACACAGATACCAGGGTCCACCCCATGAGCAGCACACTACAACATTTCCCAGACACCTAACACATTATCACCACCCCAAATCATGGAGCAGCACCACCAACAGCAAGTCCAGGAAAGCATTAGTGTGCAAAAGAAAAACAAAATGCTTTATTCAGCAGAAAATAATATTTGCTAAATGAATGTCCAGAATATAGAGGGCCCATAGGCCAGGCCATGGGAAAAGTCCTGGTGGGGGACACTTAGGGACGTGTCTCCCCTAGCTTGCCTGCACAGTTCACTGTTCCATTTCATCCACAGAAGGGGGGGCATCATTGGGGGGGGAAAGACCAGGCACCGCAGGGACAGGAGGGGCAAGGGTAGGTGTTGTGGGTGCAGGGACGGACGACTCCACCACAGGGGGTGGGGCAGCGCCAAAGGTGGTGGTGAGGATGGCGCTGCATACGGTGGCAAGGACTCCCAGCGTCTCCCCTGCACCCGAATGAACCACAGGCCCCAAGGAGGGGGGGGGGTCGGAGGGCTGGGTTGCAGTGCTACTGGGGGAGGGTGTGGACGGGGGGGACTCAACTACCCTGCCCGGGGACTCTCTCGACCGCTTGCGGGGTGGTGTCACACTTGGGCTGAGGGACAGACTGGCCATGAAGGACTCCTTGTCCAACTGTTGGGCAGGGAAGCTAAGGGGAGTGGTTTTGGAGGAAGTGGGTCTTGAGGACTGCGGACTCCCACTGTGGCTGCGTGCCTGCCGTTTGCCCCCAGACCCAGTGGGTGTGCCTACTTCCCCCTGTGTGTGCATGATTGGAGGAGTGCGCTTGGCCTTCCCTGGTTGTGTGCTGCCTGTGTCTGGTGGGGTGCGTGCATGGGGACGTCTGGGTGTGCGTGGGACAGGCATGGGAGTGGGAAGTGTGGATGGTGCAGAGGTAGGGGGTGGACGGAGCGCTGCTGGAGATCCACTGCTGCAGTCAGTGACAAGTCTATGGACCTCAGCAACATCCGTTGATCAGACATCGCTGCTGACATGCCCTCCAAGTACGACACCATCTGTGTCAGCAGTGTGGTGTGTCCATGGAGGACAGTAAGCATCGATGCCTGACCAACCTGCAACTGCCGCAGAATGTCCACAGACTCGGCATTGACGGCAGCAGGGGAGACAGGGGCAGGGGTTGCGGTGCCTGGCCCGAAGGAGACCTGTTGGCGCCTAGCACGGAGGGAAGGGACCCGAGCAACTGGGAGGCGGGTGATGGGAATGGAGGGGGCGGCGACAGATGGAGTGCTGCTTTCAGCTCTGGGAGCAGCGTCCGCCCCCTCTGGGAGCTCAGCCTCGGACCCGTCAGCGTCATAGTCGGTGGTGGGACTGGACAGGTCCTCCGCCGCACTCCCCTCCGCCTCCGTGCCACTCGCTGAGCCAGACTCGCCAGCACTGGTGGCACCGCTGCTGGATCCCTCCACAAGGTCCGTGCCAGTGTCTCCCTTGATTTCCCCCGACGATACTGTGGGCAAGGTGAAGAGACAGGAAATAATCAGACACCTGTATACATATGACACATGAGTCAACAAAACTATATAGGTCACAGTGCATAGCATGAAAAGCAACATGAGTAACATCTACAATACTACGCACATATGTAGGCCCTGCACCACACAGTTGGTTGACCCACCATGCCACTGCGAAACAATGGAGAGCATGACACAACAGCAAAGAACTTGATATCAAATTAGACAGAGGAGCTAGCCTCTGGGGACAGTCGAGTACTGCATCTGGACCACACACCGTAGCCAAAAAAGGGATGAGCAGGAACCATGTCTTTTAACTTTTGGCACATGCTGCTTAGCAAATACATTAAACCCTGCCCAACATGACTGGGTCACTGCATGTTGAGTGTATGTTCAGCAATCATCACACACAGGCCAGACCTGGCAAGGACACATACGGTTTGGACATGTAGGCCTTGCTCGCACAACCCCCCCCCTACCTGAGACAATGTGAGTGACACAGAGGAAGTACTTACACCTCTTATTCGGGGATTACTAAAATGCCCTTCAATGAATCCTGAATGTACACAAACTAACCCTCGTGCGCCTGTCCACACATATAATTGACAAACAACCATCATCAGATAGTTGTACCAAAACACACAGGCACTGGCCACTGTGAGTATGCACAAGCCAAATTGGGTCACCCTGTACAGTGGACACATGTAGCACACTTAACGTAAATACAAATGAGGCCAGGGTACAATGCCACAGAGCCAAACCTATGCTGAAGACACAGAGAATGTCCACATTGTTGGATGACACACATGATACCTAGGAAAAGGTGCCCCAGGGGACTGTAGTGGCCACACTCTTCCATGGTCCTGGATGGATATGACTGCAACAGAAGCAAACATCCCTGCACTATGCATATCTCACACTCATGCACATCATGTCTGAGGGCACAACATTGGTCATGCATGCTGTAAGGCAGTACACTTTTCAGACACACTCCTATGCCGAGACTCAGCATCAGTGCCAACTAACATGGACCCCACATTGACTGAACTGGCCAGGGCACAGGCAAGGACCCAACACATGTTACACACCACCCCCACACATGATGCTACAAGCATTGGGCACTTGGATTAACTGGCAGCCTAGATAAACTTGTGCAAGAGTGACTACACACAGACCAGGGAACACATGTCAAGGAGGGGAAGGGAGGAATAACAGCACCGGTTGACTTGGGGGAACAGGATATGTACTGCACATATGAACCCTGGCAGTGTATCCATGCAACTGCGCACTTCCAAAAGCTGGTGACACACAACAAACACACATGTACCTACCCCCTTCCTGCTGCTGTTTCTCCGCTAAGCGCCTATCCAAGTCAGGGAAGACCACCGCCAGGACACGCTTCATCTGGTGGGTCAGACGCCGGCACCCATGGTTCTTATGGCTCTCTGGTGAGTCCCCCAGCACCGGATATCCTGCCAGCGTTTCCTCACCTGGGCCAGGCGCCGCCTCCGACCCTCCACCGACCTCACGGCACTGACGGCTTGCTTCCAGATCTCCCCCTTGGCATAGACGCCTACCTGTGAGGATGACAAAGTGAGACAACATCAATACACCTGCTCCATGTCACAGAGACACACATTTGAACAATTTGGCTGGTTTGAACAGGGCATAGTATGCAGCAAACTCATTGCACCTTTGTCATAGGGACATCATCCTCTGGGGACGGCCAAATGCACTACGTGGCATTGAAAGTACACAGTTGGAATGAGGGGTGCAACACAATCACTGATCCCGGCTCACACTGTGCATCACAAGCTACACCACGATTATGTACTGCACCTCAAAGCAGTCACATGCCCCAGGCCACTGACGCAACCTCAGCAGGGTACACAGACACACAAAGGCACAGGACAATCACCTGCCATTGGCAACTGCGGGTACAAACATCACTCTGCACATGTGCCACTAGACTGGGGTGTGTCACAGGTGTGGGGCAGGCTCAGCACGTCAGACATACAGCACTGCTCCCTGCACACATCTGATGGGTAGGGTATATGCATCCATCATGCAGCTGGGGTGCAACACTCCACATAGACACTCATCCACATGACAGGGGACTTACACACACACACACCAATGTCCAGGGGACAAACACATCATTTGGACACTCTCACCACAGGTACACTCAACTCACACACATCTGTGGGTACAGTAACCTGTCACACTGGGGGGACCACAGAATCACATCAGGACTGTAGAAACAACATTCCCAAGAGGATTAGCCAGGCTAAATGTGGCATGCACCATGCAGTGATTGTCACAGTAAGCACTATGCAAGTGAGGAGTGCAGACATGCACTACAGCATGCTCTGCATGGGAGACATGAGGCATTCCCCCCCCCTGGGACCCACTCCAACGAACATTGCATGTCTGTCACACCTGGACACAATGCCAGAAGTGACAGTCACAAAAAAGGGGCACAGTCTAAGCTAATGGAGTCAGCACTCACCTGCTCCCCTGGTCTTCCATACAGGCAAGGGTACTGTGGGAGGATCACATCCAGCAGGGCCTGGTTCTCCTCCTGGGTGAATGGCTGTGCCCTCTCCACAGACCTGGACATGGTGCCAGAGGAATCACGAGCAGCAGCTGTGGTGTGGAATGAAAGGTTGTGCAGGCAAGTGCTCTCTCATGGGGCCTGGCTGCCTTATATTTGCCTTGCTGGCCAGTTTCATTTACAGGAGTACAGAGTGATTTGTCAATCTCATTTGCATCCTACGTTTCCTCCAATCCCTTTAAACCTACCCCAGTGGGTGCCTTTGCATGTTTTAAAAAATGAGCATGATGTCAAGTCAACAACCACTTTGCAACTTTGTATATTGTCTCCAACCGACTTCTGCTGGCCACCTGATGAAAAAATTTGAACTTGAAACTGGGTCTCCATGACAACCAGCATGCATTTAGGCCCTTATAATTGTCCCTCATGTGTCCCCTATGTAATTTCACTATACACACACAGGTACGGAGCGTTCCACGCCCCTAGGGCACCACTACTCCAGTGATACGGTCCGTACAGGTGTCTGTAGGGTCCGTATCACCATGGTTGTGTCGCCGTACGCGTACGCCATAGGGATACGGTCCGTACACGCGTGTGTAGGGGCCGTATCACTATGGTTGTGTCGCCGTATGTGTACGCCATAGGGATACGGTCCGTACACGCGTGTGTAGGGGCCGTATCACTATGGTGGTGTCGCCGTACGCGTACGCCATAGCGATACGGTCCGTACACGCGTGTGCAGGGGCCGTATCACTATGGTTGTGTCGCCGTACGCGTACGCCATAGTGATACGGCCCCTACACACGCGTGTACGGACCGTCTCACTATGGCGTACGCCTACGGCGACACAACCATAGTGGTACGGACCCTACAGACGCCTGTACGGACCGCATCCCTATGGCGTATGCCTACGGCGACACAACCATAGTGGTACGGACCCTATAGACGCCTGTACAGACCGTATCCCTATGGCGTACGCCTACGGCGACACAACCATAGTGGTGCGGACCCTACAGGCGCCTGTACGGACCGTAACCCTAGGGCGTGCGCCTACGGCGATACAACCATAGTGGTACGGACCCTACAGACGCCTGTACGGACCGTATCCCTATGGCGTACGCCTACGGCATCACAACCATAGTGGTACGGACCCTACAGACGCCTATACGGACCGTATCCCTAGGGCGTACGCCTACGGCTGCACTACCATAGGGATACGGACCCTACACACGCGTGTACGGACCGTATCCCTATGGCGTACGCCTACGGCGACACAACCATAGTGATAAGGACCCTACACACGCCCTCAGCGCGTGTGTACGGTGCGTTTCACACCTTACACTGGTGACAGGCGGCACACAGAAAGGAATTGAGCTGTCATACTTGGCCGAGGCTGGACATCAAGTCATCATCAGTGCAGTCCTACATGTCTCGGGCCTAGGTGTGTCAGGCTGTGATGTGGCACAAATCTCCTCATGTTTGAACCCAATAGATGTGTGATGAGCTGTGTACACATGTCATGTGTCAAGGTGCACTATGTGCCACACATCCCCTTCACACCTTTGACATGTGTGCATGTAGTACAGACTTGTTGAGCACTGCGTCACTGGCATGGCACAGTCGCCAACACCCGCAACTGTCCCCTGATGCCAGGTACACGGATAATGACACCTGACATGTGACTACCGGCGTTGCACGATGTGAGTATGTCATGTGTGTGTCATGTGTTCCCATAAGCTTGCTGTTGGTGTTTCGTCAAATGCATCTGCAGTTGCTGCATCCAACATGTGCATGTGTGTGGATGGGCATGGCACACTATTATGCACACCAGGACACATGTGGAATCAGACGTAACGTGTGTATGTATGCATCGAACATGGACTTGCGAGACAAGGACATATCTGCGTAGTATCAATGTATGTGTGATCGGTTTTGACATGTACCCCTTCATGGCAAGGTGTGTGGTCTGTCCTTTTTTCAGGGACATGTGACTTGTGCCTCTAGTGTTCCGCAACCTGTCTGTATGATAAACATCCTTCTTCTGCACACATGTGGATGTCTGTCACTCCTGTAATGCGTCTGCCTGTTCACTTACACTGGCCCACAGCTAGTTTCATGCCATGTCATGTTGAGCTTGTGAATCCACGTTTGTAGCTGGCTCTTGGTAGGAGTGTCACCTGCCTGGCATACGTGTCCAGGATATATTGCACAGACCTGACTCTGCATGTAGCATATGTGTATTGGCTGTTCAACATGTGCTCAGTACATTGACAGTGTTGTTGTACTGTACTCACTCTTCATTGTCCCTTCCAAATTACTGCAGGGCTCCGCCTCTCCCCCGACCAATCCCAGACTTGGCTGCCCTGAGGGAACGTGACTGTATACGCCGCTACCGCTTCACCCAACGGTTGATTCTGAACTTGACAGCAAGGCTGGTACCACACCTCCAACCGCTACACAGGTATCCTACTACACTGACACCCAAGATGAAGGTGATGGCAGCCCTACATTTCTTTGCCACGGGTACGTTTCAAGAGACCATAGCTCATGTTGGTGGCATGTCCCAGACCATGTTCAGCCGTGTCCTGCATGATTTTTTAGAGGCCATGTTGCTACACCTGGATGAGTTCATTCATTTTCCAACTCCTGAGCAGTTGACAGGTGTCAAGGGTGACTTCTATGCCCTGGGAGGGATGCCCCATGTCATTGGGTCTATTGATGGGACACATGTGGCTTTGGTACCACCACAGGCACAGGAAGTAGCCTATAGAAACAGGAAACATTACCACTCCATTAATGCCCTTGTGGTGTGTCTTACTAACATGGTGATTTCCCATGTCTGTGCTCGTTTTCCAGGATCAGCACACGATGCCTACATCATGAGGCGTAGCAGGGTGCCTGAAATGATGCTGCAGCTGCGCAACGAACGAGCATGTCTTGTTGGTGGGTATACTCTGTTACTCCTGTATTTAGCGTCATCTTTCTGTCTTACTGCTTCTCCTGACCCACTTCTGTCCATGATGTTTCCATGTAGGGGACTCTGGCTATCCCACCATGCCATGGCTGATCACGCCTCTCCGCAACCCCAGAACGGCTGCTGATCACCGGTACAACAACGCCCATGGGCAGACCAGGCGAGTGATAGAGAGGACCTTTGGCCTCCTGAAGATTCCGGTGCCGCCACAAGACCGGCGGCGCACTCCCATATGCACCGGTGAAGGTCTGCAAAATCTTCCTTGTGTGCTGCATGCTGCACAACATGGCAGTGGAGAAAGCTGTGCCACTCATCCTGGATCCGGATGAGCAGGAACATCCACCCGTGGAGGACGAGGGGCTTGGTGACGAGGCAAGTGATGTTGAGGAGGAGGAGGAGGAAGAGGACATCCGGAGTCGGCTCATACGCAACTTCTTTGCTTAGTGGTGAGTTGCAGTGTCTGAGTGTGCACTCATTGAGCCTTGTGTGGCATGTGTTGCAATGTGTGGGTCCATCTGCATGTATGGCAAGTGAGTCAGAGGTGTGTTTGGATGTGTCACTCGAGTGATGGTGTAATAACAGTATGTCTTACCTGAGACACTATTTTCACCTAGCATGTTGACAACCTTATACGTGTCGAGTACATGCCCATGCATGCGGATGTGCTTCTTTTGGCTCACTTCTTGTGTGTCTCTCATCCCCAGGTATTTGCGCATGCTGTCTGCTGGTGGCATTGTTGTGCTCCTGCTATTCCTCATGAATACAGCAACGTGTGCTGAATCAGCGTAACATACACGGACATGTTGAAAAATCACCTTAGGGTAAGGGATGCACCACGGCTTTTTGGGGGTGCTATTTGTTTGGAATGTGTGTGCACTGCTTGTCAGGGCTCCTAGGGGCGCTTGGACAATAGCGGGCACAGTGTTGGGCAGAAGTTATGGGTCAGGAAGAAGAATGCGGGCCAGAGGCAATGGCTGGACCAGGCTGAATCAGAAATGGAACCGAAGAAAGGCCGCCGCTTTCTAATCATCGCAGCGGTCTAGTTTATTTATTCCCCACAGGTGTTCAGAGGCAGCTTGAGGCGCGCGCGCTGGAACCAACGCGCACTTCACTGAGGAAGTTTCAGAGCACGCAGGTTAATTCTTAGGCTCCTCAGATTTAGTCAGAGAGCAACCTCGTCGGGTTTCGCCCGGTTTCTCGTCCGCTACCTCCGTCGGAAGTAGTCAGAAGCAGTCTAAGTTCGCAGCAAGGTTGAGAAGGAGAAGTTTGCTGAGGTAACAGTTTGTGGCGCCTCTTCCCAATTTTTCGGCTTCAGCTGGTGAAAGCAACTCGTCGATGGATACCTAGCGCTACCAGAACCTGAAGGGAGAAAGAAGTCATAAGCTAAGTCACAAAGAAAATAATTTAATTACTCTGAATAAAATGTAAAATAAAATGTTGTATATAGTTAGAGACTAGACAGTACTTACCAGAAAAAACTAGATTAACGGCAATATCCTGCTAAGAAGGAAAAGGTCGTCAAAAAGGAATTCCAGAACAGTTAAGAAAAGTCGTTAGAAAATAGATACTATTAAGAAGAGTCCCTACAGAGATAAAGGCATACACACTCAAGTAAGTGAATTAGATTACCTAAAGAGCTAGAGAGTTCAAGGGGTAAATAGGAAATAAATACATTAAGTGATAACTTGTTGACAGGTAAATTCCAGAGGTGCCTTTTCAAGAAAAAGAAAGAACAGAAAGAGAGATAGTAACAAGAATAATAGAAGAGAGGCACAGTGCTTGGAGCTAAGGGTAGGTAAAGAACAAGGGAGCGGAATAGAATATAGAATTCAGTTAAGTGTAAGAGATTATAACTTAATGCTTGGTTTTTAGATTCTCTCAGTTGACACACAGTCTGCAGATAGAACGAAGAAGTAGACGAAAGAGAGAAGACAAGCTTCAGGACCAGTCTCTTCTTGTTTATTATTTTATCCACTCCCCCTTCCCCCTTGGGGGTAGATTTGTGGGTCTAGAAATTAAACTGGACCGCAGAAATATCCTTGAAGGGGAGTTGGGAATCAGCGTCTCTGTTCCTGTGCAAGATTACTGAAAGAATACTCTTGAACCCTTGACAGAGTGAAGTGCCCACGTTTAAAAACTTGCACCTGAGCAGAGATGGCTGAAGGAATAAATTTGCAAACCTTAGGAACAGTTTTAGAGACAATACAGAAGGAGTTGGTGGCAGTAAGGGAGGAAAATCAGAGTCTTAGACAGGAGGTGGTCAACTCTAGGAAGGAGACAGCAGAATTAGCACAGAGGTTAAGACAGCCATTTAGTACAGGACGAGAAACCGGAGACCCTCCTATTGAAGGTCCAAGTAGAATAGCAACACAAGTAATTCATTCTCTGTCCCCAGTCATACCGTTAGCTTCCCCAGAGCGATTTAGCGGAGACCCACAAAAAGCGCAGATATTCATCACTCAGTGCTCACTACACTTCATGTGCCGCTCTTCGATTTTCCCAGATGCACAGTCAAGAGTAGCCTTCGTGTTGTCATACTTAAGCGGAGATGCGGCGTCCTGGTCAATGCCCTTGGTTTCCCGTGATGACCCCCTACTGCATAATTACGAAGCATTCAAACAAGAATTTCTTCGGATCTTTGACAGACGGAGAATCTCTCAAGCGGTAGATAACGAATTACTTGACTTAAGACAAGGAAACCGAGATCTCGTGGCATACTTGGCACAATTTAACAAACTAGTGGTGGAGACTGACTGGCCTGAGAGTAAAAGAGCAGCAGTCTTCTATAGAGGGCTAAAAGACGAACTCAAAGATGTGTTGGCGCAAATTCCAAATCGACCCACCCAAATTTCAGAGCTGATAGATCTGGTCTTAGAAATAGACTTCCACCAAGGAGAGAGAAAAGGAGAAAAGAGAAGAGATTTTAAACCAATAGTTCCAAGATTTGACAGGGCTCGGTCAGAAGGAGTCAAGTTTGCGGACGGACAAGTGGTGTCAGAACCGATGCAAATAGGAACTATAAGGGGTCCTTTGACCAAGGAGGAAAAAGAAAAGAGAAGGACAGGCAATTTATGCATGTACTGCGGCTCCAGTGGAAATTTCGTTAGGGGGTGTCTAAAGAAACCAAAGACTTCTTTCAAGCCGAAGGAAAACTTGCAGCACCACCAGTAGCTGGAGTTGGACCGGTGGATGCTAATCAAAAATCAACTCCAACTGAACATCAAGTAGCAAATACCCTGCAGTCATCGGCCCCACACTTGATTTTGTCAATGGTAATTAAGTTTCGGCAAGTAACATTGACCGAGGTTTCAGTAATGATAGATTCCGGAGCTACTGGAAACTTTTGCGACTTAAAATTTGCAACCAAGGTAGGGTTACGAGCAATATTGAAATCTAGGAGCGAACCCGTCCGGACGGTGGACGGAACGAATCTTTCCTCCGGACCCATAGTGAGCCATACAGAGCAAGTACAGCTAATTTCCAGTGACGGACACCAAGAAGTGATCCAATTCCATTTAATTGACACACCCCAGTTTCAACTCATCTTAGGCCTACCCTGGCTTACAGAACACAACCCAACAATCAATTGGAGCTCCAGGACAATAGTAATGGATTCGGAGTATTGTAAGAAGAATTGTTTTGAAGCAAAAGAAAAAACCAATGGGTATAATCCAGCTCATTCTTTGTGTATGACTGCAGTATCTGTTTGCGTCATCAATTCTCAAGAAATTCCACAAGAGTATCGAGATTTTGAGGATGTGTTCAATGAAACGGAAGCAGAACAATTGCCACCACATCGGGTGTATGATTGTAAGATAGACCTGGAACCGGGCTCAAATCTGCCTTGCAGTCGAGTTTATGCCTTAACAGAAAAAGAACATCGTCATTTAAAAGAATACTTAGACAAATATCTGGCAAATGGTTTCATCAGGCCATCGCAATCTCCAGTGTCTTCGCCTCTATTCTTCGTGCCGAAGAAGGAAGGTGATTTGAGAACTTGTATCGATTATCGCGCAATTAACAGAATCACCAAGAAAAATCGGTACCCGCTTCCACTTATTTCCGTCCTTTTGGATCAGGTGAAAGGAGCACAGATATATACAAAACTCGACCTTCGAGGGGCTTACCATCTTGTCCGAATGCGAGAAGGAGATGAATGGAAGACAGCTTTCAGAACAAGATTTGGGCTATTTGAATACCAAGTTATGCCGTATGGTCTCTGCAACGCTCCGGCTGCTTTCCAACATTTTTATTAATGACATCCTCCATGAATACATTGATCAGTGTGCAATAGTCTACATTGACGATATTCTGATTTATTCATCCGACAAGAATAAGCATCGAGGAGAAGTGAGAGGGGGCGTGGCTTGGATGCCGATGGGAATGGCGGCGTGAGGTCTGAGCTCCGCTCCCGATCCCCGTAAGAATCCTGAAGAGAGCACAGAATCCAGCGCTCACCGGGCCCCTGAGGCAGCGCTAGGTGCGAGGCGGGAGGCAGTGACCCGAGGGACGCCATCGGGTGCCGATCCGGAGGCGATTGACCGGAGCTGGCGAGTGCCGACCTGGCGAGCGACGGAGCCCAAAATGGCGGCCGCGGATCTGACCCTGTGCAGCTAGAGGCGGACGGGATCGCGACGGCCCGGTGGGGCCAGAGGCGGCGCGAGGAGGACCCACCTGAGCTGACCCTGCCTGCGGGGGGTAGCTGGGAGCTGCGACCCTGGAGCCCTGCTGGCGAGCGTTGAGCGGGCGGCGGATCGGCCGTCTCGGGGGTGAGGAGCGAGGATTGCCCCGGCGAACGCCTTGAGGGCCGTGGCCTACCAGCGTGACGGACTGCGGAGGAGGAGGATGCCCCCGGGTGAGCGAGGAGTGGCGGACCCCGACTGTGGCCCCGGGGACGGATTGCCGGCCTGGACGGCCCGCGCCGAAACGGCGGGCCCGCGTTCCCAGCCACGGAGGTGCGATGGACCTGGCGAGAGGGGCTGGCGATGAGTGACGGACGAGGCAGCCGGGGCCTATGAGGGCGCGCTGGAGGTGAGGGACCGGGGGCCTCCACCGCCGAGCTTCCTTGCACTGGGGGGATCCTGAGGCCCTGAGGTGGGCGATACCAGCTGGCAGCTTGAGGGGAAGCGCGCCCTGGAGGGCGCTGACGCTGCTGCGGCCCCTGGACCGGTGCAGCAGTGGCTGAGGGAGGCGGCGAGGGGGGGCACCGGATTGCGCATCCTGTGAGTGGCGGGGCCCCCCAGTAACTGCGGCGGAGGTCAGCCGAACTGCGCCGAGCGCCCTACAGATGGAATACTGCACCCCGCGGCTGTGAGGAGCCAGTGAGCTGCGACGAAGGCAGCGGCCACATGGAGCGAATGGAGAGATGTTTACCGGTGAGCAGGCCCTGAGGGGAGAGTGGGGCTGAGCTGCGTTGGCCCACGCGCTAGAAGTGGTACCCTGCGTGGGGACGCCGGCGAACGGTGCAGCGGCGGTGCCCTTGGCGCCATAACGAGCCTGGTAGAGGACGGCGAGTGCCCGCGGGCCCCCTGGTGCACATAGAGGAAGTCCTACCTGGAGAAAGCACCGCACTGGGAGAGAACCGCGATAGGCGGAAGACCCTGCGCCATGGGAAAGCCAAAGATTAAAGGAGGGGACGCGGTACCTGAATCGGAGGCGAGAGATGGGCCCACCCAGAGCCCTGCGGACCTACAGCAGATGCGCGATTGCATTCTGGAGGCCATAGCGGCCACAAAAGACGCATTACAACAGGACATAGCTCAAGTGGCGTCCGGCTTGGGGATCCTGCGAGCTGACCACGGCAAGCTGAAGGACAGGGTCACGGCCGTGGAAGATACTCTACAGGAGCTGGTGCCAACGCACAAATCTATGGAGGGGAGGTTGGTACAAGCGATGGACCGCATACAAGTCCTGGAGCGGCGTGCGGAGGAAGCGGAAAACCGCAGTAGGCGTAACAATGTTCGCCTGGTGGGCTTGCCGGAGAAAACAGAAGGGGAGGACATGGTGCAATACCTGGACGCCTGGCTGCGAACAGAGGTGGCTCCGGACGGACTCTCGCCCTTTTTCACGCTGGAGCGGGCGCACCGTGTGCCGGCAAGACCCCCCAGACCAGGCCAACCGCCGCGCCCAGTGGTGATAAAGCTGCTGCATTATAAAGACAGGGACTGGCTGCTGCAGCGGGCACGGGATGTGGGACCATTCCGAGTGGCCAACAGTAACGTTACACTATTCCCGGATTATACCTTTGAGACTCAGAAGCTGCGCGCCTCCTTTTTGCCGCTCAAGCGAGAGCTGCGAGCTGAGGGAATCCAGTACTCGCTCCTTTTCCCGGCCAAATTGCGAGTGGTGGTCGACAATAAGACGCTGTTTTTCTCCACGGCGGAGGACGCCTGGGCGTGGTGGGAAGAGTACAAGGCGAGAACCGACAGTGCGAAACCCCGAGTGGCGGAGGAGCAACGGTTCCTACCCGTGCGGAAATCGCGGAGGCTCCGGCAGAAGAGGTGGAGAGATGGGCGACCCACGGTCTCGCAAACTGAAGAAGAGAGGAAGGCGGCCCTGCAGGCGGTGGTGGACTTGTCGGGAACGGCAGCGACCCAGTCGGGCTCGGAAAGCCGTGTTACCAGCTCGGACACTGACCAGTCGGAACTTACTGAGGCCAGGGGCCTGGTGGTGACTCCGCAGACCTCAGGGGAAATAGTGGAAGGCTGAAGGAGAGGCCCTCCCGCACGGCTGGAGCGAAGGGGTCGGGGGGCCCGGCTGCTCCTCAGGAGGAATCCGGCTGCTGAGATGTCTGGATTCTCGTGAGTGACACTGGGGGGGATTGGGGGCGGGGGGACGGGATTGTGGCTGCCGCCCTTGGTGCCGGGTCGCACCCTAGAGGCCCTTAAGACGGCCGCAGTGTCGACTGCGGCTTCGGTGGGAGGTCGAGCGCTGTTGCTCTACCTTGCAGTTTGGATGGGAGCTGCTTTTTCGAAGTTAGGTCCTGTTCTGGGGGGGGTGGGGCCGAGAGTAGTTGGGGGGACTCGAGGCGGGGGAGTTGGTGGGGGGGTAGGGGGGTCTTTTAGGGGAGGGAGGGATAGAGCTACGGACTGCGACTGGACTTGGAGGGGCATGGCACCCTGGATTTGGACAGGGGACTATGGTTAATACTGGGATGGTGAAATGTGTGACGTGGAATGTACGGGGGCTGCACACAATGGCACGGAGACATAAGATCCACGCCTACTTGCTGCGCAGGGGTGTTCAGATAGCGTTCTTGCAGGAGACGCACTTAACAAAACAAGAGGGCGTAGCGCTGCAGCGTAGGTGGCGCGGACAGTTATTTAACACCACGTACTCCGCTTTTGCGAGGGGCACTTTGATTTGGATCCGGGCGGGGACCCCCTTCCAGGTCACTAGGCACACGATAGACCCAGAGGGCAGATATGTGGCGGTCGAGGGTACACTTAGGGGCCGAGACATAGTGCTATGTAGCGTATATGTACCTAACGTGGATCAGGGGCCATACTTTGCGAGGCTGTCGGGAGTACTGGCCAGCTACCTAACGGGTCCTATCCTACTGGGGGGAGACTTTAATTCAATAGCGGACCCCGTGCTGGATAGATCCCACCCGCCTCTAGAGACATCCCCGGTACACCGGCTAGCGAAGCGCAGGCTTGCATGGCAGGGGAGGTGGGGCCTGGAGGATGCCTGGAGGGCGCAGCACCCAACACTGAAGGACTACTCCTATTATTCGTCACTACATGACCTGCATGTTAGGCTGGACGCCTTTTTGGGATCCCCGACTGTACTACAATCAGTTGCACACGCAGAGTATTTAAACCGAACACTCTCCGACCATAACCCCTTGCTACTGACGTTGGACTGGATGACTGAGATCTCGAGGGTCCCGACATGGCAGCTAAGGCCTGAAACACTAGACGACCCACCTTACCGGGCGGCACTTGATGACAGGATTACCCACTACTTTAATGAGAATACTGGGTCCACGGCGCTTAGAGCACTAGAGTGGGACGCTTTCAAAGTCGCTGTTAGGGGGCACTTCATAGGGAAATATGCCGGGGTGAGGCGCACTCTGTTGGAGGACTTGGACAAGGCGGAGCGGACGTTGAGGGTGGCGGAGATGGCGCGGCCTGGCCACCCCGAGCTCCAAGAGGCGGTGAGTGAGGCGAGGGAGGCGGTGGCGGTCGAGGTGGAGAGGCTCCGCAGCTTCGATTATAAGAACTACGTGGTGAGGGCGCACGCGGAGGGGGACAAGGCGGGAACGCTGCTGGCTTGGTTGGCCAACCCCAACAAACGTAGTCCACCGATCGTGGCCTTAGACAGGGAGGGAGGTGGGGTGGTCACGGCTCAGATGGATATATTGGAGAGGTTCGGCTCGTACTACGAGACGCTCTACAAAAGCACGCCGGAGGGGCGGGAGGAGGACATTGACGATTTTCTAGAAGACTTACAACTGCCGCGCCTTGACCGGGAAGACGCAGAGGCCCTAGGCGGAGCTATTGACCTCGCGGAAATCAGAGGGGCGGTGCGCCGGATGGCCCGCAACAAAACCCCGGGCCTCGACGGCCTGCCCATAGAATTTTATGATAGATACTTGGACAAGTTGGCCCCGCGGCTGCAGGAGGTTTATAAGGAGGCCAAGTCGAGGGGTAGGCTGCCCCAATCTATGTGTGAGGCCCTGATGATAACGCTGCTGAAGCCGGGAAGGGAAGGACAGGACCCCGCTTCTTATAGGCCATTGTCGATGTTGACGACGGACTATAAAATATTGAGCACCATACTGGCGGCTAGGTTGTTGAGGTACATGCCGGGGCTGATACACAAGGACCAATCGGGGTTCATCCCCGCGCGGAGCACCACGGCTAACATCCGACGACTTGTTCGCTTGATGGGGGAGCCGCAGATGAACGCTCGCGCACCGCTCGTCTTATCCGTAGATATAGAGAAGGCTTTCGATAGCCTAGAGTGGGGATATTTGTATAAAGCCATGCGGCGCTTCGGCCTTGGAGAGGGGTACATCGGTTGGACGAAGGTCCTATACGCCTCGGCGGTGGCAAGGGTGCGGGTCGGGCCCCTGGTCTCGCGCCAGTACTGTGTGGGCCGGGGAACCAGGCAGGGATGCTCGCTCTCCCCACTCTTGTTTGCACTAGCAGTGGAGCCCCTTGCGGCGGAGGCCAGAACAGGCCGATATTATAGGGGGTTGGCTTATAGAGGAGCCCCGCAACTCATCTCCTTATATGCGGATGATCTGCTCCTGTTCCTGGAGAACGCGACGGAGGCACTGGACGGAGCGGAGCGGCTCCTTGCGTGCTTTGGCGGGCTCTCTGGGCTACAGGTGAACTGGTCCAAGACCTGCTTATACCCGTTGCGGCGCGGCGAGCCGCGCCCAGTGCTCCGGCCACTGCTCAAATGGGAGCCTGACTGCCTTCCCTACCTCGGAGTACACATCTACCACACTGCAGAGGATATGCTGGATGGCAACGTGGGGCGGTGTATCCGGGCACTGAAGGGCAACATGTCCTCCTGGTCCACCCTCCCGCTCTCGGTAACGGGGCGTGTCTCGCTGCTGAAAATGATTGCACTACCGCGGCTTCTGTATTATTTTCGCACGCTCCCAGTGTGGATACCGGGCTCTGTTTTCCGACAGCTGCGATCGTTGGTGATCTCTTTCTTGTGGGGCACGGGACGGCGCATGGTTGCGATGGCGACCCTGACCAGGCCAAAAGATGAAGGGGGCCTGGCGGTGCCTGATTTTGAGCTTTATTACCTGGCAGCGCAGTTGCAGGTTTTTACGCAGGAAGTGGCGCGAGTATATCGGGGGCCGGAGCAGGCCCGGGAGGAGGGCACCCCTCGCCATGTACTGGCGTATGTTACGCTGCAGCAGCGGCTGGTTGTCAGAGACCTGTCTCTGGAGGAGCAAACGTTCCGGCAATGTTGGAATCGAGCGCAACGTCGGGCCGGGGTGCGGCGACCGTATGCGCCAGAGATCCCGCTGGGAATGGTAACGGCGCTCCCCCATGGCGGAGATTGGTCGGGCCTGCAGCTGTGGGAGGAGGCGGGCCTCCACATGTTGGGTGACTTATACGAAGAGGGAGCGCTGGTCCCTTACCAAACGCTGCAAGAGCGCTTCGATCTTCCGAGGGGAGACTACTTGATGCATGCGGCGGTGACACGTGCGATGCAGGCGCATTGGGGAACGGGGCTCGTAGAACCCGCCACATCCGCAGCCTGCCAGTACACCATGATGTCTGCTGGCACATATAAGGCGGTGACTTGCCTGTACGCAAGAATGTTGCGTGAGACTCTGCGGCCGCTGGCGGCCTTAAAGGCGAAATGGGAGCTGGAAGTGCAGACTGAGATCCCTGACGCTACGTGGGCGGGGCTAGTGCGGCGAGCTCGGAAAAGTACCAGGAACGCACGCTTTCAGCTGATACATTTTTATATCCTCCACAGGGCCTACCTTACACCGGGTAACCTTGGGAAGTATTTCGGGGTGGCAGATGCGGCGTGCCCAAGATGTGGGGAGGTGAGAGTGGAGCTGGGACATATGCTATGGGACTGCCCCCACCTGCAAGACTACTGGAGGGCGATTGGTGAAACGCTGACTGAGGTGACGGACAGGGACTTACAGTACACCAAGGCGGTCTGTGTCCTACACTGGTTTCCTCACACACCCAAAAACAAAAATACAAGCCGATTTATCGACATGGGTCTCCTATTAGCTAAAAGGGAGGTGATGAGACTCTGGAAGTCAAAAACGGGCCCCACACACGGGAGGTGGGCCAAGGAGCTACTGAAATGGGCGGCAAGTGAAAGCACGCTCCGATATCAACTAGCGACCCGCAAGGCTGATGATAGGGCGCTGGAGGCGGCAGCGGCATGGGAGGGATTGGTACAAGCCCTGCGTAATAGTATGCTGGAGGAGGACGGGCCGCCGTCCGAGCCCGACGGGGCCCCCCGAAGCATTCCAACCACACAAACACAGTGAATAGTTATATACTTCTGAATTGTACCCCAGACTAGATGTAAGGGCCGGGAACAGTCGCAGTCGCGGGCGTGGGCACGGGCAGCGGGGGGGAGGGAGGGGGACGGAGACTGGGATGGGGGAGGGGCAGTGTTGGGGGCGGGGGAGGAGGAAAACTCTAAAGCGGAACGTAGCCACCTTACTGTGTTAGCAACAAAGTAAAGTTCAACGGACAGTCCAGTATAATGATACCCTGAACATCACTGCCCGGCCTCCGGGATGTGGGCTCATGAGCTGTGTACGACTAGCCAAATGGCCACGGGGCATGTGGCATTGTTAACAGAGATGCTGGCAAAGTAAGAATGTATGCTGCTGCTATTATTGTTCTGCAATAAAAACGGTTTTATAAAAAAAAAATCGAGGAGAAGTGAGAGGAGTTTTACAGAAGCTCCGAGAAAATAAGCTGTTTGTGAAACTAGAAAAATGTGTGTTCAACGTTTCCCAGGTGGAGTTTTTGGGCTTTGTCCTTTCACCAACCGAAATAAACATGGATGAACGGAAAATCAAGGCAGTGGTCGACTGGAAGTCCCCCGAAAGTGTTAAGGAGGTCCAGAGCTTTATAGGGTTCGCAAATTTCTACAGAAGGTTCATAAGTGAATTCTCACGGAAAATACTTCCTCTAACAAAACTACTCAGGAAGGGAGTTCGCTTTGATTGGACAGAAGAAACCGAAGAAGCTTTTAAATCTCTGAAGAAAGACTTTACCACTGCTCCAATACTTTTACATGCAGATCCCTCGGAACCATTTTATGTTGAGACTGATGCCTCCGATTTAGCAGTTGGGGGAGTGCTTTCTCAACGACACAAGGAAACAGGTCAGCTGCATCCAGTAGCTTACAGATCGAGAAAACTAACGCCAGCTGAAGTAAATTACACTATAACGGAAAAAGAGTTATTGGCCATTAAAGACGCCTTTAAAGAGTGGCAACACTACCTCATGGGAGCTCAGCATATTGTGACAGTTTTCACAGATCATCGAAATTTAAAATTTCTAAAATCAGCTAAGACACTAACACCAAGACAACTTAGATTGTCATTGTACTTTGCCGATTATGACTTTGTAATCACCTACAGACCTGGGGCACAGAATGGGAAGGCAGATGCCTTGTCCAGACTAGGAACCAATAACCAAAAAAGTAACACGGAAAATCAAGCCATAATTCCAAGTACCAGAATCATTGGCGCCACCACCTCAACTGACCTGAAGAAACAAATAATCGAAATCATGAGTCCAGAAGAAATGCAAGGTTGGGCCGAAGAGGGCGCTGGAAGAGAAATCCAACATCAGTTGCCATATTTTAAAGGAGCCTTGTATTTGCCTACCAAAGAGTTACAAGATCAAGCGCTGTACGAGTGCCATGATGCTCTTTTAGCTGGGCACAAAGGAGAAGCTAAAACCGAAGAATTAATTAAAAGACTTTATTGGTGGCCTCAAATGACCAGGGACGTGGAGCAGTATGTCAAGACCTGTGAAATCTGTGCTCAGGGAAAATCAGAACGGCAGGCTCCTAAGGGGTTGTTACAACCTTTGCCTACACCACCCTTTCCATGGCATACAGTTACGTTAGACCTCATTGTAGATTTACCCCTTAGTCAAGGTTACAACACCATCCTAGTGGTGGTGGACACATTTTCTAAAATGGCACATTTTAGGGCTCTAAAAGGGGTTCCCACAGCTAAGCAACTTGCCAGACACTTCAGTACACAAATTGTGAAGATTCACGGAATTCCGAAGATTGTCATTTCAGATAGGGGTACACAGTTCGTATCCCATTTTTGGAAGGCTTTTCTGGAAGGTCTGGGAATCGAAGCCAGGTATTCAACCAGTTATCACCCAGAGACAGATGGGCAAACAGAGAGGGTGAACCAAGAATTAGAGCAGTACCTAAGGTTGTATCTTTTGAAACAAGATGGAGAGTGGGCAGATCATTTATGGGCAGCTGAGTTTGCACACAACAATGCCAGGAATGTTTCTACAGGCTATTCCCCATTTTACTTGAACTATTGCCGACACCCAAATTTCACCATAGGGCAGACTGATGTTCTAGTCCTAGCAGTGAAAGACCTAGTATCTCATTTGAAACAAGTCCATCAGACGGTCATACAAAACTTAGAACAGGCTAAGAAAAAATACAAGACCTATGCAGATAAAAAAAGACGAGAGGGTCCTCCCTTAGAGGCAGGAGATTGTGTTTGGTTAAGTACAAAGAACCTAAGGTTAAACGGTAACAGGAAATTTCAACCAAGATTTATAGGGCCCTATCGTATAGAAGAAAAGATGTCTCCGGTTACCTATCGGTTAAAACTACCCACCAAATTGAAGGTTCATCCAGTGTTTCACGTATCATTGTTGAAAAACGCACCCCTAGAACTGCGAAAAAACTTGCCTCCGAAACCCATTCCATTAGAATCTGGAACAGAATTTGAAGTCAAGGAGATTTTAGACTCGAAGGAGGTAAAGGGCAAATTGTACTACTTAGTGGACTGGAAGGGCTATGGGCCAGAGGAGCGATCTTGGGAATTGGAGTCAGATGTGCATGCTCCGAGATTAGTAAAATCTTTTCATCAAAGATTTCCTACAAAGCCACGATTGAGAGAACCTCCTTTGTTGGGGGGTACTGTCAGGGCTCCTAGGGGCGCTTGGACAATAGCGGGCACAGTGTTGGGCAGAAGTTATGGGTCAGGAAGAAGAATGCGGGCCAGAGGCAATGGCTGGACCAGGCTGAATCAGAAATGGAACCGAAGAAAGGCCGCCGCTTTCTAATCATCGCAGCGGTCTAGTTTATTTATTCCCCACAGGTGTTCAGAGGCAGCTTGAGGCGCGCGCGCTGGAACCAACGCGCACTTCACTGAGGAAGTTTCAGAGCACGCAGGTTAATTCTTAGGCTCCTCAGATTTAGTCAGAGAGCAACCTCGTCGGGTTTCGCCCGGTTTCTCGTCCGCTACCTCCGTCGGAAGTAGTCAGAAGCAGTCTAAGTTCGCAGCAAGGTTGAGAAGGAGAAGTTTGCTGAGGTAACAGTTTGTGGCGCCTCTTCCCAATTTTTCGGCTTCAGCTGGTGAAAGCAACTCGTCGATGGATACCTAGCGCTACCAGAACCTGAAGGGAGAAAGAAGTCATAAGCTAAGTCACAAAGAAAATAATTGAATTACTCTGAATAAAATGTCAAATAAAATGTTGTATATAGTTAGAGACTAGACAGTACTTACCAGAAAAAATTAGATTAACGGCAATATCCTGCTAAGAAGGAAAATGTCGTCAAAAAGGAATTCCAGAACAGTTAAGAAAAGTTGTTAGAAAATAGATACTATTAAGAAGAGTCCCTACAGAGATAAAGGCATACACACTCAAGTAAGTGAATTAGATTACCTAAAGAGCTAGAGAGTTCAAGGGGTAAATAGGAAATAAATACATTAAGTGATATCTTGTTGACAGGTAAATTCCAGAGGTGCCTTTTCAAGAAAAAGAATGAACAGAGAGAGAGATAGTAACAAGAATAATAGAAGAGAGGCACAGTGCTTGGAGCTAAGGGTAGGTAAAGAACAAGGGAGCGGAATAGAATATAGAATTCAGTTAAGTGTAAGAGATTATAACTTAATGCTTGGTTTTTAGATTCTCTCAGTTGACACGCAGTCTGCAGATAGAACGAAGAAGTAGACGAAAGAGAGAAGACAAGCTTCAGGACCAGTCTCTTCTTGTTTATTATTTTATCCACTCCCCCTTCCCCCTTGGGGGTAGATTTGTGGGTCTAGAAATTAAACTGGACCGCAGAAATATCCTTGAAGGGGAGTTGGGAATCAGCGTCTCTGTTCCTGTGCAAGATTACTGAAAGAATACTCTTGAACCCTTGACACTGCTCCTGTTCATATTTGGTTACATGTAGAATCACCATGGGTCACATGACATGGAGCTGGATTCACCTGAATTGATAGTCACACTTGGTGACAGTCATCTGTAATGTGATTGTGGATTCTGATGAAGGCATCAAAGTGTGTAACTCTGCCCTTGGAAACATACGGGATGCACCGGGTTGACATAGTGTGGGACATCCCCATTAGTGGCTCAATGGTGAATTGCAGCCTCTCTGTGAGCAGCACGGGGTGTTTGCCTCAAACCCGTCACTTGTGTGCCAGTTCTATGGGTTTCCTGCATCTGTGGTGCAAAGGGGGGTGCCAGTGTAGGTTCCACATGTTCATCCACATGACCTGTGCATCTGTTAATATAGATGCATTTGCCTTCCGGCAAACATGTCTAATAAAGGTGTCCCTCAGCCTCCAAGGTGCCTCATCTCTGTCAATGCAGGTCTCTTGCCACTGTGCATGCGGCATGTCTGGCATAGTTGTCACAGATTGTGCATATGAGTCCATGTGTAGAGTAGCAAGATGCAAGCTGTTTGTCAGGGATTATGATATGTATTGTGCATGATGTACATGGCTGTGTAGGTATTTTGGCATCTCAGTCCCCACAACAGCCACTTTGCTGCATGTGCATCCATTGTCTGTGTGTGTGCCATGTTGAACCAGACACTCCTCCCTTCTCATACACCTTTTGCAGTAGTCCTTTCTGACATGCTTGTGTTAGTGTGCAACTTGTGGCATGGTTTTCAGGACATGGCGCCTGCTGCTGCTGGCCCTGCAGCAAGGGCATACAGAGTTTCTATATTTGCCCTCACACACACGCCTCTAAGACGCACCCCCCTTCCTCCCTCCACCCATTCATTTTGGGGTAATATGCTTGTGTGTGACACAGTTGTGGTGGGAAAGGTGGACCGTCTGCACATGCTACGTGCACATTGCACGTGCCTCATGTCCTTGCATGTGCCACATCACGCTACACCATGATGTTGAGGCCACCCACCAAGCAATGTCCAACCAATACATCTGTTGCATGCACTCAGGCATGCACTCATCGCCCACACAACACCTTTGCATAATGAGTGTGCAACTCCAACTGCCTACACAGCACTGGCACGCGTTCCAGGCCCTGTCACACCAACCAGGTCATGTCCCTCCTACTCCCCACCGGCTCTGTACCTCAACATGGCCATGTGAGTGGTACTCCAGGCCTCTGCATGTAGTATGGTGTCATTGTGGGACACATGGCACAGGTATCATGTCTCAGCGTGTCAGTCTACAATGTGTCCAGGATCCCCCTCTACACCATGACATGCGCACTGCATCTCATCATCATCTGGTGTCCCATTGACAGGCAGGTGCTCCTCACCCTCCCCAAAGACGCAGTCCTTGCCAGTTCTCATATTGAATAATGCATGGTATCCATTGGCAGATGGCTGCACGTTGGCCACCTGATGCTGGACTTCTACACGACTGAGGTGCTCATCTGCGGATTGTCCCCTTACAGCTGGGTCAACTGCTTGTGTCCCACCCGCAAGGGCCCTGCACAGGCACACAGTGTCCACGCACACAAGCTGGTGTGCATCATGGAATGCTTGCTCACATGTGCTATGCTGATCACCAGCATCTGTACCTCAGGCTTCAGCACACTCTGCATTATGCACAAGATCCACAGTTCAATCCACCTCAAGGCAAGACAGACCATCCCCCAGGTCAACTTCAACATCCGTGTCTAATCCTACCCTGCACTCTAGGGAGAAGTACGTTACAACTCCCATGAGACTTGTCCACATCCAGGGTGCATCTGCACACCTCTGCTTCAACATCCGGCGACCCAGCCACATCACTGTCCAACAGAGATAGCTGCAATGGATCACTGTCAGCTGCAGGATGACCTTCACAATCCACGCCCACACTCAGGATGCAGCCCACGACCACGCCCCCAACACAACCTTGTGGCACTGTCATCCAAGACCCCATTGTGCCATCTCCATGCATCCAACCTTGGCCTGGCCACCATTCTCCACATCCACCTGACTCCTGCTTGCAGGACATAGTTCTCCCACCTGGCTACACATACCTGGGACTCCCACATGATCCTTGACCTCTGCGCATGACTGTTGCTCTTCGAAATAGGTCTGTCCGCACAGTTGTGCAGGCACCCCCTCAGCTGGTTGGGCCCATCACGGGTGAGTATGGTGCTCCATGTGTGTATTGGATGATACATTGTGACCCATGTGTGTCCTGTGCCAGACTCAGACCCCAGGGTATGCATGGTTGGAGTTACTTCAAAACTCAGGCATGGTTTGACTTTTCAACACACACATGTAATGGAATAATGCTAAATGACGGCATCATCTCGTGATTTCTAAGATTTTTATTAGTGGTGGGGTACGTGTTTGGGGGGTTGTAAAGTGGTGCTCGCCGGGTGTCTGTAATCCAAAGTTCACAGGGGGAGTTGGGATCCTTGCCATTGGAAGTCATCAGAGTCCATGCCACAGTCTTTGTCAACATTGGTCAGACAGTGACCAGCAAGTCCATGTGGCAGAGAATGTCATTGGATGAGGTGCTGCTGTTGCGCCAGGTGCCAGGCCAGGTGACCTGGGAGATGGTGATGGTCCGCTGACTCTCACGGTCTTTTGCGTGGACGACCCACCTTCCTCCGGGGACCCTCAGAAGCAGGCCGTGACGATGTCTGGGATGCGCCATCGGACGAATCCTCCTCCTCCTGATCCCTCCCTGTGGCTGGTGGTCATCTACGCCTGGTGGCACAGGGAGGGTTGCCCATGTTTTCGGCAATCCGACGGAGTACACGGGTCATGTCCGTTTGCACCGCCACGAGCTCAGCCAGTCTTGCCTCCATCCGTCCTTGGTGTTGCTGTTGACTGGCATATTGCTCGGCCTGCACGTTCTTAATCTGATTGAGGGCCTCCACGGCCTGGCTGATGCTCCTGGTGTCACGCCGGTATGTGTCCAGGATGTTGCGGGTGTGTGACATAACCGGTTCCTCAGCTGTCTGGTCAGGTTCGCGCCTCCGCCGTCCTCCACTCCCACCACCCCTGCCCACTTGAGCCTGGCCTGCCGTTGTGGGCACATCAGGTCTCCGGGACCCCTGAGGGATGGCATTTGCGGGGTCGCCTGCCTCCTCCTGGGTGCCCGGGGTACCTTGTCCCTCCTGGTCAGACTGGCTGCGTTGTGTGCGAGCAGGGCTCCTGTGTGTATCCTGGGATGTGGCAGGAATGAAGGTGGTGATTGGCACAGTTGTACCTGACGCAGGTGCTGCAGGTGCTTGGGCACCAGAGGGGCCAGGTTGGTCGGGGTCGGTGAGTCGTCGCTGCCGGTGGGATCATCGTCACGCCGAGCTTGGTCCTGTGATTCTTCCCCCCAGTGTTGGGGGGAGATCGACGACGTTGCCCTGTGTGTGAGAGAGAGACAATGTTAATGGTGTTACATGCGTCATCCATGTTTCATACATATTCAAGTTGGCACAGTTCCTCTGGGTAGTTGGATATGTCTAGCATTCCTCTCACAGTGCACTTGTGAATGGGTATGTTGCGGGGGACAGATTGATATGTACTCCTGGTTATTTGGCCTGTCTGATGAGTGTTGGGATGCTTATTGGGCTATGGATTGGTCTTGTTGTGTCACATATCCATTGTGGGAGTGCCAATTTGCGTTGGCTGCCCAGGGGGGGGGTGTGCTTGTGTAAGGGGGGGTGTGTGTGTGACCGGGCATGCTGTTGGGTGTGGTGTGATTTGTCATTGGGTCTACCAGGTGATGTGTCTATCCCCTCATGGTGCCTGCTGGCATGACAGTGAATGTGAGTTCCTGTGGTAGGTAGGTGGCATGTGGAGTTGGTGTTTGAGTGTACAGTGGTCACAGGTTTGCCTTGTGCTGTCTACAGCAGGGCCAAGTGTCATCTACCTTGTCTGTACTTGGCAAGTCCCTGTGCATTGTGCATGGTGCATGGGCATATCTCTTGGCCACAGCTGTCAACACTTTTCCTATGTGTGACACACTCTTTGTTGTTGCATCAGTTTTGAACGCAGTGAGCAGTGTAGCAAGCGTGCGTAGCGAGTGCTGCAGAACCGACTTACGTGTTGCACTGTACGTGGCCAAATGTTGCTTTGTCATGTCTATTGGAGAATGCAGGTAGGTAACTTATGCATTTGTGACTGGGTTCTAACAAACGCAGTGAGTGGGTATACTGGGTGTGAGGTTAGGTTTGTGCCTGCAGCAAGGATCGACTCGTGCACAGTTTGACACATGGCCCAGTGCTTTCCAAACGAATGATGGGTGTTTCACGCACTGCCAGACCTTGTCAACATGCACACAGTCCACCTGCTGATGAGCGAACATGCCCACACCACCCAAGGGTGATTTTGTCTCCCTCTGTCTCCCTCTCTCCCTCCCTCTGTCTGTCTCCCTCTGTCGCCCTCTGTCTCCCTCTCTCTCTCTCCCTCTCCCTCCGTCTGTCTATCACCCTCTGTCGCCCTCTGTCTCCCTCCCTCTCTCTCCCTCCCTCTGTCTGTCTTCCTCTGTCACCCTCTGTCTCCCTCCCTCTCTCTCCCTCTCCCTCCCTCCGTCTGTCTGTCTCCCTCTGTCGCCCTCTGTCTCCCTCCCTCTCTCTCCCTCTCCCTCCCTCTGTCTGTCTCCCTCTGTGGCCCTCTGTCTCCCTCCCTCTCTCTCCCTCTCCCTCCCTCTCCCTCCCTCTGTCTGTCTCCCTCTGTCGCCCTCTGTCTCCCTCCCTCTCTCTCCCTCTCCCTTCCTCTGTCTGTCTCCCTCTGTCGCCCTCTGTCTCCCTCCCTCTCTCTCCCTCTCCCTCCCTCTGTCTGTCGCCCTCTGTCTCCCTCCCTCTCTCTCCCTCCCACTGTCGCCCTCTGTCGCCCTCTGTCTCCCTTCCTCTCTCTCCCTCTCCCTCCCTCTGTCTGTCTCCCTCTGTCGCCCTCTGTCTCCCTCCCTCTCTCCCCCTCTCCCTCCGTCTGTCTGTCTCCCTCTGTCGCCCTCTGTCTCCCTCCCTCTCTCTCCGTCTGTCTGTCTCCCTCTGTCGCACTCTGTCGCCCTCTGTCTCCCTCCCTCTCTCTCCCTCTCCCTCCCTCTGTCGCCCTCTGTCTCCCTCCCTCTCTCTCCCTCTCCCTCCCTCTGTCTGTCTCCCTCTGTCGCCCTCTGTCTCTCTCCCTCTCTCTCCCTCCGTCTGTCTGTCACCCTCTGTCACCTCAGCCCAGCTTCCTGGGCACACACACTTTGCAGGTCTTTCAAAGGCCATTGGCTTGTTCATGTGGCTTTGTTTAGAATCTCCCGGACCCCATTGGGCAGAGTGTCTGCAAGTCTGCGCTGCACTCTTTCACAGTGATGCGTCTTCATTAGCTGCTGTTATGTGCAAATTGGGCCTTCATACCCATGTCATCCTGCAACGCGGCCGCCATTTGCAGGCGACACAGTACAGTGTCGGGACACACTGTTTGTATAGCTGTGCCCTAGGCCATATGGGCTGAGGGCATTGGTGTCTGCTTCTGAGTTGCACAATGTGATTTTGGAGGCCCCCACTCCCGGCATCACGGACATCCTGTCTTGTGTTGGTGTTTTGTGTGGCCTGTGACTTGGCATGGCCTTGCTTGGTGCATGGGGCATGGAGCCGCTAGTGGCATGTGCGTGATTTTGGAGTGTGGTTGTGTCCGGTGATGGCTTTGGGGTAGTTGCGTGCATTATTGTGAGTTGGGTTGTTGATGCGGTTCCCCCCATGTGGGGTGAGTTGTTTGTGTACTCACCAGGCTCGGCGACTCCTCCTACTCCGTGTACTCCCACCGGCTGCAGCGTGCGCATCACCTTCTCCTCCCAGGGATGGTAGTGTACCGGTCTGCGGGGCGGGCCACCTCCAGTGATGTTCCCCTGGTTGTATTCGTCTGTCATTTTGCGGCGGACCGTCCTCCGCAGATCGTACCACCTGGCTTGGCATTCATGTCTGGTCCTTCTGATAGACGCAACAGCATTCACGCTGTCGACGATCCTCTGCCACATGGCTGATTTTTCAGATATACTGGTCTGTCTGACCAATGTTCCAAAGAGCTGTGGCTCGACTCTGATGATTTCGTTGACAAGGATCTCCAGCCCCGCTGTTGTGAACTTTGGATTCCTGTCTGTGGGCATGGTGCGGGGTGTGGGTGTGGATGGTTGTGGGTGTGTGTGTGTGGTTGTGAAGGTGTGTGTGTGAATGTGATGAGGGGGTGTTTGTGAAGGTGGTTGTGTGAAAGTGTGCAAGTGTAAGGTGTAGTAAAGGTTCAAGTATGGTGCTGTGGGTTGTCTGTGGGGTCTGGCAGCAGTGGGTCTGTTGCAAAGGCTCATGGTTTGTGTGTGTGGGCCCTTTTTATTGGTCCATTTGTGGGTGTGGCTGTGTTTGAACTTTGGGTGGGTGTGCTATAAGGAGTGGTTGTGTTTTGGGCCTCTGTTTACCTGTTTGGCTGTTGCAGGTCAGTGTATTGGATGTATTTGGGCTTGTTGGACGTGTTTTGTGGTGTTGTGCGATTCGAATCGACTCTCCTTGTGGTGTTTTGCAGTGTCCTGGTTCAGTACGTGTGTTTTTCGCGTCTGTGAGGTGCGTACATCGGCCATGTTGTTGTACAGTGCTCACATTTGTTATGGCTTGGTACGACTCGTACATGCGCAAGGCTGGGTGAGGGTGCTGGTGTAGGGTGCGTACAGGCACGGGCAGGGTGTAGGGGCCTGGGGGTACATGCCGTACATACGTGAACCAAGGGTACGGCGTGTACATGGGGGGGGCTGGGGGTACGGCGCGTACATACGGGGTGCTGGGGGTACGGTGTGTGCCCCCACCCCCGTATGGTCGGTGCGTACCCCCGGCCTCCGTATGTAGGCACCGTCCCCCAGCACATACCCCCATCCCGCTGTATGTATGCGCAGTACCCCCAGCCCCGTATGTACACGCCGTACCCCAGCACCCCCCATGTCCGTGCCGTACCCCCCCTAGGTACGGAGTGTACCACCACCCCCGTAGGCATGGAGCGTACCCCCAAACCCCCGTATGTACGGTGCGGGGGTCCACAGCGTAACTACAGGAGTGGTGGTACGCTCCGTACCTATGGGGGGGGGTACGCTCCGTACCTACGGGGTGGGGGTACGCTCCGTGCCTACGGGGGTGGTGGTACGCTCCGTACCTAGTGGGGGGGTGGGGATACGGCGCAGAGATGGGGGGGTGCTGGGGTACGGCGCATACATGGGGGGTGTGTGCTGGGGTGTGTTCAGCACGTATGCGGGCACATATTTGGACGTCTCCATAGTTGCTATGGGAGTTCGCACCGTACGGTGATTTTCCATACGGTTGTGCATTCGGATGGACGGGACGGATCGTATTTGTGCGCTCGGACTTCAGTTTCCCGATTCGTATGTAAAACTGTCCGGGGACGTGTCGGACACTTTTTACGACCCGAGGACGTGTCGGGGAATTTTCCCAATGCGATTCGTATGGATTTTTTCACATACGAATCGTACTTGCCAGTTTGTACGGGACATGTACGATTCGTACGGAAAAAAAAAATCCAGATACGATTCGTATGGGGAATGTTTGTAACGGATCGGAATCGGCACCCTGTTGTCTTTACTGTCATGCCTCATGTCTATTTTCCATTTGACTTTCATTTTAGGGGTGTAATTTCTTGCCGTTTTAACTAAATTGTTCTATATTCATGTAATCAATTTAACAGTACTGGCTAGTTCATTAATATGATTATACAACCATTATACTTTGCCTAATTTGACTTTCCAGTTTTAGTTCGTATATATGGTGTTCCAACACCTGCACGTTATCAAAGTACTTTGTAGCGTTTCAGGTCCATAATTATATGAGACCTTTGGATTTTGTCCAAGTACTTCCTAACTTTCCAATCCTAATTCATTAATATAATGATCCAACTTTGTTTACCATTTATGTCTTTGTACTTTAATGTCACATTTCTAAATATTAGACCTTCTGGAGGGCGTGGCCAACAAGGCGGCACACACAGCCGAATCTTAGCTTTGTTATTCTGCCCCACCCCCGGGGCCCTAGGGTGCTGTATCGGGACCAGAGAGGCTTCAACAACCGCAACGGTACCTGCCTGCTGTGTGCCCGGAACCGAAGTGGCTCTCTGCAGGGGCTCGGGCTGCGCGCCAGAAAGGAGGCCTGACAGGCGGAGCGATCAAGCCTACAGGTGAGCGGTGGGTGCGGAACAGAGCCGGCAGCTCTTACCGCTCGGAACGAGGAGAGCGGATTTGGCGGAGGGGCCGGCGGACCCCAGAGTGCCGGATTGTGGCGACCCGCAGCCCTCTACGAGGTGAGGCCAGGCTCTGGAGAGGTGGCTGGGCGGCAGAACGGCTGGGTGCCCGCCATTTTCTCCGATTCGCCATCTTACGGCTCCCGCGGGCTACCGGGGCATGGAGGCGGCCCGCACTTCCATCACGGAGTGCCTCTGCTGCCCCAAGGAGGAGTGAACTTTCCCACGGCTGTGGAGGTAAAGACCCCCATAGCAGTGATCGAGGCCGGGGCTCCTGGCTGGCTGGATACGGGGCTGCTGATGTGGGCCTGGCTGCGCCTGGGGGGCCGGAGGTGCTCCCTGGGCCTGGCTTTCTGGGGATCCTGGATGGAGGCAGCATATTTATTGCACATACCGGTTTCTTTTTCTTTTTTGAACTTACATTCATAATCACGTTGTCACAACCTTCAAAATCATCAATGCATAGAATTTCATCATCACTAGAACCAACATTTTCATCATTATCCTCATTCTTAATATCATTAATGCAACTAACATTTCTTTTACTGTTTTTGTTGATTCTTCTTCTGCAAGCTTTAGTGAAGTGACCAATTACCCCACAATAACTGCATTTAGATTTTATGGCCGGGCACCACTTGTCTCTAGCAGTGTGACCCTTGTATCCACACCTATAACAAGTTGGTCTAGTGTCTTCATAATCACATTTGTTATGACTAGTAATTCCTTTATTGGCATCTTTGTAACTATTCTTTTCTACACTTTTGTTGCCGGTTTTAATGGAAGATATTTTGCCTACGACACTATTATCTTCATTTTTCTTTAAGGCCATCTGCGCACATCTTTTTGACATTTCACCTTTTTAGGTCTCGACCTTGCTATCGCGTAAGCGATCGTAAAGCGAGACTATAGAAAGCGGGTTTGAAAAGTGCTCCTAAAAAGCGGATTGAATGGCTAGCACGCGCACAATCACGCGCATCGTGCCGCCATGCAATCCGCCTTTTGGGAGCACTTCAAAGGGTCCGCTCCCCCGCCCCCAAGCGCGCGCGCCACGCTCCGCCGGGCTTGTCTTGTTCTAAAGTTACCGATTTGCATTTCACTCATGCTGCTGATGGAAAGATTTCAATCTTTACAACGGGGAGGATTATTCCCAGATAATTAACTCGTCTTGGTTTCCTTGAGTCCTTGGTTTCTGTTACTTTTAACACTACGGCAGACTTTTAGGCTATGTTACTGCCTACAAAACCAATGTTAATAATGTAGGATTTATTAATTCAGCTACATGAGTCAGCGTTACAACTACGGTTTTTATTATGAAACCACACCGTATTGAAATTTACAATGTTTAAGGGTAAATTTAACATTTTGTACAAACGTGCCTTCAGCCACATTCTTACTGCTTATTTTGCTCAACATTGCTGAAGGAGCTGTTATGTGACTTATAAATCCCGGAATGGCGCTTATTGGAAAATAAAGTACAATCATTGACATTGCAACCACGTCTTTGCAGCATGTGCTCAATCTACTGAGCTACCTCACTAATGCTTGTTTATTTATTTAACCAGCTGAACCATTCTTAATTGGTCGCTCGCTATATTCAGGCTTACAGACAAATGTTGTTTTTATTTTTAAAGCACCGTACACGCTGCAGTTTTAACATGGTGAGCACACCTTTCATTTGTGCTGGGGCTCGGCAAAATCTACTTAGAAAGTCCATTCTTATCAGTTGCAATCCTCCTTCAAAAACACTGGTCTGCGAATTAGCGGCTTACTGGTAAACTTCTTTCACCATGGAGGAGTTACACGGCAGAAAATTACACAGAGTTGCTGCTCGGCGGGGATGGTATTAACGGAAGGAGGGGAGTCCGGACAGGAGTGGCGAGGGGGAAAAGCACTGACGAACGAGGGCATTGTGTAGCCCGATTAGGATACTGTACGGCTGGGTAAGCATCCTTTACCCTGTTCCTTCAAAATTCCACTTTGCCAGTCATGTACTGCGGCTTTTCTATTGGATATCGTTTTTATCGGGTGTATTATTCCAGCTGATTGAATGAAAGCAAAGTAGGATTGCAGTTCCTAGAACGCATAGGTTGTCCGATGTAAAACGAGGACTGGAATTAAGGTGTTATTGCCACCTGGATGTGGAAAACATTTCACATGAAACTTCACAGTGGTAGCGTCTTTGTGGCAATTTCGGCCTGTCGTTTTACCTTACTTTCACGCATCTTTAGTGTCTTGCTGAAGGTCAAATGAGCTCCACCACATGTGGGAATATAGACATCCGTTGAACCTAGTTATCTGTGTGGCGAGACTTGTTAATTTGACGTTTCCGAGCTTTCAAGACCTGTCTTGTGATAGTTCTGGAATTCTAACAAAGTTCTGAAACTTGCAGTCTTGAAAGCTAAATTAAATGAGCACGAAGTGCTGTTGGTTTAAAATAATGTCATACTTGCCATTAGTCCACTTGGCAGCCGTGAAATTGTACCCTGAGAGTGCTCAGTGTATCCATCATGATCCCCATTTCAGTGCATTTTTTATTTACGAGATGAACGAGTGTTGTCAGAGGGCCTTGTAACACGTTACATATTATATTTATATATTTTTTTTATATCAAATGCTTTTTGTTGATATTTACTTAGAAAAAACATTTCCTTCGAAGTGCAGCCAACACCTTCCTTTGTTGACTCTCAGTTTCTATGTTTATATAAAAAATTTTGTATTGCAACTGTGTCAGAATCTTGTGAGACATGTTCCATTTTAGAACGAAACCGTAATTTCTGGTGTCAGCTAGCGCTGAATTCCGTGTTCGCAGCATGGGTGGTGAAGGGGCGGGCGGAGGTCCAGGGGCTCTGGGTCTGCCGCTCCAGATGTTATGGTTGAATTCTGTTCCTAATGAGTTTTTCATGCTCCCCTGGGAGGGCTTGCTTTAACGTGTCCTTGTAGTCCTAGAGTACAGGGATACATAAACAGGCATTTGCAATGCTATAGGTCTTATATTTGCAACAGTTTGCACTCTTGGCATTGTAAATGACAATGTCTTTTATGTGTTGGTTTTTAACACATAAATAAAAGGCATTATCATTTACAATGCCAATAACTTAAACTCTCGCAAATGCGAGACCTAGTGCATTGAAAATGCAATAGGTCTTGCCTTTGCTTAAATTACAGCCATTTGCTTTGCTAATGGTATTGTATAGCAAAGCAAATGGCTTTAACTTAATAAAAGGCGAGGGGATGCGCTAACAGTCGGAATTCTGCCAGCACACTTACCTGTTTGTCATTGCCGTGAGGGGAACGGCCAACGAGAGTCCCTGCAGCCCCTTCCTGCACTTTCCATCCCGCCGTGAGGGCAACGGCCAGCACGAACTACTCTACCCAGCGGCCAGTGCTCACCCCAGGCGCGTGCCATTGACGTCAGCAGGCAGCGCAGGGGGAGCATAAAGCCGTGTCTGGTGCTCCGCAGCGCGGGACGCGCCCGGGCCAAGGGCGGGCCCGTTTGAGCCCGTTCGTGACCGGAAGAGGCCGGGCCCACCCCCTTTCAATTGCGAAATCCACAACCATCCTGAAGGTCAGTGAGCAGATTATTCTAATTCTAAGGCCTGCCAGTAGATTTAAAGTTTGCCGTGGGAGAAAAATACTATATACTCGCTACCGTACTGACTGTCATCTCTGTTAGAAACGCTAGCGAGCACGGACCTATCTGGCCACTACTGATTGTACCTCCACATGGGATGGTAATGCTGTAGCTTTCTTACGCCGCCACTAGAAATCTCAGGCTGCAGCTGGAGGGGGCTACAGCTTCCAGCGACCCTAGAGCCATACCGGACTGCCACCTATTATTGCGCCCGTTGGTGCAGAAAGAGGAAAGGCTCGCTTCGTGTCGCCTGGCTAAGCCCGGGGGAAGGGCAGGTTTTCTGAGGCTCCTCAGAAGTGCAGGGATCCCGGGACGGGCCAAAATAAAGGCTTAATATTAGACTGTCCTGTACACCATATACTGTGTGGTTGGCATTGATTGGGTACTGCTGAAGTATTATTGTTATGACGTTTTGACATGTTTATTATATAGTTATATATGTACATTGAGATCCTGATTTAGTGATCTGGAATAACCTGACTATATTACAGACTAATAGTTAGATAAACCTTTTTCGCATTCCTCGCATATACCCCGTACAAAATGACAACGCGGGAAACCAGAAGTAAGATCGTGACTGGGGGAAATAAGCTGACGGGAACACTCGATGATTTTATTGTACGTACCAATTCCCTGATAGATCAAGGGATAGTACTAATGGAGAGGAGGGTATCTCAAGATCTAGCCTTTGCTAAGAGATCATCGATGGGTAATATAGCCGTGGCACGCAGCCCTGAAAATATTTTACCTGAATCCCCCCCCACTGCAAGTATATGCGGAGGTACATAATAGTGTTGCTGCTGATTTGGCCCCCCACAACCTAAGTATTAGGGGTCCTGAATTATCAAATTCTGTGGAAGAAACCACGATAGGGGTACATTTGGATACTCAAACTGAGGCTGCAAAAAGAAAACCAAAAGGAAAAAGGCAGGGGGCAGTTCCAAAAAACTGTGTAAAAAATACTAAGTCAATCTCTAAGACAGTAAAGGCAAAATTAGTTAAGAAGGGTGGTACTAAAGACCCTGTGGTAAATGAAACTGGGATAGAATTTGAAAAAGAAGTCACCAGCCGTAAGAAACAGTCCCTGCCTATGATAGATGTTACTCTACCAGATGAGTCATTAGTTGATATTCTTGGTGAGAGTATTAAAGATGACAGTATAGCTGATTACGCAGATAGGGAGGATTCTATGATATATACCCTGTCAATATTAATTAAATCCTTACTTGCTCCCAAACAAGAGAGACTCTATGGTATAGAGAAGCTACTTCAGATGCTGCAGAAAGATACAAAGATACAGCAGTGCAGCCAGGAAAAAAGGGCAAATAATGAGATTATTTCGGTGGAACAACCGTCGATCTTAAATGATAAACGACTGGAAGAGAATAAAAGAACCCGTACAATTCCTCTCCCTAAACCTATACAAAATATAAATGGCTCAGTGGTGACTGCAGATGTTCTGGGATCTATTTTGGTCCCTGAAGCAACTGCACCAACTATAGTTTTTCCCTCCGTACCCACTCCTAACCAAGATAAGGTACAACAGGAGAAAACTGAAAAGCGTAGAAGTATAAATCTGCCTCCAGATGCATGGCCTTACGTAGTAGTATTAACTGGGGTCCCTGAACTGGCTCCAGATATTATGGAGCCCTTTGAAGCACTTAGAAATAAGGTGATTCACTGGTTAAACTCAAACTATCCCATACCATCAGTTTTGTCCAGTAGAATCCTAATGGTCCAAAGGGTTCCATGGGTGGGCTATAACAGAAAGAAATCACAGGGGGACTGTGTGGTTATACCTTTTGAAAATCCACAAACGGTAGACTACATCTGCCATAGCATTCCTAGGAATCAGGACTTATTGATTAAAACTAGACCCCTATCGTATTTCTATGCTCCAACTGTACAACCAGATGACAGATGGAGCTGGACTAGGAACGAAAACTGCGCAAGGGAAGGGAGGAGATATAATATGTATGGGGAGTTAAATACTACTAGGCAGGGATGGAGGGAAGATGATAACTGGACCCTCATACAGCGAAAGGTAGGAAGAAATCAAAAGGGAGGCTTGTACTATAGGGGAGATTGGCCAGGCATACAGCCTGTTCCATTCTCACTCCCATGCTATAACAGATTTAGCCCACTTGATATGATTGATTGACGCTGAGGGTCTAAAAAACACACTGAATCGTTCCCATCTGTAAACACTATTCTAAATTCATTAGCGCTCAGCCTATCTCAGGAAGACTCTGATATGACCAATGGCAATCTGTTTAACAAGTCTGTATCAGTAAGCCAAGAATTGAATAATTTGGTCAATCCGATGGTGCAAGAGTATGCTAAACAAAATAATGGATTATTTCTACATAGCAGACAAAATTCAATCCCTGAGCCATTACAAACTTTAGAAATTTTAGGTGAACCCGTAGCTGAAATAGTTGAGACTGACGGAGGTCATATTGTTACAGATGAGGTAACAATATCTAAGTACAAAGAAAATTGTACTGTGATGTTCTGGAACGTGGCAGGTCTAAAGCACAAAATTCTTAATCCTTCATGGAAGACAGCCACGGATAATATGGACATTATGGCCTTCCAAGAAACTTGGACTATAGATTCCATACACTTAACTGGCTACAAAACATATTGTACTCCTGCAGTGAGTGGGACACATGGGAGACCCAAAGGCGGCATAATTACGTACCTCTCACATTCTTTATTATGTGAGAGGGTTCGTTTTTACCAAAGCTGCAGCTTTTATCATAAAGTAGTCATAGATACTAAATCTGGGATTTGTCTTGTTGTTGTTAATTTTTATAACAACATCCCAGGTACAGCAGTTCGGGAGATTTTGAAAAGGCTAAACGAGGATCTGCAAGGGGAGATAGTTAATAAGACGAGAGAAGTAATGATTTTATGGGGGGGGGGATTTTAATTGTCATCTTTGCAAAATGGGTCAAAAGGGAATTTGTGGTTTAATGTTAGAGCAAGACATTAATCTCACACATTTTGACCACACTCTAACTGGGGACTTGTTGAACGAGATATTATTTAATTGTGATTTAGGATATATAAATGAACTGGGCATGCGCCCAACATCTTTTGTCCCGACCTTTATTGGAAGGGGTGCATCGACCACTATTGATTTTATTATTTGTTCAAATACCTCTGGATTTAGGGCTTCTAACTATAAGATTTATGAAATACCATTGAGTGATCACTACCCGCAAGTACTTGAAATCGATAGCCCATTTACAGCACGCCAACAAGATAGCTTGCAGATACAGGCAGCCCCAGATGTGCAGATGGGGAGACAGAATGGGTACTCCCTCAAGTGGAGTAAAGTGGTCCCGGACAAATTTTTAGCTAAATTGGTTAATACCTGTTCAGATAGCTTTAGAATATGTCTAGATGAAAATTCAAAGAGTGACAATATAATTGAACATTTTAACATTATAGCTGCCGCCGTTAAAGAGAGTTTAAGGGTGGCTTCCAGAAATAGGTCTAAAAATGACAGAAGATGGTTCGATAATGTATGCACTAAAGCCCTGACCGAGCTTAAACATGCTATTCACCGGGAACCCCGGAACCCTACCTTAATAAGAGACTCAAGGCACCGTTACAACTCTGCATTGCAACAAAGAAAGAATAATATAAAGAGGATGGCTTGGGAACAATTATGTGAAGCCTCACAGTCTAAAGATACATCGGCATTTTGGAGGGTGGTTAATGCGCCCCTCCTCTTTGATAATAGCAAGGCCCGCTTAGAAATTGCAATTAGTGAGGATGATTGGGTCACACATTTTTCCACCCTCTATATGAGTTCAGAACAGTTGCCACAAAAGGTTTCTACTCCCTTACGAGATAAAGGGCTGGATGTACAAAAAGTACCATCGGAGGTCCCACGGGAGAAAGGGGGGTTTCCCGAAAAAATAGTGGTTACATTGCCTGAGGTTTTATTGAGCCTAAAAGCAACAAAGGGTGGAAAAGCACCTGGCCCAGATGGGATCCCAGCTGACCTGTACAAAGCAAACAGTGATATCTGGGGTCCCATCTTGGTACAGCTTTTTAATGCAGCATTGGCAAAGGGTTTAAGCCCGTCATGGTTTACATCCATCATTGTCCCCATTTATAACAAGCATTTGCAATGCAATAGGTCTCGCATTTGCAAAAGTTTAAGCTATTGGCATTGTTCATGACAATGCCTTTTTTTAAAATCTATTTTATAAAACAAACACAAATAAATGCAATTATCATTTACAATGCCAATAGCTAGTGTTGCATTATTATTAGCAATGCCAACTGCTCACACTTTTATATTGCGAGACCTATTGCATTGGGGGCCGGGGGAGAATCACAAACAAAGAGTAAATACACTTGGTGCATAACACTATTTGCATATTGAATTCTTCACCTCACACCTGCATTACATACCCAAGTCAGGATGTGTTGCCTCTTTTAACAGTGCATGCTTTTTTGTATCCCTTGACAGCGCTCGACAGCATGAGACAGTCCTTACCATCCCATTAGGTTTTTTTTTGGATAATTTTTGACGTCTTACACCAAGAATGCAGTCGTGATCTTACAAAGACTTTGGAGACAATGTTTGTTTCGTAGAGTGTCTATCTCTAAAGTGCTAACACTCTTTCACCTTGTGTCAGCACTTTCAACCCAGACCTACTGGCATTCTAAAGGCATATTCTCATTTTTGATTGGGTACTTGCTGTAGGTGGCAACTATAAAGACAATTTATTGGAGACAAAATGGTATATCTGCTCATTGCTTATAGGATATCACAGCCAGAGCCTGCCCAGTACCTCTTTGTTGCATTAAAACTCTCTTTCCTCTGATAAGTGTTGATGTTTACAAGATTTCTCCTTCTATTTAAAGGGGTTTTCAGTGTGCCAATGGAGTTATTTTTTAAATCTACTTTTATGTTTCTCTCCTACCTTTTGGTGTGCGGTTATAGTTTGTCACATTTTTTTATTTTCCTTTTGTGTGAACCTAAGATTTGCCTGTTTTACATTTCTTTTCAGGTTGGTACATCCTTAGTTGAGAATAATTTTATATGTGGAATGCTCCACTGGGAATAGTTGTGAACATCCACAAAATTTCGACCTGTTATTTACACTTCAAGGTCCACTTATCTGCCCTTATCCTGGAAACACCAGTTTCCCCATCCTTAATCCTCAATTCACAGTGCTGTAAAAATCTAGTGCTTAATTTGTGCTGGGTTTTCTAGCGAGCGTGTGTTCTTTCATCAATGCACTCTGACCAAAAGCAAGAAAGAAAGGGACAATCAAGAGGAAACCAAAGCATAGGAAGCAATCAAAGATATAAAGAATGGATAAAAACCTGCAAGTGACATTAAGAGCCAGGAGGCGTAGGGTCAAAGAAAGAGTCATTGAAACCATGAAGTGCAATCTGGACTAGGCAGGCTTGGTGTACTGCAACTGCAGCCTTCAGCAGCATCAGCAGCGCGCTCTGAAGAAAAACTTTGCGCCTCTGGACTTGCGTGTTTTTGGTTAAGTAAACACTGCGTAAAATCGAGCATACTCTCGGTTTTCCTCCACTGGAAGAGCACTTTACCATCTTAAACTTCATTTTAGATCACAAATTACTACTAGCCCCAAGTTATGCTTCGGTGCACTGAACCCTCACAAGAAGGCAGCTTTTCCAAGCACTATTATTAATTACACTGTATATATTGCTCCGAGTTCCTATAAAGTCTATTGAGGATCTGAGTAAAGAAAAAAAGTGTCATTATTTAATAAGTAATGAAGAATTCAATGACGTTGCATACGAGTCACAGAGAGGATTTGTTACACAGGAGTCCAACGGGACAATTGCTGCATTCTAGCAGTCAATGGAACAGGCATCAATTTTGCTTTAAAATGAACTGTATAAAAATGTACTTTTTTTTAAAGGGGCAATGCACAAAAATAGAACATTTCAAGCTTGGACATCCACAAGCGATGATCTAACTCCCACCACAGACAATACCAAGACAGCAGCGACATATGCCTTTCGTCTCATCGACGTAAAGCCCGGACTTCTGTTCCAAGACAAAATTAAGTAACAGAGGTCTCCTCCTTAGAGACTTTCAAAGAAGATGCACTAGCCAGTGGGACGTTTTAGAATATCGCCCCCACCTATTGGCTAAAGTAACTTTCAACCAATCCTCTTCATTCAATAAATAGAAACTAAGCATGCTGGGACCTATACGTCCTAGCATGCTTAGTGATGTCAGATGAACACCACGGCTAGATAAAACTCGCACAGGTGACATTTGGCCACTCACTGCGGTAATCTGTGTATGATTCCAGGGTAAAATCACTCAATTGGTTAATGCACTGGTCATATAAATGGAAGAGGTAATACTACAAGTCCCAGCATTCTTAGTACAGCGGTCTGAGAACTAAAACCCGCTGAAAGTCATCGGTGTCACATGAAGCTAGCTGACAGCTAGGAGCTCATAGTTTTACTCAAGAAAATGTTGCCAAGTAAGATGTGCCAAAGTGGACCTGACGAAGGGTGCAGTTCAAAATAAACTTTGCAAAAAGGCCCGGGTACTGATGGACTGTGCCAGAGAGACTGAGAAGCGGCCTCTGAAAGGCCTGTCGGGCTGGGGCAGGGAGCCTCCGCCAGATGTCTTTCTCCAACCTCGTCCCTAAAGCCCTCGTGTAACCGGCACACAGCTGGTGACAACTCTCCCAGAACGACCTCGCCCGTGCTAGGCCTGGGCGATATTCTATTTGCGCTAGCGAAATTCTCAAATTTCATCCTTCGCGAAATTTGCTGATTTTCGTGATTGGCAATTTCATGTCATTGTTGCCCATTAGATATTGCTCTGACCAGAAAGTGTCTCAGCAGAGTCATTTTTTGCTGCAAATTAGATTTTTTCATGTGAGCTGCACACTCACGTAAAACCAGCCACACGAGATTTGGGCAAGCCACATGGCATATGTAGGGCACCAGGGCACTTCGGAGCCTGGCAGGCCCGAAGCCAACTCTCGGCCGTCCTGTGACGCCAGGCTGCCCAGAGCAAGTGACAGGAAGGGGCAGGACAATAGAAAGAGACACGTGGTTGTAGAGCCAAGGATGGGCCCTATCCACATAAGATATGATGCGGGTGGGAGGGCCAATGCAATGAACGATGTAAATTAAGAGATATAGGTAAGGGGGCGAAGGAGAGGGGGTGGGGGGCTAGATAGAGACCGAGTAGTTCAAATGTCAAAAAAGAAACCCCCTAAACATTTTTCTCCGTCACTCTGTGACCTGTTTATTTGATGCCTCTTTCCTGCAGACCCCCTTTCATTTACGTTCAGAGGGTGTGAGAGTGTCAGCACCGGAGAGAGACAGCTGCAGGACAAGGAAGAGTGAGCAGGGAGTGTGGCATAGGCAGAGACACGAGACTGCTTTCAGTAGAGTCAGATAAAGAAACATTATTGAGTCGAGACATATTCAAAGAGATGATTGACAGAGGGGGTAGAAGGAGAGAGAGAGTATCTTAAAAGAAAACCGCCAAAGAGACAGACTAGTCAAGGGAGAGTGGATAAAGAGCGATGGAAATAACGGCAGGTGCTGATGAAAAAGACGGCAGGCCAGATCAGTACAAATAGATAGCGAAAGAAGAATGGAAAGAGCTGGATAGATACAAAGCGTAAGAGACAGAGTGGTGAGCAAAGTGAGTGACAGAATAAGCAACAGAGGGAGACGGAAAGAGCCGAAAACACATAATTGTATGCGAGAAAAGGGGGGTGGGGGGAATAAAAAGACGGGAGAGAACATATAGTGCCCACTACAAGTTAGAGATGCCTTTCTCATTTGCATAATATAGTCTGCGTGCTCGCCTAGGTTTTTAGTCCGAGGTCATTTACCATATTAAACTCTCATTGCATTTAGATACTCTTGACAGTTATACCGAGGACGAAAGTAATGGCTGTATGCAAAACGAAAGTAATAGCGATCGCGATCAAACCGAAAGTGATCACGATCGCTTGGACGGGAGCGCTGTGTGGCAAGCACGTGAGTGGTGCGCGCGCAGCAGTGATTGGCGGCTGCGCGCGTGCACGCTCACGTGCACTGAAGCTTTAGGCCACAGGCAGCACTTGAAAATTCCTGACTACAAAATGTCTCTCCGAGCCAGCGCATGCGCTGGGCTCCGCGAGACCTAAAAATGGATGGGGAGCAATGAGGAAAGCAAATGACAAACTAGGCGTGGGTGGTAACAGTGCAGAGGGGCAGGGATTTGGAGAGGAAGCAGCACATAAGGCAAAGAGCAAGACAGCACAAGCACTCATATGGAGTGCTGAATGAAAAAGAAAAAAAGTAGCTCCCTAAATGTGAGCAGTAGAAGGATACAAGTCATCCAATCAAGAGAATTGTAAAAAAAAACTATGCTTCATGGGAGTAACAAATACAAGAAGAGGAAGCAAACAATATTGACAAGAAAGTCAAACATTAGCATGAAATGGGCTAACCAAAACCCATTGTAAGTACTGTATGGTTCACAATAGGTCTTGACAACAAACTATTTGTAGGAAAGACCTAAAGAGGAGACATAAATCTCTGACTAGAACTCAATCGTCGAACTACCCAATATCAAAACCAGTTGGATATGAAACCCACCAACATATAGGCAAACAATCTCCATTCAAATGTCTTTCATGCTGTGTTTTCTAAAATGTTCATGTTGAATACCCTGGAAGCACGGGGTGAGGGATATTATACTATACATCCAGAAAGGCCTAGTTGTGGTCAGTTTGGTGAGTGTGGAATTTGTTTGTGTGTGTGGTCCTGTGAGTGGCTATGGAAGTGTGCAATGTGTGTGTAGGTGTGTGAACAAATATTTATGTTATGTATAAATCTGGATGGCTGCAAGTGTATGTGTGTTTTAAGAATTGTGTTTGCATGTTTATGTATGTGTGGTCTCAGCCGGGGTGAAATTTAAATTATGCTACTGTAATTCATGTAATTTGGGAAATTTTGCATTATGCTTCTGACGTGAAATTCTCAAAATGAAGCCATTACACTTTGTTGTGTAAATATGCCGTTATTGACAGTAAATTATAGCAAAGTGCAGGAACAACGCAAACCGTCAGAGCATGAGACGCTATTGTTTGCGGCAAATGTGGTTTTTGCGCTATTTTTTAAAATGAAATGAGTCCTCATGTCAAAAATTGGCATACAAGCGCATTTCACTCTGAGATATCGAGCTAGTTGGCAGATGAGTATACCACTGGTGTGGGCATGTGTATGTTTTTTTTATGTTTGTAAATGTAAGTAGGTTTATGTGTGCGTATCTAGGTGGTTGTAAGTGGGCACGACTGTGCATTTGAGTGTATCTTTATGTATAGCAGGATGGAGCAAAGGCTCAATTCATAGACAAGATTCTGGATGTAGCAGCCATGTAGAAACAGACGTGCCACCATTTAACACACTGTACAGTGTGCGAGAGGCCACTGTATGCCCAGGCCCTACAGTTCACAATCCTTGACTGATAGATTCCAGCATAGATGTGCACATGTTTTCTGAACTCATTTAGGGGCGTGACGCTAAACAGTGCAACAGGTGCAGAAGCACCAGGGCCAGGGATCCGAGGGGCCCTGTGAACTCCAATGATGGCCATATGCCACAATGTAATGAAGAGATTGAAAGGCCATTTTGCATGACTGGACTAGGGACCTTAGCATGTTTGTTACACCACTGGGCTCGATGCCTGTGCTGCACACACATGTCCAAACCAGCACCCGTTTAGCACCAGGCATCTGTGCTCTCCATGACTCAGTTGTCATGCGTACCTAGACTTTGGCTTTTGCTGATTTCGAGAAACAGCATGTCAAACAATTCCAAAATCCAGTAACAAACATAAGCACAGCTTTAAATGCAATTAATATCAGCTCAGCGCTGGCACATGCAGAAGAAGGGATGGCTACTTATATAATGGTGGGTTTAAATGATTGGTAGATCGAACAAATGTGGCTCCTCGTGGGTCGGGCCTTTGCCTTCCTTGCCCTCAGACAGGGCATTTATTACAATTACATATTAGCTGCAGTAGGCAACATTTTAGCTGTGGCCCAGCGCCCAGCTTCCTTTGAAAGAACAAGTGTTCTGGGAAAAGTGCTTTGTGTTATACAGATGCGTCAGTGTCAGACAGGTATCTAACCGCATTGCATGCTGGGTTCAGCCCATCGCGAGGCCTGCCCTGCAAAAGCTTAAAAAGCCTTCTTGTGCATTCAGTTCACAATGAGCACACACGGTTTTGCGAGAGAGGGGACATGTTTATCTATGTTCACTGCGGGAATATGAAGTCCGCACCTTTTATTGGCGTGTTCTCTGACATTTAAGCGTGCCATCGCAGGTCCTACTTTGAAGGTGGTCACGCAAGTGAGACATTATTTGGGGTTCTTACGTGATTCTGCAAGCAGTCTCTCTGCTATGAAAATTGGAACTCTTGTGCTGTGCCCGAGTCAATTGCACAACACAAAATTCGAGATGATTTCGTGAGAAAATGTATTTATTTAGTAAATGCACCAAAACTGTGATTTGACTGTAGTGATTTCAGTGTCAAAAATACTTTCTTTTGTGAACGTGGTGGACGGTTGCCCACTCCCATCACGTGGCGTGAAATTAAACAACCACATCTAAGTCGGTGCCTGGGACCAATAGGGGCTTAAATCAACAACACACTGAATGCCTTCTCACGAGAAGGCCTGCTTCCTGAAAATAAAACGCTGCCCTGGTAAGCACGTGGCACCCTTCAAACCAAGCTGCAGTCGCTGCCAGAGTACCTGCTGCAAAGTAAGGTGGGGGCGAGGAGCTCAGCTCTGCACTGCAGTCTTCCCATTGTGTGATCTTTGGCCGTGAGCCTTGTGCTCGGCTGGCGCCTCGGGCTTGTTTACTACGGGAACACATGGGAATGCAAAGCCATTAATCAAGCAGGGTGGCTCTGTCTCCCTTCACGCCCAGGGAGGAGGGAGATGCAAGCAAAGCATCAAAGGGCTGGGTGAGAAGGGAGGGGGGAATGCAAGGGTCCAAGCTGCGAAAGTGAAAGTAATCGAGCAGAGCATCAAAGGGCTGGGTGAGAAGGGAGGGGGGAATGGAATGAGCAGAGGAGCAGCTGTGCACGTGCATGTGATCTCGTGCACTCAAGGTTTAGGCCAGCCAAAAGACTGGGTAGCACTTTGAAAAACTCACATATAAAATGTCTCTTCGAGCCTTTGGCTCACGAGACCTAAAAAGGGAGACAGACAAAACTGCGCATGTTACAGGCCAATATCCTTACTCGATTCATCTATAAAAATCCTTGGCAGAGTGATTTTAGCTAAACTACAAAACTGGGCGGAGGATAATGGGGTAATAAGTGACCTACAGTTTGGTTTTCAAAGGGGCATAGGGACTATAGAGCAGTGCTTAAATTTATTTTTTGTTCAGCAGAAGTATATCTCGATAAAGAAAGAGCGCATATACTTCGCCTTTGTCGATCTTACTTCAGCTTTTGACTGCGTGTCTCACGATAAATTATGGAAATTGATGCAAAGGATGGGCGTGGATGATTCGATTCTCTGTTTTCTAAAGGAGCTGTATTCTGGGGCTACAGCCACTGTCCGCTATGGAAAAGGGGGGGAATGTAGTAGATCTTTTGGGATAGGGCGTGGAGTGCGCCAGGGATGTGTCCTGGTGCCTTTCCTATTCCTGATATACATAAATGGGTTAGAAGATCGTCTACTGCAGGAGGGCAGGGATATGCCTGCTGTTGGTAATAGGCGTATCCCTGCGCTCCTGTATGCGGACGACGCCGTTTTAATGGCGCGAACACCAAATGCCCTCCAAAATTTAATTACATGCTTCAATAAGTTTATGTACAGTTTGGATTTAAAAATCAACTGTAGTAAAACTTATACCATGAATTGCGGAACACGTTCTAAGAAGAAGATGAAATCTATTTTAATAAATAACATTTCTGTAGAAAACACGCCCGCCTTTTCTTATTTAGGCATCTTATTCCATGAGACTGGCTCATGGACAAACGCGATTAGGGCAAGAACTCTCTTGTTCTCAAAAACAATAATGGCCTTGAAGAGTTTCATACAGAAACTGGGAAAGAAGCCCTTCAGGGAAATTTTAACTGTTTATAATGCAACGTGTATATCGGTGGCCGTGTATGGAGCAGGACTTTGGGGGTATGCTAATATAAATGCTATCCAATTGATTGAAAACAAGTTTATGCGGTACATGCTGTCCGTACCCGATAGCATTGCGACCCTCAACTGCCACGAGGAGCTGGGACAGCCGTATATTTCAGATATAATCAGAACTCAGCCCATCCTACTATGGCACAGGGTTTGGACTGTCAATGAGTGTGTTGTAAATCGTGCCATACTCCAGGATGTGTTACAACTTGATCATGTAAATGCCTTTAAGTGGCTAAATTATGTGAAGTCCTTTTTGATCGAAATATATTGTCAACAATATTTTGAGGACCCACTCTCAATGGTCCACATCTCTAGAAAATCACTGAAAAAAACCTGTATGGAACATCTCAGGGAGAAAAGAATACGTGAGGAAAAAAAGAAACAAACAGTGTGTTCCCACCAGTTGATATTAAGTGGTGCAAAATTACAACCATACTTATGTCTTTCTATGGAAACTCATGACAGATTTTGCCTTATACGTTTCAGATTTAACATTCTTTTTAGACTTTTAACTTTCCCAGAAATGAATTCTTGGTCTAATGATTTGTGTTTATGCCCATGTGATGAATTATCTTCGCAATCTGATATTCATGTGCTGTTTTTCTGCAGATTTTACATTATGCCCCGTAGGAAATTTATCATCCCAATTCTTAAAGAGATGAAGATAAATAGATGCCTCCCACTGTTTTTAGAATTGCGAAGAATGGACACTGTATTTATTGTTGCTTCCTTGACAGAATTTTTAAAAAATGTTTTTAGATTGCGTAAATCAATGGATGGATAATTTGCTCTTGCACTTCTCCCCTGCAATAATAACTATGTATTGAATTATTTTAATTGTATTTGTATTCTTGCTGCTTTTATGGTTATTGTTTTTTAACCGAATAAAGTATTTTTTATTGATTGATTGATTGAATAAAAGGCGAGACCTATTGCATTTTCAATGCTTGTTTGACAATAGGAATGATTTCATTCAGGGGAGAATACCCGCAGACCCATCATTTTTCTTGTATAGCACTGTTATTAGAATGCATTACTCGTTGATCTCTAATGAAACTGTCATGTAAGTTTTCAAATTGACAGTTAATAGAAAGTTTTTTCAACGCAGAAACATAATCTTCCACAGATTAATTTTTTTGTTGTTTGCGTTGAAAAAATTCATACCTGTTAATTCCCACGCATACAGTGGGTTGATAGTAAGCATCCAAATCATGTAAAGCATCTAAGAATACATTAGAATTTTCACTAGCTCTAGTCTTTTTTTCCATTTGGTAATAAATTATTGACCCTTCAGGTCCTAAACTGTGTAAGAGCATTTTCTTCTTTCTAGAAGGTGTGAATTCGTCTTAATTTTCTTCTTCTAAAGAAGAGATATAGTTTAAAAAGTATTCCTTCCAATCTAGCCATTTTAAAGCTGGTTCACCAGGACGAGTCAGAAATGGAACTGGAAGTCCAAGTCCACATCCTTGGTTTGCCATTTTAATTTGCAGTAATAGATTGCGTGCAAGAAAATATTATAAGTGCTGGATTGCCTATACTTTCAGATGAATTGTGCACATTTAGGTGCCGATTCCGATCCTGGAAAAATTTTCCCCGTACGAATCGTATCCGGAGGAAGTACCGTACAAACTGGCAAGTACGATTCGCATGGGAAAAAGTCCATACGAATCCCATTGGGAAAATTCCCCCACACGTCCTCGGGTCGGAAAAAGTGTCCGACACATCCCTGGACGATTTACCGTACGAATCGGAAAAATGAAGTCCGACCGCGCAAGTACGATCAGTCCCGTCCTTACGATTTTACAACCGTATGGAAGAAACACCGTCCGCACCGAACTCCCATAGCAACCATTAAGACATGTGCCCGCATACGCGCCGAACCCCCCCCCGGCCCCCGCATGTACGCGCCGAACCCCCCCAGCCCCCGCATGTACACCCCGAACCCACCCCAGCCCCCGCATGTACGCGCCAAACCCCCCCCCAGCCCCCGCATGTACGCACCGTACCCCCACCCGTGTATGTACACCAGTGTAGGTATGCACCGTACCCCCACCCGTGTATGTACACCCATGTACGTACGGACCGTACCCCCACCCGTGTATGTACACCCGTGTACGTACGCACCGTACCCCCACCCGTGTATGTACACCAGTGTAGGTACGCACCGTACCCCCACCCGTGTATGTACACCCGTGTACGTACGGACCGTACCTACACTGGTGTACATACACGGGTGGGGGTACGGTCCGTACCTACACTGGTGTACATACACGGGTGGGGGTACGGTGCGTTGGTACACGGGTGTACATACACGGGTGGGGGTACGGTCCGTACCTACACGGGTGTACATACACGGGTGGGGGTACGGTCCGTACCTACACTGGTGTACATACACGGGTGGGGGTACGGTGCGTACGTACACGGGTGTACATACACGGGTGGGGGTTCGGCGCGTACATGCAGGGGCTGGGGGGGGTTCGGGGCGTACATGCGGGGGCTGGGGGGGGTTCGGCGCGTACATGCGGGGGCTGGGGGGGTTCAGCGCGTACATGCGGGGGCTGGGGGGGGGTTCGGGGCGTACATGCGGGGGCTGGGGGGGGTTCGGCGCCTACATGCGGGGGCTGGGGGCGGTTTGGCGCGTACATGCGGGGCTGGGGGGGTTCGGGGCGTACATGCGGGGGCTGGGGGGGGGTACGGCGCGTACCGGGCCCCCTATTCCGCTGGCAACGCGGCGTACTTAGCTTTTCCGGCACTTTTTGGGTGCCGTAAAAATATTGCCGTCCGGACTGCTGTCGGTTCGAATCGTACTTCCTGGTTCGTGAAACGCAGCCGGAATGCGTCCCGACGTCACGTCGGCGCTTTCCCGGATCACATTTGTTTGGATATTTTCGGCGGTCGGTGTTTTTTACGGTTCGTACGGAAATGGTGTTTCCGTGCGAATCGTACTTGCATGTTTGTAATTTTTTTTTTCCCGGGTACGAGTTGGACGGAGAAAACACTCCGACCGACGGTTCGTACCGGGTTTCTCCAGGATCCGAATCGGCACCATAATATGCATAAAAGGATAATGTACTTAGAAAATGTAATCTCTCAATTACTCCTATTATGGAGATAGGAACAAGGTGGCAAATGTGTAAATTATTTAACTCTTGGCCAGGTATTCACAAAGGAAATAACATGCAATTTAAGGTGTGCATGTCACCGTAAGCATAGTCTTTTTGTTTGCTGAGTAACAGAGAGACTAAATAAAATCAAGGTTAGTCTCACGTTTATGCGTTTATGGTTAGTCACAGAGCCAATGTGTCATCAGAGTTCAGGCACACACAAAACATATTTAGAGGCATGCCACCTGTACCGCTAGATATAGATGAGCTGACGTATCTTTTCGTACATCCTGCTTGTCCGGTATTCTCGTGCGTGTATTTCCTTGTAAATAGAAGGAATTCAAGATGGCGGCTCCGTAAGGTCACGTTGCGTGACCTTACGCGATGACACGATGCGTGTTGACGTTGACGTTCCTTCGTCGGTGAAGATGTTGAGGTTATCAGGAGCCACGATCCACATGAGATGCGAGAGGACAACTGGAACTGGAACTGCTTCACACGAACGCCCTCCTCGCTCACACTCGCCGACGCCCACAAGCTGAACCACTGGGGCTGGAACATCCCTGTCTTCAAAGGATGCAGTTACAACGTCAACTGTAAATTATCACGGTGAGCAGGATCGTAATTTCCCAAAATGTTTAACGCAAATACCATCCACTCGATTCACACGTTGCAAACTTTTTTCTTTGTGGACCTGTTTCAAGTTCCCCAACACAATCTTCGTTGAAAGTTCTATTGGGTATAATGATTAAATATTGGCTCCACAAGGCAGTAGTACCTTCCTTGATTGAGCGGTCTTTTTCTGCTTACTCCATTGGACAGATCCGCTCATGTAGGGTTTCAAAATTCCTCTTTCCTTCTCGCTATGATTTCCATCAGCAATTTGTTGAAAATCTCCATATAAAATCCAAAGGAAGGGATCCTTTCCAAGAGTTCTTGATCTGGGTTCTAATCCCAATCCCAAATCGCCATTTTGTAGTAAAGATCCAAAGAAGGTTTAACAAGTAAAGTAGTTTATTGGAGTAAGCAGGTACATCCTTCCTTGACAGGTTCCCTCTGTAACTGAATGCCTACCACAACGATCTAGAACATTGATGGTCATATAGCAACAGTAACTATGGCAATGTACATGTGAAGACCAACATACCACACAGTGGCTGCCTGCCCGGGTGGGCCAGGTGGCTGGTTGGACCCGGTTGGAGCTCTGGGGGGGAGCCCCACCACTACAGAGCACTGCATATAGGCGGGTAAGCACGACCTTGGGGACAGCCCAGAGACACAGATTGGCTTGAATGCTGACCCCCGCCCATGACAGTACAGGCCCTAGTGGAGGAACGGTGGGGCGCTTGGGGACACACGAGGTACTGTCTTCTCTGCGACGTGCGCTCCTTGTCCTGGGTGCGAAGCCTCGGACAGTCAAGCAGTTGGGCCGCTCGATTCTAGCCCACCCCATACGGCCCAGTTATGACAGACCTGCTGACAAACGCCCACAAGCAAATGGAGGGGGATTGCTTCGCCGCCGGAGACCTGTACTGTCCATTGTACCATGGCGGTCAGTCGAGGAGAGGTAGGCCCTCATCATAACCCAGAAGCGGGTGGGGCTCGGAGGCTGACCCCCGTGCCATGGTGGTGGCACGCAATGAAAGGGATAAGACGCTGAAAGACATGCTCCTGAAACAGGAGGGGACCACACCCTCCACTAGCGACAAGCGAGAGTGAACATTGGAGGCGGAGGATGGCACAGCCACCAAAACTTTTATGCTGGAACTATTCGCCGCGATGAAGGACAAAATTCAGGAACTTAAGGGCCCGCTTTCTTCCGACCGACACGAAGTGCGGAGGGACCTGGACGAGGTGGGAGAACGCGTAGCCACACTGGAGGAGCATGGGCTCAGTCGAGAAGAGGAACTCCACCAGCTGCAACAAGACATGCTGTGCCTCCAAGAACAACACCTCGATCTCCAGGCACATGCCGAAGATTTGGAGAACCGTTCCCGGCGGAATAACACACGGATTAGGGTTGTGTCGTGGCGAGAAGAAGGGGACGACCTCCAAGCCTACCTCGGGGCTCTGTTTCAGCAGATACTGGGAGAGGACGGCCCAAGCGACATCCGGATGGACTGGGCGCACTGGGTGGGTCTCCAACGGGGATCCGGGGCTCCTCCTCCGGACATCCTAGTGTGCGTTCATAACTTTCAGCTGAAAGAACAAATAATACATAGAGCACGAGAGGCCCAGCAGGTTCAGTTCAGGGGACAGGCGCTTTCCATCTTCCAGGACCTGGCGGCCTCCACACTGGCTAAGCGACATGACTTTAAGGTGGTCACCTCCCATCTGCGCGAGAACAGCATCCCCTACTCCTGGGGTCATCCCTTCCGCATTGTCTTCAAATACCAAGGGAAGCTGCACCAGATCCCCTCGTTAACGACGGCCCTCAAGGTCCTCAGCCTCGACAACACCTCGACATTGGAGAAGACAAAGAAGCCTAAAGAGCGGGGCCATTGCCGAGCGCCATGATGGCAGAGAGTGGGCAAGACGGCTGCCGCTTTGAAACCGGACCAGGCTACAATGACCAAGGAGACGGAGGCGGTCCTCTCCTCCCTTTCACAGCCTTTGGACCCTCCGGCTACCCCCTGAGTGAAGCATTTGTACTGCACCGGGGTGGGTAGTATGATGGGCATCTAAGAATACATTAGAATTTTCACTAGGTCTAGTCTTTTTTTCCATTTGGTAATAAATTATTGACCCTTCAGGTCCTAAACTGTGTAAGAGCATTTTCTTCTTTCTAGAAGGTGTGAATTCGTCTTAATTTTCTTCTTCTAAAGAAGAGATATAGTTTAAAAAGTATTCCTTCCAATCTAGCCATTTTAAAGCTGGTTCACCAGGACGAGTCAGAAATGGAACTGGAAGTCCAAGTCCACATCCTTGGTTTGCCATTTTAATTTGCAGTAATAGATTGCGTGCAAGAAAATATTATAAGTGCTGGATTGCCTATACTTTCAGATGAATTGTGCACATTTAGGTGCCGATTCCGATCCTGGAAAAATTTTCCCCGTACGAATCGTATCCGGAGGAAGTACCGTACAAACTGGCAAGTACGATTCGCATGGGAAAAAGTCCATACGAATCCCATTGGGAAAATTCCCCCACACGTCCTCGGGTCGGAAAAAGTGTCCGACACATCCCCGGACGATTTACCGTACGAATCGGAAAAATGAAGTCCGACCGCGCAAGTACGATCAGTCCCGTCCTTACGATTTTACAACCGTATGGAAGAAACACCGTCCGCACCGAACTCCCATAGCAACCATTAAGACATGTGCCCGCATACGCGCCGAACCCCCCCCCGGCCCCCGCATGTATGCGCCGAACCCCCCCAGCCCCCGCATGTACACCCCGAACCCCCCCCAGCCCCCGCATGTACGCGCCAAACCCCCCCCAGCCCCCGCATGTACGCACCGTACCCCCACCCGTGTATGTACACCCGTGTAGGTACGGACCGTACCCCCACCCGTGTATGTACACCCGTGTACGTACGCACCGTACCCCCACCCGTGTATGTACACCAGTGTAGGTACGCACCGTACCCCCACCCGTGTATGTACACCCGTGTACGTACGGACCGTACCTACACTGGTGTACATACACGGGTGGGGGTACGGTCCGTACCTACACTGGTGTACATACACGGGTGGGGGTACGGTGCGTTGGTACACGGGTGTACATACACGGGTGGGGGTACGGTCCGTACCTACACGGGTGTACATACACGGGTGGGGGTACGGTCCGTACCTACACTGGTGTACATACACGGGTGGGGGTACGGTGCGTACGTACACGGGTGTACATACACGGGTGGGGGTTCGGCGCGTACATGCAGGGGCTGGGGGGGGTTCGGGGCGTACATGCGGGGGCTGGGGGGGGGTTCGGCGCGTACATGCGGGGGCTGGGGGGGTTCAGCGCGTACATGCGGGGGCTGGGGGGGGTTCGGGGCGTACATGCGGGGGCTGGGGGGGGTTCGGCGCGTACATGCGGGGGCTGGGGGCGGTTTGGCGCGTACATGCGGGGCTGGGGGGGTTCGGGGCGTACATGCAGGGGCTGGGGGGGGGTACGGCGCGTACCGGGCCCCCTATTCCGCTGGCAACGCGGCGTACTTAGCTTTTCCAGCACTTTTTGGGTGCCGTAAAAATATTGCCGTCCGGACTGCTGTCGGTTCGAATCGTACTTCCTGGTTCGTGAAACGCAGCCGGAATGCGTCCCGACGTCACGTCGGCGCTTTCCCGGATCACATTTGTTTGGATATTTTCGGCGGTCGGTGTTTTTTACGGTTCGTACGGAAATGGTGTTTCCGTGCGAATCGTACTTGCATGTTTGTAATTTTTTTTTTCCCGGGTACGAGTTGGATGGAGAAAACACTCCGACCGACGGTTCGTACCGGGTTTCTCCAGGATCCGAATCGGCACCATAATATGCATAAAAGGATAATGTACTTAGAAAATGTAATCTCTCAATTACTCCTATTATGGAGATAGGAACAAGGTGGCAAATGTGTAAAGTATTTAACTCTTGGCCAGGTATTCACAAAGGAAATAACATGCAATTTAAGGTGTGCATGTCACCGTAAGCATAGTCTTTTTGTTTGCTGAGTAACAGAGAGACTAAATAAAATCAAGGTTAGTCTCACGTTTATGCGTTTATGGTTAGTCACAGAGCCAATGTGTCATCAGAGTTCAGGCACACACAAAACATATTTAGAGGCATGCCACCTGTACCGCTAGATATAGATGAGCTGACTTATCTTTTCGTACATCCTGCTTGTCCGGTATTCTCGTGCGTGTATTTCCTTGTAAATAGAAGGAATTCAAGATGGCGGCTCCGTAAGGTCACGTTGCGTGACCTTACGCGATGACACGATGCGTGTTGACGTTGACGTTCCTTCGTCGGTGAAGATGTTGAGGTTATCAGGAGCCACGATCCACATGAGATGCGAGAGGACAACTGGAACTGGAACTGCTTCACACGAACGCCCTCCTCGCTCACACTCGCCGACGCCCACAAGCTGAACCACTGGGGCTGGAACATCCCTGTCTTCAAAGGATGCAGTTACAACGTCAACTGTAAATTATCACGGTGAGCAGGATCGTAATTTCCCAAAATGTTTAACGCAAATACCATCCACTCGATTCACACGTTGCAAACTTTTTTCTTTGTGGACCTGTTTCAAGTTCCCCAACACAATCTTCGTTGAAAGTTCTATTGGGTATAATGATTAAATATTGGCTCCACAAGGCAGTAGTACCTTCCTTGATTGAGCGGTCTTTTTCTGCTTACTCCATTGGACAGATCCGCTCATGTAGGGTTTCAAAATTCCTCTTTCCTTCTCGCTATGATTTCCATCAGCAATTTGTTGAAAATCTCCATATAAAATCCAAAGGAAGGGATCCTTTCCAAGAGTTCTTGATCTGGGTTCTAATCCCAATCCCAAATCGCCATTTTGTAGTAAAGATCCAAAGAAGGTTTAACAAGTAAAGTAGTTTATTGGAGTAAGCAGGTACATCCTTCCTTGACAGGTTCCCTCTGTAACTGAATGCCTACCACAACGATCTAGAACATTGATGGTCATATAGCAACAGTAACTATGGCAATGTACATGTGAAGACCAACATACCACACAGTGGCTGCCTGCCCGGGTGGGCCAGGTGGCTGGTTGGACCCGGTTGGAGCTCTGGGGGGGAGCCCCACCACTACAGAGCACTGCATATAGGCGGGTAAGCACGACCTTGGGGACAGCCCAGAGACACAGATTGGCTTGAATGCTGACCCCCGCCCATGACAGTACAGGCCCTAGTGGAGGAACGGTGGGGCGCTTGGGGACACACGAGGTACTGTCTTCTCTGCGACGTGCGCTCCTTGTCCTGGGTGCGAAGCCTCGGACAGTCAAGCAGTTGGGCCGCTCGATTCTAGCCCACCCCATACGGCCCAGTTATGACAGACCTGCTGACAAACGCCCACAAGCAAATGGAGGGGGATTGCTTCGCCGCCGGAGACCTGTACTGTCCATTGTACCATGGCGGTCAGTCGAGGAGAGGTAGGCCCTCATCATAACCCAGAAGCGGGTGGGGCTCGGAGGCTGACCCCCGTGCCATGGTGGTGGCACGCAATGAAAGGGATAAGACGCTGAAAGACATGCTCCTGAAACAGGAGGGGACCACACCCTCCACTAGCGACAAGCGAGAGTGAACATTGGAGGCGGAGGATGGCACAGCCACCAAAACTTTTATGCTGGAACTATTCGCCGCGATGAAGGACAAAATTCAGGAACTTAAGGGCCCGCTTTCTTCCGACCGACACGAAGTGCGGAGGGACCTGGACGAGGTGGGAGAACGCGTAGCCACACTGGAGGAGCATGGGCTCAGTCGAGAAGAGGAACTCCACCAGCTGCAACAAGACATGCTGTGCCTCCAAGAACAACACCTCGATCTCCAGGCACATGCCGAAGATTTGGAGAACCGTTCCCGGCGGAATAACACACGGATTAGGGTTGTGTCGTGGCGAGAAGAAGGGGACGACCTCCAAGCCTACCTCGGGGCTCTGTTTCAGCAGATACTGGGAGAGGACGGCCCAAGCGACATCCGGATGGACTGGGCGCACTGGGTGGGTCTCCAACGGGGATCCGGGGCTCCTCCTCCGGACATCCTAGTGTGCGTTCATAACTTTCAGCTGAAAGAACAAATAATACATAGAGCGCGAGAGGCCCAGCAGGTTCAGTTCAGGGGACAGGCGCTTTCCATCTTCCAGGACCTGGCGGCCTCCACACTGGCTAAGCGACATGACTTTAAGGTGGTCACCTCCCATCTGCGCGAGAACAGCATCCCCTACTCCTGGGGTCATCCCTTCCGCATTGTCTTCAAATACCAAGGGAAGCTGCACCAGATCCCCTCGTTAACGACGGCCCTCAAGGTCCTCAGCCTCGACAACACCTCGACATTGGAGAAGACAAAGAAGCCTAAAGAGCGGGGCCATTGCCGAGCGCCATGATGGCAGAGAGTGGGCAAGACGGCTGCCGCTTTGAAACCGGACCAGGCTACAATGTCCAAGGAGACGGAGGCGGTCCTCTCCTCCCTTTCACAGCCTTTGGACCCTCCGGCTACCCCCTGAGTGAAGCATTTGTACTGCACCGGGGTGGGTAGTATGATGGGCTGCCGGGGGGATGCGGGTGTAATCACTTTTTTTTTTTTTTCATTAAACATTTTACAATGTTGTCAACATTAATACAACCAACAAAACCAGCCAGTCAGCATTAAAGTACATCAACATACAGTATGTTGCCAGGTGGTGAATGACCTAAATATCGATTCCAAAATATAGAATGGACAGAATATCGACTCCAAAATATAGAATGGACAGAATATCGAAAATCAAAATATAGATAGGTCAGAATATCGAAATTGGGGTACGAAATATCGATTTCCATAATATAGAATGTAAAAATATAGAATTCCATAATATCGACTTAAAAAATATAGAATCCCATAATATCGATTTTTTTTAGTGTTATGTATGGTAGTATATGTGTTAAAATTATGTATTATTTTTGTAATGTATGTTTAATTTTTTTAAACTAATGAATGTTATGTAATTTAATTTTTGCGTAATTTAATTCCGTAGCGGGTTGTGGGTTTTTAGGGGAATAGGGTGGGAAGTAATTTAATTATGGTAAATTAAATATTAATTATATTTAAATGTTTTGATAATTAATTGATTGACAATTAACTATTAATTGGTCATTAATTTTTATTAATTGATAATTAATTTATATTAATTGATTAATTGATAATTATGTTAATTTTGATTTTTAATATTAGCAGCGGGTTGTGGGTTTATAGAGGAATTGGGTGGGAAGTAATTTAATTGTAATAAAGTAAATATTATTTATTTTATGTGTATTGATAATTAATTGATAATTAATTATTAATTGGTAATTCATTTGTCTTAACGGGTAATTCATTTGTATGAATTGCTAATTAATTTTGATTAATTGCTAAATAATTTGTATTAATTGATTATAATGTTAATTGTATTTTTTATTATTGGGAGTGGGTTGTGGGTTTATAGGAGAATTGGGTGGGAAGTAATTTAATTGTAATAAAGTAAATATTAATGATTTAATTTATGTGTATTGATAATTAATTGATAATTAATTATTAATTGGTAATTAATTTGTGTTAATGGGTAATTAATTTGTATGAATTGCTAATGAATTTTTATTAATTGCTAAATAATTTGTATTAATTGATTAATTGATAATTATGTTAATTGTATATTTTAGTATTGTGAGTGGGTTGTGGGTTTATAGGGGAATTGGGTGGGAAGTAAATTAATTGTAATAAAGTAAATATTAATTATTTTAATTTATGTGTATTGATAATTAATTATTAATTGTAATTAATTTTTATTAATTGGTAATTATTTTTTTACCAATGGTAATTAATTTTTAATAATTGTAATTAATTTTAATTAACTTTTTATTGGTATTGATAATTAATGTAATCTTATTTTAAAATTAAAGCATTACTTTCCCTACTGTTGCACTCTCAGGAGTGGGAATAGTTTTTTTTACCCTCCCTCTATTTACCCTTCTGCTATATAACACTTTCCCTACTGTTGCACTCACTGGAGTGAGAATAGTAATTTTTAACTTCCAGCTATCCAATGCTTTCCCTACTGTTGCACTGTGTGGAGTGGGAATAGTAATTTTTACCCTCCCGCTATCCAACGCTTTCCCTACTGTTACAGTCTTTGGAGTGGGAATAGTAATTTTTCCACCTACACTATCCAACACTTTCCCTACTGTTGAACTCTCTGGAGTGGGAATAGTCATTTTTACCCCTACGCTATCCAACTTTTTCCCTACTGTTGCACTCTCAGGAGTGGGAATAGTATTTTTTACTCTCCCGCTATCCAACTCTTTCCCTACTGTTGCAGTCACTGGAGTGGGAATAGTAATTTTTACCCTCCCGCTATCCAACACTTTACTTACTGTTGCACTCACTGGAGTGAGAATAGTAATTTTTACCTTCCCGCTATCCAATGCTTTCCCTACTGTTGCACTCTCTGGAGTGGGAATAGTAACTTTTACCCTCCCGCTATCCAACGCTTTTCCTACTGTTGCACTCACTGGAGTGGAAATAATAATTTTTACCCTCCCGCTATCCAACGTTTTTCCTACTGTTGCACTCACTGGAGTGGGAATAGTAATTTTTACCCTCCCGCTATCCAATGCTTTCCCTACTATTGCACTCTTTGGAGTGGGAATAGTAATTTTTCCCCCTACACTATCCAACGCTTTCCCTACTGTTGCACTCTCTGGAGTGGGAATAGTAATTTTTACCCCTACGCTATCCAATGTTTTCCCTGCTGTTGCACTCTGAGGAGTGGGAATAGTATTTTGTATCCTCCCGCTATCCAACTCTTTCCCTACTGTTGCAGTCACTGGAGTGGGAAAAGTAATTTTTACCCTCCAGCTATCCCTCACTTTCCCTACTGTTGCACTCACTGGAGTGAGAATAGTAATGTTTACCTTCCCGCTAGCCAATGCTTTCCCTACTGTTGCACTCTCTGGAGTGGGAATAGTAACTTTTACCCTACCGCTATCCAACGCTTTCCTTACTGTTGCACTCACTGGAGTGGGAATAATAATTTTTACTCTCCCGCTATCCAACGCTTTCCCTACTATTGCACTCATTCGAGTGGGAATAGTAATTTTTACCCTCCCGCTATATAAAGCTTTCCCTACTGTTACACTCTTAGGAGTGGGAATAGTAATTTTTCCACCTACACTATCCAACGTTTTCCCTACTGTTGCACTGTCTGCAGTGGGAATAGTAATGTTTACCCTCCCGCTATCCAACGCTTTGCCTACTGTTGCACACTTTGGAGTGGGAATAGTAATTTTTACCCCTACGCTATCCAACGTTTGCCCTACTGTTGCACTCACCGGAGTGGGAATAGTAATTTTTATCCCTACGCTATCCAACGCTTTCTCTACTGTTGCACTCATTGGAGTGGGAATCGTAATCTTTCTCTTCCCGTTATACAATGCTTTCCGTACTGTTGCACTCTCTGGAGTGAGAATAGTAATTTTTACCCCTACGCTATCCAATGCTTTCCCTACTGTTGGAGTCACTGGAGTGGGAATAGTAATTTTTCCCTTCCTGCTATCCAACGATTTCCCTACTGTTGCACTCTCTGGAGTGGGAATAGTAATTTTTACTCTCCCGCTATTCAATGCTTTCCCTACTGTTGCATTCTTTGAACTGGGAATAGTAATGTTTACCCCTACGCTATCCAACGTTTTCCCTACTGTTGCACTCACTGGAGTGGGAATAGTAATTTTTACCCCTACGCTATCCAACGCTTTCCCTACTGTTGCACTCACTCGAGTGGGAATAGTAATTTTTACCTTCCCTCTATCCAACGCTTTCCCTACTGTTGCACTCTTTGGAGTGGGAATAGTAATTTTTACCCCTACGCTATCCAACGTTTTCCCTACTGTTGCAATTACTGGAGTGGGAATAGTAATTTTTACTCTCTCACTATCCAACAAAATCTCTACTTTTTTTACATTTTTTTAATTATGTTTACATTTTAAGCTTTTTAATATTATATTATGTATGTTTTATTTAATTGTTTTTAATATTTAATTAATTTTATATTATGTTTAATACATTTAAAAAATTCAATATTTTGGCTAACTATATTTTAACATTCTATATTTTGGAATCGATATTTTAGTACTTACCTGTTTGGAGATAGGGAGTCGATATTCTGTCCTTCTATATTTTGGTGTCGATATTTTGTGCATTCGATATTGTGTCCCTCGATATTTAGTCACTGAACCTTGCCAGGTGTCATACACAAGTTAACAGATTGCGATAGTTGTCCTGTCAATTCCAAAGTAGGCAATGCACAATACTAAATTGAATCCAGGAGTTCCGGGAGCCACAGCTCGTAGCATGATCCCATGGAAAGATAATTGTATAGGACTTCACAGGCCATAATCAAAACTGTTACACTGCTCCAGTTCCATCCACAGCGTAGGGAGAAAACAGCGTGCCACCCCTGCATTTGGAGCGTCCCCCCATCACCCCCACCCCACCTCATAGCGATCACACGTTCAAGGTATTACCTTCTGACTCCACGCTCTGACGCTCCCGGCCCCAACTCACAAACGGTTCCCAGATATCGCGAGACCCGGACGCAGACGGCATCAACTCCCAGAACGTGTTTAGCTGTGTATACCCATACGTTACGGCAGCCAGCCAACCTTTCACCGTGGGCACCCTACGCCTGCCCCAATGGAGCGCTACTTGTCTTTTAGCAAATAATGTAGTTTCCACGATTTTGGTGGAGTGTCTCTGACATATCCCAATATCCCAAGCATAGGGGACGGGACGTCTGAGCGACCAACAATCTGGTTAACCAAATAAAAAATCTGAGACCAATACCTCTCCAACTTCGGGCAGGACCATGCTATGTGTAAAAAAGAAGCCGGGGAGCACCTAAATCTCCAGCACTCATCAGTCTCACGAAGCCCCATTTTTTTCAGACTGATAGGGGTTCTATAGAACCTGTGTAAGTACTTAAAGTGTATTAGTCGTAGCTTATAGTTAGGCGAGAGCTCAGTAAGCTGCCCACAGCAGAACTCCCACTGGTCATCGGACAGTGGGGATTGGAGTTCCTCATTCCAATACTGAAGGGACTTAGGCGTTATCACCGGCGCCGTGTTTTGCATTTGCCTGTATATACGAGTGACTACCTTGCGTGAGGAAGGGGAACTCACCACCACCTCCAAAGCGGTAAAGGTCGGCGGGGCTGCAGGGAAGCCCCCGCTGAGCGCGCGGCATGCCGCCCGCAATTTGTGATACAAAAATAGTTCCGAGAAAGGCTCAGTGCAGCCCCCCTCAGTCGCCGGGGGGGACATGAACCTGCTATTGGGGAAGAGGTCTGCAAGTGTATGAAGATGCAGTTTCTCTACTAGTTGCTTGGCAACTCCATCCGCAACACACGGCAGCATCAGGTTATGCATCAGGGAGAGCGAGGGGGCGTAAAGCAGCGGGACTCCCGCCCTTTTTCGCAATTCCTCCCATGCCCATTGTAGTGTCCCGGCAGTGTCCACATCAGCTCTAGGGCGTATCGCTGTGGCGCATATCGCTACGTTTAGTGGAAGGGGTGCAACGGCATCCCGCTTCACCGCCACATGGGGCTGAAAAGGAGTCGGGTGGGTCCAAAAATGTAAAAATTGAGCCTGAGCGCAAAGGGCATACAGCTTCATATCTGGGGCTCCCAGGCCGCCCTGTCTCAAAGGCAGCGCCAGTATTTCCCATGCCACCCTAGCCTGTCCGCCCGCCCATGCCAGTGCCACCAGGTTGGATCTCAGGGTGGCAAAGAAATGTGACGTAAGTGGAATAGGTATATTTACAAATAGGTAAAGGAATTTGGGTAGTATAATCATTTTGGCCAACGCAATGCGCCCTGTGAGGGACAGGGGCAGTGAAGTCCAGAGCTTCACCTTCTCACCCAACCACATCATCGCTTTTCCATAGTTAAGATTCCAGATCGTCTGAAGGCTCCGACTGATCCAAATCCCCAGGTATTTTACCTCATCCGCCTCCCAGCGCAGGGGGTATTCGGAGGACACCTCTGCGGTATTATCAGTCAGGGGGAAGATTACCGACTTGGACCAATTGACGGAAATGCCCGCAAGACCTTCAAAGCGGACAAATTCCCGCAATATAGGATTCAAATTTTCTGCAGGATTGATAAGATAGAGGGTCACATCGTCCGCGTATAGCGATATTAGGGAACTTCTGGAACTGAAACCTATACCCCTTGCCCTTGTCTAATTCTGTCCGCCAGCGGTTCCATAGCTATTGCGATTAGCAGCGGGGAGAGAGGACAACCTTGCCTCGTGCCCCGCGAGATGGAGAAAGGTTCAGACACCAGGCCATTCACCCGCACCCTGGCTCTGGGTAAAGTGTAGAGCAACCGGATTTTTCTGAGGAGAAGTGTGCTGAAGCCCATCCTGCCCAGTATAGTGAATAAATAGGGCCACTCAAGTGTGTCAAAGGCCTTGGTGGCATCCAAAAACACCACAGCAGCCCTGACATCGGGGTGTAAGTAATGCAGGGCGGAGAAGATCGTGCGTAGATTATGTAAGGTTGATCTACCTGGGATGAATCCCGATTGGTCAGGGAGTGCTATCATAGGTAACATGGGCTGCAACCGGTTCGCAAGCAATTTAGCCAGGATCTTCACATCCACATTAATCAAGGAAAGGGGCCGATAGGAGTCTAAGTCATCTGCCGGTTTATCTGGCTTTAGCAGTGTGATGATCAGAGCCTCTCGCATAGTTGCGGGCAATATTCCCTTCTCTAAGGCTTCTTCATAGACTGCCAGCAACCTGGGCGCCAACTCATCAACGTATGCCTTATAAAAGGCCGTGGTTAAACCATCCGGCCCAGGCGCTTTATCGGGTGGTAAGCTCTTAATGACATGTGCCACGTCACCAGCATCTATCGGAAGATCCATGTATTCCCTATGTTTATTATTAAACCATACCAACGCAATCGAATCCAGAAAGGATTCCAGCCCATCCGGGCACGTATCCTGGGCGGTGGTGTATAGTTTGGAATAGAAATCAGAGAATGCCCCCATGATCGCAACACGGTCATGAACCCGATCGCCAGCCTTCGTGCGCATCTCATGAATGTACGTCGCGGCACGTGGTGTTCTTAACATGCCTGCCAAGGCCTTCCCCGGTCTCCCACCCTCACCATATCGTCTAGCCTCTGCATATTTCCCTAAAAATTTTACCTCACGTAGCGCCTCCTCCTCGTATTCCAGTAGCTTAGCTTTCATCAGCCCTGCCCCTTCTAGCTCGCCAGTATCAAAGAATGAATGTTTGAGTTTTTTTATGTCGGTTTCCAGCGCTGCAAGGGTGCTCCGTATCGCCTTCAACACCCCGGCCTGCCTGGCAATACACTGGCCCCTAATGTCAACCTTAAAAGCTTCCCACAGAGAGGTCTTAGTGTCTACCGATCCCGCATTCAGCTCAAAATAGTCAGTGATATCTTTCCTGATCTCTTCTTTAAATGCATCGTCTAGTAGGGCGTGAGGCTGGAGGCGCCATGAAAATGCCGGGAAAGGACTGCCCGGGATCAACAATTTCAACAGGCAAGGGGCGTGGCCAGATAAGGAACGGGGCATATGCTCTACCTTCACAGTCCACAGGGCAATGTCTTGCGACACTAGCCAGTAATCCAGGCGGGACCAAGCGCTGCTGTGGGCCGATATACAGGTGCCCTCCCTCACAGCCTCATGTCTGCTACGCCAGATATCAACAAGTGCGCCATCAGCTAATATTTCCCGCAACGCGGTGCTTGCCATCGGGTTTAGTGCTCGGGCCGCCCCCTTTCTGTCTGTTTTGTCATCAAGCACCGCACAGAATCGTACTGCAACCTGTAGCTTTCACCTACCCCCAAAGTTTATGGAAAAACATGGGGGAGTCAATGTTAGGATCATACACAGCCACAATCACCACCGAAATGCCACACACCAGGCCTTGTACTAAAACAGACCGGCCCTCCGGGTCGCTCTGTACTGAACCCTCCTTCCAGTCCAGCCCGCGTCGGATCAACACCGCCACCCCACGGGCATAGTTGGAATAGACAGCCGAGTAGACATGTCCCCACCTATTTTGACACAGCCTCTGGGCCGGGGCGGCATTCAAGTGTGTTTCCTGCAACAGGCAGATATCCACACAGTGACGCACCAGGTAGGCATGCACTAACCGTGCCTTCCTATGGTCATTTAGCCCCCGAACATTCCAGGTCAGACAGTTCAACGTTTTATCTACGCTGTGCATTTCCCTCTGTAGTGTTGAAATTAAAAAATAGCATGTTGACAAGAACCATTCCATAAGCAGAGGACACTAGACATACATCGCACAACAATGATGCTGGCTTTTAACAAGAAAACACAACCAACCTTCCCCCCCCACCCACTCCAACCCCCCAACCGGGTTGTAGAATATCCATCCCACACATTAACCCCAAACAGTTAAAGATTGAGCAAGGGAACATTCCCGAGGGGGTATAGCTATGCCGGCATCAACCCTGTATGTAACAGGGTGGCCAGAAGATCTGCAGGGGATATGAACCGCCCAAGGCCTAGTTACTGGGAGCAACGCATTATAATGGACAGCGTAGATTGGAACCCAGGGGTGCACAAATTCACACCCCACTAGATCATATATGAGCTCCCAGTTGAACAATATTGGCGGCTCAATAGATGCACAATACGATACCCATGCTAATCATTGTCACTCAGTCTGCCTTCCGCTGCCCCCGCTCCACCACGTGGCCGCTTTGTGGATCCACCTCCCACATGTTTGGCGAACTTCATCGCTGCCTTAGCGTCAGTAAATATGTAGGCTGTTCCCTCAAATGACACCTTCAGTTTAGCAGGGTAGAGGAGTGAGTACGGAATCTGCGCCTGTAGGAGAGCTCGCTTTGCTGGAAGAAATTCCCGGCGGGCCGCCTGGACAGCCAGGGTGAAGTCTGGGTAGAATGAGATATTGTTACCTTTATGCGTGATGTTGCCCCTTTCCCTGGCCAGTTTTAGAATGAGATCACGATTCTGGTAGTTCAGAAGCCTCGCAATAATAGGCCGGAGCGGCGCCCCAACAGGAGGCCTCTGCCCCAGGGACCTGTGCGCCCTCTCCACCACAAACACCACAGACAGGTGAGGGTGAAAGAGTTCGTGCAAAAGTTCAGTTATGTAAGTATCCATTTTAGAGATTGCCGTTGTCTCCGGAATGCCTGTAACGCGGAGGTTATTGCACCGTGACCTCGCTTCTAGGTCCTCATTCTTAGCTCGGATGATGCCTAGCAATTTGTCCATATGTTGTAGCTGGTCCTTCGTTTCAACTTGGAGTTCATGAAATTCCGACTGTCGAGTTTCAAGCGTATCCAGACGCGTCTCGTGTGTCGCCACCTGCGTTTTCACAGAGTCTAATTGACAGGTAAGATTGTCCAGTTTAATGTCAATATTCCTTAGGCTAGACCGCATCTCAAGCATAAGTGTGCGCAAGTCTTCTCCGCGGTCGTCGGCCGCGTGTTCCCGCCGCTCCTCCGCTGGAGACTCCGACTCCGCCTGCCTCGTGGAGCACTTATGGTCGAAGGTCAGCTTCGGCTGCTTAGAGTCCTGCTTACCCATTATCAGTATAGCGCCCCTATATCTTGCGGAGAACCAGGAGCAGGGGCACCCTAGCCACCACTGTATCGGATATGGAGCGGCAGAGGACTTCCAAACTGCAGGCAGCGCCCCCACTGACTGTTCCCGTCTATGGAGTCGTGAGGCGCAGGCTGTATCCACGTTGCAGCACACGTGGCAGATGTCCGCCCAGGCCAGCCACTCCAACAGGCGATCGAGACCGCAGCAGGTTGCGAGACACTTCTCTCCCTACTAGATTTTTGTTAACAGGAGATCCCCCAATAACGTTGTGCTATATCTCATGCAGTGCAGGGGGGTCCACACCGCAGCACCCACTCCAGATGCCAGACAGCAGATAGGCCCACGACAGTTCCTACCTATGCACCCTCCACATCCGCAAACTACTCACGGCCTCGATTACAGCTCCACCATCTCAGGGGGCGCAGACCGCTAGGCGCTCCGCCGGCGCCCCCAATGACGCAGCGGCCTCGGCTCCCAGCAAAGGCGAACAGCGCCGTAATTGTGAAGGGCCACAAGGACGATCTGCACACCACTCCCAGGTGCCCAAGTTGTCCCATCACGTGTCCACACAACAGCCGCAATAGTCCCGGATTCAAAATGGCGGCTCCACACTTCTAAAGCCACTAACCTTAGAAGCACCTAGAGGTCCTCGCCGGCTGCCCGCAGTCACCCCCGCTCAATACACCACTAGTTACGTGCACCTCAGTGTGTCATTCAACGGGCCGCCAAACTTCGCGGCGCTCCCTGCAATGGTGTCCGGAGCGCCGCGACTCGAGCTCCTCCCCGCCTCCGCTTTGTAACTCGGCACTGCAGGCGCCAAACGCAGCATCGGCCACTGCCCCCTCACCTGTGGGGGGGGGACCACCGTCGCCAGAGGCAGCCAAGTACCGACTCCACCAGGCTTCGCTTCTCCTCCTCGGCACAGGCCGCGCCCGGCAGGTCCGCCGCGGGCAAGAGTAGCCACTTCTCCGGATCGCGCTTCAGCAGACCCCTTCGGCGATCACCGTCCTCGAGTCCAGCAGGCAACAGCACCAGGCAGTCCAAGGTAGGGCGGGTATAATGCACCTCCGCCGATGCCACACCGCCTCATCTGCTATTTCTGACGGTCTGGGCAGCTCTTCTCACCCCGAAGTGCAGGATAGTGACAGGATTGTTGTTCCGGCCAGCGGAGCTCACTCAGAGAGCGGCCATCTCGCTGCGTAGCAGGCCACGCCCCCGCGGGTGTATCACTTTGATGCCCGTTGACAGCCTCTCCACTGGCAGGAGGGGAAGGTCTCGGCTCTTTGCGGACCTGGTGCCTGCCCGAGCCAGGACCCTCTGGGTTCTCTGCTCTTTGACAAACTTTGGTCTTGTTTTGTTTTACTTGCAAACCCTGATGTTTGGGCCATTTTTTTCCTATGGGTTAAGGTGGGTTCTCTCCCCAGTGAGCTCCTTTTTCTCCCGTAACCATCCTTGCTCAGGGAGGTCTGCCTCCTTCCCCTCTGGGGCTTCTCTAGCAGTCTGCTCCCCCCCCCCCCCAGTGTATCCCTCAGGACCTCAGCAATCACAGCAATTGGCCCGTCCCTTTTCCATGGAACTTAAGAAAGATAGTTTTAACGCCCGGGGACTCAATAATCCCGTCAAACGGAAAGCAGTTCTTTCCCTACTTGAACATTCTGGTGGAGATATCTGTCTCCTTCAAGAAACCCATCTGCTTCACAGTGACACGCACCGCATGCGCCACAGCCACTTCTCTTCACAATTCTGGTCTTCTGGAAATAGTAAGCGGGGTGGGGTAGCGATCCTACTCTCCCGGTGCTTTCGGGGTCGAGTGGGGGGTCCCATCGCAGAGATCAAGGGTCGCCCTCCTGCACTGCGCTTTCATGAAGGTCACTCTCACTTCACCGTTGCTTCCATTTACTCCCCAAATGAGCGACCGGAGAAATTCCTATTGGATGCATATGCTGACGTCCTGCACTCACCAGACCCAATAGTAGTGCTGGGGGTGGCCTTAACATAGTCATGGATGCCGAGATGGATAGCTCGGGTTCCCGATCTGGCGGGGCCTGGGCCCTATCGATAGGTGGTAGTGACTGGCTGTGCGACGCAAGGATTCGAGTCGCCTGGCGCTGCATTCACCCAGATGAACAAGACTTTTCATACTACTCGGCGGATCACAAGACCTATGCATGCCTAGATCACTTCCTTGTTACCCCAGCCGCTTGGGCCTGTGTCACGGACTCCACCATCGAAGCCTGCTCCCTGTCTGATCATGCACACATCATCTTGACCATGTGTCTTCCCTCTATGGGGTCCCCACCCACCTCTCATTGGCACTTGGCCGACTCACTACTCTGACATCCGGCAGTGGTGGATGACATTAGGCGTTGCCTGACTGATTATTTAGCGATTAATGACGTGGGGCTTTCACCTCTGCCCTCAGTGTGGGATGCGCTTAAACTGGTTGCGAGGGGAACACTAATCGCCAAAGCAGCCTATGACAATAAAAGTAGATAGTCCAAACACTCAGATCCAGAAGCTAAAGTCAGGGAATTGGAGGCCATACACAAACGCACTGGCGCTCCCAGAATTTGGCGGCAGTTGGAAAAGGAACGCCTCCAGCTCCGGCGACTAGACCTAGACCGGGCCGAACATGCAGCCGTTCGACTCAAACATAAATATTTTGTGGGCTCCAATAGGGGAGGGTGAATGTTGGAGCATTGCCTGTGCAGTCAGCAGGCAGCACAAAGTGTTAAGGCGAAACGGGGAGAAAGCGGCTCGGAGTTTATAAACGACGTCGGAATACTGTTGGCCTTCCGCTCTTTTAATAAAAAACTCTACACCGCTGATCATTCCCTGTTGCCCGACCCCACTGAGTTCCTGCAGGGCGCGGTGATACCTCCTCTCCCACCGAACGAGGCAGAGGTATTGGAAGCCCCCATACGCATTGAGGAGGTGATCTCTGCTATCGTTCAATTGAAGACCATGAAGGCTCCAGGCCCTGTTGTCTTTAGCGCTCTCTTTTACAAAACTTTCTGCGCCGAACTCTCCCCGCTGCTTACCCGCTTGTTCAACTCCTTCGCTGATACTGGGTCCCTTACAGCCTCAATGTTACAGGCCTCTATCTCAGTAATCCCCAAGCCGGGGAAGGACCAAAAGCTCTGTAGTTCCTACCGCCCGATCACGCACCTCAATATCGACGCAAAACTATTTTCAAGCATCCTGGCCTCCCATGCCAGGTCTGGTCGACCCGGGCCAATCAGGTTTCATTCCGGGTAGGCAATGTGGGGACAACACCAAGCGACTTTGCCACCTCATCGATAAAGTACAACGGTCCAAAGAAGAAGCCTTACTGCTAGCGGTCGATGCGGAGAAGGCCTTCGACCGTGTGCACTGGCCGTACTTATTCGCTACCCTTGAGCGATTCGGACTAGGGCCCAGATTTAGACAGTGGATAGCGAGCATTTACAGTTCTCCAAAGGCGGCAGTACGGGTCAACGGCCTGCTTTCCGACAGCTTCGCGGTGGAGAGGGGGACGCGGCGGGGCTGTCCCCTCTCTCTTCTGCTTTTCGCTCTCTATATGGAGCCCTTCGCCCAGAGGCTTCGGGACAACCCGAGGGCACAGGGAGTCCCCTTCGGCCTGGACCACCATCTTATCAGCCTTTACGCTGATGATACCTTTTCGGTGGCTCATCCCCTGATCTTCTTGCAGGCTATTGTGGAGGACCTACAGACCTTTAGCCGGGTTTCTGGCTTCAAAATTAATATGCAGAAATCCCAGGTACTCAACCTCATCTCTGCCCAGCCCACAGTTGATACACTACAGGCCAACTTCGCCTTTGACTGGGTGTCAGACGGCGTCGCATATCTTGGACTAGCCCTCCATAGGAGCCTCGCGAAAACGGCGGTGGTGAACTATGCAGCCCTTCTCGCTCCAGCCGGGTGGATCTGGCCTGCTGGTGGCGCCTGCCTTTATCATGGTTCGGTAGGCTGTCCGCTGTCAAAATGAACGTAATTCCGTGGGTCCTGTATTTATTTCAAACGCTCCCACTGGAGCCCCCATCGCAGGCCCTTCAACATATTCAGACCGCAATTGAGCATTTTGTATGGGGACCGATCGCCCCTCGCTTGCAGAGGACCTTGTTACAAAGCCCTAAGAAAGAGGGCGGCCTTGCTTTCCCCAATTTTACCTGCTACTACCAAGCTTCTCTACTTCGGTATCTGGTGGAGCGGAACCGCCCCATGACTGAGAAATACTGGGCCTTCATGGACCAAACGGTGGCAGGCCACCACATCTGGTGAGATGCCTGGCTGCCGCGACCTGTTCTCACCTGGGGGCTTTATTCCTCACCAGTCACCGTCCCAACAATGCTGGTTTGGGACAGGGTCTCTTTGCGGGCTAACCTTACTACGTTCCCCTCGCCTATGACCCCAAATTTTTCCAACCCTGCCTTCCCACCCGGCATGGACAAGAAGGCAGCAACACGCTGGCTAGAGGGCGGCTGCAAGCGCCTAGGGCATTTGTTCGATATCCAGGGTCTCATCCCCTTTAGGGATCTACGGGAGGGTTACAGTCTGCATAGCTCTGATCTCTTCCTCCATTCCCAGATGACACACTGGATCTCGGAAGCCACGACACGTCCCTTGGCACACCGACCAATGCGACCGTTTGAGAAATGGCTCACTCGTAAAAATGACGATCATGGGCTCATCTCTGAAATATACTCCCCTCTCACGTTGAGCACCCCCCCATCTCGCTCAGCGGGGCAGAGACGCTGGGAGGCGGAGTTGGGGCGCATCCTGACTGACAAAGAATGGGAAGATATTTTCTATCGATCGCATCACACGGCACACTCCATGGGTCATGCAGGGAACGCTTTTAAGATCGCGTCTTATTGGTACTACACCCCAGCCCGACTTACTTAATGGCACCCTAGTTGTGACGGCCTTTGCTGAAGGGGGTGTGGCAGCCCTGGCACACTCCCCCACTTATTGTGGCACTGCCCAAAGCTCACACGATACTGGGAAGGGGTACTAGACGACATTGATAAGGCCTTCTGCACTACCATATCCAGGCTACCGGCTTACACCCTTTTAGGCTTACCCACCGCGCTGACCTTCCCCCTGCGCTCTACTAGAGCGAGACAGATGGGGCTTGCGCTGAATGCCGCGCACCGAGTGATCCTGGCTGGGTGGAAAACTGATAGAATCCCGGTGGTTGCATCAACTCTGGTATCTTTTGGGTATGGAAAGACTCTTGATGGCTACACTGGGGAACTATGCAGACTATACCAAGATCTGGGCCCCATTCATAAATATCCTCTCCACTGAATTTCGGGAACTGACATACCCAGCTACCTCCGGCTCCTGAAACTGATCCCTGAAGACAACACCCCCACATAACAAGGTGGCTTCCCATTGAACCTACAAACCCTCAGATTGATGGAGGCCACACTATCTACAATGCCAGTAGGCGGGTCCCTTCCCCTTTCCTTTGTTTCCTGCTCACTGGAGAGGGTGGGTGGGGGTGGGACAGGGTGTTCATGGGTCTTTCCTCGTTTTTAGGTGTCGCCTGAGCCAGCGTGCATGCGCTGCACTGCAAGACTTTTTGTAAGGGGGTTTCAAAATCTGACTACACGCTTGTGCGTGTGGTTTGTTTTTGGTCAGAGGCTATTGGCCTTTGCGTGCGTCTTTCTAAGAAAGACAGCACGTAATTGGGCAAAGGTGGGTGCATGTCCCGCCTTTGCTCCGCCCACGGCCTATTGCTTGCGGTTACCCGCACAGGCACCATCTGTTTTGAATTATTGTGCCCAGACGCGTGCGCGATAATTCAAAACTGATGTCTCGCTGTGGCGCGCGCACCACTCGCGTGATGTTTTCCCCTTCCTGTTACAATGTATCCAGCCTGTCAACCAAGGGAATACCAGCAATATTTTCTACATATTTTTTTCAGTATCCTAAAAATGTTATTTGACGACAGCTAGCCACAGCAATATGAGGTTTTCTGATATATCTGCAGTTAAATATAAACCTCTAGCACAGGTGACTCCAGAACGATCTTGGGAAAGGCAATTACTGTGTGGAAATGTGTATATTCAGCGGTTAGTGTGCCTAGAAATGTTTGTTACACTTCGAAATCATTAGGTGGTGATGACGATGATGTTACCATGCTAAAAATGTTCCGAGAGCGATCTACTTCTGCACTTACATTGAGTTATAGTTATTTGGTAGTATTTTTAAGTTATGGCACTCAGTTAGTTTAAGGGGCTTTGTATAGTCTGCATTGGAAACTGTTGGATCACTCTTTTTTTGACGTCTTGGAATAAGACATGGTAGTGTTATTGTAATTGCTGAGCTGATAATGTCCATCCTAATCTGCCAATATCTGTGTGGAGGCCGTTGTCCTCCTCCTGTCATGCTGCTGCCCCCCTCCAAACACACACATGCTCTCACACACACTCACACACACACACACACACACGCATGCACATACTCTCACACACACTCACACACTCACTCACAAACACACACACACACACACACACACACACACTCTCTCTCACACACACTCTCACACAAACACTCACAGTCATTCGCACTCACGCATTCACATGCACTCACACACTCTTTCACACACACACTTTCACACACAAACACACACTGTCTCACATTCACACTCACTCTCACACACTTCCCCCATTCACTCTCTCTGACACTCTACCCCCCATGCTACTGCAGAAGCATGAACGGGGCGCCGTGAAAGCATGACCTGGGACTTTGCCACTTCGGTTGAAGACTTCTCTACTTTTGAAGTTGAGTTCAGCGTGAGTGACGCCACATCATTTCCAGACAGCGCTGACGTCACAGATGGCGAGCACAAATTAACTGTAAATCACTGAGAGCCGCAGGCCGCCATTTCCTATTTCTGTGTCCTGCCTCAGCTTTCAGCAAAGCGCTGCTCCCAGATTTGTGGTGGGAGGGGCATTGTGTGGCTGGCGATGTAGGAACAAGTTTTTAATTACCATTTATGTAGCCGTTGATTACAAATCACCCCAGCCAATTATAGCGCAGGCCCCATCCAGCCCTAGTCATTGAAAAACAATGCAATTTCATGCATGGGGTGCGCGCTCTCCGCTCTGCTGAGCTCAGCAGGCAGAGTGTTCCTTTTTTCAACGCATACACGAGAGAGGCCCGGAAAGCCTTTACATTTGCATCTATAAATTCATTTTGTCACATTGTTGATTAAAGCATATGGTGTTTCCCATTGATGTTGAGACCGGAACTTTTATATATGAGATGCATTTTATTATGTCACAGTTGTTAGCCGCTCTGGCGGAATGAAATTCATTGTAATGTTTTTTATTAGTGTTTAGGAAACCACAATAAATCTATTTTGTTCTGATTTTTTTTTTTTTTAAATATTCCTTGTTGACAATGTCTTTTACCCCCTTTATTAGCCAGTGTTGTAGATTAAATTCTCATCCGGAGCACCCACCCAGCAACACATATTAAGGGAAGGTCAGCGCACGGCGCCCATCCCCGAGCCTCATTAGGTTACAGGGACCACATCCCGTGGAGCTGAATTGAACTAAAAAGGAGAGGGGCCATCATCCCCCGGGGCCACAGGTGGGTGCCCCATTGCCTACAAGGGGCACCCTCAAACCACCGGTTGGGGATTGCTGGGGGAGCCCTAGACCCCCACAGCCCCAGCTGGCTCCCTGCATGATGCGGGAGCCGGCATTGTTCCTGCTTGGAGGAAGCAGCTGTGTTTTGTATGCTCCCTCCGCATGGAAGCAATATCTGTTCAAATTAGTGATAGTAATGTATATTTCACTGAACTCCACCATAATATTGCAATTTAACTTGAAATAACAAAGAGGGAAATGGGGCCCCACACTAATGATTTAGTAAGAATAACAAGCATTGGCATAGCCAATAGGTCTCACCTTTGGGACCTTATAAGTGTTTATTTATGCAGCACAATATCCTTGGTGCAACAACATTAACTGTTGCATGGCTAAGCACTTATAAGGTCCCAAAGGCAAGACCTATTGGCTATGCCAATGCTTGTTTTGTCTCTTGTGAAAACGGCACCACTATGATGCTAGGATCTGCCACAGGCTGCCGGCTATCACTGCTCGCACGCCGGGCAGCACACTGAACCTTTAGACGCCTATATGCTGGACCTACAGATGTCACCAATCTTTCCTCTTCATTCCCACGCGGCCGGCCCTCTTTGGGTTGTAGGCGACATGCTGTGTTAACTACCAGTCAGTATACTTTCCTTCGTTATTTTGTTGCCATGCTTTGACCAGCTCTCCGCCGGCCCGCTGGGTTGTAGGCGCCAGTGTCCTGGTTCACCTTGCTATGTGCTCTGCCAATAAAAATTGATTTAATACTAAATATTAGACCTTCTTATGCACAGTGTCAACTCTTATAGTGCAATTGTGCGTCCAGTTCTCTGTTGTCAAGAGTTGTTCATCAACGATAGGCAGTTTTATGGTCATACAAGTAACATAGACTAAGGTTAAAAATTGTCACTTCTAGAATTGTATTAATTGCATTACATTAATGTTTGTATGAGAAAAAAGTAATGTTAATTACAAACATCAGGCAGAAAAGGTTGCTGTGTCCACAAATATTTATAACATTTTGCATGTTTCTAGTACGATAACAGGTGGATATTACTCAAGTAAGATTTAGCCCTAGATTTAAAAATAACAGAGTGCCAATGAGATTAAAAAACGTCATGTCTAATAAACTCTTTAATTTGTGATGTTTATTTGAAGGAGCTGGCCCGTCCTGTTTAGCAGGCTGTATATGCATGCATATTAAAAATTATTCCAAGGAAACTTATGCACAGCGTCATCATTAGAAAAAATACATTTTTGTACGTGCATAGCCTGGAATATGGATTATTACATTATTGAGTAATTGACACATAACATATTTAGTTCAGAGATTTTAAACAGTTTTTAATTTTAAAAAAATGTAGGGATTGTTCTAATCCTCACATTGACGAAATCAGCTGATATAGTTTGACCTGGGCCGCTACTCCTTCCTGCCCACACCCTCTTCCTTGTAGCTCTCACCAATGTCTTTCAATTTTGTGTTACTCCAAAGCCTTTGAAGGTCGAAGTGTGATCAATAAACCTGAAATTGTGCTTGTCCCAAAACCATTTCATGTAAGTTGCACTGCTGACTGGGGCCTTATTGTTTCAGCTTTGATGCTTGCAACCTGCTTGGCTGCATTTCTGTAACGCGTAATTTCCAAAATCATGTGTTTTCTGTCACTGAGTGCCCCTACCAATCCGCATTCGTCTCCCTTTCCATTGCCCCTTTAGCCCCTCTCATGCCCCCTGCTTGTCTATAATGTATTTTGACATTTAATGTCGCACCATTGTTGGAAAATCTGAAGCTCACCCCTCCCACTCAGTCTTACTGATCACTCTACGCCCCTGGGTGTGTCAAGGTGTACAAGGGCAACTTTGCTGCGGAATTCATGGGCAGGGCTCAGATAATCACTTGTTCTTCAAGTAGCAGACATCGCCCAGGCAGAACAGAATTCTAGGAATGCTGCTAACTCTTCAGGGTGCCCCGGGTTATGAATCACTGAGCTGTCCTCCTATCAGCTCAGGGTGCGCCTACATGCAGGACGCGCTCCATGATCACCATTTACTGCCCTTTTATCAGACATACGCTATTTAGCCTGTGGCTGGGGTATGAACTGCTTGTGTGTTGGATGGACTGTGAGATATCACTCAGATTAGTTACAGTCACTCATTATTACTCTGATTCTCCCTTCCTCATGTCAGTCCTTCTCATTGTGGTGCTTTCACCAGACGTACAATTTGTTGACATTCTTTACAGGATGAAACACCCCCTGGGAGTGGCCCATCGAGAAATACTTCTCTTCACAAAATGGCCAGTGCAACTGTGGCTGTGTGCTGGAATGGATGGCAAACAATTCTTTCATTAAGCACTTATTTGACGAAAGTAAAATTGGAGTAATTCTTATTTCCAGTAGGGAATCAACACTGGTCCCCTTGTCCCTGCTTTATAAGATGTACTAGATATACAAAAATACGTGAAAATAACGTATGAGTGATTGCGTGAAAAAAATATACACATGCAACATTTTTTTCACGCAAACACTCATAAGTTATTTTCACGTATTTTTGTGTAAATATGCTGGACAATAGCCATTGAGGGCTGTGAGATAAAATTGCCTTTTTCTGTTTTACTTATAGTATTGACATATGACCCCCGATGAAGGGTCTGGAGGAGACCCGAAATGCATTGGGTTTGGATGTACTGATGTCACATGTGGATGATCAACAAATGATTTTGAATACCATTTGATTTCAAATAAACATTGTTGCATGAAAAGAATGGACACATTGAATACTTTTTCGTAATTGATTCATTATGAATACTTGAAGAAATTGGCTGATAGCAATTTATTTGCTGTGATAACAGTGCTCACACCAGCGGAAGGGTTTCTCTTCATGCACTTCCGATTGGATGTTACCTGTATGACGCCTCGGACAGACGCCATGGTGTTTGAAGCACATGAATAGTTAGTAAGGAAACACGTTTAACTAAGAGTGCACATCGGCATCTACTCAGTAGAAAACAGAGCACTGCTCAGACCAACAGTTTCATTAAAAAATAAAAATAAAACAGGACAAACCCAAGAATCCAGGCTGTGCCACTGGTCTTCAATTTCTTCCCAGCTCAAATGAGAAATGAACTGTGACTTTGCAGTACCTATTGCTGCCCTGAAATGCTACCAGAATGATTCAAACAGATCCAGAGTCCTGGTGATATCCAGCAGGAGAATCATAGAATATTCCAAGAACAGGCAGAAAGAAGCGCACCAAACCAAAAGCAAGACTTCACATTTTAGCAGTAAAATACCAATACAGTGCATAGTGACCAAACAAAAAGCAGCCATCACCTCAGGCTTACTACCTTGATTTCAGTGAAGAAGGTAATTAGACTTACGGAAAGAACCACTGCCATGCCTACTACCCCACGTAAAGAAGCCCACAAAACGGAACCTTCCCTAAAAATTGTTGCAACTAATGCTAGTACTAGCCAGGCGTAGGGTGGCCATAACATGGATGGGGCAGAGAGGCCCGGAGGTACTGATCTGGCTCCAAGATGTTCGTGAGTGGACTGTGGCTGAAGAAGCACATATGAAGCTCACACCTGGAGATGACAAATTACAAGCAGATTTGACAGAATGGCAGGAGTTGTGTAATACTGGGCAATGCGTGGGGAGCGAGTCTGATAAAAGTGCCTCAGAAACCGGGGAGGGCGGGACGGTGGAGGAAAACCAACACGAAAGTGAAAGCCAGGGAGAATAAATACCCTAAGGGTGTCTCTTGTGCTTAAATGGCCTACCCCATGCTCCGTTCCATAATGTAATGTATTGTATATAAGATTGATGGTGTACCCCTTCTGTCCGTGTTTTTACCTCCGATGCGGTAACCTAAGCCAGAACAAGGAAGATAATGTGTAGTATGCTGTACTGTTGATGTTTTGATCTTATCGCAAAACGAGAAATAAAGTTTATAAACGAAAGAAAGGGAAAAAAAGGTAATTAGACTCAGGTGCTGATAAATAAGCACACTTGCTGCCACTTGTATATAACATAAGAGACTGTATCAGTTTGTCTGGAGCATTCATGTTTGTGGCAGTGCTTAATTTGAGCCGGTGGTTTCTGGTGCTCACCACCGGCACTTGTTTGTCAGCACCTGCGACAGTCCATCACATGGTGGCGCTGTCTGTCTAATTTTGAGATGAGCACAACCGTGTTTAATAATCCCGATATACATTAAAAAAGAATAATACCTATCGCTCCCTCCTTCATTGTTGCTTTGGGTGGACTGGAATAGTCTGAATTGTCACTTGTAGGAGGGCAATTGTTAATAGAAGTGTTGAAAATGTCAGTGGCAGGAGCAAGAAGTTGTGCAGGCAGCAGTGGCCTCCCAAGAAGGGCCCTTGCATTTACCTTTTCAACACATTAAGCACTGGTTGTGGTAACACACAATGCCCATGCTGACATAGCTCTGTGACCCTCTCAGGGAAAGTGACATTGCTGCTCCTCCTCCCTCATCATTCTGGGAAGGGTTGTAAAACCATTTCTAAACAATATATGTCCACAGTGGAAATCGTTCACAACAGGTGTCAATTTATCGACCAGTGGGAGTTCCAGCAAATAAGCTGAATGTGATCCTTCTGGAGATCGCAAAGACCCCAAACCCAAATCGTGGGCTCTGCATGCTTCTGTCAAGATGCTAAAAGTTAGATGTTGTGATTCTACCTTTAGGAAAATGCTGAGCAGGTCTGAGGGTCGTAGAAGCGGAACTATGGAAAAACGATTTGCTCCAAAAAAACATTACTGAACAGGTTAGTGTGGCAAACAGCCCCTGGATGAAACACAAGACTTTAGAAGCAATGTCCTCTGCACAAATGAGGCCAAAATGGACTTGCTTGGCTATACTGCACAATGACATGTTTGAAGAAACCCAATCAAGAGCATCACCACAGGAACTTCATACCAATGTGAAGCATAGTCGAAGTGATGACTGGGGCCTGCTATGCAGTCACAAGACCTATGCGCCTCACAATCATTGCCACCACCATGAATTACTCTCTACATCAGCACATTCTAGAAGAAAATGTAAGAACATCTGGCCAATCGTTAAAGCTTGGCTGACTGTGGATTTTTGCCCAGGACAGTGATCGAAAATGTATTGTCAGAACCTTGCTCAGAGGTCCAATGGAAAAGCAGACTTTTCTGAGCCCAAGCATGGGGATAACGCCTTTAACTGCTGATGTCCCAGTGCTCGACTCACTATCATCCTGAGCAACTGGGCCAAGTACCCGTTCAGCACTTGACTCTCAGGGCTAGCACACGTTGAGCTTCTCGGGCGAGGTAGACACAGCTCAAAGTATGCACAGCAGCAATAAATGATTGTCAAGTGACAAGACTCTTGCACTATGTATATAATTTTGTGAATTCACAGTAATATGTCTATTGCACTTATTGATTTTTATCCTCCTAACTATGTATGCATTGTGCTGGTTTTATCTTGTACTTTTATGGATATTTTTTGTATCCGAAGAAATAATTAATTGAATTGAATTGAATTGATTGTCAAGTCAAATACTTGCTTTTGTGAAAAAATGAGTATTTATATACGACCAAAAGGAAAATACAGCATTCACAAACAATACATACAGTCCCATGAGGTCATAGCTCTATGGTTTCAAAGGCGGATCCCAAAGTCCCACTTCCCTTCAGCTACCGGTGGTGGATATTCCCCATTCACTATAGGTGAAATTCCGATTCAGTCTCACTAGTTGTCAGAGTCTCAGGAGTCCAACTCTGACTGTATTAAAGTCAAATGTGTTCTAGCACAGAGGCGCTATCTGGCAGGCAAGTTCCCCTGGGACCACCTGGCCCAAAATCAGTGTTACCCGCACCGGCAGTATCGAAGGGACTGGAATCTCTGAGAGAACTCTCTGTGTGCGCTGGAGCTGCAGTAACTGTCTCCAGTAAGTATTTAACTCGTGCCCCAGTGGGCTGCGATTGGCTTCCCTTGAGTTCCTCACCTGCAGTTGTGCAGCAGCAGTGCGAAGCTGGGTAAGTTCTTCAGTTCTTTCCCTAGGTAATGGGGGTGCCAAGGTCCTGGCGCTTGTCCTCAGTCATGATGCAGACCTGCTAGGGTCACCACGGAGGCCTCTCTCCAGTGACGATCTTAATCAGGTCACACTTATTGCTTGGTCCCGGTGGTCCCCTCTGGCATATGGGGTCACAGTCTCACCATTGTTCATGGGCTTTCTGCCAGTCGGTACATTGGGTCTCTTCACGGCAGCCCCCATGACATATGGCATCGCCAGCTTACCATGTATTGTAGAGTAGTGAGATGCACACCGTCTTATTTATGCTTCAATTTTTTCATGCTTTGTGTTCAAATGATTGTCCATTAAACCTTAGTGAGGCGTGCAAGCGCGGTTCGCGCCCTGTCCCCGTTGCGCGTTTCAACAAGAACAAAACACGGAGGAACCACTCTATGGAACCAATACCGGATGCACAGCCAAGTCCTGGATTATTATGAATCCAATAAATCAAGTTTTCTATTCCACCTCTTTTAATTTCTTCTTCTTTTTACACGTAATCTCTTAATTTTAACTTTCTTCTTCTTCGATTTATTTTACTCATTCGTCCATAAATGATGATGTTAATACAAAACAGGAGGAATACGTGTTTCTGCATATCACGACTTTATTTGCGTCACCCAATGCATTTCGGGATTAATTTCCCTTCGTCAGGGGTATCTGCAATGCAAATATTCAATGACATCACCATCAGTATTCATATAATATATCTTAATTGCAGTGCAAAAACGTAAACTGAGTGCATTCACATTATAACATAGCTTACAAAAACGTTTTGTTGAGAAACCAGGTTATTTGCTGCTTTCCTTTTCCAACAATCACTCCCTCTAAAACCAATCCCAACCCCTAGATTACTCTGATTGAAAAACCAACCTTCCTTGCTTCTCCCCATAACCTTTTCCCCAACTATTCACGCTCGATCTGCTGTCTCAGCGCCTCAATTACACACTAAGCTTACCGTGATATGTATTTGTTGATTAAAAAAACCAAGTGTTCATATTGCATCTGCCCGACCAGAATTCCCCAGCATCGTGTCATATTCCTGCTGAGCTGAACTGAAGCTCTTTCCTTCGTCAGACCTGAAAGCTACTAACGTCGCTAACAATATACTTCCCCTTGTACCTCCCCTCTCAATTAGCGGCTAACGGTCAAAAACATGTGTGTGGACTGTCTCCAAACTACGGAACGGATTGATTATTTCACACGGTAACGAAACTTAATACTAGATTTCCCAGAATCCCCTTGGTGTGTATCCTGCTCTTTTTAGTTATCCTGACCCGTAAGCTAATTTCTTGCATTCAATCGACATTGAAACACATAAAGAAAAGAATGTTATTTTACAACTCTACACCTCTTCTCACTTAAATCCAATATTTGGCATCTAATAATCAACCATTGTATCCGAGTTGCTATTTAACATTGAAAAAAAAAGTTCTGTTTGTCACCCCATCTTTGGTGAAAGCCGTGCCTTGCAAAAAAACACTCCTCCTGTGATTGTCAACGTGTTCGCTGGCCACTGTACTCTACAAGTTGTTTACCAGTGGGTGCTATCTCACAATGAGGACAGAAGTTCATTATCATGTATTGTAGAGTAGTGAGATGCACACCGTCTTATTTATGCTTCAATTTTTTCATGCTTTGTGTTCAAATGATTGTCCATTAAACCTTAGTGAGGCGTGCAAGCGCGGTTCGCGCCCTGTCCCCGTTGCGCGTTTCAACAAGAACAAAACACGGAGGAACCACTCTATGGAACCAATACCGGATGCACAGCCAAGTCCTGGATTATTATGAATCCAATAAATCAAGTTTTCTATTCCACCTCTTTTAATTTCTTCTTCTTTTTACACGTAATCTCTTAATTTTAACTTTCTTCTTCTTCGATTTATTTTACTCATTCGTCCATAAATGATGATGTTAATACAAAACAGGAGGAATACGTGTTTCTGCATATCACGACTTTATTTGCGTCACCCAATGCATTTCGGGATTAATTTCCCTTCGTCAGGGGTATCTGCAATGCAAATATTCAATGACATCACCATCAGTATTCATATAATATATCTTAATTGCAGTGCAAAAACGTAAACTGAGCTTACCACCACACATGGGCTACAGCCCGCTCTGCATGGCAATACTCTTCACATTGGCCACACCCGGCATACGGGGTTGCCAACATTATTCTGCACACAGGCGATGACCCGTTCGGTTCAGTGGTGATCACAGCTTCCTTCACTGTGGCCCTCCTCTGGCATACGAGGGTCACCGACTTTGTTTGAACAAGGAAAACAACCTGATCAGTGCAGCAGCCATTTCCTCACACCTCACTAAGTGGATCCACTCACCAGGATTCCCCACTGCACCTTGCTGCCTCCAACTCTCTCCTCTTCCTCACCAGGGTACACTTGTTTTGGCAAGCAGGCAGGCACTGGTGCTCCAGACTCAGTGCAGGTGGTCTTGGATTCCCTGGCTGATGTCCCCTCACCCAGCTGGGAGACTTGCAGGTCTGGGCTCCCAGTCCTGGTCACAGGCAGACGTCTTGCAGAGCATCTCCTCCTCACACAGCCTCACTGGCTGCTTGATGTTTGCAACTATTAGGGCCTCAAACTGCTCCTCTTATAGTCCATTTTTGGACACAAAATGTGATTCAGAGTCTGGGTCTTTCAAGTTTATGTTGGGGGTGTTATAAATCTGTTCTTTCTCCTCTTCTTCACTATCCGTTGTCACTGGATAACATTCATGTTCATCCTGTTTTTCTTTTTGAGAAATATCACTGTGATGATTCTGGGACCCTGGGCCTCTCATCCAATCAGAGTTTTGTTGGCTGTTGGCGATAGCATCAGTACAATACTCCTTTAGTGTGTGGTGCGTTCTCTTTCTCATGTCCAGATTACATCAGCATTCATCCTGGAGACAGTCTTTTCTGTCCGGACTGTGCCCATCAGGTCTCGCTGATGCCAAGCAGGGCAAATTGTAGTTTTCTTTTATCTTGGCTGCCAATTGGACTGTCTTGCCTTTCTAGTGCATGGCCCTCAAGTTCCATGTCCCATATGGTGATGGTCTTGGTTGAAAGCAGGTAGATCTCCTTTGTGTCTTCCAGGGATCTCTGTCTTTCACCGCAAGGCGTTATAGATCTCCATTAAGGTGATTCCTCTCTCCCCAAGGCTGTGATAACTTTTAGTCTTTTGGGTGACGTTTATATAGGTAGGATTTTTTTACATGGTGGGGTAGCTAGCCACACGCATAACACTCTTACTTTTGCAGCCAGGGTTAGGACTGGCCTTGGCGGAGATTGAGATCATGTGGTCAATAGTTAAATCTGAGCTAAATATGGATTATTGCACTGGCCAATAATCCAAAATATACTAGTAAATGTATGTGTGGACAAAAAACAAATCAGGATTTTGGAAAGTCGAGAGTTTAATAACATTGAGATGTTGTGACCTGACCTAAACAGAGCTGTGCACAAACAAATTCCCTCACACATCAGCAGCAGTATTGTAAAACAAAGTGGATCAGAATTCTTCCTATGGAATGTGTGGGACTGATTAACTCTTACTGAAAACTTTAAATTCAGGTTTTTTGCTGCTATATAGGATTCCATATGTTACTGATTCACTGAACACTTAATTTTTCACATAATGTTACTGAATATTAGCTGAATTGTTTTTAAAAAACAAAGAAAAAATGATACATGTTTGTTTTAGTTGGCAAATGTAAGGAATTTGTTACTTTTTATGACACAGCCAGCATGTTTGTAAAGAAACAATGTTTTCAATGTATGTAGGCTATATCAATCCATGGCAAAATATGCAAAATTGAAACCTGAAGTCCCAAGTTGTCCAGGATGCTTTGAACACAGTGCTGATGACCTCAAAATGTTTCATAGTTGTCTAGTTCTAATATTGTTCTGGAGTCTGTTACTGTGGATTATCAGTAAAATCACTGGGAATACGGTGGGTGGCAGTGTCAATTCTATTGGTAATTGTTTGGTTTGTCAGTGAGTTGGGAAGCCTGGTTATATAACTTCACAGATTCTGGAGATCTGTTTTGTGTTGGTGATCAGTGAGCACATTTTTCTATAAAAGGATTGAAGCATCGCCACCCATGATTGAAAAAAGGCTGCATCATATACAACACTGCTTGCGAATGGGCACACACAGAAAGGAACTCTTTTCAAATCCATGTTATAGACCCTTCTTGTAGTAAAACCACAATTGCACTCTAATTAAGAGAGGGTTGCAGTATGCAAAAAGCATGCGTTTTGGTTATTTATTTTGCAGTTTTATATAGCACTAACCTGGCAAGACATCATCCTCACTTTCTATCTCGAGGGGCACCCAGGGTTGACCTCTCTCTATTGTTTGCGCTCTATATGGAGCCATTAGCACAACATATACGAGACAACCCCAGTATCAAGGGGATGGTTTTCGGAGGTGAAGAACATCTTCTTAGCCTCTATGCAGGTGATGAGCTTGTATTCTTGAAACAACCAACTTGTTCCCTCCTAACGTTTTTCGAAGAGCTTGAGAGATTTGCCCAGGCGGCGGGATTTTTGGTCAGTATGCATAAATCTCAGGCCCTTAATCTCTCTCTGTCCCGGCTACCCAGACTGCCCTCTCTACTATCCACCCAATGCAATGGGCTCAATCTTGTATTCCCAACTTAGGTATACAGCTAGCACCTATAGGATCTCATACCGTGTCCATTAAATACAAGCCACTGTATGGCCAGGTTACTTGAAAACTGGCCAGGTGGGGCTCACACCGCCTTTCCTGGCTAGGTCGAGTGACAGCTATAAAGATGACAATCTTACCTAAAAGCAGCAGAACCGCCCCCAGAGATGCCCCGGCTATTGCAGAGACCAATTAACCTCTTTGTCTGGGCTAATAGCCGCCCTAGTCACTATTATATAAACACCACAGATATGGAGGATTGGGGCTCCCACATATATTGCATTAGTATCAAGCGGTACAGATACGCTTTCTCTTAGAATGGTCAGAGTCTGAAAAGTATTGGCTTTTCATGGGCAGAGCGCTGGCCGGACAACATCTCTGGAAGATCCCTTTCCTGCCCGACAGGCCAGGCCACAAAGCCTCTATTCCTCCTCTATCATTGGATCACTTTTGAGGGTGTGGGACAGAGTAGCGGGATGCTTGGGATTGTCCTCCTTCCCTTCCCTTCCCCTCCAATCTCACCCCAATTGTAGGCATCACAGAGTTCTCCCCAGGTCTAAATGAAGCTGATTTTTACTTCTGGCGTCGATCGGAGAGCCGGTCCATTGGTCACTTATTTGACATTGAGGATCCCTTGTCCTTTGCTGATTGTTGCTCTGCATTTGCATTGCCTGAAACGGAGCGCTATAGATATCTCCAAATTCAGTATTGGATAATGAATCCTACGATTCACGCTGGAGTCTAAAGACCCCTCACAGCCTATGAAAAAGGGCTCTTGTCCAAGTCATTGGACAGGCACGCGATCAATGAACTTTACAAATTGCTGCAGCACCCCACTTTCCACAATGTGCACACTCTTCGAAAGCGCTGGGAATCTGAACTAGGCCGCTATCTAACGTCCCGTGAATGGGAAGATATATACTCCAGAGCAAGGCATACAGCGGTCAATATGGCAAGTGTTGAAACGTCTACAAAGATAGTTGCCTACTGGTATCTTATCCTGGTGAGGCTACATAGGGGTAACCCTTCTCGTGTCCGGAGTGGTGGCGTAGGTGCGGTGTTCTGGGCACCCTACTCCACTTACTCTGGGAGCGTCCGACCATAACCTGGTATTGGACCCAAGTTTTGCATGAGATAGTTGTTCTCTTTGAAACACAATTACAGAGATTCCCAGCTTACCTCCTGTTTGGTCTTCCGAATCCCCTCATGTTTCCACTAAAATCCCATAGGGGCAGATAGATTGGCCTAGCTCTGGAGGCGGAGCTGCAACAGATTCTCACACACTTGGGCACCAACCGAAACCGAGCCCCTACCTATCGGGGCTGGCTACGCCGCCTCCGGCACATTTTAGGTATGGAGAGAATGACCCTTACGCTGTCAGTGCAGCCCACGACCTTCGCTGAAATCTGGCGGCCCTTCATTAAATTACTCTCCACTGAGTTCCAAGAACTTACCTGTCCTAAATACTTCCGCTTGTTACGACTGACGGACATTTCTCCTGTTACGTCATGCATAGGGAACTCATGAGACATTCCAGCTCTATTGTTAGATCTCATTGCCCTCACTTCTGAATATCATGAGGTTCTGGGGGGAGGAGGGGGTTTAAGGGGTCGTTTTTTATTATTCGTTTTTTTTTTTCGTTGCAGCATGGAGCTCTGTATGCTCCAGTCAACTATATTTATTGACGATATCTTACCTTGTTTGAAATGCTCTCAACAAAAAGATTTAAATATAAAAATATCCTGCTAATAACCAGCCCCACTCTTGCAACCATGGTTGCCACTGTTGACTTGAACTAAAGGCAGTAGTCACACATTTTTAAAAGGTCTCCCCTCCAACCTCAGGATCTTGGGAATTTTCACCAGCTCCAGCTCCCCAGCATTTCCAAATAGTGCCAGCTTTATGCATCCTGTAGCTCCAATCACAGGCTCATACAGATCAGATCCTCTGTCCCTGTCTGGCAGACGTTCACGAGGTATACTTACCAAACTAGCCATTCTTTCCTTTCTTGACAGCTTAAGAATGGAGGAGAGTGGCACTGGGGTCAGTGATCTGGTATCGCTCTCTTGCATTGGACACCACACATCATGTCCCTTCTTACCCAGTTGCCCCTTTCAGGTCCTAAGATTCAGGCAGAAAGACTGAAGTGCCGTCCTCACCATAGAATGACTTTAGGTTCTGGTCTGAATCCATGGGCAACAGTACCAAGGGATCATGAGCGAAGGTGGTTTGACGCTAAATGCTATAGTCAACGCTGTCTCAAAAAGCGCTTCTTCCAACTGTGCCTTTGAAGTAAATTTTCTTTTTCAGCAGACTCTTTGCTCTCAGGAAGTCAGTGACTGTATCCAATCTAGGCTGGACCCTGAGAACTTGGTATACCGGGCCGAAGTTGCAAAGGCCTTTTCTAAACTAAGTCTTACCCCAAATAGCATTGCCCTGTGTTTCTAGGTCTGCACAAATCCATGTCTCCCAACAAACCTTTCTCTTCATTAGGTGTTAGTTAGAAAACGACGCGGGCAATGTACTGTGCTCATAACATTATCGAGGATATAGGCCACAGTTTCCTTGCAACTTCCACTTATGTGATATCCCCTTACATCTGGCAAAGATCCTACCAATTGTAGCCATGCTTTTCAAAATCCAGAGTAACAGCCGTCATAGTCCAAGCAGCTAAACATAGCTGCACGAGGCACAATTATCTCAGACCCTCTTCTTTCAGGAATGGAGTGTTGCAAGTATGATGGACGCTACATCAGTATAAAAAAATGGATACAACTCCCCTTTATGACACTTAGGGTGGATACTACTCTGGCTAAGGTAGGGTAATGAGTATATTCCTGGCTCCTCTGACATTCTTAGAGTCTGCAATCTGTGCACATGCGCGGTCAAGTAAGCATTGGCAGTTCCAGTACTGGCAATGGAGTGACTGTGCTTAGGTTTCGCTGCTCGCAGTCTAGTGCGTCTTACTTTTAAGGGTCATCTTCTGGCCCATTCTCTAGTCCTCTAGCTCCCTTGTCCACCCCAAACAAGCTCGAATCCCAGCCTGTGTGCAGAGGTGGCATTGAGTGATGTCCTCTTTGGTGACATGGAATGCTTATCTCCTAGGCACAGGACAGTGAGATGCGACCATTGGATGCGGCCAGGCTTCAGTTACAGCCTCATGCTTCTAGGCACTATGTGCATTGCGAAGGATAGCCTACACAGTACCTCACTGATCTTCATGAAGAACCCTCAATCATGGAGATTTCCGCAGGACAGCCCACACTGCAGGGACATTTGGGTCACTCAAACCTGACCTGACATTGTTAACAGTGCCGGTCCCGCTCCAGGCTGAGGCAGCCATCCTAGTTTGTTGTCACGTTAGCAACTTTGCTCTCTCCCTCTTCCAGACAGTGTCTTTCTCATGAAAGGGCAGCTACATTGCCCTTCCTAAAGATTTGTTTCGCTCCTATCTTCAAAGCAGGCACCAAGACAGCATCCCCAGGCAGGCTGTCACACTTCCCCGGGTTCTGGTCTTGAGCCTGCGAGGAGAGCGGCAGTGGAGACACAAACTCTGGAGTACGGGAGAGTTTCTGGGTCTCCACTGGTGAGGGACTCTGGATTCTGGTAGAAGAATCTTGGCACATTGGATGTTAGTTTCTGTCCAATCGTTATGTAGAAGTTGCAAACAACTTTTATCTATTTTAAGTGTTCAGCTCATGGACCAGTTTCAGGCAATTCTTTTTTTTTTTTATTCCTCTTTGAATAGTCAAAAAAGTATCTTTGACTTTAGGCGCCAGCAGGAAGAGGGGTAGAGTTCGGGGTCTCCTGTTTGAAAGACCTAAAACAACACAAAAGAGGGAGAGGCTGTCCCACTTGAACACCTGTTAACCTGTGGGGGCAGTGCTTCCACTGAACAATGGGGCAGGAAAGGGCAGGGGCATTTTCCTGAGCTTTAAAGAGATCCTCAATCTACTTTCTTTCACACTCTAAACACTGACCCACTACAAAAGATCTCTGGAATGCCCGGGAGGAGCCCAGCAATTCACGTTATGTCTGGGGATTTCCTCCATACTCCATTGTAGGCTCCACCAAAATCAGGAAAAAAACCAAAATCGATTCCTGTGGGGCCACACCACTTTTGTCCTAAGCACAACACACAGCCCCCACACACAGAAATAATCTTGCATAGACCCATGTCATCACTGTCCCATAAGGATGGAGTGAATGATGGGGATTGGCATACCAATTTAACAAGCATTTGCAATGCAATAGGTTGCACATTTATGAGAGTTAGAGCTATGGGCATTGTAAATGACAATGTCTTTTATCTATGTGCTTTGGTTTGGAGTGGAGTGGATGTATGTGGTTTGGAGTGGAATTATGTGGGGTGAATTGGAATTCGTAGTTGTGGAATTGTGCGGTGTGTAGTGTAGTTTGTGTAGTGGAATTATGTTGCATGGTGTGCAGTGGAATTATGTGGATAGTTATTATGTGGAATTACGTGGAGTGGGATTGTGTACCATGTATTGTAATTATGTAGAATGGTATTTTGTGTTGTGGAGTGGCATGTAGTGTAGTTTAATTGTGTGGTGTTTGTTTGAATTTTGTGGCATAATGTGGAATTCTGTGGTGTGGATTGCATGTAGTTGGTGTGTTATGTAATTGTAATGGTGACCCTGTCTGCCTATTTTCAATAGGGCACATCGGTTACATCAGTTTTATTAATTATAATAAGCTGAAAAATGCTAATAGCAGAACATCCAGGCCATCTGTACTTGCATTTTGCAATATTGGCAAGGGCAGTGGGTGGTGCAGGCTGGAGTTGCATCCTAAGCCTCCTCAGCGCACCTTGGACCCTGGCCCTTATTTTTTTGTTGTTTTAAATTAAAGACCAGCGACAGGTCATCATTGATTGTTCCAGGCTAGTGAAGCGTGCCTCGGGCCACTAACAGAGCTCTTGGGCCCGATTCACAGAAGTAATCTAAGACAAAAACCTAAACTTACTACTTTTGATATTCACAGAAGGCATTTAGTAGTAGTAAAGTTAGGATTTTGTCTTAAGTCTGTCTTAAGTCAAACTTAAGACAAAATCCTAACTTTACTACTTCTAAATGCCTTCTGCGAATACCAAAAGTAGTAAGTTTAGGATTTTGTCTCAGATTAGTTCTGTGAATCGGCCCCCTTGAGATTAGACGGATCCAGTCATCGCATCTCGCCGAGGACCGCTATGTCTGAACTTTTGCCCAGCTCAGGAAAGAGCTGGAATAAGTTCAGGTGAGAGGGATGAGCTACTGTCTGTGATTGCCTTTAGATAGCAAGGGCTGGAGCCTACACTGATTTTTTAGTTGTATGAATGGGGTTGCGCAGCCAGGAAATGAATCCGTCTGTTCTGCTAGTTTACGCATCCGTGGCCAATAGGAAATGCGTAACATTACTAAAAACGCTCTGCGTGCACGGAATGCATCACTTCTGGATTCCAGCACATCACTTTCTGGCAATCTATGACAATCTTTGTATAAAATGTAGACCCTCTAAGCAATGTTATTCAACTTCACTTCTTTCTCCTCTGCATTATTTGGCACAGGGAACACTCGGTGACTGCCAGATCTGCCATGTGGGGCATATAATTCCTCCTCTTTTGTACCCAGTCAAATCCTCCACTCAGCTTGCTTAGTGTTGAAAAAGCGCACATCTGCTTCAGAGCAGATGGGAGACGGAAGTCATTGGGGGCAATTAAGAGGATCAGATTAGTATTCCACCCAAAATGCCTATAGTGACAACAAAATTGGGATTTTTAGGCCTGCGGAAGGCTTTGAGCAACTGCGCAAGCATAGAACAATGGACACATCTGAAAATCGCAGAGAATAAAGGCACAGCGAACTGAAGCAGTTGGCTTCCACACTCCACCCAAAACAAGTATGGTCCTAAAACATTGCTAAAGCGTAGTGCTGTAGCGTTGCTGGATCCATTCACTTTGCCTCGCTTTATCTCCGTACACTACCTCTCAGAGTCATTTACTTGGTCCTCCGATGGATCTTGAACCATGCCTTGTGGGGTCGGATATAGGGGATCCAATCCAGTTATCAAATGAGGACCTGGGATTGGGTAACTGACGTACAAACTTATAATTAAGTTAATGTATATAACCCTCAATACTACGCTATACAAATACAGGAATATCACAGCTAGACCAAATCTCCTGAAGAAATTCAGTAGGATTAGAATCATGCAAACCAATAAATCGGTTAGAGCTATGCAAAATAGTAACATTAATATCTGCTGTCTAGAGACCTGTCTATTTAGATTCCCATCCCTCATTAATACTCAGTTGGAATGCACAATCACTAATTGAAGATGAGACATAGAGAGACAGAACAGGATGGTTTTGTTTTATCAGTTAATTTGAGAAGAATAAATACATCAATATCAGGCATTTAAATTGAGAATAATCAAATTCATCTCTTGTGGCCAATCAATTACCAAAGCTATAGGAGAAGAGTTCAGGAAAAGACGTGAATCAGCTCGGCTCAAATGTTCTCTCCCATTATGGACAGAAGTCAGAGAATTGTACACACTGTATATGCGTCAGCTCAAGTAAAGCCAGCAGAGTCCGCAAGGAGCGAATAATGTCTCTCGGTCTGCAGCGAGCAAGATCTCCAAAGAAGAAGAAGAAAAAAAGAGTCTCTACTGCGGCAGCTGTCACAATGTATATTAACCCACAAGTTCCGGGTTGACACCTCCCGGATCCCCTCATCTTCTCAGACCACTCAGTCCATTCGTTAGTTCACACAGGATGATTGTCATGCAGCATGAAGAAGACACATTTTATGGCAAAAAGGTGGTGATCATCACGTAAGCTGGTGAACAATTAAAAAATGTAAAGCTGTGAACAAGAGTCTTTTAGCAAAGGCACATGAGTGAGTCCAAGAGGACAGGTTCCCATGGCAGATGTTCCCAAAGTAACAAATTAGTAGCAAGTAGTCCTAGTATGCGTCCTGGAACTCTCTCTATGAAACATAATTTGGTTCCACATTGTAAGTCTATGAAGCTTTTCCATTAGAACAGCATTGAGCAAGGGAAAGAAAATGCAGGCCAAAATTGAATTTAGTTCATGAAATACAGGATATAAAATAATGAAAATAGGTATTACATTCAAGAGTTTCTAAGTCCTTATAAACTTTTCTTCAACTTATGAAACTTATGAGCATTTTAATTTCATTAAAATTTGTACGTCTAACTATGATGTATTACTATATGTTCAAAGTATCAATGTATAATAATAGTTCAAAACATAGAAATGTAAGGTTGTTTCTAGTAATTCTCATTGGTACTTATATGAAGATTATTCTGTGGAAGTTTCAAAATAATTGGAATTATGATGAACGCGCAGCACCACTTATTTCTTTCCCCACTTGGTGCACATTTTCACGTATGCAAAACATGGAGTTTTAAAATGAGACTCCTTAAATACACATAATGTCATCTAAATTACATTAGTTTCATTAATTCCTCACACACATTATTATTTAAGAAGAATGGTTAACAAAATCTTTATAACGCGAGTCATCACCTTCATATTTCTATTACACGTTAAACAAATACACCATTGCAATTTAGTGATGTGTTAAACTTATGCATGCTTTTTCGATGTAGTTACTAAGGGGCAGATTTTCAATTTCCAATTCCAATTTCCAAGCTTTATTTCGATCATTACAGACCATAAAAGCAGAAGATAAAAAAAGCATATAATACATTAAAAAAAAATGTAAGCATCACAGGATATAACCGATAACAATTCATTATATAACCTTAATGACAAGTTAAAAAGTTATTAAAATTTAAAAAAGATTTAAAACAATAAGTTCATATTTAATAAGTTCAAAGCTATGGAAGACGGAAAAGGTACGTTTAGACTGCACTAGTGGAATTTAAGAACTTGCGACGCCTAAGCCACATGGAATTAAGGAAGCAGGACACTGCAAAAACAATCGGGGGGTGCGTTCCAGTTCGCAGGACTCTAAGAGCTGAACCCCAGGTTCCTGCATATTGGTAGGAGCCAGTACCTTCTAGCTGCAATATAACCTGGGCAAAAAAAGAAAACATGTGTAAGGGACTCTTCCTGATTCTCACAGGCCAGACAGGCAGATGGGGAGGCTTTGGTCCATTTGTTTGTAAATGCATGAACTGGTAGACAACACCATCTAAACTGGACATAAAGTTTCCTTGCCACAAGTGGATAGACGTCATCGAGAAAAGTCTCAAATAAATATTGGTCTTTAAAATCAAAAAAATCTGAAGTTAAACAACCATTTTTAGCATTCCTATAGAGTTCACCCAATCTGAAAAGTCTGTAAGCTTTGACTAGCTCGAGGCGTGAAATAGACCGAGACGCTTCCTCCGGGTGGGTCCATAAATTTGGCCAGCCCAGTCCAAAGCACAAGTCTTTGATATGTGCCAGCCAAGATATTTTTCCCACCCCTGGAAGCCCCAGGATCGCCTTGAGTTCCGACTGGTAAACTAGTAGTTCGGGTGTCGCCCATAGTCGGCGCTGAAAGGTCAAGGGTCGCAACTCAATTTCCTCATTTATGGGTCTAAGGCCAAGGTCCATGCGTAAGGGGATAAGAGGAGTATTTGGCGGTAGGCCCAAGAGTTGTCTCATAAACTTATTCTCAGTTCTAAGCAGTGCACCTACAGGGCGATGTCCCCAGAGTTCAGCCCCATACATGATTGCGCTCCTAATTTGAACTTTGTAAATCTCTGTTAACGGGCCAAGTTGTCTTGATGTTATGTTCCTATATAATTTTTCTGGGGCCCCCAGTCATCTGAGCTAGCCTCAGGCCTGCCTTTTCTTGGTGCGGCCCCCACCCAAAGGTTTCCGTTAACGTGACTACCAGGTAGTCAAAGACTGCCACCCTCTCCAGCTGGGTGCCAATTAGGGTGGGGTTGGGACGACAAGTTCTGCTAGGATTAAATACCATATACTTGGTTTTTGCTGTGTTAATCTCTTGCCCCCTGTCTTTGCAAAATATAAAAAAGGTGTCAAGAATCCTTTGGAGGCCCATAGGTGATTTAGAATGTAACAAGGTATCGTCAGCAAACATCATTGCTGGTACCTTGTTACGGGCAAGCTTTGGGGCATCAATATTGGCGATTTTGTTCAGTTGTTCCACCAAAGCATTTATAAGGAGACAAAACAGTGTGGGGGCCAAAACACACCCCTGCCTTACACCCCTATTCACTGGGAAGCGTGAAGTCAATTCCCCGAGCTTCCCCTATCTAACCTGTGCGAAATTTCCAGTATGTAATCGCTTGATCAGGGTGAGCAAATAAGGTGGAATGTCCAGTTCCTCTAAAACTACCCAAAGTTTATGGCGAGGTACCAAATCGAACGCTGATCTGAGGTCAACAAAGATCAGATAGAGGCTCCCACACTCTATCGTCACCGTCTTCCAGTATAGTAATTGCAGTCTTAAGATTTGGTCCCTTTTTATATACTGGAAAATTTCGGCCCCTAGCCAGGTGTCCGGGATTTCCATACCGCTTAATATGGCATTAAATATTACACATAAATATGTGCCTCAGACATTGGGTTCTTCCCGATATAAGTCCCCGGGGATCTTATTCAGTCCAGGGGCCTTTCCAAGAGGCAGGTTCCCAATAGCACTCAACACTTCAGTCAGAGAGAACCAAGTCTCATCTTCAGGGGGGATCTCTACGCCAATTAGCTGGGAGCCCTCTGTGGGGTTCTTAACATCCTGGATGGAGTACAATGATTGGAAATGAAGTTACCATGCTTCCGCAGATATATTCGGCTCAATAGGCGAACTCCCGGAGGAGCTCGCAGTTCTAACCAGGGACCAAAATTCCCTCATATCTCTATTAGTAAGTGCCTGTTTAATCGCGTCCCATCTTTCGGACTCCCACTCATCTTTAGCGGACTTTATACTATTTCTATAGAAAGCCCGCCTAGTTTTTATCAAGAATCTATCTTTGGTTTTTATGGCGTCAATAAGGGCACTCTTTGCCATTCGGCAAACGTTGTTATACCAGGTGGATTTTGAAGACCCTTTGCCCTTAGAATGCATCAGAGGATTAAAGATATTAGTTAGACTAACGGTGAGATCCGAGTGTACGGCCATAATTCAGGTGGTGTTATCAGTAGCGCTAAAAGTTTGCGCTGCTATTTCCATCATTAGCAAAGGGGGGATAATTAAGGAATAGAGTGCAGCTACCTTATCTGGTGACTTCCTCAGATTATCCCATCTGATTCTCCTTCTATTATTGTCCAGAGACAGACTGGAATCAGAAAAGGGGCCTGGAATGGGAAGACCATGAAGATCCGGGAGGTGAAGTTCAAGCACCAAGGCATTGTGGTCGCTGTCGTGCCTTTGTAGGACAGCGAAGTCAATCACCCAATGCCAGATGCTTGCCTCCACTAGAATGTAATCAAGTAAAGATGTTTGGCCCGGTCTGTTAAAGGTATGACCTCCTGGTTGGTCGGACTTAGTACGCCCATTACAAGCCCTCAGTGCATAAGTTAATGTTACTGCATTTATCTGTAGGGCCAGATGAGTCAATGCTCTTACTGAAGGAATAAGTGGAGGAGGGATTAGCCAAAGAGAATCCTCTGTGGTAAGCAGAGAATCAGTAGGAACGGTTAGTGGTTCAAATTGGCAGTTGAAATCACCGCCTATTACCATCCTGGTGTTGGGGGGAACCAAGTCAATAAACGTGGAAAGCATACCTATGGTCTTAGATTCCTAGGCCATAGTGACAGGACGGGAATAGATATTGATAAAGGCAATCTTAGTTAAGGTGCTAAAGGTGAGGACAGTACACTGGATATCCACCGAGGATGTGGCCAGCAGTTCAACAGTACAATCCAGGTGAGTGGCGACCCACATGCCTAACCCTCCCTATGGTCTGCCTCTGCCCCCATATTAGCTAACACATCAAATGTTGCAAAGCCCCTCATATCGATGACATCTCTGGCCCAGGTCTCCTGAAACATGCACACATCATAATTTTGTACGATTTGTATCCAGTCAGGATTATGAAGTTTATTTTTAATTCCGGCAATATTCCATGACAGCACCTATAGCTGGAGGCCCAAACTTGTGGTGGCGTCTTGCATGATGGAACCTGCAGTATTTAGGACTAACGTGGGCTCTTGCTCATTCAGAGTGTTGGAGATTTCCACTTGTGGTAAGGAACTACTCATGACCCTGGGTACAGTTTTGAAGTCAATAATATAGGGGATTTGTTTATTTGATGTAGTTGAAAGTGTGTCAACGGGACCTTGTGCTCCCAGTTGAGGTTCATACTGGGATGCCTTAGTTGTATCATGGGTCACAACAAAAATATCTGTGGGCAGTAGCCCACTAATATTCGGATTGGCCTCTCTATAGGGGTCCCCTAGTCCCGGTTTAGAAGAGTTGTCAATTGAGATCGAAAGTCATTCCACTTCTTCAAGAGCCCCATACCTGTTAGCTACTGCAACATTATACTGGGTGCGAGGAAATTGACCATATGTAAGATGGGGATGAAGCCAGTGGGTTGAAACTCTTGTGCCTGGGGTCCATGATGGTGGATATTTACAGGCATAAAAATAGTCCAGTGTGTGTAATTGTATCAGTATAGGTGGTGCATGGAAACTGGGAATCTGGTGAGCCAAATATTGAACTGTCCGAGGATTACTAAAGTTGATGACTATGCAATTGCCATTGATTGTCTTAGAGTTCTTACCAACCCAACTCACTCTTCGGACCAGTAATATCTCATCCGCCCTATCATAGGGGAGTTGGCCATGTTTGGTGAGCCAAAAGTAGTCCATAGTTCCAGCTGTGTCTCTTCCCTTTTTACAAGAAGTGACGCATCACTGCCTTAAAGCAGCGATGCGTCCGCGGGAGAAGCTCTTGAGTCACCATGGATGTGCCATATTTACAATACGGCGCACTATGACGCAGGGTTTTTTGGTGCATTGCTGGAGTTGGCTTGAAAACTGATGCGTCAAAATAAGTGGCGATGCGCATCGACTACTGAATGGGGACCAATGTGTTGGAGCGTAAAAAGGTGACATAGTCACTTTGCACCCAAACATATTGGTCCTGGATGTGACGCATACAAGTGGGCATAGTGCCCACTTGTATGTGTGACATCAGCACGTAATGTCACACATTCTGACATTACGTGCATATACTTACCTTATGTGGCCCAGTTACCTTGTGACTTGATTGCAGATTACAATCAAGTCACTGCAGCTGGTGTGATCCGTTAACTACCAGCCGATTTCCAGGCAATCGTCATCCCTACGCCTGGGTTTAACATGTGTAGGGATTGTGACGCATTGGCAGCGCAGCTAAAGGCTACGCCATAAAAAGAAAAAAGTAATAAATACCACTGCAGCATTTTCAAGGTAGACGTTTCGACGGAACCCCTACATTGCATGAATTAAAATCTATGGAGCAGCAGGCGATTTTCACGCAGGTGAAAACCGACTCAGCCTGTAGGAAAGTGACGCATCTGCATCCATGTAAATATGGAGCAAATGCAGTGCCGCTGTTGCGCCCAAAAAAGTTACTCAATGGTGGTGCAAGGAGGAGCAAGGGGCTTGTAAATCTGCCCCGAGGTCATTTCATGATCTGTCTCTCAGGATTCTCCAACGTCCAGTGAGCATAAATTGTGCACGTTTGTCATTTTTCTCTCAAAAGGTATAAAATTTGGTTTTATGTGTAAACTTAGTGACTCAGCAGTTTATCTGCTTCATCAGTAGCATGCCAGAAGATTAGTAACAACACCAACACAGGTTTTACATTTAGCAATGGTAAGCTTGCACAGAGCAATGCATATTTGCACTCCTACAATCTAGAGAACAACCTGTAACACTGGTTCTATTTAACACCAAGTAGAGAGAAAACCATGAATGGAAAATGTAAGTTGGAAAAAAAGTCCTTGTTCCAAAACACACATTTCTCATCAGAAGAAATGTGGAACTACTGTGACTCAACTTATTTATTTATTTGTGCATTTTTATATAGCATGTACTTTACCCAAAGGTGTCAGAGCGCTTTATGTTAGAACCAGTTATATTACATACGGACTTCCGAGTACATGAATTACATATAAGATACGAAACCGACACAAACATCTAAACGCAAAAAGAAAACGTTACAATGGTGTGTATGAAAGATGTGCAATTTAAATAATCAGCCAATATTTGCACTAAGTGAGCGCAAAGAATATAGTAATTGCATAATGATATTATATAGTATAGCATTATGTTATCGACAGGTTGTTTAGATCGTACGTCCTAAAATACTTCCAAGGGCTTTATATACCAGCGTAGTGTGCTGCGGAGTTTGGACACTTTTTCCTGATAACTCGAGGAACGTAATTTTTCAATGTAAACACAAATTGCATTTGGAGCAGCTATATATAATCGAGTGGCAACATGATCCGGACATAACAGAGTATGCCTACTCGAGGTATAATTGATCAAAATCACAAACTAAGTGCACGTGACCACAGGAGAGACCAAGTGGGCAGTGCAAATAGGACTGCTGAAGTATTGTAGATATAAAAGGGCAGGGGTCTCGGTGTTAGAGGTTAAGTCTGATGAGAAGGGGTTGATGCTAGGATGTACACAGTATTACCACCTTAAAAACATGTGACTCCGACCCACCTCGTTCGCAGCTTTTGGTACAGGCTCTCCCAGTAGAGCGTGGGGACCACTGGAGCGCCGGTGCATGCAGCCCAATAAAGTCGCTGAACTTCATCCCTGGGTTCTGAGAATGTCCCACCTCCTCCATGTTACGCGGTTCCTACAGATCACACAAACTGACAAAGCACGGTGGCGTGTGTCCAAGCAAGGAAAGAGCTGGGGGCAGTACAGCAAGTGGAAACAGAAAAGGTTCTACAGAGGCAAAATCACAGCAAATGAGAATATACTACTTGAAAAAGTAAAAGTAGAGAACAGACTACTCTTAAAGCAAAACCAAAACAAAGCAAACCCTTACTTAGGAACGAGACTGAACTAGGAGGAGGACACTTAGGCTCTCATGATGTGATCTGCTGCAAGGGAGAGCAGAGCGGTACCATTGATCCATTCATTGCACGGATAAGACTCGGCTCACTGGTCACATGGGCTATTCTTCCTCCGACCACAGTACGGTCCTGCCGCAAAATCAGGTCTGATGTCTTAATAGACATGCTTGACAATAGCATGTCGACCTTAGCAACAGACTCAAACATGGTGGTCGAAAGTTATGACAATTGGATAAGGTCAGCCATGAATCGATTGGCACCAGAAAGAACAGTTAAACAACGAAGGAATACACCCTCTGCCCTCTAGTACAACTCTGAGCTAAAAACTTTAAAATCTAGATGTAGACGCTTAGAACGGGCGTGGAGGGTAAACTATTGCATGGTGGGTAAAAATAACTATAATGTGCACTAACCAAATATAAAGCAGCCATCATTAGTTTCAAAAAGATCTATTATACTAGCAACATAGAGGCGGCAAAGAACTCCGCCAGAGAGCTCTTTAAGACAGTCACTGCCTTATCTAAGCACCAACAAGGGAATTTATTTGCTCCTGATCAAGTTCTCTGTGATAAAATCACTACTTTCTTCCAGTCAAAGGTTCAACCAATATATGAGGAACTAGAGGGCCAGAGCTCCGGCCCTGCCATTTCAAAGACTCAATTAACGGAAGACGACTCGTCTACTACTAGCCACTACTATTACTAGCCTCTTGATTTGCTTCTCGCCTCTAACAGTGGACACAGTTAATGACCTGTTACTGGCCACTAAGTTGGGATCCCTGACCGATCCATGCCCGCCGGATATCCTTCATGGTGTCTCGGATAAAGTTAGTATCTTACTAGTCCCCCTCCTGAAGACTGTTATCAGAACAGGTGATTTCCAGTTTCCTGGAACAAAGCCTGTATCAGACCCATCCTAAAGAAACCTTCTCTCGATTCATTTGAAGTAATAATCTACCAGCCGATTTCCTGTTTGCCCTTAGCAGCCAAAATTTTGGAAAAAGCCATTAATTTGGATCTAACTGATTACCTGGAGACCAACGATCTTCTAGATTTCACTCAACATGCTTATGATCAGGCCACTCTACGGAATCAGCACTAATCATGGCCACTGCGGAAATCCGCTGGCGAATTGACGGGGGTGGCAGAGCTGTCCTTATCTTATTTGACCTATCAGCCACATTTGATACATTTAATCATACAGTAATTGCACAACGGCTGAAGGCAATAGGAATTAGGGACACTGCGCTAACCCTTCTCATCTCTTTCCTGACATCCAGAGAACAGAGGGTGTGCTGGGATAACCTTGAATATGACTGATTATATGCCCCCTGTGGAGTTCCACAGGGGTCAGCACTCTCGCCAACATTATTTATTATTTATGTGATGCCGCTGGCTAAATTAATCAGGGACCAAGGCTTCTCATTAGTATCGTATGCCGACGATACTCAAATTATAATTTTCATCTCCTCAACGGCAGTTACAGTGGCGGGTAGATTCCACAGCTGTCTTGGAAACATCAATGAATGGATGCACAAAACTGAATACTGATAAGACGGATGTTATGGAATTTGGCAATGGTCCGCCTATCTGGAATCAAGCTAGTTGGCCGGCAGTGGTAGGAACCTGTCAGGTCGCTGTAGACAAAATGAGAAATCTAGGTAACTTCTCAGGGCAGATTAACCAGGTGACCTCAGCCTGCTACTTCCTTTTTAAAATGTTGTGTAAAATCCTACCATTTCTTCCTTTGGATCTGAGGAAAACGGTCGTGGTAGCCCTTATTCTTTCCCGTATAGACGATTGCAACACTCTGTACTTAGGCATTGACAAACGTAATTGTCAAAACTGCAATCTTTGCAGACTGCTGCAGCACGAACTTTGCTGAACATCCCTAAATATAACCATATTTCAGTTGCTATTAGGAATCTCCACTGGCTTCCAGTTAAGCAGCGTACAGAGTTTAAGGCACTGTGTCTGGTTCATAAAGCCCTCTATGGGGGAGGGCCAACAGATTTTTTACAAGCTATTCCAATGGCACACCCCCGCCAGATTTTAAGATGTGCTTATAAAGCTCTGGTCCGGGTTCCTAAAGGTAACAAGGCTAGATGGGGAGGTAGATGTCTCTCATATCCAGCGTCCAAGTGCTGGAACGAGATACCACTCAACATAAGGCTTCAATCCTCTAGAGCCCAGTTTAGGATTCTGGTTAAAACTTGGCTCTTTCCCTCTTAGGACTGACTGGGTATCTCCTAGTTTCATTACGTTTCTCTCTGTAATCTCCAGTGCCAAGACGCCTCGGCATTCATGCACTTTACAAGCTCTTTACTTACTTACTTCTTGGCAGAGGCCTGAAGACAAGGAACTGCAACGGACAATAAGGAATGTCCACCATGCAGGAGTTTCCTGGAAAGCTGGCAGGAAAGCCACGCTGCTCCCAAGTAGGCTCAGAAGGGTGCTGGGGGCTGGGAAGGTTAACCCTTCCAATGAGCACAGGAAGCACTGGCAGAAGACTAAGCATGTGTTTGATAGGGGGAAGGTGGGGCGATGAGAGCCTGTACACCGAGTAAATGGGAGCCGAAGTGGTGCTGGAAGTGAAACATGACCAGGAAAGAAAAATACATTTTTGTATTTATTTTATTGGAGTTTTGTATAGCGCAAACTCGACTCGAAGGTACCAGAGCGCTTCACATGGAAGGCAAAATAACAGATTACACTGGTTACAAGTGGGGTTAATACAGTTACAAGACATAGGCAGAGATATCTTAAGTTCCATATGGGGATAGGTACAATAGCATGGGTATGCACCGATACATGGCAACCGTGTTTGCATAGTGTAAGCAAGGAGTCCACGATACACAATGGGGTTACACATAAACACTTAAAGCGTAAGGATACAGTACTTGACTGGTGCTCTGTGGGGTAAACAAAACCAAGGGAGGGACAAAGAGGAAGGATTATCCATTAGGAAGCAAGGATTTTTAAGTCACACAGACATAGACAAATGAAAAGCTATGGCAAGCAATGGGCGGGGTTGAACCCCACAAACCATACACAACAGGTCGTTAAGCGATAACGTATGCTGTCTAGGCTCGACTTAAAAATGCAAGGGAGGCTGTTAAGTGACTCTCTTGGTAGAAGACAGGAAAAATGTCCTGTCCTCCAACTATATTTCATTGCTGCCACCACTGTAAGTCCTCAACAGCCTGGTAAGCTGCTGGTGTCATGCTCAGTAAGGAAGGGTGCCCATGGGGTGCCCCCCCCAGTCACAGAGCCCCACTCTAGGTCGCATTTTGTGGCACAGGAGCCCTCAGTGCACATGCATGATTATTGCTTGTACTGAGGGGACAGTACAATACCTACAGAACTTGCTATGAGGAACTTAAGGTAGGGATGCACACTGTCCAGAGCAATCGTTGCAATGTTCTGTTGTGGTTTAAGAGATTAAATGATGGCTGTGCTCTCTAGGCTGCTTAATCTAGGCTCTTATGTGCAAATTCATAGATTTTGTGTTGAAATAGATCTACAGATCTGGGATCCATATCAGAAAAAAAACAAGGAGATGATTTGTGGAAACGTTTTTTTTGTCCTACGATGCTAAAATCTTCTGAAATGTGTTCTATTTGGGCAGATAAACCTACACAGTCGGGGGTCTATAATAAGGCCCTTTAACTGAGGAACACTATAAGACCCTCGATCTTTGTATCTTGTGTGACCAAAATGCCACAGAGGGTTTGAGCACGTTTGTCCCTAACGTAATTAGGGAGAACCCACTTCTGAAGAGGAAGAAGACCTAAGCCTCCAATTGCTGTTTATCATAGTTTGAGTTGTCCGGGGCACTGACTGTGTCTTTTCTTGTGGTAGTTCAGGTTCCATTTCCTTGGTCCCCAGACTCAACGATAGAAACCAAGCTTTGACTGACTGCAGTACAATGGGTACCTATGGGCCAGATGTGCAACACATTTTACCACTCACAAATGACCCATTGCATTTTCTTATGTACCAACCATATTTTGCGAATCAGTAACCTATCACTGCACCACTGGATGAAAGCTAGCCTGGCTGATGAGGGGTGATGCCCCGAAACCGGTCCCAGGATGCTTGTTTCAAGTCCAAGGAGAACCTGGCTGGTCAGTTCGGGCTAGACTGTTCCCATAAGGAGCAAGGTCAAGACTGATTTGCATATGGCTGGGTCTAAACTGTGGTGGCATGGTGAGCAAAACAACAATGGATTAAACCCAGATCTTTGTGACTGGGGTTGAATGTTTGCATTGTTGAGTACTGCGTTCATCATTTGCTCCTTTCGCTTTTGTCTCCCTGAGTGTGTGTATGTGTGTGTATATATATATATTATCTACTGGCGGTCGCCAGTAGACAGTTATAATTAGGACCGTGTTTCCATAGGAAATCTGAAAATTCTATTTTGAATAACTTTGGCGTCGGTTGTCGGATCCTCGCGAAATTTTCAAAACTAATGGGGCGCTCCACTCAGCTCCTACCCTGGAAGTCTCGGGGTGATTCGTCAAGCGGGGGCTGAGAAAAAAGGGGGGTCCCAAAACGCGTTTTCCCCATGCATTTTCCCATAGGACCTTTAGTCGAAGGTACAGCCCGAACGGCTGAACAGAATTACTTGAAATTTGGCAAAGAGGTAGTCCTCTGGTCAGGGATGTGCCTTTTGCATATATGGTGTCAATCTGTTCAGTAGTTCCTGAGAAAATTGCAGTTAAAAGCACATAAATATCTATAGCCGCGCACCGTGCGCGAGCGTAATTCTGATTGGTGGATTCATGTCAGTCAACATTCGAATCGGTAGAAATCAGGAAGTGTCGGCCGCCATTTTGTGTGTGACAGTAAAAAAGAAAGGTGGAGAACGTGAAAAGGGGGCAGGGTACAGAGTTCCTGACCCCTTAGCTTTTGTCGGGGGGTCCCTGAAGGACCACGAAGGGTGAAAAAAAAATTTTTTTTTTTTTTAAATCGTGGGGTGCGCGCACCGTCGCGAGGTGCGTGCACGCTGCGCGCACGGCGGAAAAAAAATCATTAAAAAAATAGAATTAAAAATCAAATTTAAGTGTTTAGATGTTAGGTGGCTCTAAAAAGAGCCGTTGTGTTAATTGAGGGACAGAGGAACAAAAAAATGGCAAAAATTATAGGGTGCCGCATGTGTGCTGCTGTATCTTGCTCTCTATTAGGGGAATGCTGGTGTCCCCATAAGAGAGAAGAGCATTGCACACATTGCACCGTATATGCACCCTCTTAAACAGAGGGTGTATATCCAGAGGAACAGAGGCAGGTGAAGCTGCCGCCGCAGATGAAGTGCTCGGCTGAGCTGCTGATGATGTGCTCGGCTGAGCTGCTGCGGATGTGCTCGGCTGAGCTGCTGGAGGCTTTTCTCTAGCAGCTCGAGCATAAGCCACAGGATGTACATCTCTAACGTGCCTGATCATAGTGAAGATACTAAAAGAGTATTTCTTTTTAGGATCTCCTCTTGATAAGACACGATCACAAAGAGTGCAGGTGACTTTTGGAGCATTCACCTTCTTCTGCCCCTCTGGAAAAGTGAAAAATTGCCATATAAAAGAGTTTTTCTGTTTCCTCTGTCTCTGTGGCACAAGGGTCTCCTGCTCACTCCCAGAAGATGACTGCTGCTCTGCCATTCTCAAGTACTGGAGTACTGGAAAAGCTGCTCAGCTCCTTCTCCCAGGGAATCAGAAGTAATAATGAGGGGAGTGGGTGTGGTGTTGGATGTTTCTGGAACTGAAACTACTATAAATCAATGAAAAGTGTTGTTTCTTAATCACATGACCTGAAACTACTATAAACCAATGAAAAGTGTTGTTTCTAAATAACATGACTAGCCGTGCGCGCACCCTGCGCGCACGGAGCACGCACGCATGCGCGTACGGAGCACGTGCGCATGCGCGTACGCGCACGGAGCACGCACGCATGCGCGTACGAAGCACGCGCTTACGGAGCACGCGTGCATGCGCGTACGGAGCACACGCGATGTACGCATGCGCACATGGAGCACATACGCATGTGCACACGGAGCACGTACGCATGCGTGCACCGTGCGCGCACCATGCGCGCACGGTCAAAAACACTTTAAAAAAAAAATAAAAAATTAAAAGTGTTTATAAGTTTATAGAAGATATTAACTATGCTGTTCAACTCTATCCAAATTAAAAAAAAAACTGAGCCATTCCATATTACAGGATAAAGTTAATCTATAACTATATATATAGGTAGCTTATTGTAAAATAAATACTTAAAAAATATAATAATACATTCATAAATTAGCATTTAAAAAACCTTGCAAATTCACTTAAAAAACCATAGCTTTCACACACGTTATAGTTAGGAATTAGCATTTAAAAAACCTTGCAAATTCACTAAAAAAACCATAGGTTCACACACGTTATAGTTAGGAATTAGCATTTAAAAAACCTTGCAAATTCACTGAAAAAACCATAGGTTTCACACACGTTATAGTTAGGAATTAGCATTTAAAAAACCTTGCAAATTCACTGAAAAAACCATAGGTTTCACACATGTTATAGTTAGCTGGTCATTTCACTCGTAAAAAACCAATGAAATTCCCCCGTTATAGTTAGTGATGTCATTTGAGATGTCATCAGTGATGTCATGAGTGATGTCACTGACCATGTCATGAGTGATGTAATATGTGACGTCATCAGCAGTGGATTGCGTGCGCGCGAGTTATAGTTAGCTGAACTAACTATAACGGGGGAATTTATTTGTTTTTTTACGAGTGAAATGTCCAGCTAACTATAACATGTGTGAAACCTATGGTTTTTTCAGTGAATTTGCAAGGTTTTTTAAATGCTAATTCCTAACTATAACGTGTGTGAAACCTATGGTTTTTTCAGTGAATATATATATATATACATATACATATATTATCTACTGGCGGTCGCCAGTAGATAGTTATAGTTAGGACCGAGTTTCCATAGGAAATCTCAAAACTCTATTTTGAATAACTTTGGCGCCGGTTGACGAATCCTCGCGAAATTTTCAAAACTAATGGGGCGCTCCGCTCAGCTCCTACCCTGAAAGTCTCGGGGTGATTCGTCAAGCGGGGGCCGAGAAAAAAGGGGGGTCCCAAAACGCGTTTTCCCCATGTTATTTTCCATAGGACCTTTAGACACAGCTACAGCCCGAACGGCTGAACAGAATTACGTGAAATTTGGCAGAGAGGTAGCCATAAGGTCAAGGAAGTGCCTTTATTAGGTCTGGTGTAAATCTGTTCAGTATTTCCTGAGAAAATTGCATTTAAAAGCATATCAATATCTATACGCGCGCACCGTGCCCGCACTGAGCAAGCCCTGTGCGCGCACCCTGCCGTGCGCGAGCGCAATTCTGATTGGTTGTTAGATGTCGGTAAACATTCGAATCGGTCGAAACCAGGAAGTGTCGGCCGCCATTTTGTCTCTTGCAGTCTGAGGGGGTGAAAAAAAAAGGTGGATAACGTGAAAAGGGGGCAGAGTGGACAGTTACTGACCCCCTAGCCTTGGTCAGGGGGTCACAGAAGGACCCCCAAGGGAGGAAAAAACAATCTTATTTATATATTAAAAATCGCGAGGTGCGCACACCCTGCGCGCACGGCACGAACTGCGAACCGTGGGTGCTTGGTGCGCGAAGAGCACCGAGCGCCCACAGCGCGCGCACGGTGCGCGAAGTGCACCGTGCACGCAGGGTGCGCGCACCTCGCGATTTATTTTTTTTAAAAAAATTCACGGTGCGCGCACGGTGAAAAACCTGAAAAAATTTTTTTTATAAATATATAACTTAGCATTTAAAAAAACGTACAAATTCACTGAAAAAAACATAGGTTTCACACACGTTATAGTTACGAATTAGCATTTAAAAAACCTTGCAAATTCACTCTGACGTCATCAGCAGAGGATTGCGGTCGCGTGAGTTATAGTTGCCTGCACTAACTATAACGGGGGAATTTCAATGGTTTTTCACGAGTGAAATGTCCAGCTAACTATAACATGTGTGAAACCTATGGTTTTTTAAGTGAATTTGCAAGGTTTTTTAAATGCTATTTCCTAACTATAACGTGTGTGAAACCTATGGTTTTTTCAGTGAATTTGTACGGTTTTTTAAATGCTAAGTTATGTATTTATTTATTTATTTTCGTTCTAACAGCGGCAGGCGAGGAGATGGTTTTATTGACGGCTTTTCCGCACTGATGACGGCAAGAGCCAGAAACGCGTCTGCGGATGTTTTATAGCCGACACATACTCCGTGAGTGCACCGGACCTTGGGAGTACCATGATCTCCTTGTTTTTGCTGTGTAATAAGTGGTTTCCACCACCACTTCCCGGTTGCACCCGCTGCGAGTTCGGCTGGCCCCAGGTGGAATACTGTGTTTTGGATTCAATTTGGGCTGCTGAACCGCCGCTTACGGACTCTGTTGACCTATTCTGGTTGTGGCTTATACAAAGCTAGAGTGCTTCACCATATGTGGGACACTCACAGAGTTTTCGTTCTAACAGCGGCAGGCGAGGAGATGTTTTTATTGACGGCTTTTCCGCACTGATGACGGCAAGAGCCAGAAACGCGTCTGCGGATGTTTTATAGCCGACACATACTCCGTGAGTGCACCGGACCTTGGGAGTACCATGATCTCCTTGTTTTTGCTGTGTAATAAGTGGTTTCCACCACCACTTCCCGGTTGCACCCGCTGCGAGTTCGGCTGGCCCCAGGTGGAATACTGTGTTTTGGATTCAATTTGGGCTGCTGAACCGCCGCTTACGGACTCTGTTGACCTATTCTGGTTGTGGCTTATACAAAGCTAGAGTGCTTCACCATATGTGGGACACTCACAGAGTTTTCGTTCTAACAGCGGCAGGCGAGGAGATGTTTTTATTGACGGCTTTTCCGCACTGATGACGGCAAGAGCCAGAAACGCGTCTGCGGATGTTTTATAGCCGACACATACTCCGTGAGTGCACCGGACCTTGGGAGTACCATGATCTCCTTGTTTTTGCTGTGTAATAAGTGGTTTCCACCACCACTTCCCGGTTGCACCCGCTGCGAGTTCGGCTGGCCCCAGGTGGAATACTGTGTTTTGGATTCAATTTGGGCTGCTGAACCGCCGCTTACGGACTCTGTTGACCTATTCTGGTTGTGGCTAATACAAAGCTAGAGTGCTTCACCATATGTGGGACACTCACAGAGTTTTCGTTCTAACAGCGGCAGGCGAGGAGATGTTTTTATTGACGGCTTTTCCGCACTGATGACGGCAAGAGCCAGAAACGCGTCTGCGGATGTTTTATAGCCAACACATACTCCGTGAGTGCACCGGACCTTGGGAGTACCATGATCTCCTTGTTTTTGCTGTGTAATAAGTGGTTTCCACCACCACTTCCCGGTTGCACCCGCTGCGAGTTCGGCTGGCCCCAGGTGGAATACTGTGTTTTGGATTCAATTTGGGCTGCTGAACCGTCGCTTACGGACTCTGTTGACCTATTCTGGTTGTGGCTTATACAAAGCTAGAGTGCTTCACCATATGTGGGACACTCACAGAGTTTTCGTTCTAACAGCGGCAGGCGAGGAGATGTTTTTATTGACGGCTTTTCCGCACTGATGACGGCAAGAGCCAGAAACGCGTCTGCGGATGTTTTATAGCCGACACATACTCCGTGAGTGCACCGGACCTTGGGAGTACCATGATCTCCTTGTTTTTGCTGTGTAATAAGTGGTTTCCACCACCACTTCCCGGTTGCACCCGCTGCGAGTTCGGCTGGCCCCAGGTGGAATACTGTGTTTTGGATTCAATTTGGGCTGCTGAACCGCCGCTTACGGACTCTGTTGATCTATTCTGGTTGTGGCTTATACAAAGCTAGAGTGCTTCACCATATGTGGGACACTCACAGAGTTTTCGTTCTAACAGCGGCAGGCGAGGAGATGTTTTTATTGACGGCTTTTCCGCACTGATGACGGCAAGAGCCAGAAACGCGTCTGCGGATGTTTTATAGCCGACACATACTCCGTGAGTGCACCGGACCTTGGGAGTACCATGATCTCCTTGTTTTTGCTGTGTAATAAGTGGTTTCCACCACCACTTCCCGGTTGCACCCGCTGCGAGTTCGGCTGGCCCCAGGTGGAATACTGTGTTTTGGATATATATATATATATATATATATATATATATTCACTTAAAAAACCATAGGTTTCACACATGTTATAGTTAGCTGGACATTTCACTCATGAAAAACCATTGAAATTCCCCCGTTATAGTTAGTGCAGGCAACTATAACTCAAGCGACCGCAATCCTCAGCTGATGACGTCAGATATTAAATCACTGGATTTAGACACCTATTTACCCATGTCTTCTTCCATTAATCTTTAGCTATACATATATTACAAAGACACATATGTCATCAGTGATGTAATATCTGACGTCATCAGCAGAGGATTGCGGTCGCGTGAGTTATAGTTGCCTGCACTAACTATAACGGGGGAATTTCAATGGTTTTTCACGAGTGAAATGTCCAGCTAACTATAACATGTGTGAAACCTATGGTTTTTTAAGTGAATTTGCAAGGTTTTTTAAATGCTATTTCCTAACTATAACGTGTGTGAAACCTATGGTTTTTTCAGTCAATTTGTACGGTTTTTTAAATGCTAAGTTATGTATTTATTTATTTATTTTTTTAAGGTTTTTCACCGTGCGCGTACCGTACGCGCACGGTGCGCTTCGCGCACCGCACGCCCACGTTACGCAGTTCGCGGAATTTTTTCCGTTTCTACCGTACGCGCACGCTACGCGCACTCCGCGATTTTTAAAAAAAAATTAAAAGAAATTTTGGCCCTTTGGGGTCCTTCTGGGACCCCCTGACAAAGGCTAGGGGGTCAGGAACTGTCCACCCTGCCCCCCTTTTCACGTTCTCCACCTTTGTTTTTCACCCCCTCAGACTGCGAGAGACAAAATGGCGGCAGACACTTCCTGGTTTCGACCGATTCGAATGTTTACTAAGATCTAACAACCAATCAGACTCGCGCTCGCGCGTACGGTACATTTTACCGTACGTGCACGGAGCGCGCCTATAGATATATATATTGATTTAAATGCTATTTTCTCAGGAAATACTGAACAGATTTACACCAGACCTGCAAAAGGCACATCCCTGACCTGAGGACTACCTCTCTGCCAAATTTCAAGTAATTCTGTTCAGCCGTTTGGGCTGTAGCTTGGACTAAAGGTCCTATGGAAAAATGCATGGGGAAAACGCGTTTTGGGACCCCCCTTTTTCTCAGCCCCCGCTTGACGAATCCCCCCGAGACTTTCAGGGAAGGAGCGGAGCGGAGCGCCCTACCTATTTTGAAAATTTTGTGAGGATTCGTCAATCGGCGCCAAACTTATTCCAAATAGAATGTTGCGGATTTCCTATGGAAACACGATCCTAACTATAACTATCTACTGGCGACCGCCAGTAGATGATATATATATATATATATATATCATCTACTGGCGGTCGCCAGTAGATAGTTATAGTTAGGATCGTGTACTGCTGGCAGTATGAAACTGCCAGCAGATTCAATCTATGAAAAGCATTGCTAAATCATTCTTTCTGCAATAGTGTTCACTACACTTGCTGATACCAGTAAACACTTAATTAAAAAAAAACACAGGAGTGTATAGAATATGCCATAACTCTACATTCTTGATGCCTTGCAAAGGGCGTTTTGTGACCTTTCACTTCACTGCAAAACTACCATGTGGTTTCCCAGTCCAAGCAAAGTCTTTTGATAATCTTGATAAACTAATGGTTAGAGCTCAGTTGCCTCCTAGTAAATAGCCTTACTCAATACAATTAAAAACAGCTTTGTATTTCCTGGGGATGCCTCTTTACTCCTCCTCTTTCAATTTGCCACACCCTGAGAAGGCCTTGTGAAATTGGGTGGTCTTTCAGGAGGCGACCTGGGCGCGGCAGGCCTCATAATTCAGGATGGCGTGTTTATGGTGGTCGTTTGCTCATTGTTACAAGGTTCCAAAAACTTCTTCAACTGCCCACCCTGGCAACCTGGTTTCAGAAGCAAAAAGGCACACTGTTAGAAAGATTGCACTGTACCAAAATCCTGCTAAGACAAATAACACATCTGCACTGACTATGCTGTGAACAAAAAAGGAGATTTTATCACTCGGGTTAACAGCTAGCCAAATCTCGCAGCAAAGTAGAGTACAGCCTTGTTGAAAACTAATTTCAGGTAATAAGTCAGCTGTTGGAAAATGAGGCAGTATCTGTGAGGCCTGCACAAATAACATGACTACATTTGTCATTCACTGGGAATCAAACACCACATTGTGGCGCTTGACTCTCAGAGGGTAGCGTTGCAGAGCAGTCTAAGGCTTACTCAAGGGAGGTGGTGTGGGCTAGTAATCGCCATTTACAAGTACACAGATATAACACTCAATAATTGATTGTCCAGTCTGTACTTGGTACAGTCCCTAACGCACCCCCAGCTGTAGAACAAAAGTTCCAGCCCCGGGATGCTGATGACTGTTGGCTGAGCCCTTGAGGGGTTGTTTCTTTTAAGTCCCCCTGAGACTTGAGGATGGACTTCTCCTTTTCGTGCTGGGGGAGGCTGCATTGCTCCTTCCAGCTGCCCATGGCGCCAGGCTCCAGCACCACTCTTCCTCAGCAGACCACACCCCAGAGAGAGCCTCTTCCTGCGCAAGCTCTTTTTAAAGAATTTGGAGGGGGCTTGCAGGAAGGCTCTTCTTGCCCTATCAGGCAGCGACACCTCACCTCTCTGCCCCTGCTCCCTCCTTCCTGCCCAGGCCTCTGGGATAGTTCAAAATGGCTTTGTCCAGGGGTCTCATGCCACATGGTCGCTGAAAAGCCCCTTCCCCCCTGGGCGCCTTCTCTTCAGAGCAGCTTGCTACCTGGCACCAGGTGACAGCTGCTGATGGATAACCGTGTAGCTCCATCCAGCTTCTCTTCTTGGAGAGGAGACCTTCGCCCTTGGAATGCTTGCCGTGAATGGCTATGCCTCTGATGCCTCAGTTTGGGGCGGAAGGTCATTAATCCAGACTGGCAGGGTCACACCCAGCCAGGCTCTGGTGATGAGCTGAGGCAGAGGAATATGACATTTCTGGATGACCCAAAAGCAGTACAGATATGACTTTGGACTCTGCAGAATAGTACTTCCCACCTATGTTACAGTGGAATTTAGTGAGTGTCTGGAATTTGTAGGGCCTAGGGAAGTGAAACTATCCTATGTGATCCCCATTCTCATAGGAGAATAATGAAGTGGTCCTTCAGTGAAAACAGTAAAGCACACTGACTTTACCGTACATGTTTCTTCCCATTGTATAAAGCCATGTCACCGCCCAGCTCTGCATAATTCCTGCCACACCATTCAAGTGGTAGCTGCTCCTGGGCTGCGCACACCAGGAATCTCCCCCACGTAGCCCCTACACGTGTGCACACGCATGTACACACGTGTCTGCATGTAACCATCCCGGTGCCCCTTACTCCGGCTGCAGCGCAGCGGCCTACTCTCACCAGGGATGATATATATATTCATAAAAATTTAAAAGCGCAAAATAACCGATCATTTTTTCTGGTTCTATACCAAGTTGTGATATTACTTATAATCTTCTAATGTGGAATGAATCAATGCTTTATGTAGGTTACATTGTCTGCTGCATCAGAGGCCAGCTCAGATGGAAGCAACTTATCAAAAATGTATTGCCCAAGCCTAATTGTCAGAGGTAATTAAGATCCCTGCTGTATTGCAGACTGATTTCTGGAAGCCAGTTCAGATTAATACTCCCAGAAGGGTTAATGATTGTTGTAGAGATGCTGAGCTGGAACTATTTGCAGATATGCTGATGTTAGAAGGTGGTTCTGGCCATCTGAGCCGCCCTTATTTATCGCTTTTTGAACACCTAATTGTTGAGCTTTTACTGTGGGAGAGTGTCATAAGTTGGGACTCACCCACAGTGAACTCATGATGAAAGAGACTGGATGAGGATTTTAGCGGTGTCCCCCTGGTGAGAGTAGGCCGCTGCGCTGCAGCCGGAGTAAGGGGCACCGGGATGGTTACATGCAGACACGTGTGTACATGCGTGTGCACACGTGTAGGGGCTACGTGGGGGAGATTCCTGGTGTGCGCAGCCCAGGAGCAGCTACCACTTGAATGGTGTGGCAGGAATTATGCAGAGCTGGGCGGTGACATGGCTTTATACAATGGGAAGAAACATGTAAGGTAAAGTCAGTGTGCTTTACTGTTTTCACTGAAGGACCACTTCATTATTCTCCTATGAGAATGGGGATCACATAGGATAGTTTCACTTCCCTAGGCCCTACAAATTCCAGACACTCACTAAATTCCACTGTAACATAGGTGGGAAGTACTATTCTGCAGAGTCCAAAGTCATATCTGTACTGCTTTTGGGTCATCCAGAAATGTCATATTCCTCTGCCTCAGCTCATCACCAGAGCCTGGCTGGGTGTGACCCTGCCAGTCTGGATTAATGACCTTCCGCCCCAAACTGAGGCATCAGAGGCATAGCCATTCACGGCAAGCATTCCAAGGGCGAAGGTCTCCTCTCCAAGAAGAGAAGCTGGATGGAGCTACACGGTTATCCATCAGCAGCTGTCACCTGGTGCCAGGTACCAAGCTGCTCTGGAGAGAAGGCGCCCAGGGGGGAAGGGGCTTTTCAGCGACCATGTGGCATGAGACCCCTGGACAAAGCCATTTTGAACTATCCCAGAGGCCTGGGCAGGAAGGAGGGAGCAGGGGCAGAGAGGTGAGGTGTCGCTGCCTGATAGGGCAAGAAGAGCCTTCCTGCAAGCCCCCTCCAAATTCTTTAAAAAGAGCTTGCGCAGGAAGAGGCTCTCTCTGGGGTGTGGTCTGCTGAGGAAGAGTGGTGCTGGAGCCTGGCGCCATGGGCAGCTGGAAGGAGCAATGCAGCCACCCCCAGCACGAAAAGGAGAAGTCCATCCTCAAGTCTCAGGGGGACTTAAAAGAAACAACCCCTCAAGGGCTCAGCCAACAGTCATCAGCATCCCGGGGCTGGAACTTTTGTTCTACAGCTGGGGGTGCGTTAGGGACTGTACCAAGTACAGACTGGACAATCAATTATTGAGTGTTATATCTGTGTACTTGTAAATGGCGATTACTAGCCCACACCACCTCCCTTGAGTAAGCCTTAGACTGCTCTGCAACGCTACCCTCTGAGAGTCAAGCGCCACAATGTGGTGTTTGATTCCCAGTGAATGACAAATGTAGTCATGTTATTTGTGCAGGCCTCACAGATACTGCCTCATTTTCCAACAGCTGACTTATTACCTGAAATTAGTTTTCAACAAGGCTGTACTCTACTTTGCTGCGAGATTTGGCTAGCTGTTAACCCGAGTGATAAAATGTCCTTTTTTGTTCACAGCATAGTCAGTGCAGATGTGTTATTTGTGTTAGCAGGATTTTGGTACAGTGCAATCTTTCTAACAGTGTGCCTTTTTGCTTCTGAAACCAGGTTGCCAGGGTGGGCAGTTGAAGAAGTTTTTGGAACCTTGTAACAATGAGCAAACGACCACCATAAACACGCCATCCTGAATTATGAGGCCTGCCGCGCCCAGGTCGCCTCCTGAAAGACCACCCAATTTCACAAGGCCTTCTCAGGGTGTGGCAAATTGAAAGAGGAGGAGTAAAGAGGCATCCCCAGGAAATACAAAGCTGTTTTTAATTGTATTGAGTAAGGCTATTTACTAGGAGGCAACTGAGCTCTAACCATTAGTTTATCAAGATTATCAAAAGACTTTGCTTGGACTGGGAAACCACATGGTAGTTTTGCAGTGAAGTGAAAGGTCACAAAACGCCCTTTGCAAGGCATCAAGAATGTAGAGTTATGGCATATTCTATACACTCCTGTGTTTTTTTTTAATTAAGTGTTTACTGGTATCAGCAAGTGTAGTGAACACTATTGCAGAAAGAATGATTTAGCAATGCTTTTCATAGATTGAATCTGCTGGCAGTTTCATACTGGTGGCATGTCTTAAAGGGACTTTTCCCTGAAGCCTGGGTTGATGCCAGCCGTTGGGTGACACCTTATAATGATATTAAAGTTGATAGAGTCAGGATTAGCTAGTGGTGCGCTTGGGCATGAGCCTGTTAGAGAACGGCAGCGATGCCACTGGGCTGCAGAGGGTGATGGCTGCACTGTTGGTTTGTGTAGGTAAATCCCCTTTATTGTGGATGGGCTACTTAAGTTCATCACGTTCCCTTTGCATCCTTTTTAGGTCTCGCCTATGCAGCGTGCATGCGCTGCGTAGGAGACCTTTAGCCGTCGTGCAGCTCTTTTTCAAAGCACATACTCGTGCTTGTGGCGGCATACGCCTTGTGGGAGTGCGCAGCGGCGCACCACAAGCACAACTATGTGCTTTGAAAAAGAGCACACTGTGTGCGCATGCATACACGCGCTTGTTCTTTCATGCCTCTCCTTGCCGCTCGCTGGCACAAGGTGCTGCTTGCACTTCATTTAATCTCCCAAAACACCTCCCGCCCCTCGCAGCTTGTTCAGTCTAGTCTTAGATGTTGAAATGTCATGTTCTGTTCCACATGTTCATACCACATTGTTTCTGTCAGGTCCCTTTCCCGAGAGCACTTTCACAGGTTGTGTTCGTGCATGTTGATCCCATGCCTTTACAACCTTTGGTTACACTCACTGTCTCTAGTATTTCACCTGTTTTCTTCGTTGTTTATTCCAGCATGTTGAGTAAAGGTAGGAAAGGGAGCACAGAGATATTAAAACAGCCTTTCTCTCCTAGTGTGCGTACGCCTCCGCATTTCCACTTTTATAGGTTGTTTCCATTATCACGTGAATCCATGTAACTTTGTTTTCTCTTCCTCAGCAAAGCAGTCAAAAGTTTTTTTGTCTTCACAACAGTTCCCTCTGAGGCACTCTGTCAACTACTGCTGTTTCGCAGCTCAGTTATGTGATTCACAATTTGTTCTTCGTACAGCCATCCTCTGCAGGAAGCCTCCCTTACTGTCCTGCCCGGGGCAGGGTTTGGCAGTAAACAGCCTACTAACTGTCTACTTGTTTTCCTTGCCTGACAGCCATCCTAGGTGCTCATTGGCAAGTCAATGTCGGAGCAGCTAGCCATCGAGAATCTTGGCAGAAGTGTCACAAAGAGCCGCTAAATGTGTGACAGAGTAGTGCCTTGAAACAAACCTCCTGTTTAAGCAGAGCAGGGGTGACGAGTAATGTAATTAATTTATAATCTCGGTATGGTGCCATAGAAATGTGTGCCTGGCATCGGAATGGGTACCTTTCTGATAGATGACGCGGTCTCTGTGTTTTGTTTTTGCAACCAGGAGAAAAGTGCTCTTCGCAAATGGAAATCATAGTCATTTATGTGGTTTATTAGATCATAGGAGCAAGGCAGAAAGTTGGCATGCTGTCTCACTGCTTGTTAGTCTCACTACTGCTCTCTCATTCGTGTAGGTTCCTCATTAGTGCTTCACACACATCATAACAAGTATCCGTGCCCACAGTTACTCATGAGGAGATGCTGAGACCTCCCAGCATATGCTGACACCTCTGTGTTTTCTAACCTGTTTGTGTTCGTTGGAGGGTAGGGTCTTCACACAGGAATCTGCAGCCTTTCGGATAGGAGATTTGTTCTGTTTTTTCATGTTAGGCTCCTAGGTTACACCCAAAGCCTGGTATGTCCAGTTGCTGCTACATTCTCCCTCCGATTGCACTTAACTGCAAGGCTACGCCCAGTACAGAAACTTCAGCATTCCATGCATCATCACATACCCATGCATAACATCACACAGCATAAGTGCGCTTATGCAAAAATGAAAGCGAAGCAAACTTTGCTTTCAAATATGCCCATTGCTCATCAACAGAGCAATTTACAGTGATTCATATTTCTAAGTAACAATATTTTGGTTGCTTCTCCACTGAAGTATTGTTTATTCGACAGCTTTTCACTTTGTTGCTAAACACTAAAACTGCTGATTTGCTGACCTTGATATTAATGTTCCTCCTAAACCCAGTTTTCAGTTATCGGGTTTATGTTTGTTCTCTCACCTTTTACTATCAGATCTTCCAGTGCACTTGTTGTTGGTCTACCACTGGTGAATGTCCTCATCACCATCTCATTTCCATTAAGCATATATTATCTGATGGTATCTGTAGTGGGAGAGGCTACCACTTTCCACTAAAATTTATTTGTTACGCCTCACAAAACAGAGGACACTGCGGTTGCAGGGAAGAAGGTGTTTTGGTTTAAGTGGCAATATAAAAACCATCAGTCTCAATCGGTTCATCTTTAAAAGTAACAGTCGACTTCGGCATCCCAGCACCTGCGACTTCCCCAAGACTCCAGCAACATGACATGGGTAAGATTATACAGCAAAAAAACAGAGAAGCAAAAGTAATAACACACCTTCTATCCTCTTGAGAGCCAACTCCGTAAGGTGGCCGGGAAATGCTACTCTGCTATGAAAACTGTGCGAAAGGTCCTAGATCTCCTCCCTTCCAACGCCAGGAAAACCATTGTACACGCATTAATAACCTCCCAACTGGATTACGGCAATGTATTATATCTGGGCACTACAAAAAGAGGTCTAGCCAAATTACAGAAAGTACAGAACGCGGCGGCACGTTTAGTTCTAGGCCTGCCAAGAAGAACCAACACTAAAAAAACCTTGACTGCTCTCCACTGGCTCCCAGTGGAAAAAAGAATCATGTTTAAGGCAATGTGCCACTGCCATCGCATCCTATTAAAAAAAGGCCCTAGCTACCTGTTACCCTTAATCACGAGATACATACCAGGACGTTGCCTGAGATCACTAGACAAGGACCTAGTGACAGTACAAAGAGTTGTCAGAGCGAAAATGGGGGAGCGCTCCTTTAGGTACCGAGCTGCAAAGTGTTGGAATAATCTCCCGTTAGAATTGAGAAGTGAGCCATGCGAAAGAAGATTTCGCAAGCTACTAAAGACCTGGCTATTTGTACAACCATAGCTAAGATAGACTTGGCAATACTCACATAGCAACCAGACGTGCAGGCATTCTTCCACCCTCTCATGTGATTTCTTTAGCGCGGGGACACACCGTCGGTGTAACCAAGCGCTCTATAAATGTATAAATAAATAAATATATCCTTACAATAAATTGTAACAACATTGTAAAACAAAGAAAACGAACATCCAGAATCATGGAACAGAACAAAGAAAAAAACAACCCAAACTGATAAATATACATAACAAGCATTGGCATAGCCAATAGGTCTCGCCTTTGGGACCCTATAAGTGTTTAGCCATGCAACAGTTGATGTTGTTGCACCAAGGATATTGTGCTGCATAACTAAATACTTATAAGGTCCCAAAGGCAAGACCTATTGGCTATGCCAATGCTTGTTGTTCTTCCAGGCGTACAGACAATGTTATCCAGCGCCTTTAGTTCCCACTCCCTCTGGCCCCACACACAAACCTAGGAAGCAGAATGTCGATATTCATATGCCGGCAGAATGGCTCAGTGAGTTAAAGATATGCAGTCATCTGCAGGTCACGAGCCGACTCATGGCAAGGCCAATGCAGCCTTTCATCCTTCCGAGGTGGGTATATTGAGTCCCATTACATTGGATATGAGTATCGTCTGCTATCTCCAGCACAAAAAAATCACAGGAATGCACAAGTTATGCTTTCATATAGACAGCCCGCACCGAGCAGCAGAGTTACGGTGTGTGTCCGTCAGCGCTTTCCGTAGCTCTGTGAGTGTTTATGGTGGCTGGCCTGCGGGCTATGTGATTTGATTGTGTGGCCCTGCGGATCCTCGATCAGGTTGCGCAGCACGCTTCTGGCAGACATTGACAGCAGGCCCGTTCAACAGGTATTTCAGAATTGCGATTCGAAAACAAATAGCGGTATTATTCGGAGGAGATAACTGTGCTTTGCCATTTGTCGCTGTGTGGCACGCCTGGAGACGACTAGACACTGTTGGCGACTAAATGGCCCTGTTGGGGCCTAACATGAACCCAGTCACCCCAAAGGACCTGACTGCTACCTCCTTGGGTTATTCTCTGTGACTCTTTTTAGGAGGCCTGGTGTATTTGCATTTCTGACAGCATCAAGTGTTTTCGGGGGTGAGGGGGGGGGGGGCGGGAGGGGTTTGTCGTAATGTCAATATATTTTTTTTCTTTTTCTAGTAACCAATACTTTGTCTTTTTTTATTCAGAGCATATCCTTCAAAAGAGTTAAGCTCTCTACTTTTTGTAGGATCCTCCATAACTTTGTAGGCCTGAACAAATTCTTAATAAAGTGAGCAGAAAAACTCTCCTATATACATTACAACATCGGATTTATCCCAACTTTACATTTTTTTTTACTATAACTGTTTGCGAAGCCCACTTGACTTTCATCATATACTTTTTGTAAAATGATTCTCAAAACATGTAAAGCGCTCTGATACACTTGCGTCTAGCTGTCGCTCTATAAAACTCAAATAAAAAAGCGGGAAAGCTATACCCAGACGTGGGTCCTGTGTTCACTGTACCACTGGATTCAAGCTAGCCAGGCTGATGAGGGGGATGCCCCGAAACAGAAACAGGTCCCTGGTTGGTTGTTTCCGGTCCAGGGAGGACCTGGCCTGAAAGTTCGTGCTGGACTGTTCCCATGAGGAACAGGGTCAAGACTGATTTGCATAGGGCTGGGTCCAAACTAGGGTGGCATGGTGAGCAAAAGAACGATGAATTAACCCCAGATCTTTGTGACTGGGGGTGAATGTTTAAAGGACCCTGGGAAGAATTTTATTTTACTTGTTGGTTTCTATATGTCCGAGTTAGATATCTTTTATTATTTGATATATATTTTTCGTTTTAGGTCCTGGTGGGATTGCCTAGGTGATTCTTTATATGCAAGATCACCATCTTAGTTATCCTCTTTCAATTTCGTCACGTATTTTTCATTTACTTTGAGGTACATCTACAGTTTACTCTCAAGTAAGTGGTTTTGAGACATAATAGCGGTCACTTGCAATTGGCAATATTTTTGTGCCTCACGATATAAACAAGACTATGTGTCTGTTCTTTTCATTCCTCTTTATACACAGTACCTATTGCTATTTATATTGGCTTCCAACTCTGAAGGGGCGCCTGAGTACATCATAAAACATTTATATATATGCCCTTGGCTGACCGTGTCCAATTATCAGTTTGCTATTCCAAAATAGTAAGTACAGATGACCGTATCTGCCTCTTTTACACATTATCTGGCACTCCTCTGTACTCTAACATTAGTATTGTTTCTTGTTTTTTTGTATATTTTTTTGTTTTTCTGTTATCTGGTTATTCAGACAGTCTTCTGTGACTCTGGTCTGCGCCATTATCCTCTCGGAGACATCACTGGTTTTCAGTTTATCTTAAAGACTGTTCTACCTGAGCATCTCGCATTTATAGAGATTAAGTAAGTAGTATTCTATCATAGTAATATTATATAGGTGCCCCCGCCCCCGGGCCATTTTTCCCCTAACCCCTTCCCCCCCTTCCCCTACAACTGTAGTCTAGCAGTATGAGGCAATCTGACCTGTTTTTCAAACTACACTATCTTTGGTATCTAATGAGTCTTCGTTTTCGTTCTGTGTCCTATCACATTCATTCACTTTATGATTTTCTTTATTCTGTTGGTTGTGGTATGTAGTTCTCCATCTTCTTTACTGATTATTCTTCTCTCTTTGCTTTATGTCTCAGGATTTTGTATAAAACTATGTTGTAAATAGTGTATAAATGGTGTTATAGTAGTGTTATTATTTATGACACATAGAATATATAGCGTGTACATATGGTTGTGTTTTGGTCATTGTCCTGTATATAATATATGTTCTCTGTATAGTATTGTTTGGTAATAATTCATTCTTTTATTATAAAAAAAAAAAGTGAAATGAAAATTGAATTATATATGTGATGTATGAAATATTATTATGATTATCTTCTCTCCTTTCTTTCTTCTTTTTCTCTAGTTAATTAACATAGTACTCTAGCCGTATGTAAGATATAATGTATATATGTATATATGTATGAAAAATGAACAAAAAGACAAAGATAATTAGATCTAGGTGTATATGTCATGAATATTTATCCACCTACTAAATGCTGTTTGTATCCCATACAGTTTTTAAGCAATAGACGGTCTCCTGAAGAAGGCAGTAGTGCCGAAACGCGCGTAGCTCTCCATCTACCGCATTGCCTCTATCAACTATATATGTATCTATTGTTTGCATCATCTGTTTTGAATGTATAACAGTTATTGCATTTGATGAAATAATCTTGCAATTCTAGTCTATTGATACACAATCCTTACTGAAAAATTGTAAAAATAAATATCAACCATATATTTTTCTAATTAAAATTTGTGTATGAAAGTTTTTATTTACAAGTTGGATACCATTATTGGTCTCTTTCATGGTTTACACCTAGTATTTGTCTTGCCACAGATTCATCCACTTGCTACTGATCTTTACCTAAATAGTTTCTTTCCTTACGTATAGCAAGTCTAGTAGTTATGTAGGGGTCCCCTTTTTTCAAAATAGAATGCTTTCAATGTTCACCATTCCGCCCATCATTTGCTCCTTTTGCTTTTGTTGCCCCAAGTGGGAAAGGTATACCCAGGCATGGGTCCCTTGCTCACTGTGCCACTGAATTCAAGCTAGCCTGGCTGATGAGGGGTGATACCCTAAAACTGGTCCCAGGATGCTTGCCAGGATGCTTGTTTCCGATCCAGGAAGGACCTAGATTGGCAGTTCGGGCAAACTGGGGTGGCGTGGTGAGCAAAAGAACGATGGATTTAACCCAGATCTTTGTGACTGGGGGTGAATGTTTTCAATGTTCAGCATTCCGTCCATTATTTGTTCCTTTTGCTTTTATTTAAAAAGCAGCCACAGACATGATGGTCTGCTGACCCCAGCAGGCGCCCATCCCTGTGAGTGCTGGCCATTCCCAATGGGTGACAAATTGTTACCTGCTCCATGAATAATAATGAGTCAGGTCCGGTGCGACCCATATGGGAATCCCAAGCAGTGTCTGAGACACTGTTGTGCATCTGATTTTGCGACTCGCAAATTGTGAGTTGCTAAAAATCGAAATTTGTGAGTCGCAAAACTTGATAGTCGTACATGTGGCCTAATATGTATTAAGCCAACTTCTAAGTGAATGGAAACAGTGCTTTCTTGGCTTTGACATCTTCTGTTGTACATTTCAAAAGAGCCACTCTTCTCACAAGATAGCTATTTCCAGGTTGTTGAAGAAAGGTTAAGCATTCTCTGGAGTATTTGGGCAAAGCAGGCTTTTCAAAGGTTGAAAATGCCTTAAGAGAACCCAAATGCACAGACACTTTCGTCGTACGATTCCTTGCCATGTGGAAATGGACTCATCAGACAGGGTGGCTGCAGGAGTAGTACTGTATAATCAAAAGTATGAACTTACAAAAAGCATAGCTGGCTGAATCTCTAACTCATGCTGACAATTATGCAGTTCTGGTAAATGAATTTCTCGTAATAACAAGCATTGGCAAAGCCAATAGGTCTCGCTTTTGGGACCTTATAAGTATTTAGTTTTGCAGCACAATATCCTTGGTGCAACAACATCAGCTGTTGCATGGCTAAACCTTGTACCTTATAAGTGTTTAGCCATGCAACACTTGATGTTGTTGCACCAAGGATATTGTGCTGCATAACTAAATACTAGTTTGAGCGCCTACTCAAGATTAGAAAAATTTAATATTTAATGCATTCGATTGATTCGTGAAACCATCAGAGACATGAACTATGCCCAAAGAATGTAAAATACTTTACTGCGAGATGCTGCCGTTTAAGACCCAGAGGCCTCGGGTAGGTAGTTTGCTCTTCCCTCGTCCTTGCAAAGTGTTATGCCTGGGTGTGCCCTTCAGATCCCCTCCACTTTGACCACTGAGCGGGTAGGACAGGCAGGAGGCAGAGAGGGCAGGGCGGTCCGAACTCGAGAGAGGAGTAGTTCATGTAAGAGTGAACTGACTATCCCACAGCGTTGTTAGGCCTAAGTGGCAGCCCTGGCAGAGAAAAGAGCTGTCAGGACAGGGTAAAAATGCAGCAACTTTCAGGGGTGTCAGGGCAGACCCCTAATGGAAAATGAAGGAGTGTGCATGGAGAGGCTCAGGGGCAGAAATTGGCAGCTTCGAGGACGAGGTGCCACTGGCATTAATAAGTACTCTGAGTGACACCGCATGAATGTAGAAATCCGAGTGCCCGGGAACAGGGAATTAGGTGTGTCGAGGGGAGGGGAGGAAGAGGGGGAGGGAGGGCAAAATCAGAGGGAGGGGAGGAAAGAGGAGGAGAGAACAGAGAGACGAATAGAGGGGTGAGCGGAGGAGGGGGCAGCTTGCACTTCAGAGACGAGGAACGAGAGGCGAGTTTGGGATCTGGGGGACCGGATCAGTCCTTGCACCCGAACCTTGTTCTTAAGCCATAGACACCCCGGGAGTTTAGGAAAACAACAGCAGCTGCAGGTAATATATTGCTATTTGTATACCGCTTTCTTACCCCTTGCGCACCCCAAAGCGTTCAGGTACAAACCCCGGCTCATCTGCCGGGGGACGAAGTGGTTGGACTTGAAGAGGTAGTGGGGTCTCTATGTGTGGAGCTGGGGGGTCCCTGCGTCGGGGATGTGCAGGGGGCGGTCTGGAAAATGATAAGAGGGGACGTACACGTGGAAAACAGGGAAGGGGAGTGCGGAATTACTACATTGTTTTGAGAACTTTTCATGTAAGTGGTTTATTTACTTTGGCGAAAAGACGCCAAACCTGTCTACAGAAGAGAAGAGTGTGGAGAGGGAACAGAGGCAGGAGTTTGAAGAAGGCGAGTGGCGAGAGCAGGGAGAGAGAATGTTGGCTTGGAAGAAGGGGCATGAAGAATGGTAGGGGTGAGGTGGTGTGGGGAACGGCACAGGTGAGACCTAAAAAAAGCCCAGCCATACTGAAAGAAAGGCGTGTGCCGCCTTGTTGAAAGTGAAAGGTGCTGAAAATAAACATAAGCAGCGGCGCCACTGCTGAAGCGCAAGTGCAAAGCTGGTTAAAAAAACATGAGTAATTGAAATTTAAGGGAGCCTGTTGTGAGGAAAAAAAAGGCACGCCCGTCATTGTTTGTATGCGCCGTACTTTGCTCAAACATGAAGCATGGTGCCCAGGCGATGAGGAGTGCATGCCCCCAGAGCCTAACCCTGCTTGGTGTACATTTAAGAACTCCGTGCAGTTTCTCATGAGGGGGTGTGGGATCTTAAGTCGCGTCGCGTTGGGAGGCAAGATAATAAATAAAAAACAGAAGCGCGGCCCCGCAACCGCGAAAGTTAAGGAACAAAAAAACACAAGCAATGGCCGCACGCGCGAGAACAAGCATCGCGGCACCGGCGCTTTACTTTGAACATTAAAAGTAAAGCGTGGGTGCCGCGATTATAGCAAAAGTAAAGAAATAGATTTTTTTTCTATTTCTTTACTTTTGCGAAAGTGAAAGTCATCACGGTTCTAATGACCCGTGAAAGACTGCTGGCGGCCGGCTGCGCGCGTGCACGCTCGCATGAACGCCAGCACTAGGCCAGCCAGCAGCACTTTTGAAAACTCATCTACTAAATGTCTCTCCGAGCAGCGCATGAGCCCTGACTCAGTGAGACCTACAAAATGACTGCCTTGCGTCACATACTGTGGAAACACACAGATCATATGAGCCTTAAGGGGCTGCAACCAATGTCTTGCAGAAACAGTAGCAAGCCCATTGCACCTATCTTCTATTAGTTTGATCTAACTATTGCATATGTCACAGGAAGTGAAACCATGCCGGCAGAAGCCTTATCTCGGCAATGAACAAACTTTGTTCATTATAATGCTACACCTCAACTACTGCTCTCCCGCATCAATTTTTGGCAACCATCAAAGCCTTTGTAGATGATTTAGCACTTGATTTTATGAAAGATTAGGTCAAACCCTTGTTGCAAACAACTTGTGGCTTCCTTTTTGTTCTTTTAAAAAAAGGCAGATGGTAAAGTGGTATCATGACTTACTTGTGAACACACAGACGACTATACAGTAGATGTTTCAATATTTTTGACAATTTTTGTGGAGTTATGTATCCGTTACTTAATCTCTTGTGCTATCTGTGCACAGGCAAAGCCCTTCTGGGATACTGAAGCTCCTTGAAATGTCAACTAGCCTTTGGTGCATAAACTCCATCGATCTTGTTCCTCCCCACCCTCCCCACCCCCACGTTGATGGATGAGACATTACAAAGGTAGCTAGACGAATATGGAATGTTTCACTCCACTAAAAAATATGCCAAAAGTTGCAGAAGCGGCAAGTATTACCTGAAGGCACATATATTCAAGGTTCATAGACTGCCACCAATGACCACCCCTGAAAGATTAACTCAAATGATATCTGTTTCGGAGAATGGTATGTAAGGTTTTACCGATTAATCAAGCTATATCCTCTAGATATCACCCACAAACCCTATGGATAGCCAAAGCATGTCAGTCAGATGTTATAACAATATTTATGATGTTCTACCAATAATACTCAATCAATCAATAAGTATTTGTTAAGCGCAACTACTCACCCGCTTGGGGCTCAAGACCTACTGGTCCTACTGGGCTCCGAGGTTCAGTCGAAGAGCCACTTCTTGAGCTCCTTCCTGAATTGGGTTGGCGACGGGGAACTCAAACAACATAATTGAATTTCTATTCAGTGAATAAAATTGGTTATCAGACAAGTTATTTTACCCCACATCTACTACCCTTTCAAGGCACAACCATAACAATTTTACTAAATTATCAATTTACAACATTATGTAAAATCATAACCTATAGCTATAAAGGGGTCAGTGAAACTGTCATAGCCTTGATGTGTGCCTGCATTGCATGATGCAGTAGTTGGGTGGAGGGGCGGGCAATTGGTTTTATAACATCAAAATTTTATGACATTCTCCATGCACACGTTCCTAATGAATATTCCTACTAAACATTGTTCTAGTTGTGTTTGCCCTATTTCAGTCTGTCTGTTGGGAGCAGTTTTTTCTTTATTCTATCTTTTTTTGGGTGAGCTGTCTCTTGGTATGCTTGAGGGATTTCTGAGGGTTGGCAAGGGGCTGGCTAGAGCCTAATAGTACCCGAACAACTTTTCGGATCAGATTCTGATCAAATCCAGCCAATGTTTGGGACAATAGAGAGGATTGGGATGAATTGCCCCACAATCCTGGTACCACTACAGAAGAGACACCCTCATTTGCTGTGGTCATCAGATAGGCAGCTAAAGTCCTGGACTTATTGCCATCTCTTGAGGTGAAAACTAATGTCCTCACTGAAGTTTCGCAGCATGGGCAGACCTCGCCCGAGCCATGGCTGCCCTTTAACGAAACCTAGACTTACACCATCATGGGTACCTGGGCTAAACCTGGTTCCTGCCCACCTGTAATTTGACAGGTGGCACAATGCCACAGACCTGCTATGGGTGACCATGCCTTTTTGACGCAACACCCTACTCCAGAGAGCCTGGTGGTCCAGGTCTCCACTACCAGGATCAATACCAACTCATTCCCTTTGATCTCCCCCAGATAGAGTCAAAGAGAATTGAGGCATTTGGGAAATTAGTATTCTCATCAGGTAGCCTCACACTTCAGTCGTTTATTCCAACTGTTTGCTAAATACGTACTTCCATGCATTTTGGGATTTGTTCTCCGAAATCTTGCCAGCAGCCTCATAGAATTTCCACTTCAACTTAGCGCATATCATTCTGGATAGCCAGGACATGGCTAAATATGTTATACTGTCAGTCCTGGGCACAGCTGTTTAGGCAGAGCAGTCGGGACTAGCATCGTGCTTCAGTGTTCAGTGCCATGCCTGGAAGAGTTTTCCAGACTCCTCGTGTGACGTTCAAGCATCACTCACAGATGTACCTTTTATAGGATCTCCTGCCCTAAAGCACTTTTAGAGAGTAGAGTCATAGTGCACTCCCTTAACAGTTTTGCTCCTTTTGGGGCGTTGCCAGGGGTTTCACTTAAAGTCAATGCCAAGGACCACCACAACAATAGGTACCCCAATCTTTTTGGGATTGGGGATCCAGCAGACAGCATCCAGGACACAAAGATAGCAATTCACCCAGCCCCCCACTACGCTGGCAACAGCCTCCCTCTTGCTTTAGTTTTTTCATTAGTTGCACACAAGCACCCTGTGGGAAGAAGAATCAGTCATTGTGAAATTTAGTCTCTAGTGACAGGGGTTATGCACCCCGTCCAAGTAGGGACCATAATCCTTGTCGGGGTAAATCAGATACATGCCCTAAATTAACCTGTGCTCACCCAATGTGTTAAGCATTTGTGCACCACTTAATAAGGTCAAACAATGAAAAAACACTCATAAAATTATCCACACCAGGTTGGAAAAATAGGGCTTAATTTAAAGAACAAAACAAGTCCAAAACAACATAAATGTTGTAAGTACAACCAGAATTATTAATTTTTTAAGAATATCTTGAAATATAGTGCTTAGAAACATAAATCCCCAACTGGGGCTATCTGGTTGCGCCAGACTGTGTCAAATCTGAAAAGTTAGCCGATCACGATGGAACACGGGTTGGATAAAGGAGCCATGCTGGGCCCACTGCAAACAGTACCTTCTCAGAGAATGCATCGATGACGAGAAGTAAATTGAGAGGAGCGGCCAGAAGCGATGTGCCAGTCCTTAGGATTGTAGACGATGCATCGGCTCCTAGTCGCGCAGTTGGAAGATGAGTTGTCGTCAAACCCCTTGGGAGGCAAGCGATGCGTCTGTGCTGCCGGCACTGTGGTGTTCTTGAAATGTCAATGTGTCAGTGGCGAAGGGAATACATTGGTTCCAACAGGCACAATGTTGACGATGTATGAATTTTGATGCTGCAGTACAGGAAAACCCACTTCCGAGGGCCAAGGACTGGATTGGCACCACTTGGCAGGGTAGGACTCACAGATGGCAGAGTCAAGGTACTGGCTGATGAAATGGAGTGAAATCTTTGATGTCCCTGAGATTTCAGAGCAGGAGGCAAGCAGACAAGCCATTGAAGTCATTCTTGGTTCAAGCGGTGTAGGTCCAGTCCATCTCACCCACGCAGAGAGGGCAGCAGGCAGGTTAGGCAGCAGGCAGGTTAGCACAAACTGAAAAGTAGTTCTTAGAGAGCAGCAGTAGAGTGACAACCCTTAAGCAGCACAGCAGTCCTTCTTTCCTGGCAGAGTATGCACAGGTCCAGAAGTGTACTGATTTGGCAGGGTCAGAGTCCAATTCTTATAGCCAGTGGTGACTTCAAAGTGGGGGGCACTTAAAAGAGGGGCTTTTAAGTGCACAGAGGTCCTCCCTTTCCTGCCCTGGCTCCAGACACATAACAGTTGAGAATGTAGCTCTTTGTGTGGGGACAGGCACAGGCCTATTAGGTGCAAGTGTCAGCTCCTTACTCCCATCCTGCCCAGGATGACCCATCAGGATGTGAATGGCCCAGTAGGCACACCTAAGCTCCCTTTATGTCTGACTGTCTAGAGGGAATGTACAAAGCCCAGCTGTCACTCAGCCCATACATATATTGGAGACAGGCAGCAGGTGCATAGGGCTTATCATGGTGGCTAAGCAGTCTTGTGGGTAAATTCTAGAAGCGCTGTAATTGCAATTGGAGTTTGTGACACTATAATATTGAGGCCAGCACAAACACTACAATGCTGGTAGTTATATGTGTTGGCACTGCAGTCTCTGTGGGCTATGCAGTACTAGGCCTCCTGTCATTGTGTTTGAATGTCTTGGTTCTGGTTAGTGCCGGCACTGCAGTCTCTATGGACTATGGAGTACTAGGTGTCCTGTTACTGAGTTTGAATGTCTTGGCGCTGCAGTCTTTGGTGTTAGTGCCAGCACTGCATGCAGTATATGTGGGTTTTGCAGTGTTAGGCCTGACTCCTGTTACTGTGTTGGAATGTGTTGGTGCTGCGGTCTTCCGGGTTAGTACCAGCACTGTAGTGGGTGTGGTTTATGCAACGCTAGACCTCCTGTTATTGTGTTTGAATATATTGGTACTGCAGTCTTTGGGGTTAGTGCCGGCACTGTACTCTCTGCGGCTCTGGGCGTCAGGACTCTGCATTGACTCGCATAAAGATTCATGTTTCTGAGCTGAGTTTGAACAGTGCGTAGTCTGTTGCCCTTCAGATCTTATAGTGCTAGGACAGCAGCCTCCAGGATGGGTTAGAACAATTAATGGTGGAGGCTGGGGTCACCCTGTGTTGTTTTCTGCTTCAAACTCAGATGATGGGAAAATGTGAGTTTTGTATTATTTTTGTACTCCTGTTTTTTAAAACAAGACCCTTTTCAAATAATGCTAACCTTGAGCAAAAGGTATGTCAGAAAACATACAATTACAAGAGTATGCTTTCTCAATGCATCAATCTTCAGACAACTCTACAAACAGCTAAAGAATGCCAGTAATGTGACAGATGGTAGTACTGCTTGTCACCTGAATGGCAGGGACTATAGAGGAAGGCAAAGAATATAAAGACACCAAGTTTGGGTGGTTTCTAGTTGATCCCTTTTCTGCTTACAAATAAAGTACTCGAGCCACATTTCTAATCATGGATACCAAAATGCCAGGGTTACCAGAAGTAACATCACACATCCTTTGAACTTAATTACATGAAAGGAAATTACATCTTGACCCTGGATTTTTCCAAGAAGTAATGTGACATGACATTAACCCTGATGACATCACAATAATTTACACTGCAGAAGTTCTGTATAACTGCATGATTAAATAACACAACACACTTTTTTTTATAATAGATCTATATAAGGGTGCTTACATGATCTTTGAGATGGGGCATAATACTTGCCCTGAACTCTTGTGGGTGAGTGCAGTGAGTGAGCCAGACCTTTTCTAGAAGGGGGAGAGAATGGTTCAATACAGATCTAAAAAAAACACAATAGTTCTGAAAGCCTCTTGCCTTTGAGAGAGAAAGAAAGAAAGAAAGCAAGAAAGAAAGAAAGAAAGAAAGAAAGAAAGAAAGAAAGAAAGAAAGAAAGAAAGAAAAAAGAAGGAAAGAAATAAAGCAAGAAAGAAAGTAGGCAGAATCGAATTAAATAATGCAAGAAAGATAGGGAAAGAAAGAAGAAGAAAGAAAAATAAAGAAAGAAAGAAATAAAGAAGGAAAGAAAGAAAGAAAGAAACAAACAAACAAACAAAGGATGGAAGAAAGAAAGGAGAGAAAAAGTATTATAAGTGCTGCAAAATAAACATGATAAAAGCCAGTCTTCTTCTTCCTGGGATCTTATTAAAGAACCATTGGTGAAACAGAGTCCAGAACAAATGTGTCCCGAAGAATTGTCCGCCTATGAATTCACGTCTGTACTATTGAATCTTTTGGTTTGTGTACTGCATGTCTATTAAAAAGAGGATAACTTAATACAGAACAGTTTCACATGGATGCAATATGTTATTCTGTGGCATACCAGCAGACAGATAAAGGACACTCCAAAAGGAATTTACAACTGCACTGGCAGGAGACAGGGGCTTGTAAAGTTGGAATGTGCCCTGCACTTACTGCTGTCACAACAAACTCTAAATACAAAGGCTGCACAAAAGTAATAATAAAGTAATAATAAAAACACTGACACTGAAGTGAACTACCTTGTCTGCGGATGTGCTCATTATGAGAGCAAAATGCAGTCACTCAAAGTGGACTTAACCAGTGGCTTCAGTAGGGTAACCAATTGCCCCCTGATGTGTGCTATAGTAGATGGAAGTAAATTATGAACAACATTTCAATGGATGAAGAAAGCTGATGGAAAGCACATTTAAGTAAGTATATTATATGTATACATTTAGTAAATCAAACGTTCTAGGCTAACGCGAGACCTAAAAATGACATCCAATGTGCCAGGTCCAGCATTTTGCCATGGGTGCCCACATATGCCCTGGGTAACCTCTTATGCCAAAAATGATGTCTAGTATGGCCACGGTTGTCCTCCCTTATGCCAATAATTAACTCCAATGTACTAGCCACAACAGTTTATCACATACCTCCCCACAACAAGAATTTCCTCATACATGCCAGCACGGGCATTTTGCCATGGATGGCCATTATTCAAAGAACCACCACCAGTATGCCAGTGCCTGCATTTAGTCACAGGTGCCTGAAATGCCAACTATTGCCCCCACTGTGCCAGTATTTTGCCATAGGTGCCCCTTATAAGCCAAGAAATAGGTTACCCTATCAAAGGGCCCCCGTAGAATGCTGCTTGATTCTGGGGTCATAGGAAACTTTAGGGATGTTTCCTTCTCAAGATCTATGGGTATTCCCCTAATGAGTAAACCTAAGGCGGAATTCATCTGCACCATTGATGGTAGCAAAATATTATTCAGACCGATGTCCACTAAAACAGTTTAGATAACCTTGAATACCTTAGGAAATCCTGTTGTGGAAATTGGTTTCAATTGGATTTGTGCCACACAATTCAAGGCAAAATAGGGATTCAGTGTTTACCTGAACCCCATTAAGACTTCCAAATGTCTCTGACAAAGGTAAGGCCAAACTATCACCACCTCACAGGTATTTTGACTGCAGAATAGTTTTACAAACAGGTGCCCAATCTCTGTGCAGCAGAATGTATGCCCTCACAGAGCAGGAGAACTTACACCTGTAAGAATATTTAGATAAACCGCTATAAATAGGATTTGTCCCACCATCCAGATCCCCCCATTTGTTCCCCATTGTTCTTTGGTTCCAAGTAGTGAGGGCCTACCTAGAATGTGCATAGACTAAAGAGCTCCCGTAAGAACAGGTACTCTTTAACCCTAATTTCCACACTCTTAAATCACCTGAAAGGGACAAGTGTATATAACAACCTGGCAGAGCACCAGGTGTTTGTCCAAAAGGATGATGAGTAGAAGGCTGCCCTCAAAACTAAATTTGGTATTTTGAATTTCGTATTATGCCTTTCAGATTGTGAAATGACCCAGCAGCATTTCAGTATTTCATCAACGAAGTATTTTGCAAGTTTATCGAGAAGTGTGCGATAGTTTATATCAAGAACATATTTATCTATTCAACTACACAAGATGAGCATGTTGGCCTCGTTCGAGCTATCTTGCAAAGAGTACAGGAAAATCATTTTTTAGCACAATTAGAAAAGCACATATGTCCCACCATTACAGTGGAATTTGTGAGGTTCATCATTACACCATGTAGCATTCAGATGAACCCTAAAAAGGTTGAAACCATAGAGCAATGGAAGGCCCCATAGAATTTAGAAAAGTCCTAAACTTCCTGGTCCTCATCAATGTTTATAGGCATTTCACCAACCAGTTCTCTGCTACAGTGACACCCATCAAAAGATTATTAAGAAAGGGAATGAGGTTTCTTTGGAATACTGGGGGAAAGGCCTTTCAGCAACTACAGTTGAAATTTATTTCTGCACCAATGCTACACCACCGACCCTACACTACCTTTTGTGGTTGAGGTGGATGCTTTTCAAATAGAAGTAGAGGGAGTTCTGTCACAGCGTGACGACTGTCTCCTGTAGCATTCTTTTCACGCAAACTCAACCCAGCTGATACCAACTATGCAGTAGCAGATAGAAAATGCTACACATCAAAATGGCATTTGAAGAAGGGAGGCACTATCTCCTTTAGGAGCAACATACAATGACCATTTTGATAGACCATTGCAACCTCCCATTCTTATATTTTCCCATGCCTCATAAGCCAGACAGCTACTTTGGACACCACATTTAGGGCCTCATGTAGGTAAATAAATTTTACCGGTTCTTAAATACCGAGCCGTACCGAATCGGTAAATTAGAATCGGTAAGTTATATGTAGGTAAAAATTCGGTAACAGTTACCGATTCGGTAACATTCGGTAATCACGAATCGGAATTCACCGAATCGGTAAATACCGAGGTGGTATTTACCGAATCGGAAAATACCGAGGTGGTATTCACCGAATCGGAAAATACCGAGGTGGTATTTACCGAATCGGAAAATACCGAATCGGTATGTACGGATTCGGTAAATAAAATCACATGACTTGACGAAACAGCTAATCCTGTGCAACGACAGCCCACCCAACCAGGAAGTGCCCACACCCAGGCAGGTGTACATAATTAGCCGAAGTGGCCACACCCAGGCAGGTGTACATAATTAGCCGACCCTGGAGAGGCTTGGAGTGCAGAGGAGAGGCAGGGAGCCGTTGCATGTGCGAGCGGGTAAACGAACAGCATGTCCAGCCAGAGAACACAGAAAGACGGAGGGGAAAGGAGGAGGAAGCTGAAATTTAGCCCCAAGGAACTCCAGGTGCTGGTGGAGGAGGTGGTGAAGCAGCACCAGAAGCTGTTTGGAAGGCAATCCCTGCAAGTGCCTGAGGCGGAAAAGCGCAACATATGGCTGGCCATCCAGGCGCAGGTCAATGCTGTGGGAGTGACCCACAGGGACATTGAGGTCCTCAAAAAGCGCTGGTATGACCTGAGGATTGTAACCAAGAGGAAGATGGGCGACATCCAGAAGGAGGCCAGCCAGACCGGAGGTGGAACCAACAGGGCACCTGCCCTCACCGAACTGGAGGAGCTGGTGGCGGCCACAATCCAGCAGGAGAGCGTCGTGGGTCTTGGGGACGCCGACAGCTCTGCCAGAGCCGCAACACACCAAGGTAAGACGAAAGCACAGCAATGTAGCCCCCCCTACCCCTATCCCACATCCCCCATTGTGAAACGAGAATCACACTGCAGTCCACACGTGTCAGTGCAGACAGGCAATGCATTCCGGGAGATGTAGTCAGGGCAACACTAACCATGACGTAAATGTTACAGGGCAACAAGGCATGTCACGCACTCGAGGCACAAGGAGACAGAGGACATATTGGAATGTGAAATGTGTTATTGTGACGCTTGCAATGCAGCCCTTCGGGGACACTGAGCCAATGTTGTATTTCTGTCCACAGATGTGACATCATGCAGGACAGGGCATGCTGCAGGAGAGACGGCACACCGGCCACAAGTATCACCTCTAGCCAGCACAAGTTCAGACCAGGGAGCAGGCCCACTGGCAGCCGCACCACCAACACAGCCAGCCTCGCCGCACCCAGAGCCAGCATCACCTCACCGAGAGCCAGCATCACCACAACCAGAGCCAGCATCACCACAACCAGAGCCAGCATCGCCACTCATGTTCGAATCACCGGCCACATCTCCGCTTGCAGGTGTGAGAATGAGGAGGCGTCCAGCAGCCAGGCTACGAGCCTTAGACACCTCGTCAGACGACAGCATGGGCCCAGAAGACCGCACCGGGCCCCAGGAAGGGAGCCATGCCACTGTGCCCCACACCTCACAGGCAGCACAGACGGGAGCAAGAGGGCGCCGCAGGTCGCGTGTCCAGAGTCCACCAGCACCCACTGACGGCCATGGTGTCTTCTTGGGTCTCGAGGGCCAAATGTTGAAGCAACAGCGCCTGCAATCAAAGGCAGTCATGTCAGTCCAGAGGCACATGCGGGTGATGAGGACAACATTAGTCAACATGGACAGTAACATTAGCGGCATGGCTGCGGGCATTCGGGACATGTCCCAGTCAATCCAGCAGTTGTGCAGCAAATTAGATGCTGACATCGAAGCACGGCGCCGGGAACGCCAGAGAAGGGACACTACCAGCAGGGCACTCAACCGTCTGGCAACTGCGACTTCTCTACTGTGCCGGCGCTCTGTGACGATGCAGGAGGGCCTAACACAGTGCTGCAGCGACCTGTCTCGGGGGATGGTGCAGGTGACAAGTGCACTAGGGGTGCTATTGACTAGTCAGGCGTCGACAACTGCTGCAGGGGATGCTGCGGAGAGCATCGACACCAGCAGCAGCATCACACCCCCCGTCCCAGAAGCACGCAGGAGCAGCAGGCGGCTTGGGGTTGGCTCTAGTGAGGATGCACAGGCCGTGCAATCCACCACTGCAGCGCGTATGCGCAAACATTGATGTAGCCCTGCTAAGCCACTTCCCATTGGGTGACGTAACCCTGGACATACTCCTTGTATAGATGGTATATTGCCTGATTGGCCTGTTCATGTGTTCATGGCGTGGTGCCACATTAAAACTACGTCAGGACTTCTCACAACTCGCTGTGTCCCCTCACTTACTCAGAAATAGTTGCATGTGATCTCTGCCCGTCTCTCTCTCCCATCGATTGCAGTTGGCACTCTAGCTGCGTTGCCCTCTGGCTGGCCTGACTCATCCTCGTTGTCCTCAAAATATGTTAGTTCCACATCTGTACCTTTTTTCGTGGCAAGGTTGTGCAGCATTGCACAAGTGGCAATAATCTTGCAGCAGGTGATGGGTTTGTACTGGCGTGCGCCTCCGCTCTTGTGCAGGCAGCGGAACCTGCTCTTCAGTAGTCCAAACGTGCGCTCCACCACATTGCGTGTTGTTTTATGTGCCACGTTGTATCGTCTCTCACTCTGGGTTGCTGGGTGTAGGTAGGGAGTGAGGATGAATGACCGGCATGCATATGCACTGTCGCCTGGATGAGTAAAAGGGAACCATCAGTAACATGCCTCTATACACTATGATTTGCAGGTTTCAAGGGGCGTCACTGTTACTTACCTAGCAGGTATCCCTCTCCGAATTCTCCGGCACTCAGTCGTGTGTAGATCCCACTATTCTGGAAGATGTAAGAGTCGTGGGTGCTCCCAGGAAACTTTGCAACAATATCTGTGATGATGTTCCCTGCATCACAGATCACCTGCACATTGATGGAGTGGGTGGACTTCCTGTTCCTGTAGATGGGCTCTGTATCAGCTGGTGGACAGATTGGGATGTGTGTACCATCAATACAGCCGATGACATGGGGGAACTGTGCCATGTGATAAAAGTCTGTTTTTGTTTTCTGCAGTGCAGCCTGTGTGTTTGGGAAGCTTATGTAGTGGTGCATTCTCTGCATCATGGCATCCAGGAACTTCCTGAAGAAACGTGACAGGCAACTCTGGGATACCCCACCCACCGCAGCTATCACCACCTGATAACTGCCGGATGCCAACAGATGTAGGCTGCAGAGCACCTGCACATGTGGGGGTATGGCGTGCGCCCTTCTTATTGGCTGGTCCAGGAGTGGGTGAAGGTCCCTGATTAAGTCCATGATGGTTTCGGGGTGTAGCCTGTACCTCTCATGTATCTCTGCATCAGTCAGCTGGAATAGTGTGATGCGCTGTCTGTAGATTTGTTCCTCCCGTCGCCACACCCTCAGTCCTGCTGCCTGTAGACGTAGGCGCCTTGCAATGACGTACATGGCGGCCATGTTGTCCACGCTGTTGCATTTTGGGTTTGCCTATATGCATTGTTGATGGTTACCACCTGCTTTCAATCCGTGTTAATTACCGACTCTTATTTACCGATTTTCCTGGATTTCTTAATTACCGAGTGCTCCTACATGTCATTTTAAATTTTACCACTTCATATTTACCACTTCATGTTTACCGAATCGTTAATTATGTATTCGGTAAATCTGAATCGGTATTTTGGAATTCGGTAAATATGAATCGGTATTTACCGCCTCATATTTACCGAAAAGTGGTTTTTGGACTCCTACATCTCACTTGTCTGAATACCGGTCGGTAACGGCATATTTACCGAAAATCGGCCGTTACCGACCGGTATTTGGCTACCTACATGAGGCCCTTAGTGACTATGACTTTGTGATCCAGTTTCACCCTGATAAAAAACGGGAAGATGGATGCAATGTCCAGATATGGATTCCCTCTGGCAGAATGTCTCTCAGAATCACCACCAATCATAACATTAGAAAAGATCTTAGGAGCCATGAAAATGTGAAGTTTATAATGCAGTCCAAAAGGGACAAGAGAATGATGAAGTTAGAAGAATAATGAAGGATCACAAATGAAGACTGAAAAATGACCAATGTTTTATGAAAGATGCCATGTATCTCCCACCTATGACATTACAAGAGCAGGCTTTGCATTGGTGCTATTCAAGCCTTTTAGCTGGTCATGCAGCAGAAAAGAAAACCCTTTATTTTCAAAAACACAATTATTGATGGCCTTAAATCACCAAGTATGCAAAGAGATTTGTAGAAACATACCCTATATGCGCACAGGGAAAATGTTCTCAGCTAGCACAGTTTAATTACTACAACCCATACCTGTTCCACAAAGACCATGGCTACACGGTGTCTCTTGATTTCATGGTGGAGCTTCCACACAATCCTGAGGGATACAACACCATTTTGTTTATGGTGAACCATCTAAATAAAAACACTCATATACCTCCCCTGAAAGGGTTGACATCAGCCTAAAAATTGGCCATGATATTTTTTCAGGCAGTAGTCTTTCACCACAATGTCCTCTGTGTCCTAATTTCTGATCTGGGTTCCCAGTTCATTTATTTCCCATTTCTAGAAATCTCTTTGCAAACAAATGGTAGTTAAAGTGCATCAGTATTCTAGTCACCATTCGCAAACCAATGGTAAAGGCTGGCTCAGAGGGTCAATCAGTTCTTATAGCAGCACCTCCATCGCTATACCACATAGGAATTAATCAGTTGGGAGGACTCTTCATGGGATGCAGAGTTCACATACAACACTTCCACTAGTGAATCATCAGGGTGCTCTCCGTTTTGTTGTGCAAATTGAGTTAATCCCCAATTCTTAATTATCAGTGATAAGATATACTGCCAGAGAGGCACAATTATCTTCTTGAGGACAGTGTTGAAGATTAGGGACCACCTTCATAGGAATGCACGTAGTAATTATCGTGTGCTTGTCCTTCTGTATGGAATGAGGGTACACTTCTTTGATTTGTTTTTCTAGTAACCTCACATGGAGTCTCATTCTTCTTAGTCTGTCAGTGTCTCATTTTTGCATTGATATTTAGGATTAATGAAGAGTTTGAGCATGTTGGGTCACCGAGCTCTATCTGATATCTCTGTAACCCGCTTGTCTGAGGCCCTGATTATGTCTGCCCCGGAGTGAAAGCACAATTCATCTTGCCTGATCAAATCTGAATGCCTGTAGTACAGAATTTATTGGGTACAATTTTTCGCATTCCATTTGGACCAACTAATGGATTTGATTGCACACAGCACCAAAATGCAGGCCATACCCTTTTCCCTTTTTAAATTCTGGCAGATTTGACCTAAAAAATTTAACTAACAGTGTGGGCTTGATCATCTCAGTTAATTACTGGGATTGGTAAACTATGCACATCCCGGAGTTCCAAACTGTGCACAAGCATGGAGCTTTGCAGGTGTCTCAAACACTAGCCCACTCATAAACAAAGCCGAACTGCAAGTCCTATGACTTCACTTAAAAGTTTGCTTGTTATGTATACATTTTGTTGATTTGTTACCATATGTGGAGTGTAAGGTATCTTGTGCAGGCCACGGTGTTATGGCAGTGCAAAGAGTCATAAACGTACATCTGATAGAAAATGTGGAAGTCTTCCCTGAAAAAAGTTATGTGTTCTATATTTGTTTTACGGTACCATGTTATATCTGTGTGGGTCATATTGCACTGGAGGATCTTATGCAGACTTGCTTTCTGCGTAAAGACGATAGCGAATCGCTCGTGCCACAATTCGATTGATTTTGCATCTTTCCTGGCCTGTACAGCAGGAGTTCCCTTGGCATTCCAGTTAAAGGTTTGGTCTCCTAACATACATCATACTGAATTCGGAATGGTTTGCCATTGTCCCCGATCAGTATAGCGGGACTTACCATGACTACTTTGGCATCAACTCCCTTTGAAATGTTCATAAGTCGCTTTTCCATATTTCTAATTGAAGCTTTTACTGGGGATTATATCCTGAGACTGCTTCTTACAATGAGTTACTCCATTAAATAACTCTTTCTGGGACACTTTGTCCATACCCTGATGTGCTCCCATTCTTCCCGGTCATGTATTGTACCATATATACACGTTTTCCCTTTTGCCATGTGCATTTTTTTCATTTGTTCTACATTTAGCATAAAAATTACTAATTTATTATAAAGTTTGATAAACTTTTAAAATGTTCCCTGTACTTTACCATAGGGAGATCTCCATCCAAACTGTGGAGTCCCCCCTACAGTATCGAGAAAAGTAAAAAAAGGTTATTTTTTTTTTTTTTTTTAAAAGATTTTATTGTGCATAAAAAGGGTTACAAACACGGGCCTACAACCACCAGGGCCGGCCGCTAGTAGTCGAAGTGTTCCAGCATATCAGAAAACAATGGCTGGCCCACAGGGGCTCCGCACTATCACAGTAAATAAGACTGCACATAAAGGAAATCAGAATACACACTTTTAGTATAAATAACAACAAAAAAGAAAAATACAAAAATACAACAAACAAGGCGAAACGACTTATGAAGGGCGGCGAACACCAGCCGGGGGAGTCAACACCCAACCACCCGAGGGCGGTCAATAAAAGAAGACCTGAGAAGGAGGGGGGGGGGCCACGAGAGAACCAAATCTGTACTCCGAAGTACGAGATGTACAAGGAACCCTCAAGGATCAGGGGGACGAGGCAACCCCGGACGTATCTACCAAAGGGGGAGCACAGATAGACCCACGATACGCGTTCCACTGCCCCCAAATTTTACCCCAAGCCCCCGGTTTACCACGGGCCACATACACCGTTTTCTCCCTGAGCATGCACCAGTCCATGTTTTCCTTCCAGACGGACACGGTGGGAGGCCGCTGGGAACCCCAAAGCTGCGCAATATCTCTCTTTGCAATCATGTTCCCCAAGGCCGCCCACCGAGCCTGAGCCGCATTGCAGTCATTGGGCTCCCATACATTCAGCACACAACGACGCACCTCCGGCAGCAGAGCGACCCCGGTGACTCGTCTCATAATATCATGCACCCGGCGCCAGTATTCCGCCACCTCGCGGCATTCCCATAGGATATGGAGAAAAGTAGCACTGAGCCCGCAGCCACGCTTACAGAGTCCGTCGTCTGAAAACCCCATCGAGACCAGGCGGGGACCCGTCACATATACACGATGGAGAATCTTAAGCTGGACCAGGCGGAGACGGGCCGGGATGGCCACCTCCTTAGGGGATGACAGTGCAGTCTGCCAGTCCTCATCGTCCAGCTCCACCCCATCTCCCGTCCATGCCTCCCGAAGACGCACCAAGAGGTCAGCCCGATTGTTTATCAGTTTTTTGTAAATCAGGGAGATAGTACTGTCGGGACGTGACCGTCGAGTATGCGGTCCTCGAGAGGCGAAGAAGAAGGGACCATGGTCCCCTCCCCAAAGACCGAAAGCAGGGCGTGCCGAACCTGTGCATAACGGAAGAACTCTCTGTCACTAAGCTCATACTCGCGCTGAAGCGCCGCGAAGGATTTAACCGCACCTTTAACCCACAGGTCCCCCACTCTGCTGATGCCGATCGTATCCCAGCGCTCGAAGCCTTTCGTTGTCCAGAGGCTTCCCAAGCGGTCTGAGTCGAATAGAGGAGTGGCGCACGTTAAACGCTCACTCCAGCCCATCGCAACGTTAGCCGCCTTCCATACACGGACCGCAATCCTGGTAGGGCCCGTAAGGGCCCCACCAGCAGACCGCGAGTAAAGCGCTCTGTTATAGTTACCGCCGGGGAGCAGGAATTTATCCATCTCATATGCCGGGTTCGAACCAGGAGCGTACGTAGCATGATTAATGGCAGACAGCTGGGAGGCCCAATAGTACCGTCTAATATCAGGAAGCGCGATGCCCCCGTCATACCAGGAAAGAGTCAGCTTGGCCAAAGCGATACGCGATTGCCCGTCCCAAACCAGTCTCCTCTGCAAACTCTCCACCTCCCTAAAGTAGGCCGCAGGAATGACATCGAAGGAGTTCTGGAGTGCATAAAGGAATCTGGGAAGGGACATCATTTTAAACAGCGCCGCGCGACCAAGCGGAGACAAGGGCAGCTTACACCACCGAGCCGTATCTGCCCTCAAACGCCGGAGTGGAGACAGGAGATTCTGCTCATTTCGGACCGCCGGATCCAACGAAACGTACACCCCCAGGTATTTAAAGCCGGACTGAGATATTTGGAGCGGAAGCCGAGGCGGCAAGAGAGGAAGACCACCAGAGATAGGATACACACAAGATTTGGACCGGTTGATTATCAGACCCGAGTTTTTCCCGAAGGAAGTAAGGACATCAAAGAGAACATTGAGCGACTTCCGCGGTGAAGTGAGATACAAGAGAATATCATCCGCGTACAATGAAACCCGATCCTCGAAGCCCGGGGCCCACCGGAGCCCTCTAATCGAGGGCTCCCAACGGAGCCAGGCAGCGAGCGGCTCCAGGGCGAGAGCAAAGAGCAGCGGGGACAACGGGCACCCCTGCCTAGTTCCCCTCCCGAGAGCGAAAGGCCGAGAAACCCGCCCGTTGACAACCACCTGAGCCATTGGTCCAGCATAAAGGAGCTTCACCCAGCCAAGAAACCCCTCCCCAAACCCAAACTTCGCCAAGACGGCCCAAAGAAATGGCCATTCAATGGTATCAAAGGCCATCGTGGCGTCTAGGGAAACCAATATGGCCGGTTCAGCAAAGTACTCGGCCCTAGCAAGGACGCCGTGCAGACGCCATAAGTTGAGAGCGGTATTACGATGTGGGATGAAGCCACATTGATCCGGATGTATCAAGTCACATATAACGCTCAGCAAGCGATTAGCGAGGACCTTAGCAAGGATTTTGGGTTCGGCATTCAGCAGGGAAATAGGCCTATAGGAGGCACAGCGGTCACGTGGCTTACCCTCCTTGGGAATCACTACTATAGTAGCCAGACGCTGGTCGTCAGGAAGGGAACCCCTCTCGAGCGATTCCTGAAACATATGACGGAGGAAAGGCGCGATTTTATCCGGGCGCAACTTATATAGTTCAATCGGCAGGCCGTTGGGGCCCATAGCCTTGCCCGAGCGGAGGGAGCGAATCGCAGTAGCTATCTCTTCGACAGACAAAGGGGCATCCATCAGCTCGCGGTCCTCGACGGATAAGCCGGGCAGGGCAATATCCCGAAGCAGAAGACGAGAGTCGTCCTCATCTCTATCGGACACCGGGGAGTACACTGCACGGAGGTGGTCAGCAAAACACTCACAAATCTCACCAGGCTCAGTCACACACACTCCATCCGACACCCGAAGCTCCGGGACCACACGATTCACTCTCTCCTTCTTGTCCAACCAGGCAATCAGCTTACCCGCCTTGTCTCCGGCGTCATACAACCTGCCCTGCTGCTCCCTATATATAGTCTTGGCAGCATCAGTGACGAGAGACTTATATTCAAACTGCTTCAGGCTGAGGGCATGCAGCCCATCCGGGGTGACACCCGCCTCCAAGGCTGCCTCCAGCCCCGATATTTCAGTCTCCAGCGTCACAACCGCCTCTCTCTTGACCCTCTTGGCCTCCACTATCTGGGACAGGGCATGCCCGCGGAGCACTGCTTTGAAAGCTTCCCACAGGGACACCGAGGACAACACCGACCCCTCATTCTCAGAAAAATATTGATCAATCGACTTAATCAGGCTATCACGGATCTTGGGGTCTCGCAGGTACCAAGGGTTAATAGGAGCGATCCGCCCAGCGGACCGCGACCCGGTGTCAAAAAGCAACCACAGTGGGGAATGATCAGAAATACCCCTAGCCAGGTGTTTGACCTCTCGAATCCGAGCAGCCTGGGCCGCGGGCATAAGGAAATAATCCAGTCTGGAGAGACTCCCATGGGCCCCAGAGTGAAAGGTGTACTGACACTGTGTCGGATGCATTAACCTCCAACAGTCCACCAGACCGAAGGTCTCCAGGAGCCCGCCCAGCCACGCCTGGGCAGCAGGGAGGGCCCTGGGCGGATGATGGTCCAGGTCACCCGAGACAACCGAATTAAAGTCCCCACCCATAAGCAAAAGACTGTCAGGAAGCCCAAGCAACATACGACCCAAGTCTGAGAAGGTGGAGTTCTGGAGGCCCGGGGGAACATAGACCGAGATCAAGGAAAGGGACTGCCCCTCCCACCTCCCAGTCAGAGCCACATAGCGCCCTCTATCGTCTGGGACCACCCTGGTGATCTCCAACGGAAGTGAAGCTCGCAAGAGAATGCCCACCCCTCTCGAACCAGTGGTGAAACCAGAGTGGGCCACAAGTCGATATCCCCCCCTGTTCATAGCCCAACAAACATTGCCAACCAGATGCGTCTCCTGTAAGAACACCACATCAGGAGTCAGACGACGCAGATATTGCAGCACAACACCCCGTTTGATACGGTCCCCCAATCCATTGACGTTCCAAGACATCAATCTCAACCCGTCCCCCCCCATCCCATCCAGTAGATCAAGGGCCCCCTAGCAAAGAGCTCAACACCCAAGGATGAACCATAGCCAATACTTCGCCTTGAAAACAAAAAACACAAATGCAAACAACCCCACCCGCCCACCAACCCCCCCCAAACTCCAACACCCCCCACCCTGCACCCCTGCGGTCCAAAAAACCACCCCAACTTGCAGTGTGCCTGTCGCCCTACAAACCCCATTCTACGAGAAGACCCCGGAGGAGGGAAGGGACCCGTCCCCGCCCGCTCCCCACACACAACATAGTGAAACAAAATGCACAAAAGAAGTAGAACCCAGCCGAACAGTACAACCTGGCAGAGTCCGGGACCATAAGTCACTCCAAAGGAGACCCACCACCCTCGGCACCGGCAGAGGGCCCAGTCCGGTCACCCCGGTCTGGCAGCGAATCCAGCCAGTCACTCACAGTCACAGGAGAGTCAAAAAAGGTAGTCCGATCTTCATGTTCCACTCGGAGCCTTGCAGGATAAAGCATAGAGTACTTGAGACCGAGGTCCCGGAGACGCCGCTTCACCCCCTGGAAGCCCATCCGCTGTTTCTGGACAAGTTGGGTGAAGTCCGGGAAAAAGTTAATGGACGAGTTCTCATGTCGGACCGGGCCATGAACCCGTGAGGCCTGCAGAATCGCGTCTCGGTCTCTGTAATGGAAAAGTCTCGCAACGATAGGCCTCGGGGGGGCACCCGGTCGCGGCCGGCCACCTGGGACTCGATGGGCCCGCTCCACAGCGAAAAACTTACTCAGGCCAGCGGGAGCAAGATGTTCGAGGATGAGCTCCTCGACCAGGAGATCAACCGGGCGGTTATCGGAGGTCTCCGGAACGCCTATGACGCGGATGTTATTGCGGCGGGCCCGTCCCTCGAAGTCTTCCAGCCGCCGGGCCATCAGATCATTGGCCGACTTGAGATCGCCGAGAGTGGCCTGCAGGTCCGACACGTCCGTACCAAGGGAGGACGTCCGCACATCCAGCGATCGAACCCTCTCGTTGGTCTTAGAGAGATCCGCCCGGATTAGCGTAATGTCAATGGCCACCGTGTCGATTTTACGGGCCAAGGCCTCGTACTGTGTAGCGATGGTCTCTCTGATGCCCTTAATGGCGCCCATGATGTCCTGCAGGGACAGATCCGAAGAAACGGACGGGCCACCACTGGTGTCCTCCGGGGGGATATTGGCTGTCCCGGGGGATCCTTTACCCTGAGTGTAGCGGTCCATGTTGTTCGTCTGGACCGGTCCCCCACGTAGGGATGTCTTGGTCTTACGCCTCTCGGGGTCTCCCTTGCCTCCCATGAGAACCTCGATCGCCGAAGGGGACCACCGAGGAAGCGTCGAGGTGGCACAGGCCAGGCAGGCGCGTGTGGCACCACAGGCCGCAATATGGCGGAGCGAAGGGACCACCGTCAATGAGCGCACTGGCAGCAGACGAAGCCACCGGCATCAAGCGAAGGCAAAATGGAAGCCCAGTCGCACCAAGCAAGTCCACAGTCCAGCCCCTCAAAGACCAAAAGTGAAACCGAAAGTGATGTGACGGCCACTGGCACCGCTCCGCTGCCGTTGTTGTTCAACTACGCCCCGGCTCCACAGATCACCCTCGCATCGGGCACAGCCGTAGGGTGGGCCTCAAAAGTTCAAGCCACCATAACTCCGGATTGCCAGGTCCGATTTGATTTCCGAAAGGAGTTTAGTGTTCAGCCAGCATTCGTCTCCCAGATTCCATCAACCGAGTCAGGATAGATTCAGGATAAATTCCGAGGAGCAGCGAGGGTCCGGGGAGCCCTGTGCTCACGCGACCATCTTGCAAAAAAAAAAAAAAAAAAAAAAAAAAAAGGTTATTTAACTCGAAAAAATTATTTAAAATATGTGTATGTTATATATCAATGTAAATGAACTTTATATATTTATTTCAATGTGGAACAAAATTAAAAAATACTACAGCATTATTAACTTAATTTAAGATAAAAACAAGTTACCAACTAAAGTACAAAAATAACATAACAATTAAGGTTACATTATTGTAGAAATTCAAAAAAGTTTTAAAAACATTTTATAAATGAATAATTAACGTTCTTTTTAGACATTTTTTCATATTTATTTATATTTTTAACTTTTTAAAATCATTGAATTTAATTTAACATTATTTTGTATGGGTTTTTTAAGGTCCAACTGCAATTATTTTCTATGGGAGGGTGTTGTATTACCAGTGGTTGGACAAGTGTGGGCTGGACCGACTCCAGCTCTGAGCTGGAGTCATTTAATACTGTTTTGGGTCCCTTTTTTGCTGTCGTAATTTTAGAACTGAAGTTTTTTTGTGGGTGGGTGCATGTCCCTCCCTAAACCTCTATCTGGTCTGATCTAACCCCTTCTTACTCCTCCATGATCCCTCCCATGAAGTAGTAACTATGCCCTTTTTAGGTCGAACATCAGCGATGACCTGTTGTATCTCTCTGTGTTGGCTTTGACAAACCCACCCATTGCTATTGGCTGTTAGTTGTAGCATTCAGAAATGCTGGCTTGCTATTGGTGCATTTCTGTTAAAGCCCCTCTTTTTTGAGTTTACCTCTCTTTCCAGTGATTTCACTCTGATAATATTCTGTTTGGCCACCACACAGTACAGCGTATAGTGGCCCCTCTTCCCTCCTCCTATTTGGAGAAGGCAGCTTGATTCCCTCCCGTCGGGGTTCCCAGCTGCACGGGTCTTCCACGTTTTCGTAAGTGCTCCTATTTCACAGCTTTTTGTTGTTGTTGGGCTGCCTTTTATCGAGAAGCGTTAGCGTTTTGTTTACTTTGATTCATTTGCCCTGTGCAGACTCTTTCAACACGGGCGCTGCTCTCGTTGTTGACTTTAGTCAACCGTTCGGTAACTGTCTCTGCTCTCTCTCAAACTCCGGATTCCATTAGACGACGTGCGCAGCCAGGACAATGGCTTCTCTATAATTTTCTTGCATATTTGAATGTTTTTTTTTTCTTTCCTTACTCATTCCTATGCTTAGTTTTACAAATGACGTATCTTGTCAGAAATGTTTTGAAATGCTGTTAAAGGCGAAATACTTCGCACTGCGCCTTGAATCAAGAAATCTCAATTTTCTGATGAAAAATAGTCATAATAGACAATGCTGCGTGGCTTTGCACTGTCACGCATTCAATCGGGTGTAAATCTATTCCTTTTTCATGTGGCACATTTTTTAGTTTTAATTTCACTTGTTGCGATGCATAAATAGCACACAGTAAAACGTTTTACAGTTTAAGCAGATGTTGCAAAGAACGGACCGAAGAATGGATTTGGCCAATGCTATCTTTGAAATGTGTGCACGCTGGCAGAAAGAGATCCAGCAATTCTAGTTTCACTTCAAAGTGATTTCGTATTAACCCTGGGCGTAGTACTACGCTACGCTCGTGTATTTTGCGTAGTTTGCGCTACTACGCGCTACGTGAATTGCATGTAGCACAGTGCAAAAACGCGTAGCGGGCATTTTTTGCTTGCTTGCGGTCCTCAACGTCAAGTTGGCGACCGCAAGCGAGCAAAATGACATCCCGGCGAGACTTTTTCCTCGTTCGCGATCAGCAACATCAGGTTGCCAATCGCGAGCGGGGAAAATAAACCTCCCGGCGAGATTCTCAATGTGTGGAGGTCAGGTTTCTCATTGCAAGTGGTCGCGTATGCTCGCGACCGCCCGTGATGAGAAACTACCAGTCCGCGTTGAGAAAGCTGCCGCTCGAGTACAAATCTACTTGAGCGTCAGAAAACGACCGCTTGCACTGTGCAAGATGCCGTTTGCAATGATTGCACAGTGCGGACAAGCATCTGGCACTGTGCAATCAGTACGAACAGCATTTTCCCTACCGCACTACGCAGTTCGCGTAGCTATGAGTAGCTCGCATAGTACGAAGTGCACTTGCGTAGCATAGCGCCACTATGCAAACTACGCCCAGCGTTATTTCGCATGCAAACATTTATCAGAATGGAAATCGGGCTTACAAATGATATATGCTTTGATTTTTATGGTGCACCACCATTTTAGCGCGGTTATTGTAGGGCTTGTGCCAGGAGGAGTGCCAGTGACAGAAGAGCACTGCTCTACCCTGTGTGACAAATGAAGTTGACACAATATCCAAATTAATGTTGTAAAGTTTGCCTTGATGTATTTAAGCAGAATTTAATTACTTTTAGAGACAAAAGCCTGAAATATACGGCTTAATATTTCTTCAAAGCAAGCCTGCTGAAACGTGTAAATATAAAACCTGTCCAAAAATGAAAGATTTATCCTGGCCTCAGTCACCGAGGCAGGGTTTCATCAAATCAGCGGTTTGTAGAGTGCCTTTTGAATAGTGCATTGTTCGAATACCTCTGGTCCACTTGTCAAGGCTCTGGCTGTAAATAGTGCAGTTTGACTCCAGCTGTGAAAGAGGGGCTTTGACAGCAGCCGAATAGAACTGGGATGCTTTACTGCACCGCAAGAGAATCGATACCGGGTTCTTGTTCATGGTAACCTGCACTTTTCATCTCGGTAGATTCATGCGAGACAATCTAGGGTTTTATAGAAAGGAGCTTAAATATTATTTGTAAATGCTATATAGGTGTGGCATTTAATTGTTAAAGCCCAACGAAGGCACTGAACGACTTAAAAAATTACTCTTCACTTACACTTTTCTTTTGCCCATTTGGAACAAAGTTTGGTAATATGAATCACCATTCAAGTAATATATGATTGGACCCACACATTGCATACTCAGCGCTTTGAAGTTGATTCTTAGCGGTATAGACTGTTTGATAAAAAGACTGTAAATACATTAAATATAATACACTCCATGTGACCTTGGAGTTGACAATAGTTCGGTTCTATTTTATAACACCAATCATTAACTACAGCTTTTGTTTATGGTCATTTTTAATGTAAGCGCAGCGAGGCGTGCTTTTAGTTGCTACGTTTGTGTTTGTGGTGGTGCTTATGTCACCGGCCTCTGGGCAGGACCAGCTGTCCCTTTGCTGACTGCTACTGCTACGCTGTCTCACAGCAGCACCTGCTGAAACATTTTTCAGCTAGTCGCGTCACGCTAGGTTTCTATGGTGCTTGTGTACTATAACAGACACCTACATGTAGTAGCTCAACATTTGATAATCGAAACTTTTCTATTTCTTGACTAACAGATAATTTGGAAAATTGCTCCACTAAAATTGTTGTGTAATATTAACGCATTTTTAACGTATTATAATTGTGCTTGTGAGTTTGAAAGCTTATGTGATATTTGTTGATTTGTACTTTGCTCCACAGTCCTAGTTTCACCGTCTCCATACAGTACATTTGGAGCAGCAGGTCACCGACAGCCATGATGAATGTCAGAACTGAACGCTTCCGAGCACTAACGCTAGGTGGCACCTGTGGGTCCTGGATGGGGAAGGGCCTGGCGCCTAATAGCGCTCTACCCCCTTGGCAAGGTCCAGCATGAAGAACTACACAGGTGCCCTGGCACTAATACGAGTCATCATTTTGTAGGGACCGCAATGAGGAACATGGATTACAATAGTACGGAAGGCTCATCAACTATTCTACCTCCAGCCCTCGAAGGCATTGGAGGAAGTCTCACATTCCCCGAGCATTGTGAATCAGTGTGTAAATGTTGTCAGTTAGCGCCTCGCAAAATTTCGGGGACTGCTGTCTTCACGGCACATAAAATGGCAAAAAAAGCCAATAAATATCGTTTTCAGTCATGCATTTTAGAAAAGAGCTACCTCAAGGATTCAAGGGGCAGAGCATCAGTGCCCAGGGCCGGACTGGAGACCAAAAGGTTCAAAACAGCGCCCCCTCCCGGCGCCGCATGATTGGGTCATGACAGCATGGTCTGCTCAGCAAGGGGTTACCCAGGAAAATGAAATACCTCCCACTTTGAACCTTATCCCAAATGACAGAGCATAATTCACAAAAGCAAACTATCACTTTTGTGTAAGTTACTGATTGTTTGCTGTCCACAAAGGGACTTATGAGTAGTATCTTTATGAGTGCAAAGTCTCAGCACACCAAAAGATAGGTCTTTTTATTTGTGTGAATAGTGCAAAATTGGAAACTTGCAAACTTACACAAAAGTAGATGTTTTAGCACCCAGGCTAATGTGCTGCATAGCAAAATACATATAAGGTCCCAAAGGCGAGACCGATTGCATTGCACATGCTTGTTTTAACCATACCCTGGTCCTTCCCACATCTACTACTAAGTACTCATTTTACACATATGAGGATCTCCCAATAGACAGATAGAAAGGGAGGAGATGGGCATTTACTCTCCTAGGTTTGTGAACAGCATTTTGTAGTACGTTATTAATTCTATTGTGGTGCTACTAAAATACGACAAAATGTAGTTGGTGAATAGATGCCATATGTGTAACAATTATACTCATAATCATGATTACTAACATTGACTAAAATAAGATGGGAGTAAAAACTTAATACACATCAAATATTTTTCATCTCACACCACCAACATATTAGTCCACAGTGCTTAACTCCCCTGTGGCAAACTGCATTGCAGCATTATTTATTCCTTGAAGAGATTTTCCACAGCAATTGCTACATCTCTTTTACCCTATTTGCTTCACAGATTCTTTGGAGAAAATAGGGCTAATGTACTCGGATTTTGCATTTCACAACACAGGACTGAAAGCAATACTTTATTTATTTATTAGAAAACACACTGAAGCCACAGCTCTTGTATCCCTTTAAATCCGCCAGCATAGAATTTGCGCACGGTCAACCTGCAAGCAGCTTTAGCCCTTGTGAACACTGCACATAAAATGGAAAATCGCCATCCGGTCAATACAACGTGAGCAATAGAAAATACATGATAATGTCGCACATGCAAACATTCTGTTAAATTATTCCAAAGTCTCACATTAGATCGCATAGCAACAGAACTTTAATCTATACACTTTAAACTTAATTCTCCACAGCAAAGGAAGCAGTTGCAAACCATGTACTGGCAGTGGCCAACTGTGCCTTGTATTGTGCCCTAAATATCCACCTCTCTGGGGTGTTCCCCAGATCGAGATCTGGGCAGTTTTCCCCTCTCTCTTAGAGGCTCACTTAGGCATGTATCCAGGCCTAGGTGCAAATTACCCTTGAGTTCAGTTTGTAGTGCTAATGTTACCCAGCAATTCTCTGTATAACGCAGGCACACCACAGCACAGGCTTCACAAGCCGCGTGGGCTTGCAATAGCCTTCTCTCTTCATACCTGCTTGAGGGAGAAGATGTGCCAGCTCGAGACTCAGCCCGAAATCTGCAGGAAGGCTGTAGCAGAACAACAGTAGAAGCCGCTGTCTGACATCCTGAGAGATAGGTGGTGTCTCCGGGCGGGAGGTGGCCGCTCTACTCATTTGCAGGTTAGGTGCAGCTGGGAGGCTGCCAGAGTCAGACATCAGCAGCATAAGGGCAGGTGGAGCAGGGATCTTGAGTGCAGTGCCAGGGTTTACCTCAGGTGCATTCTTTGATGGCAGCAACACCATCAAGTTAGGCACAGGTTCCTACAGGTGTCATCATCTGCCTTGGGTATAACTTCTGGATGGCAGTATGTTCCGACTCAGGCACAGCTTCTGGATGTCAGCATCCTCCCCCCCGCCGTGCAACCTCTTGCGGTATCAGCAATGACAACTGTCTGCGATTCCCGCCTGGAACACGTTTATGGAAACACTGCTGCCTACACTTCTCCGGGCATGCACACCACTATTCTCTGTCTTACTTTAACCAGTGAGCAACACACCACTGGGGATCAAACTACTCTGGCACTTTCAGATCAGTCACAACTCTGCAGGGTTGGCAGGCTCCTTCTCTCTCAGCAGCAAGTTGGCTTCGAAGTTCTAAGTACTTCTGATCAAAGGTCCAGCTACTTCCAGCAAGGCACGACTACAGGTGATGTCCCTCATCTCTGGGAAGCTGGCAATCAGGCAGATAGCAACCCTGGTTGCACGGCAGCCCTCTGTTTACTTTGCAGAGCATTCCCTACCTTCAGTGAGGAGAGCTTGGAGATGGAACAATAGGTGGGTCAGTGGCTCCCGCCTTTTTAGTCAAAGTAGACAGGGGATGCAGATTCTCTCCATTTTCAGAACTGATTCGGGATGGTTCTACTTTCCACTGTCCCTTTCAGGCTTTTCTTCAGACCCAGCCTTTGTGTAGAGGGATGCTTCCCACAGTAGGGAAGATTCCTGCATGGAGTACCCACAACAGAGGCTCAAAGAGGTGTCTGGTTTATGTGTCCAGCTATCAACATCTGAACAGTGACAAGTGGAAGAGACATGACTGGTCTCAACTAAAGGACCCTTCTCACACTGAACGACCGGTATTGTAGTCGACCATCTTCCAATGACAATGCTACAGGAAGACTAATTAGCAGTTCCTCTTAGTAAAAGGACCTAATCGTAGTTCTAAGGGAAATTATACTGCCATGGCTAAATGCATTTCAATTAAGACCTGTAGACAGGTTACATTAACTCAGCAGTCAATATGAACTTCCAAATACACGATAATACATACACAAGCATAACTTGAAGAATAAGGGTAAAACATGAATGAAAGAGTAGATTAGTATATGTTCCAAATGAGCATTAGTGCACTTGTATATATATATATCTGTAAGCCTTATGATGATTACATCTCAGTAATACATATAAATGCTTCACATATGTTAAGTGAATCTAATGTCAGCTAAGAGTATATAATTGCATAATTGTGACAAATAAAAGTGGAGCCTAAATTAAGCAGCTCCAATCCCCCTGTGATGGCAACGATAGCCATCACAACAACACATGAATCTTATCTCATGAGACCAGCTCAAATCTGTGATGTGTTCAACATTTTACATCTGGAATTTTCCAGGTGTTTTATCTCATCGTAAAACCTACACTAACTCTCCTCTAGTTCCACATATTTTCCCTTTCGTTTTATTCCCCTTTCATGTAGCTCTTTCCTTTTTGCTTTTATGCAGTTGTACTCCATGAAGATTGCTATTGGTACAAACTGCAATGATAACAGGGGATTTTAAAATGGAGCCCAATATCCCACTTCCCAAGTTACCAAACCGCTTGTCTACCGCAGCAAACCCATTTTCAATCACTTTCCAAGCACCTGTAGCTTCCAGCTCCTTTAAGTCTCCCTTTAAGTTTAGAATGTTTTTAAAGTATTTATTCACCTCTGCACTCTTATGAGGAATATAAGTTCAGCATTGCTGAACTTTCAACATCTTACAGACTCTGCCATCCTTCGCTAGAGGGATATCTAAAGCAAGGCAGTTCTTCATCACGATAGATCTTATAGCTATCATTTCAGTGTTAAATTTGCTGCACTGGTAGCTAGCTTACGAACTACAGTGGATAGCTTTTTTTTCCCCGCAACATAATTTTATTGTTAACAGCCAAGGCAACAAGCATTTGCAATGCAATAGGTCTCGCATTACTAAAAGTTTGAGCTATTGGCGTTGCTAACAATAATGGAACTATTATTAGCAACACCAATAGCTCAAACTTTCAGTAATACGAGACACATTAAGCAGCAAATGCTTCTGTGATTCCTGTGATTCTGGGCAAATCACTTAATCTCCACGTGCCTACCAAAAATGAATGTGTCCTTGTGTAATGTAACTATCCCTCAAGTAAAGCACCCCAGTATCTTGGGGTTGATTTCGCGCTATAAAAAACTGCACAAAAAAAATTAATTATATACAAACTCCCCGGAGCTACATTTGGCCATGAAGTTGCAGAGATGCCAATGTTTCTTAGAAGTCCTCGTGAACATAAACACTGCAGAAGGTGAAAGATAGCATTCCTCAGAACACATACAAAGCAGCTCAGACATACCATTTTGTACATAATCACGGAGTTCACAAAAGTACCAACCAAGATGGAAAACATTTAAATTCATGCTGAAAAGAAATGCTCCTATTTAATTACTAAGTCACTTACTTATAGCATGTAGCTGCCGCCCTTTACACATACAGCTCGACATGGCTGCTGCCATCTTACGATTCTCCGGCTGGAATTGATTTTGGGGTACAGGACGGGGAGATTAAATGAAGTTGAAGCCCCCCGCCCTCCTTGAAAGGAGCTCCGCTGATCGCATGGCAAAGGAAAAAAAATGCAGAGTCCGAGATGATGGTAAAAAAGGAGCCACCAGAGCAGTTATTTAATTAGATGTAGCTGCCGCCTTGCCTGGAAACATTTGCGACTATTTAAACGTAGAGTCCAGGGTGAAAAGTGTTGTGGGGGCTGGCAGCTCAGGGGGTGGTATGGCGCACTATAAAGTGACATGCTGCGTTTCAGTATTTGCACGCGTTTTTTTCCTTCGTGCGTCATTCTCTCACTTGTAATTAAATTAATTGCAGTTTAAAGGGTAGCGTGTTACCAGCCACGTCTGCTTGCACAATTGATAGTGACTGTCAGTGAAGAACCCGGATCCTCTTAGTCCACTCGTTTTCTCTTAATCACAATTCTCTCCAGTTGCTTTTATGGGAGCTCAGTGGGCAAGATGGAGCATTAGTTGACAAACTCCTATAAAAGGGACACGTCCGCAAGGTCACTTGGGTAGCTAATCACGAAGCAAGTAAAGCTACATCCAATATGGCCGTCACACCTGTTTGGCTATTTAGTAGTATGTGGTCTAGTTTGTCAATTTACTTCTCCGCCTTCTCTTTAGAGCTTTTGGTGTGAGTGAGGCAGTGGCTTACGCATGCGCCAACGCTGGCAAAGCGGTAGCTGAGGCGATGAGTGGCAACAAACACTGAACATACGAGCGCGGTGGCGAAAGCGGTAGTAGCCGAGGTGGCGTCTGGCAGCTCAGGGGGTGGTATGGTGCACTATAAAGTGAGTATGCTGCGTTTCAGTATTTGCACGCGTTTTTTTCCCCTTCGTGCGTCATTCTCTCACTTGTAATTAAATCAATTGCAGTTTAAAGGATAGCGTGTTACCAGCCACGGCTTTGTTTTGCTTGCAATTGACATGGAAGCTTTCAGATAAATTGCATGTTGTACATTTAAAGCGCAACGCGCCGCGCTTGGAGCGCGCGAGCGCATTTAGGAGGTTGGTGAGGACGAAAGTGAAACTGCATGCTGGCTTGCGAGGGAAGGGGGACAGGAGATGTGCACGCCGCGTGGCTGTAAGCGCGTACACCAACTCAAATCCGCCGAGACCATGCGCGTGCCCATCTCCTGTCCCACTTCCGAGGCAAGTCAGCAACAATAGATCTCGCTGGCGACAGCGCTTCGCGCTGCATTCGCCAGGCGAGACCTAAAAAGAATGCCTCACACGGCACCCATGGTGCATGGAAAAGATAACAAGAATGGATAGCAACATTTTCAGCATGAACTTGACACTGGTCATACAAAGGATTAATTAAAAAAAAAGATAATAACAGAAAAACAAATAACTGCGCCACGTTGCTTCCGCCTGACAGGGAGAATTTCCGCATATATACGGAGAGTCTGTGCCACCTGTACACACAGCCAGCGTGCATGTCGCACATAGTCCAGTGCGCTGAATTCACAGCAAGGAGTTTACAATATCAGGCAGGGGGAGGGGGCTCTAGATATAGACCTCTATAGTCGGCTTACCTCTTCCAAATCTTAAAATGTTTCCGGGGGCACCTCCTTGCTTTAAAGACTGGGATTGCCAGGCCCATACAAAAGTCCAGACCCTTTTTCCACACCCCAATCAAAGGCAGGGATTCCTCCTTCCAGGCTTGGGCAATGTCCCTCTTTTCCAATGGAAGGCCTAAGAATAAAAGGTGACGCTTATACCTGTCACCCCCCAGGTCTTCAGTAATATGTAGCATGACCAGTCTCGGGAAGAAGGGGACATCCCACCCCAATACTTCAGACAGACTTGCAAACACTCCCCTCCAGAACCTTAACAGGGTAGGGCAGGAACACACAGTATGTAGGAAGGTACCCTCCAGTGAGCCACAGCGCAGACAATGTGGAGATGCAATTAGCCCAGCACGCCACACTCTGTGCCGTGTGTAGTAAGCTCTATGGGGCCCCAGATCTTGCTGCCACGCCTCTCTAGTCCTATGAAGGGCGGTAGGTGTGTTATTAATGATCGTACGGTATCTTTTGGTAATCTAGTGGTCTTCCAACTCCCCCATAAAAACTTTAGCCTCAGCGGGGTTAAACTCAGGTATCTCTGTGAGGCCGGATATGTATGGGGTGAAAGCATGCCTGAATTGTAGGTAGCGGAAGAATTGCATGCGGGGCATGTCATATTCCATTTCAATATCGAGGAAGGACTTAAGGACACAACCACGTACGACCGCCCCCACCGTGTCTAGTCCAATGGCTCCCCAGCCCGAAAGGCAGGCAGTCGTGCCCGCTCTGACAATTGCCCATTATTCCATAGCGGAGTTTCCCTGGTGATTCTCCCCCACAAACCCATCTGGCGGAGCCCCGACTTCCAGATCCTAAATATAGTGGCGTTGGCAGGTGGTAGCTCCTTCAGTAGCGCCGTCGAATAGAGAACCATATGCAAGGTATTGTCCCCCAGCAGCCACTGTTCCACGAGTACGCCGGTTCACCACGATCGCCATACCACCATTCATTGAGGACACGAAGGTGCGAGGCCAGGTAGTATGCATGGACGTCGGGGTGGCCACTCCACCGGAATAAGTAGATTGGAAACAGGTATGCAGCGCGACTCTCGATGCCCCACCACCCCAGAGAAACCGGGCAAGAATAGAGTTCAATTGACAAAACCATGTCTGCTTAATTGGGTAGGGGTGATTTTGTAATTGATATAGGAGGCAGGGTAGGGAGACCATTTTAAAAATGGCGGTTCTGCCAAAAAGAGACAGAGGCATATAAGACCATATACGCGTCTGGTCGCTCACCTGTGTCCACAGTGGGGCGAGGTTTTTGTTCCACACCACTGTCTGGGATGCAGAGAAAAAGACACCCAAATATTTGAAACCATCTAGAACTACAACTACGTCCTGCGACCAGTCAACCAGCCGTTTCCCGTCCCCAGCAGCCACAAAAATGATTTTCCCCGTTTCATGTATAGATCAGAGGTCTCGCCAAATATTTGTATAACGCGAAGGAGGCGTGGACCAGTTCGGTCAAGATGTGTGAGAAAAAATAACATATCATCCGCATACAGCACTATGCGGTCAGAGATTCCCGGTGCCCATTCAAAACCGCACATCTGGGCGTCCACTCGAATCCAGGCCACCAATGGCTCCATGGCGAGCGCAAAAAGGTAAGGGGAGAGTGGACAGAGCTGGCGTGTCCTCCGTCCAATAGGAAAATACTGAGTCGACTACCCTGACCGACGCAGTGATATCTGTATACAGTAGGCGAATAAGCTTCAGTAGCGGGGGGCGATATTTAGACGACTGAGCAGGGCGAAGAGCTATGTCCAGCTAAGAAAGTCAAAGGCTTTGTTCATGTCCGCCGGAAGGAGCGCGGCGGGGCACCCGAATCTGGCAACCGCAGCTATAGTATTATGTGCAAGTCTGATATTATGCTGCGCAGCCCGACCAGGCATAAATCCTGCCTGGTCAGGATGGACCAACTCTGACATGTGTGGGACCAAGCGATTGGCAATCACCTTGGCCAAGAGCTTGGCCTCCACATTGAGTAAAGAGATCGGGCGGAAGGACGAGAATTGGTCGGGGGGGGGAGACCAGGCTTCAAGAACACAACAATTTCGTCAAGCTGCCAATCCGGAGGAAGACCACCACTCTCTGCAGAAGCCTCTAAGTACGGCTTTTGGAGTTGAGGATGATACTTCTGAAAGAACTCGCAGGGGCAGCCACTCGGGCCTGGCGCCTTACCCGCTCGCATGCTGAGCAGTGCAGTCAACAGTTCCTCTAAGGACAGAGGAACATCTAACGTATCTCGCACCTCATCGGATAAGGCCCGAGGTGGAAAGACGTCTATAAATTTCTGGACGAGGGCCGCGGGAAGAACCTCATGAGGAGCATATAGGTCTGCGAAAGAGGAAGCAAAACAGTCAGCAATGATGGACGGGTCTGTCAGAGCAGTCTCATCTGGGCCCCGTATACATGGGAGCGTCTGGGGGCACAGCGACTGCTGACACAGACGGTGCAGCAAGGCACTAGATTTGTCTCCCCACTGGTATACTCGGCTGCAAGTTGCGAGCCAGTACAACCTGGCTTCATTCAGGAGTTCCCTAGCATACGTCTGCTGCGTACTCACCAGTTGTCTGCACGCAGCACCTCCCTCCGTGACCCTGCTCGCGCGCTCCAGGTCGAGTAGCTGGGCCTCGAGTAGTATTAGTCGGCGCCTCTCTGTACAAGTGAGTGATCCGACAAGCCTCGAGGAAGAATGTCGGCTGCGAGTAATTTATGGGTATGTGTCCCTGAGAGAAAAAGGTCGTCTAATCCTAAAAAGGACTCGTGGGTGCCAGAGAAAAAAGTGTACACGCATGTAGTGGGGTGCACGTTTCTCCATGAGTCAATCCAGCCCAATACTGAACCAGGGGTAATAATTTAGAATCCTGGGTCTCCGTCATGCGAGCCGTGGCATGCCACCTATCTTGCGACGGAGACATGACATCATTCCAGTCTCCGCCAACCAGGGTTAGCCCCGATGGAAGGTCAGTCCAGAGCTTCGTCAACTTTTCAACAAATGACCACGAGAGAGGGGGGGGCGTAAACACTGCCCAGAACAATGGGTTCCCCATACAGAGTCCCATAGATCACAACAAATCTACCCTGTGGGTCCGACCACGTCTTAATGTGAACAAAGGGGACACAAAGGTGTATGAGAATCGCAACTCCCGGGAGCCTCTAGTGAATCCAGCGTGATAAATATGGGTACAGCCAAACCTCCCTAGGCAAGGTGTCTTAGTGCCCCGCTAAATGGGTCTCTTGTAAAAAGAGAATGCCCGCCCTATGGCACTTAGCTTAACGCAGCACTGCTCTTCGCTAATCTTATCAAGCATGCCGTTCGCGTTCCAACTAAGGACTCGGAGCTCCCTATTTCCGCCCCATATAACACTGGTGACATGACTGACAGTGGCGTAAGAACGCAGAGAGAGCAAATTGAGTGGCAATGACAACTCCAGGGTCGTACATGGCAGAGAGCATAGTGGCATTAACAAAAAGCAATAACCAAACACGTGTGAAATCCCCAATCACCCCCCACCCCAAAACCTCATAAACATAGAAGTATCTGTCGCGGCATGGTCCAGGCCAGAACCGCGACAGGGGGTAACAGCAAGGAACAGCCAATGGATCCCCTGTACGAGTCTCCTACCCATAGAGAAACACAAAAACAGAGGGTCAGAGACTCGTGAGACAATGGAAGCCTGCAATAGAAAAACACAGGAAGTGACATATGACAATTATAGTTACAGTTCTCGGAGCTACATCATTCAGGACTCTGAACGTTCTGGTTGATCATCAGGGAGTCGCTTATTGGTCTGGGACCTCTTCTTAGATCGCGAACGACGACGCCGTCCTCCCCCTGGGGGCTGCGCCCGGGTCCGCTAGACGATGAGTCGGAGTCAATCCTGGGTGGAGTGCTGGGCATTAGCGGGACCTTCTCCTCAAGCCACTGAAACACCTCCTCCGGGGATTCAAAGAAATGGGTGCGTGATTTATATACCACCCGTAGGTGGGCCAGGTAGAGCAGGGAGTACGGCAGCCTCCAGGAAGGACTGTCTGCACTGCTGTACGGGTCTAGTATAGTCCGGGAATATGAGAATACGTTGCGACTCATAGAGAAGGGAGTCCCGTGTTCTTGCCTGCTGAAGGGTGACATCTCTGTCCCTGTAGTTAAGAAGAAGGGCAATAATAGGGCGGGGCGGGCGCCCGGGGGCGGCCTCTGCAACAACGCATGATGAACACGCTCTAGGATGAAACATGGGGAGAGTGATTCGGGTGCGAGCCAGCGCCTGAGCCACGTGGTAAGGAAGTCTACCGCATCCTGTCCCTCGCACCCCTCCGGGATTCCTATGAAGCGAAGATTATTGCGACGAGCACGTTCCTCCGCATCTTCGACTCATGTTGCCACGCCCCACGTAAGGGATTCAAGGGTAGCCACCTTTTTCGTCAGCGTGCCCACTGTGTCCTCCACATCCGATATGCGGGATTCCACCTCAGTAATCCGCAGTACCACATTGCGGAGATCTTGCCGGAGCAACATGACGTCTGCGACCACCGAACCCATCTTGGTTTCCAATGGGTCCCACAACTGTGTGATCGCCACCAACAGAGCCGCGTTATCTGGCATTTGGGTCTCCGGGCCACCCAGAGATGGTCCCGAGGCCACAGTCCCAGCAAACTTATCCATTGTGCATTGCTTGGAGGATACGCCAGGTTGCTTAACCTTAACCATCAGAAAGCCTCACAGGGACAGAGAAGGCAGTCCAGTCGTCAGGGTGCTGTAGCTTCTCCCAATGTGCGACAAAGGTCACGGGCGAAGCGAGCCAAGGATAGCAGCCATGATGGGGGAAAGGGAGTGCCAGACCAGGCAGGGCAACCGTACCCACAAGCCGCACCAAGCCTGCGCTTGGCCACTTTTCACGAACTAGGCACCCTAGCCTCCCCCAGTGGGTGTCCAGGCACGACTCCCAGTCCACACTGCAGCTGGTGTGTAGATCATATGCAATGCCCTCCAGCCACCGGTGTCAACCACAATATCCAGGAGAAAGGCAGAGCAGCAGCATAGTACCGCGGCCAATAAGGAGGGGCACTAGGAAGAGCAACGTTGGCAGCCAATGTCACCAGCCGGCAAGTCCCCAAGATGGCGTTGGAGGTCGGTAGCCACAGCAGCCCGCTCAGGGGGGCGGCAGTACAAGAACCCCAGACAAGCCCAGGCTCCAGCAAATGGCCCAATATCGCAGGGGCTAAGGTGAGTAATATATCTGTTGGGGTGTAGATCAATAAAAGGCCCCTGGCGTCCACAGTTCCAACACAGGAGCCAAGTGTAGGCCAGCCGACAGGACCCGCATTTGAGGCTCACGTGTTAATGTGGCTCCCGCCCCACACCACTGCAAAACCTCAGGCAAGGACGTGCTGAAGCATCCTCGGCCTTGCCTCACTACCCACGGCCGCACAGACACCATCGCACGGCCCGGGACAGCGACCCCACCACAGCACCCAGCCGTCACCTACCGGGTCAGCCACAATGGCGGAGCAGGCCGTTCTCCACAGGTTCAATGCATCCACTGGAATGGGGGCCTTCGAGGATGCGGCTGCAGCTCCACTCGGCGGGCGCTGGCTGCCTGTGTGTGACTTCAACGGTAGGGAGCTCAGACCCAAGCTGGATGCGGCCCAACGGCTCAGTCCCACCACCGCCGTCCCACCGCCGTCCACACGATCGCAGCCAGGCGCGCAACACCCATTGGACTCAAAGGGTTTCAGCCCCCCCCCATCGTGTGTGGCAGCCCGGGCTGACACAGCTTCCCGGGCACACAGCCGCACCCGAGCACTTCACAGATCTTTAAAAGACCATTTGCATGTTAATGAGGTCTTGCTGTTGTTTCACCCCTTCTAAGAGCCCCTATAGCTCCACTCTGCCTATTGCTTAAAGATTCAGCCCCCCCGAAAAATTTTCTTAGCCCCCCTGAAATTTGGCTCTAGTTGCGCCTCTGATCGCAGCCACTCAGATCAGCAGCCGCAATGCCGCCGCTCCAGACTCCCGTAGTACGCAACGAGAGGAGTCCACGAGGCAAAAGCGCAGTCCTCCGCGGCCGAATCAACACGCCATCGGGCTGCCGCCATGGATCGTCAGTCAGACGCACGCCAGGGATCCCTCATCGCCGCCCCTCACCCGCTCAGAAAGGATTGTAGGCTCCGGAGCGGGAAGGCACACTGGGCGGTGGATAGGCGTCTGCAGAACAGCAGCAACACAGACCACGTGCCCTAGGCCACCACACAGCAATCAGGGCAGAACGGGCTCAAATGCAGGACTGCCACAGCAGGATACACTCATCAACCAGATAGGGGCTCCGAGGTGTGAAAGCGGTCACGTAAAAGGTAGGATAATTATTGGATTAATGGCAGGCTGCCAGAGCTGTGCTAAAGGACGTCCGCTATGGTAGATGGCTAAGCCACGCCCCCCCAGTGGATAGCTTTTTGATTTTGAAATCATTCAAAACCACTCCAACAGAGGGAATCATTTAACCAAATATATCTCCAACTATTTCAGAAGTGCTGCTGCTCTGTTTCATTCTAACTTGTTATCCTCACACTGGGTCACTCAGATGTGCTAAGAGATAAATCTTCGGGAAGACTCTACCCAAATAACATGCGCCATACCACCCTCGGGGCAATGTAAAATATGCGTGCTCCCACAAACATAGTAGGCTCCAGGAATAGCAGGATCCTGACCTCCCATGAATTAAGACCGGTTTTCTTCATATTAAAAAATTTGATCACAATCATTCCTCCATTCAATTTAGTGTGAGCTGCAGATTTACTTCTAGGCACACATAGTTTTCCTTTGTGTTTCCAATCTAAAGTTAGTACAGGCAAAACCCCTTACTCTTGATTTTCAAATTTCTCTTTAGCTCAACTAGTCTTATACATTTGATCCTTCCTTGTTTTCCATCATGCATCCATCGCCCTTCTCTATTCCTCCACTGAATTTCCATTTTTTTTCCACAATTCCACAATCTTGGTTTAAGGCTGAACAGGGGCAGGTGAGTGACAGTTAATGGGAGCGCAAACTCGTTGCCCTGCTGTTGGGCATAAGGTGGTGAGAATCTACGCCCACTATGCTGGTATCCATAACTCTATGATGTTGGGGAAGGGCGCTGAAGAGGACAGCGCCATGCCTGCCATATGCCCCTATGTTCCCCCTGGTGGGTCTTCTGATGGCGCGTTGAGGGTATTTCACAGCACTTAGGAAGCGTGAATGGACAGAGATGAGATTCATTACGATGGGTGACTGCTGCAATGAAAAGTGATTGTGAGAGCTAAACTCACTGTCTGAGGAGGACAGGTTTCCAGTGCTGCAGTTCCTGACATATGGGGCACTGGCACGCTCACTGGCGGCTTTGTGGGGAGGCAACCAGACTGATCCAAAGTTCCATGAAGTTTTACAGGTGCTGCCGACTTTGGGAGGTGGCTGTAAACTCACATCTTGGCTGTATACTTCGCTTCTGGCGATGCCCGCCACTCCCCAAATTGAAGACATACTGGGAGGGTGTGCTGGGCTGTGAGCTGCAGGACAAGGAGTTGGAACACATAAAGGCTCATCCCCGTAGGGTCTCTAGAAACACTATATTCTGCTACACATAGTTTAACTACTTGCACACAACCTATCTTAGGCCACACAGGTTGAATAGCATCTTCATGGCGACAGATAACGCCTATCCCTAATGCCACACGCAGGACGCTGCCTTCTTACATATGACTCTGGTATGCCCAACAGTGGTTGGGTTCTGGAGGGAGGTTGTAGCAGAGTTTGCTAGGGCGGTGGGGACCCTCAAGGCAACGTGTGGAGCAGGAGAGAGCTGTGGCAGTGGAAACCGCTAACACATTCCAAACATTGGAGACACAGGACAGAGTGTGTACTCCTCTGATGCCTCGCAGAGTGACTCTGACACCCTGCATCAGATGGTTCGTGGAGGCCCGCAATTGACCCCAAGTGCGGCACATGTTCTCTGGCCTGGTACTGGAGTTACATCTGATGCTGCTGGAGAGATGATGGGCAAGTACTGAAGGGGAGTGTATGTGCTGGTGCAGGGAGCCCGCAAGGGCACTGATATGAATTCTACGAGTGGGCGGACAGCATCACTTGGGGGCACAACCTCGTTTGCCCCCTCTTCACGGTTATTCCATGCATGTGCATGACATGGAGATAAAGAAACTATTGACTATGCAGTTTTTAGGTCGGGCCTAGCGCAGCGTGCATGCGTTGCTCTAGGAGATGACCTTTTGGGATCGGTCTGCACTTTTCAAGCACTTGTGTTTGTGGCTGCATCCACATTGCGGGAGCGAGCAGCGACGCCCAGGGGCCCTCTGTTTCCAATTAGCGTGGCCACGTGCGCTTGTTGACATTTCTCTACTCTCTCTCCCCTGCCTGTCTCACCCTCGCCCTCCCTCGACTTTCCCTCAATGAATATGCTCCCCTCCCTACCCGTTAAAAAGCAGAGCGCCCCTCTTTATAATCTGTAAATTTTAACATACAATGAGCACCTCTGCTGGGTGTGCAGGTAACACCCGTACCCACTTCCTGTAGAGAACGCATTGAATTAAAAAAACAAAACCACACACATTGACTCTTGGACCCCGTCTAAACCCCAAACGCCTGGCTTAGCAAGAAGTTAGGAAAATATGACTGTGTGGGTCTTTCGGAAGTGCGAGATGTGCCCTTTGACTAGAACTGCTCTTTTAACATCCCTTTAGGGGGACGCGGCCACGTTACCTCTCTCAGCTCATGCCCGATAAACTCTTTCAGTGCAGTATTGGGGTAAAAGTCATCTTACCCGCTGGCACTCGCGCGTCCTTCTCCCGGCCAAGCGAGGACTCGGGCGGGACCTGCATATAGCGCCTTTCCTCGGCCGAGTTGTTCGGGCCAGGGAAGGCCGGGCAGCACGGGCACAAGGGCATCGTGAGGGGGCGCTTTGAAGCGGAGGGCGGCACGATAGGTCAATCCGAGGGAGCCTGGGGGCTGGAGGATGCACACAATGATATAAACCTTCTCAGCTGCGACCAATCTTATAGCATCAACCCAGGTGTGGGGGTGGACCCTCCCTGCTAGAAGCTTTGTACAACAAAGATGGGCTCACTCTTGGGGGGGGCAACACGGCAGGGTGCGGTGGAGGTCAGGTGAGAAAAGTTAGTTGTTTTAACAACTATAGCGATGTTGCTGAGGTTAATTACAATAATATGCAGCCGAGGGGGTGTGTAACTGCCCTCAGCCGAGGGGGCTGCATATTATTGTAACTGTCCTCAGCCGAGGGGGCTGCATATTATTGTAACTGCCCTCAACCGAGGGGGCTGCGTATTCCTGTAACTGCCCTCAGCCGAGGGGGCTGCCTGTCATTGTAACTGCCCTCAGAAACAACATTATAGTTTATCTTAAGACTTTCTTGTACCTTTTATTTATGCCGAGATCTGCAGAAACGTCCACTTTTAACTTGAATTTAAATTATTTGTTCACAAGGATGTGAAATGCACAGACCTCAGGGATGGGTCTTGCTGACTCTCACATTTCTCCACAGCTGCTGCATTTCTTCACTGTCCTGTGTTTCCACTGCCATCCTTCTTTCCACAGCTGCCGCATTTCTCCATTGTCCTGTTGAAGAAATCAAAACCTTCTCAGGGGTTCCACTGATACACCTGGTCCTTGTAAACCAACAAAGAAGAGATTGGCACAGAAGCTGTAATATAAAAGACATCTTTTTTATTAACCTCAGATGAGGGAGATTGCGCCACACAGTAATCTCAAGTCGCTGTAGGAGGCATTCTAAGGAGTACAGAGAACAGGGGCCTTATATACCCACACAGGGGCTCAAAAGAAGGCGGTACAAGTACACATGAGAAGAGGTACACACATAGATGGTCATACTAGTAGGAGGAGTAATAAGTTGCTGACATCAATTAGAACAGCCTGACAGTTCTATATTAGGAGCAGGTGCATTCTACTAGCTAGGCCCCTCTGAGCATGTGCAAGGCTTTGGAAGTGGGAGAAAGCAAATGGCTAGCACATAGCTAACTAAAATGGCTGCCAAGTACAAAATGGCTTTCAGCTCATGCTAACAGATCCCTGTAATCTTTAACAGATGGTCCTTTTAGCATGAGCTAAAGACATTCCTATGATCCAGTAGGAACACAGAAAATATTTGCACATTAATTTTAATAAATATATCAATATCCTAATTCATTGCTAGGTGGGCATTTCTCGTTCTAAATATTGTTAAGCGGGCATATAGAAGGTATAAGCAGGAGTACAAAGGGAACAGAGCATTGGGTCATACAGATAGCAGGAGAGAGTAATGACTATTATCACAAACAGAATTATCATTTTTCACAACCCTAAGTGAAAAGCAAATCCTAGAACCATCTAGGAAAAACATTTTCAGGGCTCCTATGTATTTCAGTGACCATCTATTTCAACTTCAGAATAGCCAACAGCACATATCTAATAAAAACCTTTTCACTAGACTTTTCTAGTGTTTCCTTTATGAGGGCTAGAGTATCAATCATTATAATCAAGGAAAGGGTAAAGTAATATTTGTCAACTGCTCAGATGAACTTTTCTCTCGCAGAATAAACATTATTCCCAATGCAAATATTAAAGCAGTCAGACATATTTTTACAAAAATAATCCTGGATCCAGGGGACCAGGAGGACCACACAGGGCCATAGGAATTAGGACGAAGATCTGTAAAGGGCTGCTCCTCCTCAAAAATGGGACGTCCAAAGGGGTACATTTTTAACAAAAAAAAAAGAAGAAGTCCTTGGGAAATTAAAACCGCTGTACAACCAGCCAGAGGGGAGTCTTCTCCCTGTGTCCGTTTGAGCCTCACAGGCAGGCTCTTGTTGTTCCCACAGTGGAGCTGCAAAACTTGCAACTCAGGAATCACGGCCCAGTTTCAAGGGAAAAGTTTCTTCTTTCAGGATAGGGCAATCTCCCACCAGGGCAAATGTCCTCAGCGATTCTGTCCAGTGTCACAGGCAGTGCACCAATTTTCTTCACTTCAATCTAACAGGCACCAGAGACACAGCACCTGTACCCTAAACTCAAGTCCTTCCCTAACTCCTGTATTGCTCTGCTGGCACACTGCTCTTTTCGTTGGGGACTACACATTGCATCCAGTGTGCCCAGGTATCTCTTGACCAACAAACAAAAGGTGAAGACTTTACAGCCAGCATTCAGGAGCGTGATGCTGAAGTACCTGAAGCAACCCTTGTTTCAAAGGGGGTTACCTCAAGCAAAAACAACCTTGCCGTTCTGGCCGGTCTGTGACTCTCTCAGTTGGGCATCAAAAACTTGATCCACGTTTTCTTCTTTTTGATTTGTGATCCCGTCTTTCGCCCAAGACAGTGGCAGGGGTACACACTTCACATCCCCGTGCTTCCGTCCTTCTACCTTCACTGAGGTCCTAGTTGCCAACAATGCCTGTGCTGGTTACCTTCACCTTGACTTCAAGCTGGACTGGTGCTGACTCCCCAAGCTAGATCTGATGTCTGGGCCCCTCTGGCAATGGATGTAAGGCAGCAAATATCTATTGGTGGACAGAACAAAAGGTCTGTAGACAAGGCACAGAAATGGTCTATCATCAGAGAGGATAGTCTCAGAATACTTCCTAGTCTTGGGACGCCCCATATAGTAGTAAGGCAAGTATAAAAGGAACTATTTGGTGAACTGACAAGAGTAATACGTCACCCAATCCCAAGCAGCCAAGGAAGTCTGTGTTCATTTACTAAATTCTGAGGAAAAGAGAAAAACAATACAGACATACTCCAAATCCTTACATCTGTGTATTCCTATATTATTCATCTGAAGACGCTCAAGAAAAAAGGAAATGTTCTACACTTTTACTCATAGACTTTGCATTACTTGTACAGGACTGCAGACACTTCTAAAATGATTTCTCTTATTAAAAGCACCTACATTGTACGCTTAGGACCATGCTCTCGGGTTATAGGAGCAACAGGAAAATCTAAAACTGCTAATTTAACAGGGACTCCTTTTACATAAAGAACTAAAAACTTCAACATAACGGGTACATAAATTTCTCCAGCAGAACATATTGTGACAAACAAACTCCTATAAAACAATATTTTCCTCAAAAATGTTTGCTAAGGATCACATCGGCATCTTCCCTGCGTTCTACTTTTCACGATCCAAACTATGCTACATCAGCTCTAGTAAGCTTAATTTGCAAAATATGAAGTGCAGGTGCTGAAAGGTTGGTTTGAGGCCACACCCACTTTTCTCTGGCTCCACCCACTTCCTCAATGGCTCCACCCACTTACTCTATTAGCTCCACTCACATCTTCAACTGGCACTGCTAAAAGTCAGATGTATTACCTGATCTGAATTTCAGAAAGGGAGCCAAGTTTGCCTCACTTTCAAGCTTTGGCTTCCGGTATTACAACAAAAGCAGGGTGAGGTGGCATTGTGCAGAGTTAGTTACACACTGTGACTGACAAATTATTAATTAATCGACACAGAGGGCCATACTGGGAACCCAAAGCAGCCCTGACAAATTTTGTTGAACCAGCCCCCATACGGTGCGTAGCAAGTGAGCGCAGCGAGCTTAATGACTGCTAGAGGTGTTTGAATGGTGGGGAATTCTCCCCTCAAGAACATTTAGTAAAAAGAAAAACCAATTGTGCACAATACCTTTTCTATTATATATTTAGCTGTAATAACTTTCAAAGCATAGCAAATCGTAAAATATGACCTGACATAAGCACCCAGGCCACAAAGCATGGAAATCTCACACATAAGTACTCAGACAAAGAAGCAAGCAAAATAGAGTACATTTTCACCATAACCTTGTTGTCCTAAAAATTACAAACATCGCTCAAAGTTGTTGAACAATCACAGACGTGTAAGCTAACGCCCTGTTTGGGAGCATAATGTAGCGGAGTCCCAAGTATTCTTTCGCTCTCTTACTCACTCCTATTTTTCTCTCTAACCCCCCCACCTCCCTGTCTACCTCTAACTGATTGTCTTTACTTTCTCTCTACCCATCCCTCCCTCTCAACACTCTGTCTTTCTATATATATTTCCTTCTCTCCTCACCCATCTCTTGCTCCGTCATCTCTCTCTTGGTATGTGATCTCACAGCTCAACCCTCTTTACCTCTGTCTCTCTCTCTCTGCTTCTTACCCTTTCCTCCCTTCCCTATCATCTTCTAAGTTATTCTGACTTCACCTCACCTCTGTCTTGCTTCTGCGGCTGGTAGTAATAATGAAGTTCAAAAGTAGAGGCATAAATAAGCTTCATTAAGTCCCAGGTATGGGTTGTGTGATGCCACCCATACCATACTTTGTAATGAATTTCCCTGCCTCAGTTTGACATGGAAGATGAGTGGCTAGCCCTTCATAGTTGTTCTCATTGCTGCAATGTAATATGCTTCCCCAAAGCGCCTTGCCATGCTGTATTATGTGCATATTGTAGAAGGTGGGAGCATTCAATGACAGTAAAATTCGATAAAGATTAGAAATGGTGCCTCTAGTACTCTTTATCTTTGGGAAAAGTGTTTTGAATGAGGTTTTGTCTCTGGTGGCTGTGTGGCGCGAACAAGGGGATAAGTGATGCAGTGATGAATTTGGGCATAATATGTGTCCTTTTTGGGGAGGTCAAAATACATGTCACATGGCAAAATGCTCTTTGGAGCAGCCACCCCTGTAATCAGAAATCATCTGACCGCTACCCCTGCGATTAAGTTTTAAAGCTTGACCTTCTAAGGTAGGACTAGGGCAGGTGTGTGCAGTGTGCTGCCTGTGACGAGTCTGTCACCGACCCCCTTGCAGTAACATAGCACTAGCAGTCAGTCAGTCAGTCAAATATCTTTATTCGGTTTAGGTGCAAACCATAAAAGCATACTACTAAACACGATATATAAAAAACAGTTGTAGGTACATAATTCATTTAGCACATAGGAACCTATAAAAAAAACATTCAAGTAAAACCAATAAAAGCAATTTCATTTTTAACACGATAAAAAGAGGATATACATGATATAATTATAAGTTCATTTCCTCAAAATTCTTATAGCTGCTGATAAAAAATTAGCTACGTTAAAAGATTCCCAAACGTCAGTTAGCATTTGGAGATAAAGAAGGGCAGGTCTCACCTGCACAAAGCCTTTGTTTTTTAGAATAGGAAGAATAAAGCGTTTCCTAATAGCAATGAGGTGTTCACAGAAAAAAAGGAAATGTGTGATATCTTGTTGTGAGAAATTATCGCAAGTACAAGGGCCAAGATCCTCTACCCTTTTCCATCCTTTCTGTTCTCCAATGAGAAGATGCAATTGGTTGAATCTGAATCTAGTCAATAAAAAGCGATGGTTATTCTTTGTAACATATCCTAGATATGGTTCCATGGATGGTGTTGTTTTACATAGCTGGTGAGCCCTTACTGTCACCTTTAACAGCTCACTCTCTTCCCTATCCATGGTGGCTATACGCAAAAACGTTTCCTTACACCATTTTATGTCACCCTTCACTAGAGCTTCTGGTGAGTGATATAATTCTGGGCGGCCCAACTTTATTGCCAGCCTCTGGATATATTTAAGCCAGGGTATATACAATCCATGGTCAAGTGACATAAAATCTTTCATAATGATGTGATTAAGCAATAGGTCAGGATTTAACCAAATAGCTATCCATTTCAGTAATGGTGCCACAGCAATAGCATCTTCCACAAAGCCAATTCCTAGCTCCTGATGGATATTGTAGTTGGCTGTTGTTTTTGGGACAGATAGGAGATTCTTTAAAAACCTATCTTCAACAATCTGTATATTCTTTACATTTTTTGTGCCCCATAACTCGGCCCCATACATAGCTAGAGAAATACACTTGGCTCTGTATATTTGAATGAGAGCCTTCATTGGCCTAGCTCCTAGCTTTCTGGCAAAACCCAATACAGCCAGAGTTGCTCAAGTTAATACAATTTTTTTCGCTGTAATTCGGGTTACCCAGGATCCTTGGTCGTCAAAAAGTACGCCCAAATATGGGAATGACGACACCCTATTTAATATATGGCCCTCACAATAAAAGGTTTTAACATTTGATGATTTCTGTCCAATGGCCATTACGTGTGATTTTGAAAAATTTACGCTTAAGTCCAGTGCCTTCATGAAACCTGAAAAAGAGTCTAACAATAATTGAAGACCCACTGCCGTTCTTGCAAGGAGGGCGGCGTCATCCGCATATAAAAGTGCAGGAATCAGGCGTTTCCCTGCACTGGGAATATCTTTACAGGAGGCAATTAGGGCATTATCTAAGTTATTAATATATAATGTAAAGAGCAGGGGCGCCAGAATGCACCCCTGTCTAACTCCATTTGATATGGGTATATCTTCCGTACAGTTGCCCTGTTGATCATACCTGACCGTTGCAGATAAATCCCTATGCAGGTCGGCTAAGAAATAGACGATGTTTTTGTCTACTCCACAGGTTAGGAGCAAGGACCACAGCTTTGACCTGTTTACTCGATCAAAGACCGAGGACAGGTCCATAAAAGCTACCAATAGTGCTCCATTCTTTGCCACCGTATATTTACCTATTGGTAGTTGCAAGTTCAGGCATTGGTCCGTGGTACCCATCCCTTTTCTGAATCCGTACTGGGCCATAGAGAGTGTTCCAGATTCCTCAAGCCAGCCGGTGAGTTGGCCAAGGACCACCCTACCCAATACTTTCACAGAGGAATCTATTAGGAATATCGGGCGGTAACAACTCGGGTCACCTCTATTACCCTTTTTATATATGGGTATGATAACCGATCGTGCCCAAGTGGAGGGCAGGCCCGAATGACAAGCATTAACAAAGACATTGAATAAAATCTTAGAACAGGTTTTTACATCTGATTTAAAAAGGTCTGCCGGGACTCCATCGGGTCCCGGAGCCTTATTACTTGTCATTTGCATAATGGCATGTGTAACTTCTGATTCTGTGAAGGTCAAAGAATATTTCTCCATGTTTAAGACCGGGCCTTCCAACATCCCATTCCCATCATAAACCTGTTTAAAATGACTGTGCCACATTTTTTCCTGGATACCACAATCAAGCTCGCTGTTACTTTTATCCTGGAAAAAAGGCTTGTTAACCACAGTCCAAAATTTAGCGCTATTCTTAATGACATCTATTGATAAAAGCTCATTCCAGGCTTCCTCCCTAATTTCGTTTTTTCGCTTTCTTTGTGCCTTTTTATAATCATTCCTAAGGGCAGCAATTTCCGCTTTGTCAGGCGGGTCAGCTTTCAATGCTACCATCAACTTCCGTTGGGCTATTGAGCAGTTGTGGTCAAACCATTTTTCCCCATTCCTAGGTTGCCCCTTAGCTGCTTTTTTAAGGTCACTATCGACCTGGGTACAGATTCTGCCGTAGGCTACTAGGACCTCATCCCCTATGATACCATCTTTCAGGCAAGTGGTCATGTAATCCCCAACCTTTCCCAGCAAATTTTCCTGGAAATCCTTCGGTACCACACGGGACCATTTCAAGCGTCGAGCTTGATCGGTGGGCCTTATATCAAGGATTCCAGCAGTCAGTATGGGATTCGCTTTTTTCCTTAGGTCATCTGTCAGAGTCACCTTAACTGGGTTATGATCTCCATAGGGAGACCAGCTGACATTATACTGACTAACCCTGTTTGCTAAGTTTACACTCACAAAGATGTAATCAATAGTAGACCCCAAACCTCTACCCTTATAGCTTGGGATGTCTCCTGTAAATTTAGTGGGGTAGATCAAGTCATTGCCAACGACCAAATCTTCTAAATACATTCCCTGTGTGGTGTGTTCAAAATGAATATTATCTTGGTTTGCTGGGCCTAAACTGTCCCAAACAAAACAATTACCTTTACAACAATGAACATTAAAATCTCCAAGCACAATAACCGAATAATGATTCGTACAATTAGCATTATACAATTCCAGAAAATCGTGTAGACTGACTAAATGTTCATTTGGAGTACTCTTGACAAAAGAGTTATAAAAGTTGACAATGAGCCAATTCCCAGTTGAATTAGTTTGGATTTCCACTGCAAGGCAATATGGCGTGCCAGTCTCCACTTTAGAATAATTCCCTTCAAGTTTTAATGAAATGAAGGTTAAAAGTCCGCCCTTTGACCTCCCCATAGGGGAAGCAACTGCAGCCGACCAAAAAGCCGCATACCCATCCAGCAAAAAGGTATTCTCCGTGTCCCAGGTTTCTTGTAACCCAATAATTTCACAGTCTGTTAAACAGTTCCTCCACTGTACATCATTTGCTTTACTGTTCAGCCCAGCGATGTTCCAACTGAGGACCCTCGTACCTAGACGTGTGGCCCTCACTACCACCAGACCATCAGTGGGGCCACCTTGGACATCCCCCATTGTATTCATAACATTTAGGGTACCACCCTCGCTAGGGCTCACTGAGTTTCCATTTAACCCACAATCCTCCTCCACAATCAGTGTGGGAGCTTCTATGGCAGGTGTAAGATGGTCCCGGCCATATTCAAGTCAATCATTTGAATCTAAGTCACTCAGGGGTTGATAACGATTTAATGTGGCAACCCCGTGGGCAATGTACCCTTCAGCGCCTATTCCTCTGCCCCTGCATAAATCATTAGCGGGCTGCTGTGTTAAATGTCTGTAGAAAAATCCCAGTGAGCGAAGTGTGATGCCCTGATCAGTATGTGGCAGCGAGGACGCTCTTAACAAGGCATTGGGTTACTGAAATTTATAATGACACAGTCCCACCTAATATTCTTGTGTGATCGTCCTATCCATGAGACTCTCCTGGTGGTTAATATCTGATGTGATAACCCTACTGGAAACCCACACTCTTTATTTTGCCACGAAACAGTTTTGTTCTTTAAGGAATCGTGGGATTCTAACTTGTTTGGCAAACCGCCCTCTATTAGAGGTGGAACATTAGTCAACACTGCAACAAATGGGGCACATTCAGGAGGTAAGTCTGGTTGTGCACTAACCGTGCGACCGGACTTTGCTTCTGCCGTCCCCCTCTTACTCCCTAGGGATGTTACTGAAGGTGGAGTTTTACTGCCTATTTCACAGACAGTTTAGACAGGCTAAAAAAAAGTGAGAAAAAGAGAGAGAAAACATAAATTTGCCTACCCTTAATTTGTAGAGGAGCTAGCCTCCTTCCCCCATTTTGACAGTAGGAAACCTGAAACAGGTTTTACTTCTGTCAACACTATCAACCCCTATGTGTAGCAACTGGGCACAAACAAACTCTGATGAGGTAAATAGCACATTGAGCTAGCTAAAGAACATGAATAACCAACCACCAATTCCTTTAACAAATGTATAAGTGTAACATGAGGACGCATGAATTCAAACTAAATCCCATTGCTTCCTTAACTCAGCCCTAAAAGCATTAGTTCTATATACATGGCATTCTCTTAATCGGAGCTCACATATACCATTGTATTGCCTTTTGTTCATATCAGTGCACAAAAACTTGCTTTTGCCCAAAAAAAAGTAAGCAAAACCTCTCTTTCTCTCCCTGCCCTGCCATCTCGTCTTTCAAAAAGTTTCAAATGTCGAAATGTCAAAGCAAACCTTGCTCTGAGCCCTGCTAGGCTTCTAAATGTAGAACTCGACCTTTTAACCCATTGTCAGCTGTCCCATTTTGTGTGCAAGGGTTTCCATGTGGTTCTCCCAATTCAAAGTGACGGTGGTGACTGAGAGCTGAACAGCAAACCCACTCCATTCCTGTCTACCAGCAATTTAGAGGTAAGCTTAATAATTTCTGCTGTTTTTTTATACATATTTATATTTGTAAGCAGTGTGCTGAGTGCTTGTCTAGCAGTATAGATGTCAGCTACTCTTTCTATACTTACATATGTGCATTTACTGTAGCCTAAGGCAGTTTAAAAGCTGCTCTAAGTGGCAGAATTGCTTGTAAATGGTGAATTTTGCCCAATTTCGACTTTGATGTTTGGGGCACTTAAAAATGAATATCCTACAATTGTTTTGCATAATAGTCATCCCCAGAAGGTTCCCTACACATTCCAGAGATGGGGGATCAGAAATATATGATGTATACCCTTATAAAAATGAGTTTTGTACGCCTGGGTAAAGTGACATTTCACATGTAAGTTGCCTCCTATTGCGGTACAGCACTGCTTAAATTCAATTTTGATGCTAGGTGGTCACAGTATCATTATTAGGCATTATAAATATTAAAAAACAAATTTAATGCACTTATCTTTAATAACATTTTTTTTACATAGAATCAAAATAATTTATTATTATTATTATTTTTTAATAAATCCAATCATTTTGATGAGTCCACATATGAAAAGCAAGCTGCATCCCTTGCCTATCATATTTAAACGCATTCATTCATAACCCTAAGCACAGAAGCCTTACTTGAAACATGAAAAATCTGTGCCACTTTTTAAAGGAAAGTCATTATTTAACATCAAAACCACAGATGTGCTTATGTAAAAAGGCATTAAGAAAAGAAATCTATACTGTCAATCTGTTCTCTGTTATCCAAAATATTGAAACTGTATTTCTAACTTTTAAAACAGCAGTCTGAAATGCAGGGTTTTACTGAGGTTGCACTGACTTAAAATCTAGATGACTCAGCATTTTCCCCTCTGTAGCCTGCAGTCAGAAATAGGCATGTGCTGACACAGCTGCTTGTGATCGGCAGGCGTCGAATTCACACGCCTTTCAAGCCAGCCTTTCAAGCCAGCCAGCACAAATCTATCGTTCTGTAATGTGTGTTTAGTTCAACAACAACCAACTCACTCAAATAATGTGAATGTCTTTAATACCTAATACAGAAGGATAAATGCTGTGACATTTTGTATTTTAGTTTATTTATTGCAAAACACACAATTTCGTTTTTGAGGCCTTTTTTTATTCCTATTCAATGTGAATTCTAATTTTATCTTTAGCATCGTGGCAATTTGCACACATGTATAGTGTCTTACTCTGTCAATTTAATAATAGCGTGCAGCTATTTAGCATATATTATATAATTCATTGCTGGATTATTTTAAAACATATTTTTTATTTTAATGATATTTTGCATAACAGAATGATGACAAAAAAAACACATTGAGCTCATTCCAGACATTTTCAGAAGGGGGTCATACACTCAGAACACACAATAGAGCGAGCTTAAGGCTAGCCATTCTTGCACCAAGAGTGCAATTGCTACTTACTCACACAAGTACCACTAATGACAAACCACATAGACATTTAAACACACATTTAACCCACAGATCAACACTTAGGACAGAAACAAAAGACAGCCCACAGACTGTACTTAAACCAAACCATTTGTAAATACGAGTTGTAAGTCCTATTCACTAGATTTGGCTGGCAGAACACCAAGAAAAAAAAAGCTCTGCATATCACCACTTATGAATGTTACTAAGTGCACAGACCAGGATCCTTTCTATGTACATATTTAGTTCCTTTGGTTACTAGTCACCGAGGAAGAAATACGTTTTTTATACCTAATCCTAGTTAGGTATCCCCTCTAGGGGAGCTGGCTGATTTCATACAAGTTACAAAATGGTACCTCCAAGAAAGCAACACATTCTACGATGTGTGCTAAGAACAGGCATGCCAAGAATATTGCAGCATATACAATCTTATACACAAAGTAGCACGTAACTCTGCTGTTCAAGTTTTCCAAAGTTTCTCTTTACCTGCCTACATAAATTGCAATTTATATACTTCTCACATTCCCATCACATATTGGCCAATTTCCATTTCCATATCACTATATATCTCTTTGTATCACGTTATCACTTTATCACTTTGTATCACTGTATCACGTTATATTGCTCTATATCACTTTTTATGTCTCACTTTATATCTCACGTTATATCACTTTATATCTCACTGTTATATCACGTTATATCTCACGTTTATCTGTGCAACCGGCGCACTTCTCTTACTATCTCACAAATGACCTTACCTACCATAGGTCTCCAGATTCTAACTGCCAAGTTCTGAATGACCTAACTGTCATTTTTAGAATACTCATGCCAAAAAAGTTCTGTCAGGAGTGGTAAGCAGTTGGAGGAGTCAAATCAGGAACACCAGAAATATACTGGGCTGCAGAGACAGAGAATCTCAGGTAAGGGTACCTTCTTACTAGAGTCCTGTTCTGTCCTCCTCAGTAGATTCCTGTCTCCCATCAAGACCACTCCCTTGGATAGCCACTTCTCTGACGAGCCTCACAGAGGGCACCAATTGAAGAAATCAAAACCTTCTCAGGGGTTTCACAGATACACCTGGTCCTTTTAAACCAACAAAGAAGATATTGGCACAGAAGCTGTAATATAAAAGACATCTTTTTTATTAACCTCAGATGAGGGAGATTGCGTCACACAGTAATCTCAAGTCACTGTAGGAGGCATTATAAGGAGTACAGAGAACAGGGGTCTTATATACCCACACAGGGGCCCAAAAGATGGCGGTACAAGTACACATGAGAAGAGTTACACACATAGATGGTCATATAGAAAATGCACAGTCAACTAGTAGGAGGAGTAATAAGTTGCTGACATCAGTTAGAACAGCCTGACAGTTCTATATTAGGAGCAGGTGCATTCTACTAGCTAGGCCCCTCTGAGCATGTGCAAGGCTTTGGAAGTGGGAGAAAGCAAATGGCTAGCACATAGCTAACTAAAATGGCTGCCAAGTACAAAATGGCTTTCAGCTCATGCTAACAGATCGCTGTAATCTTTAACACTGTGTTTCCACGGCCTCTGCTCCATCCTTCTTTCCACAGCCCTTGCTTGTGTTTTTAGTCCTGCCTAATTCCTGCCGTCCAGGCAGCTCTTCACTGCCCAACAGCTGTTCGTCGCCCACTTATTTAGCATCATCTCCCCACAGCCACATGACCTCTTCCTAGCCCTGCCTTCTCTCCACAGCTGCAGCATCACTTCACAGCCAGAGGACCTCTTCCTAGCCCCCCCTTCTCTCCACAACTACAGCATCTCTCTACAGCCCCATCATCAGCCCGCAGCCTCATGATGTCTTCCTAGCCCGCCTTCTCTCTACAGCTGTATCTCCCTACATTCCTACGATCACTCCACAGCCACATGACCTCTTCCCAGTCCCCCCTTCTCTCCACAGCAGCAGCATCTCTCTACAGCCCCAGAATCATCCCACAGCCACAGGACCTCTTCCCAGCCCCGGCTTCTCACCACAGCATCTCTCTACAGCCCCAGCATCACCCCACAGCCACAGGACCTCTTCCTAGCCCGCCTTCTCTCCACAGCTGCAGCATCACCCCACAGCCACAGGACCTCTTCCTATCCCCGCCTTCTCACCACAGCATCTCTCTATAGCCCCAGCATCACCCCAACCATTGGCATAGCCAATAGGTCTCGCCTTTGGGACCTTATAAGTGTTTAGCCATGCAACGGTTGATGTTGTTGCACCAAGGATATTGTGCTGCATAACTAAATAGTTATAAGGTCCCAAAAGCGAGACCTATTGGCTATGCCAATGCTTGTTTGTTGTTGGAAGGAAGTACATTGCCTTTCTGCCCGGGGTGGGGGAGTTTAAAAATAAAAAATAGGTTTTATTACTGCCTTACCTAGATATTGTTTTCTTCATGATTTGCTGACTGCTGCATTCAGCTGGCGGGTGTCTCTCAGGTCACTTACAAATGCATGCACCTGACTCTGGTAGAGTGGAATGTGCTTTCACTACATTTGGACAGTTGTCTGACATTGCTAGTTTGCCGTGACATCACACAAACACCACTATTCATTCCTTACATGGAACATCGGTGGCATGAACACGTCATCTAAAAGATACCAAGTCCGGGCTTATCTCAAGTGACGGTAGGTGGATGTAGCCTTCCTGCAGAAGTCAAACTTGATGTGCAATGACATTGCCAAATTGAGAAGATGGTGGATGGGCCAGCTTTACTCCACTGGTTTTTTAAGTTATGCCCGGGCGAGCTTACCTGAATCAGGGTTGGGACACCATTTAAACCGCTGTCCACACACATTGATAAAGATGGCCAATAGTTAATATTGGAGAGCAGACTGGACAGAATCCCGGTATTGCTGGGTAGTATCTATGCACCTAATATGAGACTGGTCCCATTCATCACATCCCTGGCACCAATACTCTCGGACAGGGTGCAGCTGCCCTGGGTGCTTGGAGGTGATAATAATTGTGTTGCGGATGTGTATATTGATCGATCTATGGCTACTCTCCCGGACTTGCCCACGGTGCGGCTAGCCCTTAACTTCATTGCCAAGATGGTGTACTGGGGGTTAGGTAATGCTTGAAGTCTTCAGAACAGCAAAACTATTCATTCTACTCCCCGAACTCACAACCTGAAAGTATGCCTGGACAATATACTCTTTACGCACAGACTAACCAATGCGGTGCGAGGAGCTGAGTATCTGGGCCACACTCTGTCTGATCATAGCCCACTGCTGCAGTCCCTACAGTGGGGTCACCAGACTACCCATCCCAACTTGGAAACTGTCAATGCAACTGTTGCAGGACCCTATAAGCGCTGAGAGACGCTGTAAGCACATATTTTACTCATAACAAAAATACATAGCCTTGCGGGGCGCTAAGTGGGAGACGTTTAATGTCATGATCAGGGGACATTGTATAGGTCAGGCAGTGGGAATATGAAGGATGCTTTAAGCCTACCTCCCTTCGATACAGGGATCCATTTGCGAGTTGGAGGAGAGAGTGCAGAGGCGCGAGCCAGTAGAGGAGGCACTGCTGACAAAGAAATGGGAGTGCTAGGCTGTGGAAGAGCACCTTTGTGTCGCTCTCAGAGAGGGGATACAGTTGGCCTGGCTTATATGGGAGGACACTAAATCACCCCTGATCATGGGCATTAGAACTTCAGCTGGTGACATTGTGCATGCTCAAGTTGAAATGAGTGCAGAGTCTACCCATTACTATAATGATTTCTATGCCTTACACACATGTGTCTCAAACTGATATGCCACCACATTCTTGGACAGGGCGGAGTTACCTCTGTTGCCTCTGGTGGCCAGAGAGGCACTAGGCAGGCCTGTGTCTGAGGGTGAGATGAAGGCTGCATTAAAGGCCCTGGCGAGTAACAAGATCCCAGACACTGATGGCTTGCCGGCTGAGGTCTACCGGTTGTTAACTCCCGCCCTGGCACTCTGCTTGGCTGATCTGTAGCAGGAGGCATATGTGAGGGGGCACTTCTGGCTACAACCTTGGAGGCACTGATAGTCTTCAGCCCCATACCGGGTGGGGAGTTGCTGAATGTTTCCTTCTACAGGCCTATGTCCATGTTGAACCTAGACTACATGATTCTTAGTAAGGTCTTAGCTGATTGCCTTGAGCCCTACCTGCTGAGCCTGGTACACCAGCATCAAAAATGGGTTTATTCCCACGAGGAATACATCCTCATATATCAGATGTACACTTCGCATAATTGGTGAGGGGACCCAGGGACTCACCCGGCCCTGGTGGCTCTGTCCATAGATCTACAAAAAACACTGGGGATATTCACTGGAGGTACTGCGGTGAATGGCCCTGCGAATGGGGTAAGAGAAGTAGGCATGGGCTATAGTCAGGAGCAGTGGCTGTATGTTGGGACCATTCGGGGTGCCCAGGGGAGTGCAACACTGCAGGGCGTCTGGTACCCCAGGGATTGGTGCTGTATCTCTCCGGAGGGTGCTGGTGTCTTCACACGGTAGGAAGACCGGTCTCACCCTCCAGAGCACTGGTCATCTCCAGTGTCGGTCGGGCCGGGGAGCTGCAAGGCGGTGGACCTGATTCTGCTTTTCGATGCCTGCAGACTACAGAAAAGTAGCTCTTCTACTCCAAGAGAGGCTGTAGGTTATTTTCGAAGTGCTGGAAGGCTACCCAAGGCTGTGGTCGTTCTCCAACTTGCAGTATCAGTCACTCTGTCGCGATTGTCGAGGAAGGTGCAGTTATTTTTGCCAGGCAGTGACTCTTCTTCAAACTACTTCTCTTGATCCATTGGATCTGAATTCTTGGGTTCAGGGGTTGCACCTAAATACTCAAATTAGGGGGAGTGAAAGGTTGTAGCCAATGGGCTGCCTATCTTTAGGCTGTCTACACTCTCTATATGACCACTTCTTGTGGAAAGTGGGTATAACTCTGACTCTAGAAGGCTAATTCCATCCAAAATAAGATGGAGAAATCTGAAAAGTTGGTGTCCACATCTGCTAACCCACCTAAGGGGTGGTGCTGGCTGGGTGTGGGACACACCTTCTAATCTTACTAATTTTCCTGTCTGTCTTGCTGCCAAAAAGTGGGGTCTGGACAGGGGGTGGGCATCTCCACTATCTTGAGAATCCAGGGTTGCATAACAAAGGCCTTTGAAGCTTCGCACCCTGGAATTCAGATCCTCTGTGGAGGAGCTGGGGACACCTCCGACCAGAGCAGGATTTGTTCCTGGCCTCTTACAGTGAGGGCTCTCAGCTCATGGGGTCAGAAACTCATCTGTGGTTGCTAGCTGGTCAATACCAGTCAGTCAACACACTAGTACTCGTTAGGTTTTCAGGGGGTACCTATAATGTGCCCTCAGGTTGCACTGTTTAATAAATCCATCACTGGCATCATTGTGGGTTTAATAAGATACAATGTTTGGTATCAAACATTTGGGGGAACAGTGAAGCCATCATGTAGCTGGGGCGCTCATAATCACGATTGTCGAGCCCATGTGCTCGTTATGGCTTCCCTGTGCACTTGTGATGTCCAAGAATTGACTTACATATCACTGGGGCACATCCACTCGCGCAGATATGCCCACACATGGGGTATAGTGTACCTGCCTTAGGGGCTTGCAGTAGGGGTGACTTACCTATACCAAATGCAGTGCGTTGTGGGTATGGCACACAGGGATGAGTGCCATGTCGACTCTTCACGTTTCTCTGGACCAAGATAACGCAGGCTGAAATGGCAGTTTGCATGAGCTTGGTGAGGGATCCCTTAGGTTGGCACAATTTGTGCTGCAGCCCTTAGAGACCCTCATTAGTCCCAATGCCCTGGGGACTTACATGGAGCCTACATTGGTGCCAATTGTGGAATAATGGTACAGTTTAGGGAAAGAGCACTGGTACTGGGGACCTGGTTAGCAGAAAGCCAAAACACTTTCAGTCAAAGTTGCATCAGACACCAGGCAAAAAGTGGGGGGTAACCATGTCAAAAGGGGCACTTTCCTACACTGCACCAGTGGTCATTCATGCGGGTCTCGCAGGGAACCAGTAACTTTTTGGGGGTGCAGGTTTACCATGCGGAGGCAGAGGTGCAGGAGGGCAATGTGGGTTGTGCGGTGTACTCTGGTGTACTCTGAAATTGCTGATCATGGCACGGATCTCTTTGTCTAAGATAGTGGTACTCCCACAAATGCTTTACCACTAAGCAAACCACCCCATATGGATTCCACAGTCTTGGTTTAAGGTTGAGAACATGCTGCTCGGAGACCTGATATAGGACAGGAGTAGACATAGAGTATCGTTGTCCATTCCGCCACGCCATACTGAACTGTGAAGCCTTGGTGCCAGTCACTTTGAGTTATACTAACTTGCCACCCGGCTGCAGTGGGTAGCTCAATGGTTGGACGGCTGCGGTTTAGCTGAACTGGGACAGATGTGTAGCAGACAATGGGATAGCACACTTGTTGCCCATCCTTTAGGCATCAGGTTGTGAGACCGTACTCCAACTGCACTGATATCCATAGCTCTTCAATGCTGGCGAAGGGTGCTAAGAAGGTCAGCGCCATGCTTGCCCTGTGCTCCTGAAATCCCCCTAGTGGTCCGTCTGACTGCGCGTGTAGGATATTTAACAGCATGTAGGGCGAGTGAATGGTCAGAGATGCGACTCATTACGGTGAGTGACTGTAACACTGAAGGGTGATTGCGAGAGCTAAACTCTTTGTCTGAGGAGGACGGGGTTCCGGTGCCGCAGTTCCTGACCTATGGGGGCACTGGCACACTCACTGGAGGCTTTGTGGGGAGGCAGCCACACTGAACCAAAGTCCAATGAAGTTTTACAGGTGCTACAGATCTTCGGAGCTAGCCGTAAACTCATATCTTGTCAGCAAAAGTCACTAAATGCGATGTCCAACACGCCCCTGGTGAAAAAAAGGGAGGGCTTGTTGGGACGGCAGCTGTGGGACAAGGAGTGGGAACATAGAGGCCGATCCCCGTAGGGTCTATAGAAACACTATATTCCTCTACCCAAAGTTTAACTACTTACACACCACCTATCTTACACCACACAAGTTAAATACTATCTTGATGACGACAGACAACACCTGTTGCCGGTGCCACGAGCTGAAGTACGTACGGGACCATGCACACATCCCCCTAGCTGATGCCTGGGATAGCCTCACTGGAACCCCTGGTGGCCCCCCAATATGACACAGCGATTGTCATACTGTGCTTTGACCTGCGATGTATGTGTACTTGTTAGCATATGTTTTCTTTGTATGCAATGTTATTGAAGATTAAAAATAAGTTAAAAAAATACAAATCTGTGTAAGCACTGAGAGAGCGCAGCCTCCCTCTCACTGCAGAAAAGAGTAAAAGCTTTTTTTTATAGCCAGGCATTCCAAGCACAGGGGCATAAAAGAGACTTTCTTTCAGCTCTAGGGAGGCAATCACACAATTGCTTTCCAATGGTACCAGTTCCAACACGTCCTTGTGTGCCAGCCTCTGTAAGAGTTTGGCCACAAGGGAAAAGTTGGGTATTCACTTTCAATAGTAGCACATCATTACCCAAAACATCCTGACTCTTTGGGTAGCTGGCGGATTCATTTTTAGAATCACTGGGATTCTTTTATGTGACACCTTACTTGCTCCTTTCTCAATGGTATGTCCTAGATATAGAACTTATCTTTGGCAATTTTGCAACTTACTCAGGGACACTATATGTTCATTTGCAGCCAAGTGGTTTAACAATGCAATAGTTTCTTGTTTATAAGCTTCCTGAGAATCTGATGCTACTAACAGGTCATCAATGTACTGGACCAAGACTGAGTTACAGTGCATTACCAGTGACTCAAGTTCCTTTAAAGGTTTTGATTAAGGATCGGAGGACTCTCTGTTTACCCCTGTGGGACTTAGCTTCATGCCAAACCATGGTTCTAGAACCGTAAGGCAAAAAGGTAACAACTGTCCTTATGCAGGGGTATAGAAAAGAAAGCTTGGCATAAGTCTATCACAGTAAACCACTCAGCGTCCCCTGGAATCTGGAATAAAATCTCATTTGGATTCAGTACCACAGGGTAACAGAGAACAATAATGTTAATAATCTTTCTCAGGTCCTGAAAGATGCGGTACTTACCGATAGGTTTCTGCAGGCCTATGATGGGTGAGTTACATAGACTTCCCATTATCTCCTTCAAAATGCCTTGTTGTATCATTGTCTCAATCACTGGGGTAATCCCAGCTATCATTTTGGGAGTCAAACTGTACTGAGGAGTTCTTGCATATTCAGCCTTAGATTTAACATTTATACAGCCAGGCTAAATACACTTTAGGAGTCTTTTGTCGCTCAGTAGCGGCTGCTACCGGATGGGAGTGGTGGGTGGGGGTAAGGAATGTAATAAAAAAAGGGACTTACCTAAAAACGGCTGGTCGCTTCATCTCCTCCGTACTGGTCCTCTTCTTTCTTTCTTCCTTTCTGGGCTGGCAGTAGGAAACACCGGGGCACACAAGCTCCCCTGAGCAATCACAATGCTGCAATGCAGCGTTGTGATTGGTCTGAGCTCCGTAGTTCGGCTCTCAGTTAGGAACAGGGAGCCTGCGCATGTTCCTCGCCAGGCTTTGTTATGCAGCCTGGTGGGAACATGCAAAGTGTGCAAGAACTGTTTGCTTGGCCCCAGAGGGCACTCCTTCACCTGCTCTGGCTAGCCCCGCCTCACCACTGACTGCAATGGGAAAAATAAAATGATAATAACTATCTGTTATTATCATTTGATTTTTCCTTTTGAACAGTGGGGCGACTCTCATCACTCTTAGCGGTGGAGCTGCCACTGATGCCCTTTCCTGAGAAGTCCCAGACATCAGGCTTCACCGTATCTCTGAGATCCGGTGGCAAATCATCAGTTGTCATCAAAGGGTACACTCCAATGTCTGGCCCATGACTCACCAATTTGAAATGAACATCCTTGTCACCGGTCTGAAACTCCACACCTTTTGTCAAGCAATAAATGGTACAATTTAGCTTGCACAGCAAATCACATCCTAAAAGATTTACAGAACTAGAATCACACACCACAAGCGTATGACTTTCTTCAAAAGACCCTATTCTAACAGGCATTTCTTGTGTTACTAGGTTTGTCTTATGTTTATTTGCAGCCCCTACAATAGGGATTATTTTTCCCTGAGAGGAGGAGGTTTGGAACATCAGCTATTCTAACAGTGGAACGAGCAGCAACCAGTGTCAATCAAAAATGACACGAGGCGACCATTCACTTTACCTTCTGCAAATGGATCACTCTGATCTACCACTAAGTGTGCAGCAAGTACACAGTCTTTCTCATTCTTGGGCACTGTCATTGTGACAGATCAGAGCAGTAGCCTTCAAGTGAGTCAAACACAGGAAATTGATGAATTGGATTTTGGTTCTGGAAGGAACTCTGATTAAAATCCGGGACCTGGTTGGGATTAAACCTAGGACCATTTGTGTTTTGCTGAGGCATTGGGGCTTGAGAAACCTGCATCACTGGAACTTGCAGTATATTAGGACCGTGTATCCTTGGCCTCGGCACATTTGGTGGCTGTACGGGGTTGCTAGCCTGGGTCTGCACAAACCCTTAATTTTCTGCCTGATTTTGGTTCTTTTCCCTGTTGCAGTTAAGACAGCATTCCAGCTTCCAGGGTCTCAATCTGTTACATTAAAGACATGGATTAGATTTCTTCAATGTTGCCACATCGATACCAGTACTCAGGTCAATTAAGACACCACAACCTCTACTCCCTGTTGATGCACACTACCTTGCATAGCACCAACTTTCCCTACATACGATTGATTCAGACTTGCCTTCTGGCTGCATTCATCTGAGTCAGCATGAACTTTTCCTTCAGCTTCTTCTGTTTCATGACCAATTCATCACTACAGTATTTTGCATACTTAAAGATCTCATTAATTGGCTTATTTTGCCAACAAATTAAATTCTGTTGAATCAAACTAATCTCAGGCCTCAATCTTGTCACAAACTGAGATGCAAAACTTCTCATGTCTTTTTGGGTTTTTCCATCCCACGGTACAGTTTAAACACTTGCACAATCTCTCATGAAAAGCATGCACAGTCTCTTTAGACTCCTTTGTCGTTCTGTCAATATTAACCTAATCAACATCCTTCGCCTGCACCTTCCTTTTCAAAAAGGCAATCACCTGTTGATACTTTTTCATCACCAAAGGCAACAGAGGATGAGATATTGGATTTGTCTGAGGCTCCATCTCTGGCCACTGTATAGTCACATTACACTCTGCCCATAAGTCACTGGGTGCGACAATGTCAAAAAGGGTATTTAAATCCAACCACAATACCTGGGAAATCTTTACAAACCAATCAACCTGGATAATCCATAACACTGGCTTCCCTCTCAATTTAGGGAAATTGTTTGTAAATGCAGCAAGATAACCTCTACTCCACGGTGAATGTAACCTTCACCAGGCACATCTCTCAGCACGAAGTTTGAAGTTCCTTCTCCATCTATTGAAGAGGGAGGTTGCTCCTCCTTGCTCTCTGTGGCAGATACCACCTTCAATTTTTGGGGGGTTTTCTTCTTGGCCCACCAGCCTTCCCACTTATTCAAATCACTCCATTTCCGGATGCTTCCTATTAGCTCTCTAATCTGCATTTTCATCCCTGACGTCCTCATATTATATCACTTTCGTCAAAACCTTTCTGTAGGTATTATTACTGTTGTTTAAATCTACATCATACACTCAGGCTAAATCAGAAAGCTTATCATGAGCTTGTCCTACACGCTTAGTAATGTCCGAGTACATGTATTTAAGTTCATTTTCTTGATAGGTATCTAAGCAGGAAAGATTAGGATTTACTTTATATCATCTCATCCAATTCTAATTTTAATTTGACCATATCCACTACAGTCTACCTCCTTGCCGACTGGAGTTCCCTGCTCAATTCCAAACCCTCACATGCTCGCGGGGACCCACTGAAAAACGTAATCAAATATTCCAACTCCCGCAAATTAACACCATTTTGGACTCCAGAGGTATTGGATGTTATTCCTCCCGGGTACTATTGCTTGAAGTACAATGACGTGAATTCCAAGGAGACAGGTGAGAACTTTATGACCTCTGAGCGGGTTCCTCTCCAGGGCTGGTTCTTGTCTTATTCATTGCCAATGATACAGGAGCGGCATATGGTGGACTCGCCTTATTCAGACCCAAAGGAGTTCCTCCTGTCCTTCCTCATCCGTGGGCAACTGGAGCAGTAGTTGATGTGCCTACTCCTGTTGGAACAGTCAAAGTATGCGTTGCGGTCCTTGACAGCTCAGATTTATATAAGGAAACTACAGGACCAATAAAAACCAGAACAGTTATTGCATCTGGGGAATTAGAAACAGTCAACAGGGGCACACATCACTGCATTTTATCCCAAAGGTATCTGACTTGTAATCACTGGAGTGGTATCCCTCTCAGAGTCTCAACTAGTAACAGCGTCACGCATCCCTTCAGATTGTGTCATGTTATATGGCGGAGGGCAGTTTCACAATAACAGATCCAGAAAGTCATCACTAGAATGACTATCTTCACCTGAGCCATCTGCACTCTCATTTTTATCCTCTTTTTCTTCTTCTCCTTCTGAGGTTCCTCACTCATCAATGCAGGGTATAGCCTAGTTCCCTCAGTCATTTCATTTCGCCATTTCTGTTGTTCTGCATACCAACCTGGCTTCTACACAGCTGTGCACTGCCTTCCTGACTTTACCGATACCTCTCTATTTCCTTAACATGAGCTGCATGTTCCCAGGCATTAAGTACCTCATACTGTGCGGGTCTAGGAGGTGGCTTCATCTCATACAATACCCTCCTCAGATATTCAATAATTTTAAAATGAAAGCGTGCTATTGCGAATTTTCATTGATCTTATGCCAATGCCAAATGCACGTATGGAGCCCCAAATTTACAGCCATATAATGAACTGCAGTGCCTTGAGACGGCACCTCTTCTCCTTCTCCAGCCTGAACCCTCAGGTTTCCTCTATCATATCTCAGATGACCCTGAAACATTTTATTTTTCAACAATCACAAATAGAATTTTTGTTTAAAAACAGGAAATTATCTCTTTAACCACAGCTCTTGTTCGGGGCCAACAACCAACCTGTGCATGGTATCTCTTGTTCCGTTCAATCACAGACCTGCACATTATGACGGACTTCCCACTCCTCTCAGCGTTTCCCTCCTCTTTACAACTTTTACGAGCGCAACTTTTCTCAATGCTAAACAAGCAAACTAAACAAGCACTCAGCAGATTTCAACAAATAACTTTTTGTCTGCTCCTCTAAAGAATTCAAAATATTTCATCACACATGAAATGGTCCCGAGTGACACTTTCTACCTACCCAGACACACACTCGAGGGAAACCGCGACGAACGGGAAATCACCCTGACTAATGGAATTTCTCCCTTGCGCACCAGGATCTACTGCACCAATCACAATTTATTCTCACACAAAGTGAAGTCATCAAAAATGCTTCCTAATTTGTTGTATGGACCTTTGTTGGTTGATTGGAAACGGTGTTAGGGAGAAGTTATCAAAAATAAATTTCTGGCTTGTGAAGCTAATGGGACTCCACAATAAGTACCAGGAATCACCAAATATGATTAAATGGATTTTATTTTACTAATCAATCCAATATATAAGGAAAATTAAAATAAGTTCAAGAGATACAAAAATTCAGCAGGTAAGCTGAAATATCCCAATAGATTGGGCTGCAGTAAAATGAGATACAAAATAGTAAGAGCCACAACTGTAATGAAACAAATTAAAGTAAACAATTGTTCCATAAAGAAACTTCCCTTCTCTCTTCTAAACATATATCGACTACAGGACCATCCATTCAGTATTTCTATTTAGGGGGCATAGACGGTATCAGCATAATGAAGACTTCTGTAGAAGTTTTAGAAAAGGAAATAAGGGACATATGTACAAGCCCCAATCGCCACCACAACGTCACTTTTACAGACGTTGTGGTGGCAATAGGGGCTGCGCCTTATGTACAAGGCAGCGTTAAGCCACTTAATGTGGCTTAACGCTGCCTTGTAAATAAGGCCCCCTTTCACGCTATGCTTAGTGTGAAGGGGTGGGTGTTGCGGTGGGCATTTCACCGCAACACCCATTCATTTTGACGCTGCACCCTATGTACAAGGATGGCGTGCTTAGGAGGCAGCGCCAAAAGTAAGACCAGGTAAATCCCGGTCTTAACTTGCCAAAACTAGGAGAAATGCATTATTTCTCCTCGTTTTTGCTTCTTCCATGTGTGCTGCCCAGTGCAGCAAACATGGAAAAAGCAAAATGCCATGGTTTGCTTATGTACAGGAAGGTGCCCCTTCCTGCACATAAACAAACCTTTAAAAAAAGGCATTTTGTCACTTTCATGTGTGCTGCATGAAGCAGCACACATGAAAGTGACAGAATGGCATTTTAGAATTGTTTATGTGCAGGAAGGGACACCTTCCTACACATAAACAATTCTCCTCTGCACGCAAACACCCTTGCACTATGGTGCAAGGTTGCATGTGTTGGCGTTAAGTTGCTAAACTTAGCGCCATCGCAGGGGGAAACGCAAGGCTGCAACACATTCTTGTAAATATGGTGCAGCCTTGCGTTTCAGAAGTGGCAGAGTGCGGCATTAAGCCAAGGAGGCTAGCGCCATGCTCCGCCACTTCCTTGTACATGTCCCCCTAAGTGTTTAGTCTAAAGCTTCACACTTGCACAAAAAGGTAAGCAGAAAGGTTTGTCCCTCCCCAGGTCTCAAAGGAGTCTGACTCTCTAACTGTGGGAACACCAATTAAAATTACAGGCGATTCAGAAACATTCTTATCTTCTTTCACAACACCAGTAACCAACCAAATCATTACTCGAGAGGACCCCCGTCCCTTAGACTTGGACTGTCAACTGCAACCTTGAACATCCCCCCGTCCTGGTACACGATGAACTGAAAGCCTCTTTTGACCATTAATTCTCCACGTTCACTGCCAAGAAGTTCTTGCCTTCAGGCCTCACTATCGACAGTCTAATGCAAGCAATATGCCTCTCTCTAACTAACGAGAAGCGTTATAGCACACCTGCACAATGAAAGAAAGACTATACTGGCAAGGTTAAATGCATTTCATTTAAGGCCAGTAGTCAGGCCAAGTTAACTCAGCAGTCAATATGAACTTTGAATACATGATTATACATATACAGGCATAACTTGAAGAATAAGGGTAAAACAGGAATAAAAGAGTACATAATTACACGTTTCAACTGAAGATTAGTGCACTCGTATATAAATCTCTAAGCCCCACGATGATTGTTTCTCAATAATTCATTTAAATACTTCACACACGCTAAGGAAGTTAAAACGCACAGTGACTATAATGTCAGCTATGACTATATATCATTGCATAATTTTGACAAATAAAGGTGGATCCTAAGTTATGCTGCACCAAAAGCTTGAAAAATGACGATCTTCAGTGAAAATCAAATCTGAGCTTGACTCATCACGTTAGGTAAGCTGGATATTAATCTAAATGTAGTGCTTTGTGCCATCTTCAACCAATCTGGGAGCTTCCTGGAAACGCCTCATTACTATAAACCTACCCAGGCATTCGCTTTGCTTTGATCACAGAGATGGTCAGACTACCATTAGGATTATGCAGTTTATTAAGCAGCTTTTGAAGGGCACGGTTCAAGGTTAAGGAAACACATTTCTGGCCCAGCAACTGCAGGGGGAGCATATTTGTGTGTGTGTGTACACTGAGAAGCAGACCAAGGAGACGGTGCGAAGCAGAAGCAAACATTGTCTGGCACTTATTGTGTCATGCTGGAATCCGGCTAAGCAGCCCAAGGTGGATCTGTATTGAGCTTGGAAGGTGGAGCATGACGGCAGTCATTTCACATAACTGAGTAAAGTGAGGAGCAGATAAATACACACAAACGAAACAGACATTCTCAAGCTCTTTAAGCAAGCACAATATTTCTCAAGACAATATGCATGATATGACGAATAGCATGTGTCTCCTTGGTGGATTGATGTGTTTTCAAATGGTCAAATTTACAAAAATTGAGCTTGAAAGTCAGAAATCTAGACTAGTGCTTATACCTTTGTGAATAGCAAACACTTGTAAACATACACAAAAGAGTAGGTTTACTTTATTATAATCCGATTCATGGTCTTTACATACTCTTAAGTGCCTTTGTGAATCCGCCTTGAAAATTCTTACTCTCTATTAGTTAAAGTGGAAAGAGGGCACAATCCTTTCCATTTGTACTAACTGTAAATGAATATTCTCTTAATATTTTCAATGTAGATGTTTTTAAGCCAATTCACAAAGTCCTGTGAAAGAGGAGTTCTGCAGGCGTTAATGCATACTACTTTACTTTCTCTGAAATGATGTAGTGAATACGTCCAGCAGAAGTTAAGCCCTGAATTTGCATGGAAGGGAATGGACATACTGTTTCATAAGGCCTCTTCTTTGCCCCTTGATTCGAAGCATAAGAAACGTGGCCACTTTTTATACTTTGAATACTTTAAGAAGTTTATCTGTACATCAATATAGTAGCCCTTGCATATCAATATTGTTCTAAATATAGTAGGTACCGTTCTGTTTCTGCAAGTGTTTTCCACCATCTCATTTTTTCAATCCGTCTGTTGAATATTAACCCGTTTATAGAACAGTTATAAAAAATATTGAATTCGTGTTTTTAAAATGAGGAAAGGATACTTGATTTACACTAAGAAGAAAGGCTGCGATGCCCTTTAGCATGCAGCTCGCATGTGAAAGTTTCTTGTGCCAGTTATATCCAAAACTCACCAACCACTCAGGAAAATGAAGTAGGTGGGCGTCTTTCGCAGGTCCTTTGTGTATAAGACCTAAAAAATGATATCCTGGCAAGGATTACAAGGTGCATCGTGATGTTCAAGAATCCGAGCGTGCACCCCTCCAAGTAAAACACTGCTCAGTGTTTTTATTTTTTAACACAATTATTAAACAATGTTGACAAAGAAAAAACATCATATACGGGGACTCCCAAGGCCTGTGTGCATTGTCGTAGCAGTTCTATATGTGAGGGATGTATATCTTAGAAATTATCATCAGATATTTATTACAAATTTCATTTTAGTTGCACCACTATCATCGGTATCCACCATTGTGTAGGCAGTTTCTACTCCAATTATAGTTAGTAGAACTATTTTTGTTGTAACATTTTATCAGTTTTTCCAAATAATCCACACCATGAATTGTTCCTGGTCTTTATATCACAGTGCAGATAAATCCCATGATATTGCAACTTCTAAACAGCTTCCAACTAGGCACACACATCAGTGAAGGTTAGACCTCCGCTTAGACGCATCTGAGCATTGGCGTGAAAAGAACCCCCTCCCCACCACACCTTTCCGCTTCGCCCCTACTCTATAAAATCACATCTTAGTTTGCTCTTCTAGGCTTCAAAAAGTCCCAAAGCTCACAGTTTAGTCGGGAAATCCCACAGCAGAGGCAGTGACGCAAAGTATTGAATAACACCCCCCAAATAACTTCAAAGGTTTTCTGAGAGTGCTACATGTTGTGCCTTAGCTTTTCCAGGATCATGGTATTCCATACATCCACCACCATCAATGAGCTCAGTGGAGGGTCGTTTTGCTTCCTGAACCTAGCTAGTAGGTACTTGGCTGCACCCAGCATGTGACGTACCACCACCCATCGCTGCCCTGTCCTTCCCAGGGTTCCCAATGGTCCCAGATGTAGCAAGACCAAGTTCAAATGGTGGGGTATTCGTATCCCCACAATACTATCAAGTGCCTGAGCACTTCCTTTCAGAATATGTGGATTTTCTTGCAACTTCACCAAATACGATATGTTGTGGCAACACTCTTCCCACATCTACAATATTTATTCAGAAGCATTAGGAAACATGGAGTGATCTATCACATATTGGTGTGTCAGATACCATCTCATACATATTTTAGATTATTTCTCTATGAAGCAAGCTGCCTCTTTCCCGTGTTGCAGCCCCAAAACTCCTATCCTTTTGTGTAGGACTTTTTTGGGCTATAGTGTTAGCCCAGTAGAGCAGTAGTATTTGGTGTGGGTTTGTAGCCTCATGCTCCTTGTGTATGCCTTGCCACCTCCCTATCTACATCATTTACATGCCAACAACAGTACCCAAAAACCCTTCCTATCACAATACTGCTCCTGTAGAGGCTTCAATAGCACTGCACCATCCTAGCAATCACATCCGAATTAATCTTTATCCAACATAGTCATATTCTGAAAACTCACTTGCTGCCTCACAAAAACAATGTTGATATTGATTTTACCCACTCAAGCCCCTTGCACCTGACTACTCTCCAACAAGAAGATCTATCCTCAGCCAAAAAAGAAAAAAGAAATCTCAATAACAACAAGATGACTAACTTATCTGAAACTTCCTAATCCAACAGTGCCACACTCAAAAGATAAGTGCAAAAGACTGAGGGCTAGATTTAGTGTTTGGTAGATGGGTTACTTGGTCACAAACATGACAGATATCCCATCTACCTTATTACAAGTGTGTTATATCCTATGATACTTCATATTTTAGGCGAGTAACCTGTCTGCCAAACTTTCACTCAGGCCCTAAATCAATTCTTCCTGTAGAAATTGAACAAAATATGAAATTACTTGAATTCCATTAAATACATAGGCAGAGACTATTCGAAGCACTTACCATCTCAGACCTCAAAAACAATTACATCTCCCTCAAAGCAAGCACAAAGGAATTTCGGCGCTGTACTCCTTTTTTGGGAATATCAGATGAGACACTGTTCTTATAACTCTCTAGTATACCAAGGGTCCTCTTGGAATAGCGGGCGCGCCCTGCTTTACTAATACCCATTGCCAAGTCACAGCGCCCAAAGACGTGGTACTCTCCCGGCCTCCACTCAGACATAGATCAAGAGGATCTACTTCTTCATGGATGGCTCGCAGAGGTTTTAGCTGTGAGACTGTGTTATTTTTCTAATGTCCATGTCTAACAATACCTGTGCATTATAGAAGTAGCATTCTGAGTGTCAGATTAGCAAGCATGATGTGGCTTCAGAACTCCAGCAAGAACTGGATTGCTGTCACCAGACACTAAACTCCATCTCATCAGGAGGATGGTGAGAGTAGCACTGATACATTTCAAGGAGGAAGAAGAGGGTGGTGGGTGTAGGGTAAGAGCAAGCAAAGCAAATGTAGCTTTACATACAAGAGTTATATGTAAACCTGAATGACACCTGTGCTTGGGAGTGAGGGAGAGACACGTCCTTGAAGGCTGTCTTATGGTGGGGCAGCTCCCCTCCTCTGCGTTTTGTTACTTTACAACTTATTAGAGTTACAGAAGACCTAGAAGAAAGTATATATGGCAATGGTGTAACAAAACTTGAAGTGCCCCTAAAAAGTACATGGCGGGGTCCCTCACGCTCCGAACCTAGTCAGGAGGTCTCAGGCCAGGGGCCCGCCGCTCGTACAAAAGGGTGCCCCCTGGAGCTCGGCCCTCCCGCACTGCAGGGTTGCATGAGCTATTGTTAAGCCACTCGGTCTCCTTCACAAGTTATCCTGGAATACCACCTAGATATTTCGGCTCACAAAATTACTGATAACAAGGTATGTGTAAATCTGGAATGCTGGAATACTACTGCATTACAAACAGAAATGTGGAACTGGTGCAGGAATCATATATACCACACATAATTCACCATTTTCCAGTCCATTTTTATCTTGACATTTCACTAGCTTTAAGCTTGTGAATTCTGCAGATATGTGTTGGAGCGGTGAGGATGTGGTATTTTTGCCTTTATTGTAATTCCTATTTTAGCCGGAAATTAGATAGAACTCTTAATTAGATCCATAGTCTCCACTCTGTCAGTCAGTCAAATTAACTTTATTCGGCACACAGCCACAAAAGTTTCGACAATCAAGCAATACAAATTTAAAATAATTTTTTTTTCGAAATAATATAAAAAAGATAAAAGTTCCTTTATAAACTAAAATCGTACTTATACATAGATGTAATAATGGGAATAAAATTTGAACCAATTTGAGATAAAAACAAGGAATACAGATCATTTCATCTCCCCGCCCAATTATTGCACTTCATAGCATTTCCTAATGCCCATTGCTGTTCTAATAAAATTTTAAAAAACAGTGCAAATAACCGGATTGATCAGTGATTGCAGATATCTGTACCCCTCAATATATGTACATGGGCGAATATTCAATAGTAAGGGTATCAAAAATCTACTCTGGGCTCTTTATAAAGTGCACAAAAAACAAGTTAAGTGCAAGGTGCTCTGGGAAGTTCTGTTGTCGCATGGGCAAGCAATAAGGTTGTCCGTCCACCCAGATTGTTTGGGAAACGCTACCAAACAGTGCAAAGTGCTAAGGCGGAATCTTGTTAAAAGAAAACGCATTGCGCTGTTTGTTGTAAAGGATAGGTAATATTGCTGATGGGCATGAAAGGGCAGCTAGGGCCGGGTGCCTCCAATTGTAAATGACGCAAATTTGCCCAGACCCTATACTCCTCCTTAATTATACCCTTTCCATTTGAAGGAATACTCGACGGAGTGTCAAAGTACTCACCCAAACCGATCTCGAATAACCTATCCCTCACAAACCGAAGCCAGGGGATCTTCAGAGACTTATCCAAATTAATACAGTCTTCGATAATCTCCCTGGAAAACTGTAGCTCTTCTGAATCCCAGATTTTGGCCCACAAGAGCAAAGGGGCAGCAGCGATATGATCTTCTATGTATTCTATCCCCACTTCCCGATGAGAAAATGAGGTGACAGAGCTGCTTGGGATCATCAGCAGGCGTTTTATAAATTTGTTCTTCACTACTTGTAGTGAGTGACTTCTTTGATAGCCCCATAAACCCACCCCATATGATGCGACTGACAAGCATTTTGCATTATATAAGGTAACCAGCTCAGGCACTGGCTTGTGGCCTAACTTATAGGCGAACCTAAAGAGCCCCTCCACTACTCTACTTGTCTGCTGTGCCCTAGCCGTGATCAGGGAGTCCCATTTCAAGTCCTTGCTAAACATGTTCCCCAAGTATATAAACTGGTTGGCCCTTTCAGTGGACATGCCCCTCACATTGAAACTTCTGGTTTTAACCTTTTTTGGGCCGCATACCATTAAGTAAGAATTTGAGAAACTAACCCTCAAGTCTAGCGCCACCATAAAATTAGTAAAAGCGTCCAGGGTGATTTGGAGGCTATTGGCCGTCAACGCCATGAGTACAGTATCGTCCGCATATGAGAGCAGCGGAACTGGCTGACCATTGGTTCGGGGAAAATCGATTTTCCTGCCTAGTAAAAATGCTTCCAGACCATTCATGTAAATTAAAACCAAAAAAGGAGCTAAGATGCACCCCTGCCGAACTCCCTCGGTTGAGGCAATGGGCTTTGTCCTTTCCCAGTATGATTCATATCTTATAGAAACAGATGTATTAGTGTGTAGCCTTTTTAGGAGCATGATTAGTGCACTCTCAAAACCCATTTCTGTCATTAATGCCCACATTTTTCCCCTGTTCACAGTATCAAATGCACAGGACAAGTCCATGAAGGCAAGGTGGATAGAACCACTCTTTGCCCTCAAGTACTTGCCCGTGATCAGGGACAAATTTAGGCACTGCTCTGTTGTTCCCAATCCCCTCCGGAAACCATACTGTGTCTTTGAGATGATCCCCCTACTCGTTGCCCATGACTCTAGTCAAACAAGAATTACCGTACCCAATACTTTAGCGGTAGAGTCAATAAGAGAAATGGGCCTATAGCAGGCAGGGTCATTTCTATTCCCTTTTTTAAACACGGGTACAACTATAGCCCCTTTCCAAGATGCTGGAATTGGACCAATCACCACTGATTTAAAACTTGTGTTAGCAGGGGTGCCCAAAGATTTATGTTTAACTTAAAAAGATCTAGTGGAACTCCATCTGGGCCAGGAGCTTTACTACTAATTCCCTTTGCGAGTGCCTCCTTCACCTCAAACACCGTAAGTGAGGCACTAAGCTCAACTCCCTGCGCCATATCGGCCGGGGGCTCCTCAGCAAGCATTGACAGTTCCTTACCATTTGGGATAAAGATAGGTGCAAAATGTAGTTCCCATGTATCATCCAGGATTAATTACTCAATTTTTCCCGCTTCCTCAGTGAATTGGGGCCGATTAATGTTGGCCCACAAGCTTTTACTGTCTCTAAGAGCACTAGCTCTCTCCAGGTCATTCCATGCTTTTCGCCTCAGCTCCTCTTTTCTTTCACTGATGGTGGTTTTAAATAGGTGTCTTACGTATTTTATTTGATCTGTATTGCGGGGGTAAGTCTGGAGGGCAGTTTTTAGGATCTTATGGGCTCTAGAACATTCTGCATTAAACCAGCGGCTCTCACGATGCTGCTGGGGCCTAGCTGGGCATGTTAGTCTATTTGCTACGTTAATGCTGAGCTGTTCAAAGTTCTGCACGATCATAGATGAGGAAGAATCCTGCTTCAAACAATCCATGATCAGGTCGAAATTAGATCTAACTATTTCCTCCTCAAAAAGTGTTGGATTTATTTTTCCCCAGTTTGCTCAAACACCTTTATTTCGATTATAATCAGTCGGGCGACCATCCCCCCCTGTAGTTCTAGCTATTACTTTAAGTGAAACAATTAGTGGGTTTTGATCACTCGCTATTTCCGGTTCCACATGAAAATCGCCCACCAGTGAGGAGCACTCCCTGGAAATAAACATAAAATCGACTGAACTTTCCCTACCTCCACCAACAAAGGTAGGGAACTGGACTGAGAAACTATTAGACAGGCTGTCCAAATTATTCTCAATGATTATATTATTCAGTGCTTCTCCCTGCGAGGTATGAATAAAATGTGCCAAAGGCTGACCATCTGTGTCCAAGAGGCCACAAACTCTATCATTGCTGTATTCACAGGCTATACAGTTAAAATCCCCCACCCATAAAACACATAGAGGTTGCCACTTCCCAGAAACTTTAGCGATTTCCATTTGCAAGGCTTTATTAACATGGCAGTTCTTTGGGTCGAAAATATTATAATACCAGTTTACAAGAAGGACTTTCACCTGGAGCATAATAACAATCATATCTATTGAAACCATTGAGAGGATCCTACACAAAAAAATGTTTATGGAAGCAAATCTAACTGAGAATAAGGTTACCAACCCTCCCTATGCCCTCCCCGACGACGATGCTTTTGCCAGGACATCAAAGGCCTGATAGCCATCCATCTCTATACTTTCTTTAGCCCACTCTCCTGTAAGCAGATTACATCGAAACCCCTGATGTATTCCAGCCAAATCTCATCTGTTAGTTTCGAGCGAATACTTGCTATATTCCAGGAGATTAATTTAACTGGGGGTATGGGGAGGACCAAATCCGTGTCCGGTGATATGACTAGTGGGACCGGTGGACTGGACGCGGGCGTTTGAGGCAACCCATCCCCTAGACACCTATTTTCAAGGCTTGTATTTGCATCCACCATAAACAATGTCGGGTTATTTGTGTCCTCCTTTTCGGAGAGACCAGCGGAAGTTATAATATGGTCTTTGTGGGGCTTTATGTTGCCATATGCCTCATTAGTCTCACCTCCCCTACATCCCTGTATAGGTGTCCTATTATGTCATTGTCTGTATACCCACCAGATTGTATAGTTAGTCAATCAATCTCGGTTAGGTTTGAGAGTGTCTCATACCTATTAGGGTGAAAGGAGGAGGGGCACATAGGGGGATCACTGATGTTTCTTGGCCAGGTTGGCCGCATATTGGGGGGTAAAATCTGACTGGGGGGTAAAAGAAACCCAAGGTCGAGCCTTTATCTGTTCAGTGGGTGAATCTTTAAACTGGTTTAGTGCATCATAGACACACTTTGCGTCGCTAAAGTTAAGCACAACACCGTCCCCTCCAATGCTTTTCTTAGTGCCACCAATACAGCACACCCGTCTAGCCATAATAATATACTCAAACCAATTAAAATGAGGTGGGTTTTTTTTTTAGCACCAATGAGCTGCTTTATTTATGAGACTCTGGCAGTTTTCTTTTTGGTTGGGGGATTAACTCGGGACCCCCGTTAGGATCAAGGTATAGGGGGTACTTTTTGGGGGCATGTGTAACTGGTCTACAATTTGACTCCCGCCTCGGGTACCATGTAAGCGACTATGAGACTTTATGTCTTTAACGGGGGATCTACCCCCATCCCTTAAATTAGAAGTGTTAGGGTTCAGAACACCTTGCCTCAAATGATGGCTCTGCGGGAGGGAGTTATCATGGGGAACAGGATTCTCTGTCAGCTCCACTAGTGTACTAGCTTTTGTGGTTTCTTGTATGCGGCCACGGCTTGGTGGGATAACGCTAAGGGGCCGCCCTATTAGATGTAACCTCTGACCGTTTGCCTCCATTCCCTTCGGCAATACCCCTTGACGGTGAGCCCCTCTCTGTTAAAATATGTGGCGAAGTTACTCCTACTGATACTGGTACTAGGGCTTTATAAACCACAGTTCTCTGCTCCTCAATTTTAGTTAGTCTCTCCACAATTGGAGCCAGGGCCTCCAGGATTAGGTTACTCAGTTTTCCAGTTAAGATGTCAAGTGCATCCTGCCCACCACTGTCTATGTATGTATGTGTCTTGTAAAGCGCACTGCTGCCCTGAGGCGTCATGGCGCTGTAGACCGCTGGGGAACCCGTCCTGGCTATCCCTGTGAGATGGTCCCTCCTGGGTATCTCCAAGGTGAAACCAGGCATCCCCAGCGAATGTGGGGGGCCGTTGTGGAGATGAGGCAAGCTAATGCCCAGAGTTGCCGAGTGTGTTCCTGGTTAGAGTAGGTACCGAGGCGAGAATTATCGAGTCCGTTTTGACCCTGGTCCACAACCCTGCCGCGTCAGGAATTGAACCCTGGTCCCTGGCCGATTCTCTGCTTGCGGATCTGCCGCCTCTAACCAGTGAGCCACACCTCTCCCTCCAATAGATGACTTAACAACTTTTTCTGCAGTATGAATTTGTTTGGATCTTTTAGTTTTGGACGACTGAATGTTTGCCTTACGGGCAGTCCCCGCCCTCTCTGTTCGCTTTCTCTTTCCTCCTGTCACGGGCAATTTGGCCGGCTCCGTCGATGTTTTGTAAGGGCTTTCTTCATCATCCCGTAGCCCTCGAGTCTCGCCCTGTGATAGAACAATGACAGTGGGAACAATAGGGACTTAGGGCCTATCCTCCTAATACTTTCTACTGTACCGATATGGGGGTCGTGATTACCCACTCAAGCCTCTCGCACCTGACTACTCTCCAACAAGAAGATCTATCCTCTGCCAAAAAAGAAATCACACCAAACAACCAGATGACTAACTCATCTGAAGCTTTCTAACTCAACAGTGCCACCCTCAAAAGATAAGTGCAAAAGACTGAGGGCTAGATTTAGTGTTTGGTGGATGGGTTACTTGGTCAGAAACATGACACATATCCCATCTACCTTATTACAAGTGTGTTATATCCTATGATACTTCATATTTTTAGGCGAGTAACCTGTCTGCCAAACGTTAACTCAGGCCCTAAATCAATTCTTCCTATAGAAAGTGAACAAAATATGAAACAACTTGAATTCCATTAAATACATAGGCAGAGACTATTCGAAGCACTTACCATCTCAGACCTCAAGAACACTTACATCTCCCTCAAAGCAAGCACAAAGGAATTTCGGCGCTGTACTCCTTTTTTGGGAATATTAGATGAGACACTGTTCTTATAACTCTCTAGTATACCAAGGGTCCTCTTGGAATAGCGGGTGTGCCCTGCTTTACTTTTACCCATTGCCAAGTCACAGCGCCCAAAGACGTGGTACTCTCCCGGCCTCCACTCAGACATAGATCAAGAGGATCTACTTCTTCAAGGATGGCTCGCAGAGGTTTTAGCTGTGAGACTGTGTTATTTTTCTAAAGCCCATGTCTCACAATACCTGTGCATTATAGAAGTAGCATTCCGAGTGTCAGATTAGCAAGCATGATGTGGCTTCAGAACTCCAGCAAGAACTGGATTGCTGTCACCAGACACTAAACTCCATCTCATCAGGGCGATGGTGACAGCAGCGCTGATAAGTTTCAAGGAGGAAGAAGAGGGTGGTGGGTAAAGGGTAGGAGCAAGCACATCAAATGTAGCTTTACATACAAGAGTTATATGTAAACCTGAATGACAACTGTGCTTGGGAGTAAGGGAGTGACACGTACTTGAAGGCGGTGTTATGGTGGGGCAGCTTCCCTCCTCTGTGTTTTGTTACTTTACAACTTATTAGAATTACAGAAGACCTGGAAGAAAGTATATATGGCAATGGTGTAACAAAACTTCAAGTGCCCCCCTAAAAAGTACATGGAGGGGTCCCTCCTGCTCCGAACCTAGTTAGGAGGTCTCAGGCCAGCGGCCCCCTGCCCATGGGTTCCCCCTGGAGCTCGGCACTCCCGCATTGCAGGGTTGCATGGGCTGTTGTTAAGCCACTGATATATTTTATTAATCATTTAAACACTCAGTCTCCTTCACAAGTTATGCTGGAATATCACCTAGATATTTCAGCTCACGAAATTACTGATAACAAGGTATGTGTAAATCTGGGATGCTGGAATACTACTGCATTACAAACTGTAACTGGGAGTCCAAACAGAAATGTGGAACTGGTGCTGGAATCAAACATACCACACATAATTCCATGAGTCCATTTTTATCTTGACATTTCACTAGCTCAAAGCTTGAGAATTGTGCAGATATGTGTTGGAGCGGTGAGGTTGTGGTATTTTTTCCTTCATTGTAATTCCTATTGTAGCCGGAAATTAGATAGAACTCTTAATTAGATCCATAGTCTCAGAAGTGCCAGTATTGTACATTAACAGGACATGTCCATGAGTAGTAATCCCCTAACTGTAGTGTCCTCCCCAGCCCAGGTACGCGCTAATGACTACACCACACATGGAGCTTAGTATAACACGTCTTTATTCTTCTGCGTGTTACTGTGAACTCAAAATTATAAACCGGCATTCACTTCACTATGCTCTAACGCTTACATCACAGTTCTACGGAGTCCATCAGGAGCCAAAAGAGTTACGTCATTGCTAACTCATATAACACGACATCTCCCCCTTTGTTAAATAAAAAATGTTTTGTTTTTTACATATGTATACAATTATAACTCTTCAATGAGTCTTTGTTGCGCTCTGATCACACGTTCTGACTGTGTCTTCGGAAACTGGGGACAGGCAGTCGCAGTATCCATGATCTGCATTGGTAATGTAGGTACACCAGCAGTGAGGGGGTCTCCAATTGCCCTTTCAGACCCAGTCCCTACATTGACATCAGTGCCTGACGAGCAATGTACCACATGTCAGAAATGTGAGGAAGCTCGCCTGACAGACTTCCCTGGACGTTGGACAGTCACCATGTGTCCTTTGCTGATCACAATATGAAATGGCTCAGCATCGAAGGGAGTATCAGATATCTGTTTTCTGGGCTAAAGGACAAGCACTCAATCTCCTCTAGTGAAATTAATGTCCTTCGCATAGCGGCGCTTATCTGCATAGGCTTTCATTTTTCTTTTACCACCCAAGTCTCTTAAACGTGTTTCTTCCTCAGTACGTGATCTTTTGTTGGCCTATTTATGTAACTTGGTCATCAGGGATCTCCCAAATATCAAAGTTGCAGGGCTGACAATTGTGGTTGAGTGAGTGGGTCAAATGGTAAGCTAGAAGAGTAGAATTTAAAACAGTTTTAAGGTTTAGCTGTTCCGATACAGCACGCTGAACAGCTTTCTTGAGAGTACTCATGAAATGTTCGACAAGGCCACTGGCCTGTGGCCAAAGAGGTGTGCTCTTCTGATGCTTCACATTAAGATGACTGAGAAAGTCTCTGAATTCTCGACTGTTGAAAAGTGTGCTGCTGACAGATTTTATGATTCCAGGAACACCACGTCGTGAAGATTCTGTCTGATCTCTCAATGACTCTTTCTTGAGTGGTGGACGAGAGATCTTCTATCAATGGAAGGCGGGAATTTCATCAACAATCGCCATCAGGTGATGCCCATTTTCAAGAAGATCGAAGAAGTAAACGGCAATGCATGCTTTCACAACTCTGACATGTTTAAGGAGTGTTCTGTGGTGTTCAATTCAAGGCAGTTGCATAGATGACAGGTCTTCAACTCTCTTTCAACTCTCTCATCGAGATTGGGAAACCAGGATCGGTCTCTGAGAGCTTGTTTTGTGGAAATGATTCCATGATGTCCTTCATGGACCACTACAATTATCTGTTGTTGCAGACTCTCCTGAATAACAAATCTCGAACCTCTCAGGATAACGCCTTCTTGAATAACAGACAGTTCGTCTCTGGCATTTTTAAACTTCTGGTTTTCACTGACACTGGTAGGAGGTCAAGTGTGCTAGTTCAAAGAATGATGTGAAATAATGTCCTTCAGTTTTAACATGTCACTATCTTGGCTCATGGTAGTGATAATTTGTTCCAATGAAATGGTAGCTGGTGTGCTTGATTTCACAGCTTCCGCTGTCTTAGAAGGGGTACCGCAGCAATGTAAAGGCACTCACGAGAAGTACTCTGCAGGGTTTTGATCTTTCCCTGGAAGGTGCAAAATTGTGTAGTTGTATTCTTGTTCTGTAATAACCAAAGAGCGTCCATCCATGTTGTTTGGACTATCTTTTCATTCTTTCCATTAGTTAGAAAACAGAATGTTTTCTTAAAATAATCCTCACCCACCAAGATTTCTGTTGGTGGCATGCTTCATCAAAGGGTTCTTCTTGTCCCGCTGCGGAACAGGGCATACTGTGACCGACGAATAAGTGGCAGCACTTTTGATCATATATTATGAAGAATTGGAAGGTATAAGAGTGGGAGGGTTTTACCTAATGAGAAAATAAAATTCAAAATACCTGGCTAAATAGTAAAAACATGAATTATTCTGACCTCTCGCTGGTATGGTTAAAAAGGGGAAATGAAAGACACAAGGTTCTGTGCATGTATTTCAATGATCTAAATGTTTCAAGCCCTACCCCAAGGCTTTTCGTCAGGACCACCTAATGATCCCTTTTACCACTCCTCTTGATAAATGATTCTCATGCGATTATCCACAATGAGAAAGAATAAATATATATACTATACAATACACAATCAGTAGTATTTATTTTAGATCTGAAAGATACCAGAGAGAAACATTAATCCATCTGAGAAGGTTATGAAACACATCACCATGTGGAACACGTGATATATTTTTCTCTCTCACCCGTGTTGGTGAGAAATCTTTTTTAGATGCACCCAAAATCAGGCGTGATAATTAAACAAACAAAGAAACAACACACTCAGCTTATTTGATGCCAGCATCCTTATTCTTTGGCGCAGTTTAGGTAGTGAATGTGGGCTGACATCAGTCGTAATAGGCTCTAGCACAACACACACATAGACAAAGGATACACATGTGTATATCTCATAGTTAGGTCGATGCCAAACTCTATATTTAAGAGGTCTATGCTGTGACTCTTCGGCTGAATTGTTGGCCAAGTCCTCTGTTTCCTGACCTCTCTCTCCCCCTTCTCTTGGTTAATGTTGTATTCTTGTAGTCATAGACCCCAACATTCAATGCGAGGAGGCATCTTGGCCCAAGATGGTCAGCAACGCTTAATGATCTGCCACAAGCATGATAGGCTTTCCATATAAGAATACATGGAAATGTTCACAAGCCCACACCATTGCTAAACTTTCTTTCTCAGGTTGTGAATAAGCACCTTCAGTTTGGGACAAACTTCTGCTGGCAAAGGCCACAATATGCCTTAGAGCATTTGGGTGTCCGCTGTGCAAGGATTGCATCTAAGCCAACGGGGCTAGCGTCAACAACAACCTCTTTATAAAGCTTTGGATCAAAGTATGCCATTTCATTAGCATTTTCGATAGCTTGTTTGATTCTCTTGAAACTTTGCTTCCATTCACTTGACCAATGAAATGAAACATTCTTTTTTGTCAAGTTTATAAATGGAGCACAACAGTGGCAAACTCTATATATCTAGAACAGTAACTGGCCATGCCAAGGAATGAATGTAACATGGAAATATCTTGTTGGTGATTGGAAGTTGACAGCGCTTGCACTTTAGCTGGATCAGGCGTCATACCCCCATAAGAAATTATATGGCCAAAGAATTTTAGCTTTGTCTTATTGAACTCTAATTTGTCGGCATTCAAAGTCAATCCTGCTTACGCAAATAAAAGACACACTTGTGTGAGAGCTTTATCATGCTTCTTTTGTGTAGCTTTGAAAACCAATATGTCATCACTATAATTAAACACATTCATGACAGGCTGTATGATACATTGAATGAAATCTTGAAACAGCTCTGCAGCTGATGACACACCAAAACTTAGTCTCTTGTATCAAACCAGACCAATATGTGCACAAAAGCTTGCAATGTACCTGCAACTCTCTTCGAGTTCCAACTGGTGATATCCTTTATTCAAATCAAGGCGAGAGAAAACCTTTGCACCATTCAATTGAATTATCATGCCTGCGATGTTAGAACCAGGATGTCGTTCTCGCTCATTTGCCTTGTTCACTTCATGCAAGTCAACGCAGATACGCATAGCTCCTTCTTTGTCCTTTTTGGGCACTACCACTATGGGAGAATGTAAATGAAAGGCAGTCTGTCTGTGTCTTTGCGCAATCTGACGGGTGCCCTCATTAATGTGTAATTGTACTTTCATAGTCTTGAGTTTTCCTTACCCATGAAACAATTAAGGAAATTGACTGACTATTTTGTGATAACATTCATGTTATAGTTCACTGATATTAGTCTCATATCAGCAGTGGTGTGGAAGGTAAACAAACAGGCACTTGACTCTCTACCTTGAAGTACACAAATGGGTGCTTGTACTTTCGTTTTCTTATTTTTCATCATTGCTTCAAACGAACCTTGACTATTTAATGGCATCGATGCAGCCCATGTATACACAATGGTTTAAGTCGTGGCAATGGAGATAGTTTGTTTCTCCTCAGACATTATGTTTATCAATGCACCTGTGTCGATAATGAAAGCTATTGATCCACTGTTTATCTTAAGTGTCATCTTCAGACAATGTTTAAATGACTTTGGTGCTTTCTCATGTCAACTTTTCTTGGACTTGTATTTTTCTTCACAAGCCGCCAGTCCAACATGCACACATTTTCCTTAGGTAAACATAGAACATTGCACAACCATTGTCTTCACTTTCTGTTGATGTAGATATTGATTAACTCTTTAATGATGATTTAGATAAAGATCGACTTCGTTTGGGGTTGATTTGTCCCAGTTGTTCTGGTCGCTTGGCCTTGAGGGCGTGCGTTGAGCGTCGCTTCTGAAGTGTTCTGGGGGCCATTTTGTCTTCGCTCCGTGACAGACTTCTTTTTCCCTTCGCCTTGCAAACTTTCACAAAACAGTTCTTCCCACAGCCTTTGCACACCTGTCCAATGGTGAGACATTCACCTTCATGTGGAAACAAAAATCCGAACCTGATGCACAACTTCTGCTTCTGTGGAGACATCACTCTGTGTCCCTCTGTCTTATGTTTTGGTTTACTTTTTACGTGCATGACTGACTCACCCTGGGCACATGCGGCCTCCATATTAGCAGCTTGATGATCAGCACACTCCTCAGCTCTGACAGCCATGAGAACTCATTCCAGACTAAGAGTTTCTCTCAGCATTTGTCATCTGAATGAATCTGACATGCACCCGTCAATAACACTGAGACGTATTGCTTTCTGATCATTAAATTCATTGAACAGTGTTTGATGAGCGTATCCAGTCTCTCAACAAATTTGTAGATGGTTTCACCATCGCACTGTCATTCTTGACTGAAAATGTGCCTTTCATAGTCTGGCATTGGACTGAATTTTAAATTCAAGGCTTCTTTGATTGGACGATATGTAATGTTGTCAACTTGCGGCATTTTCTTTATGACTTCTTATATAACTTTACCAGCTAGATTCTTAAGGTATTTGATAATCTTCTTGTTATCTGTTCCTTCTAGCATATCAATGAAATCATCACATTTCTCTATCCAATCAGTCCATCTGTCACCAATATTCAGCTTTTTGACTGTATCGAATGGTGGTGGTGGATTCAGGAAGGGGGCGGCATTATAACCATTTGTGTGATCGGCTGACACTGAGATTGGCCCCTTGTACCCTCTGTTCCTATCGAGAGCCTTCCTTCTACTCTCATCTCTGGGTGGATTGTTACTCCTCTAGTCTCTTCTATCTGAACCAATGTCCCTTCTGGGACCTCTGGGTTATACGGAGGTGGTCTCTCTGACAACAATCTTTCCAATAGGTCATCATCTATATCACTATCATCCTCTTCTTCTGGCTTTACGTTCTTTACCCCCTCCGATGTGATCAATAAGGGATACAGTCTATCTCCCTCTATCGCCTGTACTCTCCACCTTTTCTCCGCTGCATCCCATCTGGCATCCTGGAAAGCCCTGATCGACTTTTTCACCCTTTCCTGATTCCTTCCTCTGTCCCTATCATGCGCTGCTCTAATCCACGCATGTAGTGCTTCAAATTGTGTTGGCCTTGGCAAAAGTCGTAACCCCGCCATCACAGATTTCAACTGGTACAACACTGCTAACCTGAATGAGCCATACCTCGGGAATGCTAATTCTCCTTCACTTTGAGTCATTTTATGCCAATTTTCAAGCCAAATTATCGTATGCAATCCCACATTCTTTGCCATGTAATGTGCTGGAGTATCCTCAGGAGGAGCTTCTTCTCCCTCCCGAGTAACCACATGTTTGTCACATCTACACAATTCTCGAAAAACCTTAAAACACTTCATGATTGACAAAAATCGATCTCGCACACTGTTTACCTCTTGATGTCGAACCCTCCAATAACAGTGCGACTAACACCAACCAGCCTATCACAGCGCTGCACTCTCTGACGTCACCTTTCTTCGTTCGCAGCAGTTCCCTTTCCTTACTGTTTACGTCTCACGCCTGCACTCGTCTCATTCATACACTGAAATAACCGTTTGACCCAAACAAGTTACTTCTCTGGCTGTCCGTCCACAGCCTCTGACTGTTCGTCCACAGTCTCTCGAAATTACCAGAGTTGAGTTTCAGGCAATTTTGGGCCATCCATCCCCCCACGGCTTTCAACCTTGCCGTGGTTTCTTGCATCTCTTCTGGTCGTAAAGTCACCACAATTTGGGTGTCGTCCGTGTAGGAAGTCAAAGAGAACCCAAAGGATTCAATTAGGGGTGCTAGCGATAACACTTACACATTGAAAAGTGTTGGGCTCAGCGACGACCCTTGCGGCACACCACAGGGTAAAGAGAAAGATTCAGCTTCAAATTCATCCAGGGCCAGCGTTTGCATTCTACAGAGAGAAAGGAGATTCCAGGCAATGCCCTTGACTCTTATCTCGTCCAAACGGTCCATCAGCAAAGCATGATGGACCGTGTCGAATGCTGCAGATAAGTCCAAAATGATCAGTACGGCCTTCCCCCCTTGGTCCAGAATGGTCCTGATCTCTTCTGTGGATTTCAGGGTCGCCGTTTCCGTACTGTGGCCCTTTCTAAACCTGTACTGAGTTGGGTTTAGGGCCTGGGAATCCTGCAGAAATTTATTGAGTTGAGCATTCATATATCTTTCTATGATTTTTGCCGGCAGTGGTAATCTGGATATTGGTCTAAAATTGTTTGGATCGTTAGTGTCCAGGCTGGGTTTCTTCAGTAGGGGCAACATTGATGTATGTTTCCAGTCTATGGGAAAGTATCCTTCTAAATACATTGTATTGATGATGGAGGTCAGTTTCTGAGAAACTGGCTCTGCAGCTAGTTTTACTACCGAACTCGGACAAGGATCATAGGGGAAGCCTGACTTCACTTTCTCCAATAGTTTGTAGGTGTCTGATTCTGTTAAGAAGGCAAAACTGTCTAATCGGGGAGCGTCAGGATTTGATTTCGTCTGATCTGTTGCCAAATCGTTGCTTTTTTGGATGGGAAGTCGGAAAAAGTTAGAAAAATATTATTAACTTTATCGAAAAAGAATTTGGCAATTTTATTACACAGCTCTTGACTAGCTGGAATAGTCGGTGCGCATGGGTGGGCTATGGAGTTTACTATTTTAAAAAGCTCTTTAGACGAGTTTTTGGCTGATTTGATTCTATTGGTAAAATAGTCTTGTTTTGTGCTTTCAAGCACCTGTTTGTAGTACGCCTGGCTAGCTTTATATTCCCTTTTATCTTTTTCTTGTAACCTTACCTCCAGTTTCTTTCCAGGAGTTTGCAGGCCAACTTTTGGTCCCTCAGCTCCTTCGAATACCAGGGGGAGGAAGGCTGCTGCCTGGTAAGGCTAAGGCGTTTTATAGGTGCTGGCTTATTCCCTGCAGCTTCTAACCATTTAGTATATGATCTGGTTGCCTCATCCAGATTACTAGGTGTAGAGGTAGTAGTAAAGGTTAACAATTGGTGTAATTCCTCTGCTTCTATTTTGTTCCATGCTCTTTTTTCTGTATATATTGTAGATAATTTTGGAACTGTACGGTCAGGCAAAGTGAGATCAAACAAAACTGCTGAGTGGTCTGACCAAACTAAAGGAAGAATGCCCGTGAAAGAAAGCTGCAAATTTTTGAAAAGATGCCGCCTAACGTATGGCCGGCCTGATGGGCACCCATCAGCGTTTGCTCTAGGTTTCCACCCTTTATCAGATCAAGCAGACTGATGGTATCTGGGTCCGAGGCGATTCAAGATGATAATTAAAATTTCCTAGAATGGTGTAGGAGTTTGTGCTAATCCCCCTTTCCAATATGCTGCCTGCTTGTATTAAAAATCATCCTCTTGGGCCCGGTGGCCTGTAAATGAGAACGCCTCTAAAAGTGCAGTGGTGTGAAAGCTTAAGACAAAACTCAAACGCTTCACATTCCTCAATGGCTAAAGGTTTGAAGGACACCGTAATCGATTTATGGTACATGACCGTTAAACCACCCCCTTTCCTCTGTAGTCTGTTTAACGTGTAACAGAGGTGCTCTGGGGGTGTGGCCTTTACAATATCTGGTCCGGACGCCTGATCTGTCCATGTCTCGGTGATAAATGAAACGTGTAATTTTTCATCTTTAATGAGAGAGGCAGTTTCTAGCGAGTGGAAGAAGAATAAATTTAGGGATTTTCCATTGGAGGGCGAAGAAGAGTTAGGGAAGCCTTCCAGACCGAAAAGATAAGAAATTGAACTTTGCTAGAGGTCCCCCCCGGTTGAAGAGAGCAGCTGAACGGAACATTGCTGGATGAGAAAGAGACTTGTGTCAACGGAGACTGTACTGAACATTGAGAACATTTCAAAGATGGCGGAACCTGGAAATACACACCGTAGAGCCAAAATAGTGATAGGCACATTGTTAGGGATAGTGATAGCCGTTATGTTTGCAGTAGTAGTAACTTCATACATGGTGGCCCATAGACAGGAGGGGGAGGTTCAGGGAACACCCACACGTACCACTCTGAGACAGGGAGGGGTCACTGGTAGAGATCAGAGAGCTCAGACGCTTGAGGGGAGTCGTATGTTTCATATAGATTTGTCTCGAGCTGATTTCAAACTCAATGCTTATGCGAAGCTGTTGTATGAGTATGTTGATGCGATGGATGCGAAGGATTGTTATGTGTGCATGCAGTTGCCTGCCTCAGTAGACGACGGTATTAGGTATCATCATCTTCCATTGACATATGGGATTTCTTGTAGCCTATTGCTTAGTTTGTTTTATGACAGGAGACAGTTTGAGTATTTCTTTTCAAACTATGATACAGTACTTCCTGAAGTTCCGGCATACAAGAATTTGAATAAGTATGATTATTACAAGTCAGAGGATAGACTTCGGAAGTATTTCATACCGACTGTGAAGCTAGACACAGCCTATGCTCATAGACATAATTTGACATGTTGGTTGTCCGAGACAGAAAAGAAGTTCATAGCTCAGATAGAGGATAGGTACAGAAAACTGACTCAGACACGAGATACAGGAGATAGTCCAGTGGATGGGACGGATGAGGAGAGATTGCATAAATCTAAGGGAAGTTATGGACCGATTGCATTAGATAAAGTACAGAAGGGGAAATTGTGTGTTGCTTGTCCTCAAACTCCTAAGGAGAAAGTTCCAGTGGGACAGAGTACGCGTGATCATACTTTTACCATGGAGGACTCTGCTAAGAATTTCTTGCAAGGTCCGGTACAGTTGATTCCGACTGTGTACTATGTATGTGGGAAGATTGCCTATGTGAGATTGCCTGCGAATTGGTATGGGTCATGTTACTTGGCTATCATCTTCCCAAAGATTTATCATGCTGAGGATCTGAAGATGCTAGAGACGGGACGTCATTCTAAAGTGCGTAGAGCTGTGAGTGCAGGAGTAGTGATTGGTGATATATACGGAGCGACTATACCTAGTTTGGGCGTGGTCCTGAATGATGTGAAAATAAGAAGGTTGGCGACAGTGGTGGATGAATTGTCAATGAATTCGGCGAGGTCCTTGTTGTTGGTGAATGGAGAAATGTTATCGATACGGAATATGGTTTTGCAGAATCGCCTTGCGTTAGACGTTTTATTGGCAAAAGAGGGCGGAGTCTGTAAATTGTTGAAGGTCCAAGAATGTTGCACGTATATTCCAGACAATAGTAAGGACCTGTAGAAATACATTGTCAATATTACCACAATTCACAAGGAAATACTAGATCTGACAGAAGAGAATGTGTGGGAAAAGATTGGTCAAGGGTTTGGTCGCGTGGGAACTTGGTTTGCGAATTTGGGAATGGGATTTCTGGGATCTGTGTTGAAGCCAATCATAATTGCAGTGGTATGTGTGATCTGTTTGTGAGGACTCTTAAGAGCCTGAAAGTGGTATAGAGGGAATCGGGCCGAAAGAGCCCTCAGAGCAAATGAGCAGAGAATGGCGAGATTGCAGGACCGTCAATATCAGAATCTTAAAAGGATGGAAGGGATCCGACATGGTAGGATGGTAGCAACTGCAGTTTAGATCAGCTTTAATTCCAGGAGGAATCAGAAGGATGGTGTGATGACAGTTGTCATCAAAGGGGGGAACGGATGTAGCGCCTAAAGGTTTGAAAATTGTAGGGTTGCATCATATTCACTGTTAGTTGGCACCCGCATATAATTAATGTATCTTTAGTTATGCTGTGCGAAGTGTATTAAGAAATGTATCAGTTATATCGTCATATAGAAGTGTTAGAGATGTGAAATCATATTGTGAATGTATTCAGTAAAATGCATAACGATTAGTTCCTGTTTAATGCAATGTATTAGGCTAAACGTTTAACCTGATTGAATTAACTCATGTATGTCGTTTATCCACGTATATGAAAGAAAAAGCACTAAGGTTAGAATGTAATTTAATAGTGTGTTTAACCTAGTAGAGGCCCGAATTCACATATATCGTTGAGAAGAAAGGCCTGGTATTTCTTATGTTAGCTGAATGCGGTAGGCCGCAAGTGATTTATTCTAGTAGAGGTTTTGGGCTGCAGTAAATTGTAGAGTTAAAAGATGCGAAGTATTTCTCCATCCCATGATCTCACCGCAGGTACAAGGATAGTTGGAGAATTGTGGTGTAGAAGACCACTGTGGTAGATTTTGTTGACCACCCAAAGGAGATCGTGAGGTACCATCGATCACCTGGACCGAGATAGGGGGAGCGAATGTGTGAGTGCATGACAACTCGACGCTGGTCGTGGGTTGTTGTATGCGGATTTGAGTATTTGTAACCTATCAGAGGCGAACTTTCTGCCCAGACGGGGACAGACAGTTGCCAACCGAGGTCAACAATTTCGCTCACAGCCTGATCTCACAATCACTCAACATTCACTCCAACTCCGCAAGACATCACACAACAAATCAACACCGCAATCTACAACATCTCATCCTATTCATACTCACTCTAAGGACTGCTGCTTCCTGCCGCACTGCTACTCGCCGTCAATGTTCATCATCTGCCATCGTCTGCTGCTCACCATCTGATGATTCACCATCATTTATCGTATATGGGTCTCAAGGATCACTTATCTTAATCTAATCGTCCCTCGCTATCGGAAGTAACCATCCTCTGCTACCAACTGCTGGGGCCCAATTTTCTTGTTTACCATTTGTCTCCAAGAACCCACTCTGGCCGATTGAACCTTTTTACTTGCCCAATAGCGTAGAGGGAGCAAACACAATTATCAGAGAATACTTTCCTCAATTTGACATAATTAAGGACTCGAAACCCAATCTCTATTGCTCTCGGGATTTTATTATCAACAAAAACATCTGCAGATATAAGCACCTTAATACAAGGCACAACAGGTAAATAGGCACTAACACAAATGCTACTCTACGAAGAATCCGCATACGACTAAATATAAACAAAAGTACAAATTCTAAAAGCATGAGGTAGATAACTACCAAGCCAATGTCGATATTAGGAATCATTAAACAAAAGCATCTCTGTCCCTAGTCTATGCTGGATGACATCCCTACTTAGCGTTCCCTTGAGACCCAAGAAATCATGAAAAGGTGTCAGAAGTGAAACTCCCTAAGAAGTCTTCACTTAGTGAGAGTTCGATCTAAAGTATTCCTTCTAGCTCCTCGCCCACCTCTTCTCTCTGCTCTGGGCTACTCTGTTCTGCTCAACCCTCGGGGCGCTGTCCCTAATACGAAACCCCAAATCATAGAACATGCCCTCTGGCACACCTCCTCGACCAGGTCTTCTTCCAGTACTTTTCCATCCGACGCTGTCCATCTTCCATCGTCCATCAGCTTGGCATTGAGTCCCAGACACCGTCCGCACTAGGAGTTGCGATTGGCACATTCCAAAGTACTCCCATGTCTGGCTTCCCCCATAATTCAACTCTTAGACAAAGACCTTTTTACTAACGAACCAACTGTCCTTGCACCTGCGGTGAGATCATGGGATGGAGAAATACTTCGCATCTTTTAACTCTACAATTTACTGCAGCCCAAAACCTCTACTAGAATAAATCACTTGCGGCCTACCGCATTCAGCTAACATAAGAAATACCAGGCCTTTCTTTTCAACGATATATGTGAATTCGGGCCTCTACTAGGTTAAACACACTATTAAATTACATTCTAACCTTAGTGCTTTTTCTTTCATATACGTGGATAAACGACATGCATGAGTTGATTCAATCAGGTTACACGTTTAGCCTAATACATTGCATTAAACAGGAACTAATCGTTATGCATTTTACTGAATACATTCACAATATGATTTCACATCTCTAACACTTCTATATTACGATATAACTGATACATTTCTTAATACACTTCGCTCAGCATAACTAAAGATACATTAATTATATGCGGGTGCCAACTAACAGTGAATATGATGCACCCCTACAATTTTCAAACCTTTAGGCGCTACATCACTGGCGTACAGGCGTTACTGTGGTCCAACTTGCTGGTGATTAGGCCGTGGATGACAGTTTTTCTAGTGAGCTATCACCGGAACTTGGTACAGTGCCTTCAACTGTACTCCAATGAAAGAAGTAAACTTGATTTTACAACTTACATTTATGATTTGGAATCAATGTATTGTGATCATTGTTGAATTAACAATATGTTTTTTTCTGGCAATAGTGAGGCATACCTAAATATCTGTATGTAATGAGAGATGGTCTTCTGAATACATTTTGTATTCCTTCTCTATAAAAAATGACAATGTAAAACATTTTTTTCAAAAGCTGTTCACACGTCTGTGCTTGAACCCAAGTGTTTTGAAAGAAGAATTTACTTGTTTTTCTTCTCCTCATAGTTTGCAAATAGTTAACATCGTGGCTTGTGAAGAGAACATTTTACACTATCTTATTTATTTCTACCAAGGTTTGTTTTTACTGTAGAAATCAAAGTGTAAATGTAAATCCATATATTTGGCGCGGAGGTTTCCATTTTGTGACTGCTAGTTCAGGTCGCTATGGTTTTCTGTTCTATTTTTATTACTTGTTTTACTTGTTCATACCTGCTCTATTGGACCTTGTGACGCGCGGTTTTGCAAATTGATTCACTCATGTTTTATTTCTCTGACACATGACATTTTTCAAAGATGTTGGCCTTTAACAGGTAAACTCTACTTTGTTTCCAGTCAGTCCAAATCTACTAGCATTGTACCAGAGTCTTTCGCAATAAGGGAGTTACATTTAATTCTGGCAAATAAGATAACATGGGGTGATCGGCCAGCCATTTTTTACCTCAGGTGCCATTTTCAGTAGCACTTGCCTACACAGACTGTAATGTCCACTTGTTTGTGGTTAGCTGGACAGTAAGGAACTATTCAGAACTAGAGCTGATTTCAAGTCTACTGTAGGTCGCCTGTCTTTTAGTCAACTCTAGTTCAGTTGTAGGTGGAAGGAGTATCAAACAAAATTACTGTGCATTTTACAATGCAACTCAAAACCACTTGTTGCAGTTACAACAACCCAGTATGACCAACGTCTGATTTAGAGTATAGTAAATATATTTTAATTGAAAAGCAGGACTGTCTGTAACAAGAATACTGCAAATTGTTCATACAATCGAACATAAAGGAAGTAGACACTTTTGGATGTTGGTAATCAAATCTGACTGACTCAATCAGGATGGGATCTGTGTTTATGAGTTGTATGGGGGCAGTGTCAAAATATCTACATTTTGTCAGACAAAATAGTACTACAAATCAGATGATTTCTTGATTAATATAAAGATTTTCAGAACTTTTGATCCAACCCTCTATAGATGAGATGTAGCATCAGAACATAAGGTGGTAACATTGTATATAGCGTAGGCCTGCTGACTTTGTCAAGGTGGCAGCACATCAACATATATGAGCCAGGTATAGTGGCTTTGTCAGGGTGTCACCACATAATTTAAAACAGTGATCCCAAGGCCCCCAAACCACATTTGCTCCTGCGCGCACTGTACTCCAGCGCATAGGAGCCGTCATCTTGATTACTGAGTTCCTGCCATGTGAGAACAACTTGCATGCACTCCCGCCTGCGCTGTCCTGCTTATGTTCTACAGTCTAAATCCTTTCACTCTTCTATCCTTCCACTATCCCTTCAATCAAAATAACAGACTAACGTGTCCACTTCTCAAACTTCATATTTCACTATACTAATTCACCACTAATCCTCTATGGGTCCCAGAGTAGCATGGTACTCGCCGAAAAAGCACTGCAACACCTCATCAGGGGTAGCAAGCACTATGTAAATGCAAACCTTTTTCCCTATCCTATATTTCCGCTACCCTTCTCAATCCAAATAACTTACTAACATATCCACCACTCAAATTATTTTATATTTCACTATACTAATTCAACACTAATCTTGTATGGGTCCTGGAGTAGCGTCCTGCTCGCCAAAAAAGCCCTTCCACACCCCATCAGGGGTAACAAGCGCTATATAAATGCAAACCTTTTCCCCTCATCTATTCCTCCGCTACCCTTCTCAATCAAAATAACTGATTAACATATCCACCACTCAAATTACTTTCATATTTCACTGCACTAATTCAACACTAATCCTCTGTGGGTCCCACAGTATCTATGGGTTCCGGAGTACTGTGGTACACGCCACAAAGTGCTTCAACACCCATCAGGGGCAACAAGCGCTATATAAGTGCAAACCTTTTTTCCCTCTTTTATCCGTCCGCTGTCCTTCTCAATCCAAATAACTGACTAACCTATCCACCACTCAAGTTACTTTCATATTTCACTATACTAATTCAACACTAATCCTTTATGGGTTCCGGAGAAGCGTGCTACTCGCCGAAAAGCAATTCAAAGCCTCGTCAGAGGTAGTAAGCGATATATAAATGCAATTACAATACAATACAATCTATTGGGTAACGCCCTGTCAAAACAAGCATCGCTAGAAAGCAATATCTGCTGTTTTCTGGATAAGAAACAGAACTTCAGTGGTCTTTCGGGAAAACAATTCGAAATATCTGGAAAGCCTGGTCAACTTCAGTCAGATTAACATATTTATTTGTTTGGGGTCTACTTTTTGCACGTTTTCTATTAATTTAATGCAACACTTTAATATTGTAAAACACTGTACGTTTAATTGTTGTACCATCTTTTAAAACTCAACAGAAACAGACTTCAAAGAATGCCGTGAAATGATCTAGTCTCACAATGCCCCCCTCTCCGAATGACAGTGGCATCATCCTCACGTCTTGCACTGCTACGTGAGGGAAACGGTCCTAGAAGTAGCCGGGCCTGTTTGGCGCCATTGTTGGTCCATAGACCAGGTTGTTACAGAGACAGGAATGCAGAAATACGAAACTTTGAGGGACAGGCAAACCCTCGAGGTAGGAACTTGGGTCTGCCTACTCAGTCAGGCCCAATCATTACTTTCAGCAGACAAGAAGACAAAGAGAGTGGGCGAGAGACGGCGATGAGGAATTTGGCTCTGTCTTAGAGGTGCGTCACATACCGTGAGCCACCAAGAGATAGAGCTGTGTCCAAAGGAGTTCAATCAGAGATTCAGAGACAGAGAGACGAAGGAAGAAGGCCAACTACCAACATGGCACTGCCCCTGCTATCGCTGCTGCTGGCCGTCGTCGCTGTTCATGGCATAGGTACGTCAATTTCCTTGTCCGTTTTCTCTAATAAAAGGTTTGTATTTGGCAGCCTTTGGTTGTACAAGAATGTTGTGGAAGGGGAACAACATCCCATCTCTTAATAACTGGACGGAGTATGGCACTGATTGAGGAGAAAAATAACACATGCAGGCAGGTAAGTATTCTACCACCTTTGTATTCCCTGGCTCAAACCGTAGGGTACGGGATTGCTCACGGTACGGCCCCCATGGAGACAACACAAAACAATTTCAGTTGTTTTTATAGGGGACACCCTTTTAATTTAGGGCAACAGTGAATTGGCACAAGGCGCCCATGCCACGCCAGCTCGAGGAGAGAGCAACAGCTGCTTTCATTATTGCACTGACTTATACCTGACCTTCGTTTCTCGAGAGCAAGTACTTTTAGCATATAATGCCTACCAATATGCATGACGTGATTACTACACCTTACTTATAGTTCTCGTTGTCTTAACTCATAGTTCCTTTTCATTGTTTTTCACACTTGTATGAGTCATTGCCTCTGTACTTTGTGACGTAAAGCGCTCTGACACTCTACAATGGGATGAGAAGGGCTATAACACTCAAGAGAGGGGCTAAGAAGAGATGGGGGTCGCCATTGGAGGGTGGTTGTGAGGGAATCTGGGAAGATAAGAAGGAGGTCTTGGGTGGGGAGGGGTGCCAACAAAAATTGTCACGCGGGGCGTCACCAACCCGAAAGCCAGCCCTATCCCCAGATGAGTTACACCTCAGATAACTGCAGCCTGTTAATATCAGAGATGGGTTGCTGGACAGCTATATACAGAAGCTTAATGTAGAAGGTGAGTTAATGTTCACCAGAGATACATTATGTGTATTGATATGAAGGTGAGTGGTACTACAGACTTACACAAAGTGTTTATCAACGTGTACATTAAAGCTTGGGCACATGAGCAGTGCTTACTTAGTAAAATAATGAGTTCTGGAGCCCAAAGCTCTCCTCAGAAGCCCGTGGCTGGGAGGACGCGGCGTACCAAATAACAAGCAGCAAAAAGACAATGTCTCAACTGGTAAATCATGTAAGAGAACCATTAAGTACCAGAATTAATCATATTGCACAGGAAAGGGACAAGGGAGACCAAGGAGAGGGTGAAGGGTTGTCATTTGTATATAGAAGCACAAAATACAACTAAATTACAGTAACCATAACAACCATATGTGCACTGGGGGTGTCGTGGTGAGTGAACGGCGCAGTGACACAAGTGTATAGGAAACAACGTGGGGCGGCGAAGGGCAATTAAACAATGGAGGTCAAACAAAGGTATTTACAAGGTATTTACAATTACAAACATGATTTCATTATTTGTGAATGACCCTTCTTAATGCCGCAAATGGCGTTGTAGAGTCGACGGCGTTTCAACCTCTTTAGCTTGAGGTCATCATCAGGACTATGGTTACACGATTCATAAGGTAATCTGGTGACAAGGAAGGGAGGGTAAGTCAATCACGGGGGCGCTGTGGCGTCAGAGAAACAGGAGTTGGGTTACTGTGGTGCGTATCAGTTAGTGATGGTTCAGGCACCTGTGAGGAGCTAGAGTGTGCATCGTACTTGGCGGCACTCAGAAGCGTTGGTTCAGGGATAAATGGAATCGAGTCCGGCTGTGGAAAGAGGTTGCGACAGTCCAGGACGAGGAAACCGGGATCAGTCCGGTAGTAAGGGGCAGATTGGACGAATGAAGCGTCTCGGGCATTCTGCGCGGCGATACCAAATAACAAGGCTGCATAGTCTGGAATCCACGTCGGGCCACTTTAATTCACTATCAGACATTCCCTGCCTTTTTATCTTACTCTTGCAGGTTCCTGCTTCCTCAAGTGGTGACTGTTTTTCCACCTTTTTCTTCACCCTTTTTTAGGTCGAAGTCTAACTACCAGACAGCACAGTCTGGTTGCGTAAAGACATCTTATGGGCATTCTGAAAGCTTCCATGGGAATGCAGTCCAATAATTGCATACCATTGGCCTTGCGGTTTGTTACTCACATTTCCTAGTTTTCAAGTTGCTGGCTTTATTTGTTTTAGGCTGTCCAGCATGTCTTCGTAGCTTCTGAGGAGCAAACCTTGTTCACCATCGCCCTTTGTATTCTTCCACGAGTCCCGCTTTCTCCAAACAAGCCGTTCAATTCTGTTCTTATCTTGTCACATTTGCAGTGCATTCAAAGCTAGAGGCCAAATGTCAGACTCTGTCTAATGAGGGAGCTTGGTGTTTATTTTTCTTTCTCTGACTTCAAAATGAGAGGCTTTATGTGACAATCTTGTAAAGCAGTGGGAAAGAAAATATTTTTCTCTAGCACACAACAAAATAAATGAATTGTGCCAATATTTCAGAAGTTATCAGAACTACGAAAGCACAAATTATGTACATTTTGTTTTGTAATTCGGAAGTGTGTTGGAAACAAATATTTCAGTACAATCAAAACAAATCAGTACACTTGGTGGTGCCATTTTCACACGTTATCATTTGTGCGCTGTATAGTTTTATTAGTCAACTGTATGTGCAAATGTTATTGTTATTTCAATTGAAAATGCGTTTTCTGTGATAGAAGTGTGCAACCAACCGTGCATACTTCACAATAAGCCACTCCACTCCACTCCACTCTACAACACTCTACTCCACTCTGTGTCTCTCCATTCTAAGCCACTCCATTATACACTTGTCTACTCCACGACACAACGCTCCACCACTCAACTCCACGCCCCTCTATGCCACTTTACACTAGGCAACTCTAATCCACTATAAGACACTGCACGCCACTCCACTCTACGAAACTCACCTCCACTCAATGACACTAGGCTCGATGACACACCATGCCACTCTAATCCACTTTACTGTACTCTTCTCTACTCCACTCTACCCTATACCACTCCAATCTACCTCATTCTACGCCACTCCACTCTATGGCACTATGCTCCACCCTACGCCACTCCACTCTATTCTACTCCACTCTATGCCACTCCACCCTACTGGACTCTCCTCTGCGCCACTAACCTTTAGTCATGCTAAACAGCAGCCGCACTGGTGTACAAGTTGGCTAAACATATTGGCATCTTTGCTCTCTGGATCGACGTGGGACTAACCAGTGACTTTCTTGCCTTTCCCGTGCCAGCAACTCGCCGGACCCGCTGCGCGGGTCCCGCAGCGTCCAGTGAACTTCGTAAGGGCGCCTAGACGGGGTTGCCTTCACTGGGGTGAGCGTATCTGTACAGGGCTGCGAGCAGCAGGGGACTCCATTGCCCAGGAGTCCCTGCGAGCCCCATTGCCTACACCTGGGCTGCTCTCCCTGCACGACACGCCCCCCTGCATAGCTGTGAGTAAAAGCGGAACACCGAGCTCCCATCCCTGGGATTCATCTTTGCTCTCTGGATCGACGTGGGACTAACCAGTGACTTTCTTGCCTTTCCGTGCCAGCAACTCGCCGGACCCGCTGCGCGGGTCCCGCAGCGTCCAGTGAACTTCGTAAGGGCGCCTGGACGGGGTTGCCTTCACTGGGGTGAGCGTATCTGTACAGGGCTGCGAGCAGCAGGGGACTCCATTGCCCAGGAGTCCCTGCGAGCCCCATTGCCTACACCTGGGCTGCTCTCCCTGCACGACACGCCCCTTTCACCTACGTAATTTCCAAATTTAAGCAGCCACTCCTCCGCTGCGCAGGAGCGCGCGGGAGCGCCCGGGGCTAAGCCCGGGCAAAGGGCGGGCCGTTTGAGGCCGTTCGAGGACGGAAGAGACCGGACCGGGCCACGTCCCTAAGCTATACTCACCATATTTACTAGTCTTCTTTTTCTTATGAAAAATAGAGAGTTGGTTAAAGTTATTTGTTCTTGTATGCCCTTTAAGTCTGAGCCTTAGTCCGATATTATCCTATAGGCTGTTAACTACTTGCCCTGGGTCCTAGAAACTATGGTTGTAACGAGAGGAAAAAAAAACCGAAATTAGGGGGGACAGAGGAAAGCTACTGGGACCGATGGATGAGTTTATTGTTAAGGCAAACACATTCATTGACCAAAGCATTAGTTTAATTGAGGGCAGGGTGTCTTTGGATCTAGAGTTGGCAAAAAGGTCATCTTTAGGAAATCTAAGGCACGCAAAAACTCCGGAGATGCTGGTTAAAAAAGCGCCGATCTGTGAGGGTAGGCGTAGCCTCCCAAACAATGTGGACCTGTCGGCCTCCCAACTTTCTGATTTCCAATTAAGCCTGGATCTAGAAAAAACACCAGAATTGATCCCCGAATTTACCCCAGAGGAAATTAGGCAAACAAGAGGGAGGAGGGAGGGTGCGATAAGGAAACGAAAGGAAAAAGTAAAAAGTCCTATCCATCACGACACTAGCGTCCATTATAAAGGGAAGGATATAGCACCTCTCCATGCTGATTGTTTAGCTGACTCCCCAGCCATCAATCACTTCTCTCAGGATAACGTAGATCTTATTAGTGTGGAAACTTCTACTCATTCTCTATCAAGTAAAACAATAAGGGACAAGGAAAATTCACAACTGATAAATAACATCACAGACCTCTTAAAAATTTTCATTGCTCCGATCGAAGTAAGATTGTCTCAGATGGAGCTCCAGTTACTGAATCTTGTGAATATTTTGAAACCCAAGCAAGTGCAGGGGGATAAAAAAAAGAGGGGAATCAAGCAACCTCCTCAAAAGACGCCGCTTAGACAAAATAAAAAAGATGAAAAAGTACCTCCAGAAGTTCAATCTAATTCACTATCCACTGTACGAATCATTGATAGGGTATCGGAACCCTCTGCTAATATCACGATAAACTCCCTCCAGGGTAATTCCTTGACCACAAAAACTGTAGGTCCTAAAAATTTTGCCCCTAATACATCATTGCCTAAAACTAAAACTAATACTTTGCTATTAAATAAACCGGTCCCAAAAATAGTAGCACCGGGAATCAACAGAGCCGATACGGGGGAATCTCCCGAAATTAGATTGGCGGCTGACTTGCCACCGGAAGCGTCTCCATTTGTTGTAATTATGACAGGTGTCCCTGAGTTGGCTGACCATAATGCTGAACCCACATGGTCGCTGAAAAATAAGGTCCAATATTGGTTAAACAATAATCGCCCCATTCCAGAACCTGGGTCTTCTAGAATCCTGATGGTACGCAGAACCCCCTGGGTGGGAAACAGTAGGAAAACGATACCGGGAGACTGTATCTTGATCACATTTGACGATCCTAGTGTCACGTGGTTTTAGGCCACTCCCTATTTACAGTGCTAAGTTAGCTTAATCACGTTAGCTGTTGGAAAACCATCTTGTTGCTTTCGCTGCCTTTGCACCCGACACTGTTGTTACATGTTATTACTTTGAGAAATGCAGACTCGCTCTTGTCTCAAGTGAATGTTATTAATACATCCTTAACAGTTGCTAGTGCCCTTGGTCTGTACATCGAGTAAAGAACTGTTCTAGGACACTAGACGGTGCCGGCTGATTATGTTCAGGGTGATCGTACCACTGTTTAGTCACAACATGCACGCAGCTGCAAATACCAGAAAGTCGAGGGCTTTAATAACACAGCGCAGCATATTGTTAGAGCATTCGATAGAAGAGCTGTTGCAGAGAACACTGAGCTGATCCTGTGATGTGATACACCTAAGCTGATCTATACGGTATGGGGTCCCCTATGCAAGCCTATGAGACCTTCTAATAGTCTAATAATATTTTATTAGTAACTAGAGAAAGGAGGGTGGTTATTTTCCACTGTCATTATAATATGATCGCTCCTTTTATATTCTATGGTATTGTAACAATGTTAATGGTAATGATCTTAACCATTTGTCTACTTATGTTAGCCAAAGTATTGTTTAACAGGACTCGAGGTTTATGAATAAATTCTTTAAACTTTACTGTGTCTTAGTTATTCTGTTGTGGACTGATATCTATGTGCAAACGGGTATTTCGGGTTCCCACCATTCCTGAGAATAACTAAGTCGCTTGTTCTGGGTTGTCTATACATTGGGACCGCCGAGCTAAATCTCGGATAACGAATGTGACACTAAGCTAGTCGGATAAGGGGTTCTTAGTTCTGAGGGGAGTTTCTGGTACACCACAATTCTCTAAGGTTCTGGTTTCCTGCGCATAGTTCTGAGCATACGCAGAATCCCTACAACACTAGGGTGGTGGATCATATTTGCTCATGGGAATTCCCGAATGTACCTGGCGAAATAGGAACCAGGCGACTTTCTTTCTTTTACCCCTCCAGGTTTTCTAGGGAGCCACCTAATAATAATTATGTTCCTCCTTGGGAAATAGGAGCCTCAGCCCATGGTCCTTGGGAAACAAGGACTCCAGTCCTTGGTAGACATCTCAACCAATGGCAATTAGTGGGCCCCCGTTTCCGTGAGCATGGGGGTCCTAGTTACAATCCAGGACCACGTTACTGGGACGGAGGTCGAGCTGAGTGGAGCTCTCACACGCACCGGTTGGTAAATAGAGAGCAGTCCCAAAGGGAACCCTGGTCTAGTATTCCAATGGATAATAGATTCAGCGTCCTTGAAACAGTCGACTGACCACTAACCCCGAATAATCTTAACAAATCCAAGATAGCGTATCCAGCCCTAAATGTCACAACGACTTGTTTGGTAAACGAAGTTGTGACAAACACAGATCCGCGGCCGCTCCCCATCCTCTTCTGGAACGTAGCGGGTCTTCGTACCATGATTTATGATGGCTCGGCCGCGAATTTCTTCGAGCAGGAAAAGATCATTTGCTTACAAGAGACATGGTCTATAACGGAGCTTCACCTCCCGGGTTTTCAAACATACTTTACGCCAGCTGTGGGTGGTGGTACAGGTAGACCCAAGGGCGGGCTGACTACCTATATTGCTAACACACTAAAACATCAAAAACTGTCTGTAATTGTATGTGACCCAAACTTTCAATTATTCAATCTTGTTCTCAACAAAAATGAGTCTATCCTCTTGCTTAATCTTTATAATAACTTAGAGGACGACCAATTTTTGTCCCTTCTTTCCAACATTAAAGAGAAACTGACTCATAGTCTTATGATAGGAAAAGGGACAGTTCATCTTATTTGGGGTGGAGATCTGAATCTTCACCCATGCCCACACGTAGGAAAAAATAGATGTGGGATCGTAGATGAATTTAATGCTCCCATCATGCACTTTGATCATAGCAAAGTGGGGACCGCTATGAACAATCTCCTATTAGATCTGGAACTTGTAATAGCAAATGAGATAACTCCGGGGTCAAATTTTCTACAACCAACCTATGCGGGTAGGGGCTATAACACGACAGTAGATTATATTCTCATCTCGACAGCTTTGTCCCCCCGAGTTAGGTCCTTCGAGGTTTTGTTAAACCTCTTAAGCGATCACTCTGCTCTCAGGCTGGAGTTGTGTCGAACTAAGTTTCAACCTGTAACCGATGCCATAGCGACAACTCTTGCACAAAACAACCTAGAGTTAGGCAGGCAAAATGGTTATACACTAAAATGGGGGGTGATAAATCCGGAAGAAATCACTGGGAAACTGGTCAAGGAGGCATATATAAACATAATTACGTGCCTTGATTTATCGGAATCGGATGAAGAAGTATTAAATAATTTCCTACAAATACTAGATAAAATCAAGGCTCTTCTTACTTTAACGCCAAAGACGTCGAATTCAACCATCAGAGGGTGGTTTGATCATAGCTGTACCACAGCCTTAACTAATCTAAAGAAGGCTTTGAAGAAAACAGATAGAGTGCCGGCCAAGATCCAACTATTGAGACGGCAATATGTTTGTGCACGTAAGCAAAGAATCAATCAATTGAAACAAAAATTATGGGATGACTTCCACACCAGTGCCGACTCAAAGAATAGTTGGTCTTTTGGCGAACTGTTAAATCCCCATATCTTCTAAACAAAGATAGTGCAAAGATTGAAGTAGCTATAGATGAAGATACTTGGGTGGCCCATTTCTCCAAGATTTTTAAAGAGACAGAAACATTAATAACAGGAACGGAACCCACACTTTCAAAAGTTGATTACCCTATTCCCCTGTATTTTGATATTGCTGAGGTCTTAGCGGCCTTAGAAGTAAGCAAAAATGGGAAAGCCCCAGGCCCTGATGGGGTCCCAGTAGATTTGTTTAAATTTAATCTGGATCTCTGGTCTCCCATCCTTACCAGAGTGTGTACTGCAGCGGCAAAGGTGGGTCTGATAAAATCCTGGACTAACTCAATTATGGTCCCAATCTTTAAAAAAGGAGATCGGAAGGACGTTAAATGTTATCGTCCTATCTCCTTATTGGACTCTTTAGGCAAGGTTGTTGGCAGAGTCGTACTAGAACGACTCCAGCAGTGGGCAGAGGAGGGAGACATAATCTCGGACCTCCAATTTGGATTTCGGGAGGGGTTTGGAACGGTGGAACAGGCCCTTAATCTCAGCTTGATTCTCGGAAAATATTTCCAAGCTAAGAAGGAAATGGTTTACATGGCCTATGTAGATCTGTCCGCCGCCTTTGATTGCGTCTCACACGCAAAACTTTGGAAAATTTTGACACATATGGGAGTGGACCCCCCTCTGTTAGATTTTTTGAGAGAGCTATACTCAAAGGCATCTGCAAGGGTGCGTTTTGGTATGAAGGGGGAATTGACCGCGTCCTTCGGAATAGAGCGAGGGGTTAGACAGGGGTGTGTCCTTGCCCCCTTCCTCTTTTCTCTGTATACAAACGGATTAGAGGTGGAGATGTTGAGGGGGGCTTTGGACCTACCACGAGTAAAACAGCGCTTGATACCTGCCTTGCTCTATGCGGATGACGCCGTCATTCTGGCGCGTACTCCACGTGAACTACAGAAGTCCCTGAACAGATATGTCGATTTTATGGGTGGCTTGGACCTTCAAGTAAATGTTAAAAAAACTTTCGTCATGGTAGCAGGCAGAGGGAAAAAACGAGTAAAAAACATCTACCTTAAAGAACAACAATTGGAGGTGACCACTCAGTACTGCTACCTGGGAATAATGATTGACGATAGACTAAATTGGAGGCCTGCAGTTGAGGCTAGATGCCACCTGTTCAAAAGAGCTATAATGTCCCTGCTGAGTTTTTCACAGAGATTAGGGAAAAGGCCCCCTGTGGAGCTATTAAAAATTTATTCAGCCAAATGCCAGGTAATTGCCCTTTATGGAGCGGGAGTCTGGGGTTTTGCAGATGTTGGTGCCCTTCAGGTGGCTGAAAATACTTTTCTTAGATTCCTTTTAACTGCACCATCGAGTACCTCAGTTTATGCCCTCCATCTGGAACTCGGAATCCCCTATCTTGAGGATCTCTTAAGGATTCAACCATTGTTGCTCTGGCGGCGCTTCTGGATCTCTGACAAAAACGTCCTACCTCTGGAAATCTTAACAGACTCTATGTCCATTGACCATTCATTGGAAATAAAGTGGCTCCGATACATTAGAAACTTCTTTGAGGATCTTGGCCTGGAGAAATATTACTCCGAACCTAAAACAATTATTGAGCTATCAAAGAAAGAGCTGAAAAAAACAGCTCTAACTCATTTAGAGTCTCTGAGGCTGACATCTGAGTCAAAAAAATCCTCTGTCCTTCATGCTAATATGATTCAGATTACCTACAGTATCCAACCATACTTAACATTACAGATCAGTACCTATCATAGAATGCTACTGACAAGATTCAGATTAGACTTGTTTTATAGACTAGTATCCTTCCCTGAGAGAAATAGATGGGACTTAACTCCCACCACTTGCCCATGTGATGAAGTGTCAACGCAGTCTAACTTGCATACAATTTTGTTTTGTAAGTTTTATCATTCACATAGGAAGGTCTGGCTACTACCTGTATTAAAACAATGGGGACTAAGACAATGTCGTCCGGCAATGCTACGTCTCCAATTCTTAGAATCCGAACTGATCTGTTATCATGTCCTTAACTTCTTAAAATGCATTGTAAAACATAGGAATAATCTGTAAAAGTTTTGCTGAACTTAGTTCCTGATGATGATATGAAATTTTTTAGAATTTTATATTAATATGTATTTTTAATATGTATTTGTTTGTTCAAACATGCTCCTTTTATGGTTTTCAAATGTGAAAAAAAACGAATAAAGAAGATATTATTATTATTATATTGGCAACGCCAATAAATTGAATAGGCAAGACTAGCGTTTTCCCTCTCTCGCTCTCACGAAATGTCCAATCTGGAAAAATAAGTGCTGGTCCCCTAAAATGAGTGCTGGTTACAGTTATGTGTAACCATTGGCTCAAATTAAGCACTGCACATGACCTGTTTAAATAATGTCCCCCTATTCTATGTTTTTAAGTATTCAGAAAGACTATAATTTAACTTAGTTAATATTCAAGTGGTAAAAATCATACACCTGCACAATACTGATTTTAATACCTGTTTAAACCCTGGTTGTAGTTTGTTTCTTTTTCTTCTAGACCATCAAAGTAGGCTAGCTTTTGGTAACTATTGCATGATTATATTCCACACATTTTTCACTGTTTTGCATCATCTGCAGGAAGTCATGTTCAGCCTTTTATTATTTGTGAGATAGCCAAACAGCTGCTAGATATATAGGTAATTTGAAAAAAGCAAACAATATTTTTAATTTTATTTATAAAACTTTTTGTTAGTTTCGATACATAAACAACAAACATATATGGCACTGCTTCACCCAAGCCCACACCAGTACATGCGGCCCATTCTAGTGGGTTGTAGTATATGAGGAACAAAAGACAAAATGTGGAAACCTTGTGGGGTTATAAGTAATGGAAAGGATAGCAAGGTCTTGCAGAGAAGAGTCAATATTTGAGGTTCACAACTTGTTGGAATACCAAAAACCAAGATACGTTAAATATTCTCCCCGTCCATAAACAACAATATATAACCGATCATCTGCACCCTGCTTGGGTGATTCACATTTGGCAGGCATGGGGAGGGGCCGTCTGCGTGCCCCAAGTGGAGGTCTGTTTGAATTGTTAGAAAAAAAGCATTCATGGATTCAAATCAATACATATTGCACGATGCTGTTGCCGTAAGGGCCAAATATGATAATGAAAGAGCACATATGGAAAATAAATAGTGGAGATAAATATCGTGATTCCTTATCAATTAAACTTTGAAAAATGTACTGACAGTTATCTATTGAGTGGTAATAATAACAACTCACCGTATACCTTATATGGAAACCAGGAAAGGTTTTAGGACCAATTTACAACAAATATTGAAAACTGAATTATGTAACAAATTGATAGCACAGTATACAGAAAACCCACTCTATTCTACCCCAACCTACTCCACTCATATCTACCCAATCCACCCTACCCCGCTCTTCCATAATCTACCCCACTCCACTCCAATCTAACCCAATATACCTCACTCCTCTATATCCTATCTACCCAACTCCGGTCCACCGCACTCCTACCTACCCCAGTCCACCCAAATCTACCCCACTCCACTCTTCCCCACCACATTCCACTCCAATCTACTCCACTCCATTCTACCCTACCACATTCCACTCTACCCCAATTCCACCACAATCTACTCCACTCCATTGCACCCTGGTCCAATACAGTCTACCCTAATCTACCCCAGTTAAATCTACCCCATTCCAAACTACCCTCTTCCAATCCTCCCCACTCCAATCTACCCCACCCCATTCCAATCTACCCCACTTCACGACTCTCACTGTAAGACGCTCTACGACACGTCTTGCCACTCCACTCTACTCTACTGTATGCCCCTCCCTTAATGCCCCTCCACTCCATACCACTTACCCCACTCCAATCCAATCTACCCCAACCCAATCTTCACCACTCCACTCCAGGCTTCCCAATCCACCCCACTCCACTACACTGCAATCTTCCTCAGTCTGCGCCATGCCAAACTATCCCACCCTGCTCCAATTACATTCCATTTCACTGCACCGAATCTACCCCCCTCAAATGCACCCAATCTAGCCAACTCCACTCTAACCTACCCCACTATACCCAATCTACTCCAGTCTACCCCATTCCATTCCAATTCACCCCACATCCCTTTACCCCGATCTGTCCCACTCCACTCCAATCTACAACACTCAACTCTAGCACAGGGCAAATCTACCCACCCCATCCCAATCTGCCCCACCCCACTCTAAACCCACTCAAATATACCCCAATCTACCCACTGCAGTCCAATCTACTCCACTCCAAACCACCCACTTCATTCTATCCCATTCCAATTGACCTCATTCTACCCCACCCCATTCCCGTCTACCCTACTGTAACCCACACAATCTACTCCACTCCAGTGTACCCCACTCCACATGAATCTCGCCATCCACTCCAATCTACACCACTGCACTGCAATCTCCACTTCAATCTATCTAACTCCAACCCACTCCAATCTGTCTCACTTCACTCTATGACAATTTATCCCACACCAGTCTAGCACAATCTACCCCACTCCACCTCTGTCTACCCCACTTCACTCTAATCTACCCCACTTCAATCGTCCAATCTACCCCAATCTACCCCAATCTACCCCACTGCAATTAACCCAGTGTACTCCACTCTACTCCTCTCCAGTCTAGCCCACTCCAGTCTCCACTCTATCCAACTCCACTCCACCCACTCCACTTTACCCCAGTCTACCCCACTCCACTCTACCCTTCTCCAATCCACCCAATCTACCCCACTCTACTCCACTTCAATCTAGCCCACCCCACTCTACCACACTCCATTCCAAACTAGCCCAATCCACCACAATTGTTACCCTACTCCAATCTACCCCACTCCAGTCTAGCCCAATCTACTCTACTCCAATCTTCTCCACTGCACTCTACCCCACTCTACCACCTCCCTCTACCCTACTCTAATCTTCCCCACCCCATTCCAATCTACCCCACTCCACTCCAATCTGCTCTACTCCACTCTACCCCCACTCCAGTCTATCCCACTGCAGTCTACCCGAGTCCACTCCAGTCTACCCCAATCAACTCTACCCTAATCCACCTAATCTGCCCCACTCCAAGTACCCCACTCCACTATAATCTATCCCACTTCACTCAAACCCACTCCATTCCAATCTCACATATTCTAAACGACCCAATCTACCCTACTTTACTCCTCTGTAATCTACCCCACTCCACTACAATTGGCCCACTCTACTCTACCCCACTCTACTCCAGCCCATCCAATCCACTCTTCCCCACTCTACCCCACTCCTCTCTAATCTACTGCAATATACCTAACTCCACTCTGTACAAGCCTACTCCATTCCTATTTACCCCACTCCGGTCTACCACACTCCTACCTACCCCAATCTACCCAAATCTGCCCCACTTCACTCTACCCCACCCCACCCCACTCCACACCATGCCTCCAACGTTTAGCCATGCATGCTGAACAGTAGCACACTGGGGTACAACAGGGCTAAAACACATTGCAAATGCCACTAGTTCTCACATAAGCACGAGCTATTGGCTTTGCCAATGTGTTAGACCTGTCAGCCCTTTGGGTGGTCCCTCCTCATCATTATTTATTTTGTCCCACTTTTGCCTCAAACCCTGTTTGAATTTTTCCTTTTTGGGAACCACCAGACTTTTTCGTGTTGCTACAGATTCAGGGAGCCATTTTAGCTACCCCTGAAACTTCTGTCTGAGGGCCTGAAGCACAAAATGGTGGCCACCTGTGACATCACCAGCATCCACTGGAACCTACCAGCACCTTCCAGAACATTCCAGGAGCTTCCAGAACCCTGTGACAGTTGGAGACCGTTTAGAATGTTGGGAGGATAAGAGAGGCAGTTGGCAGTTGGAGCTGGCAGTTGGCACCTGACTGGTGAAGAGAGAGGAGCACAACAGTGAAGGAGGAAGGAGTGAAGCAGCAGGGGTGGAAACTTGTGCCTGGAGTGGGGTCCATAAACCCACCCTTGATACTTGTCCCTACTGATGGATCCCAGCCTATAGCCCTGTGTGGGAAGAAGACAGAAGAAAACCATCCTAAGGACCTGGACAGCAGGAACAGGCCTTAGAACCAAGAAAGCAGCAAGATCCTGACCTGAGAACTGGTTTCCCTGGAGTCCGGCGTCGAGTAGCCTAAGACCTGGAGCCCGAGGTGGAGAAGCGGCGCTGACTGAAGTAGCAGACGTCGTACCCGGAGCCGCCTGAGGTCGTGAGAGGGCGCCGACGGGGGTCGAGAGGAATACCAGAGGTCGAGGAGGAAGTGAACCGAGGTCGAGCGAGCGGCGTCATCGGAGGAGTGAAGTCCGCCCTCCGGAGTCGTCGGAGACCGAGGTAGAGGAGCACCGGAGGTCGGGAGTGAGGATCGCACTCCGGAGTCGCCCGGAGCCTGTGAGGAGGAGCACCGGAGGTCGGGGGTGAGGATCGCACCCCGGAGTCGCCGGAAGTCGACATCGAGGCCAGGCCGGCCGACGTCATCGGAGCCGAGAGCGCCATCGGACCGGAGCCGCCCGAAGTCGACATCGTGAAGAGACTGCCCGACGCCGTCGAATCGGAGGTCGAGATTGAACCGAGGCCACCGACATCGGACCGGAGCCGCCTACCGGCGTCGTCAAAGAACTGACATTGTGCCGAGGCCGCCGAGACCGAACCGGAACCGCCTCACGGCGTCGACCCGACTCCAGCGGCGTCGGAACATCAGAAAAAGGGCAGTAAGTGGAGTAGAGGGCGCCTAAGGCCCTGTGGAGACCTGAGAGACTGCTCTAAGGGGCTAGGGAGGTGCTGAAACCCACCTGACTGTGCCTGGGGTGAACTGGGACTAACCTAGAGAGGTTGTGTGGAGAAGGAAAGCCAGGGCATTGGTATTCCCCCCCTTTGATCTACCTCAGTTTAGGCCTCAGCCTTGTCCCAGCCAGGGAGTAGCCTCCCCCCTCAAGCCTTCCACAACCCTACAAGCTGTGCCTGGGCCAAATCAGCCCTTAAGAAGTGAAGTGTCAACTGATTATATGAGGGGGGCTGTATACTTGTAATTATTTATTGGGGATACTGTATTTATTGAGTTTTTACCTATTTATTGCTGCACTATATTTATAGGTCCACAGGACTTGTTGGTGTACAATATTTATTGGTACAGTATTTATTGCCTCAAAGTATTTAATTGTCTGTATATATTGCACTTGTATTTATGCCCTGTTATTTATGATCACCCCTATTTATTTCATCAAACAGCCAATATTTATTTGACCTGCACTAATTGAAACTTGCATATTGTGATTGACCTAGGTCCATATGTACGACCACATTTTCCCATAGACACAGAATGGGTAAAACCCTTTGATACATCTGGCCCCTATTTATTTTTCCAATCAGCAACTAAGAGAAAAAGATAAAGAAGAATATTTTCATAATTTTTACGGTGTAGAGTCGTTTTTGGAACGGATGCACGCATGGTTATTGTATGGGTATATTGTATGCTTAGCACGGCGCCTGTTTCCTGACCACTCGAGCCAAGCTACCACAGTGTGTCCGGAAGACCACCACCACCCCTTCTAGTGTGGGAGTGGTTTTCCAACATAAATTGGTGTTCAGTGGTGGGATAGAGCTGTGCCTACATATACTCAACAATAACTGTGGGTAGTCCATAGGCCTACACCGGGAGTTTTCTCACAGCGGCCTTCCTAATTGTGGGTTTTTGTTTTTTCCAAATTTACTCTGGTGGTGGGAGGAGGTATTACTAAAGGTACCCCCCTACATTGCTACTGCACAAAACCTGTCCTCTAACCTGAGTGGGCAAGATGGAGTTTGTACTGGAAGATTTAGAAACGTACACTGTGGCCCAACTCAGGGAGTTTTGCCAGCGGGAGGGGGTGTACTGTCCCCCAGGAGCAAAGAAGGGTGCACTCCAAACCAGCTTAAGGGCTTGGGGGGAGGCACGCCGAGAAAGCAAGGCTGAGGAGGAAGACAGGGATGGAGAGCCTGACCCCGAGGGGGCTGAGATGTACCAACCTGAGGTGGGGAACCTGTCAGCAGGGCCCAGGACACTTTCTAGGAAGGGCAGCACTGTCTCTAGTGGGGGCTTATCCGAAGTGGAGTTAGCAGATCGGAGGGAGAAAAGACAGCTCACATGGGACTTAGCAAAGCTGGAGAAGGAGAAGGAGGAACAGAGGATGGCTCATGAGACGGAGAAACAGAAGATGGCTCATGAGATAAGACTGAAAGAGATAGAGCTTCAGATCTTAAGAATTGGGGCACCAACTGTTCCTAATGGTGGCAGCAAAGACCAAGAAATCACCAGGGAATCCAAACCTTACCTGCCAAAGGACATAGTAGCTAGCTATGGGGCGGGTGACGACATCGCCAAGTGGCTAGCAGCCTATGAGGTCTCGTTGAGGGCCCATGGGGTTCCAGTGAAGTATTGGGGAGGAGGATTGTATAGGTACATGCCTCCAGCTGGTAGGGATGCTTTATTGGCCCTCGAAGAGGATGAGCAGACCCACTACCCCACCATGAAACTGGCGCTCATCAGAAAGTTTGGACTAACACCTGAAAAGTACAGACAGAAGTTCAGGGGTAGTCACAAGCTGGGCACACAGAATTGGGTGGACTTCCTGGACTATGCAAAGAAGACACTGGAAGGTTGGATTCAGGGCAGTGAAGTAAGGAACTACGAGGAGCTGTTTGACCTAGTACTGAAGGAACACCTACTCGAGAAATGTTTCCCTGAACCGCGGCAACACCTGGTGGATAGCAAGCTGACCAGCCCCCGGAAGCTTGCTGAGGAGGCGGACATTTGGGCTAGTACCCGGGTGTCCACAAGGGGGACTGGAGGGGATACTCAAAAGGCCGGACAGGGCGCCCCCCAGAAGAAAGAAGGAGGGGAAAAGAAAAAGGAGTTCTCCAAAGGCCCCCAAAATAACTTCCAAGGGAAGGGAACAGGATTCACCTCTAAGGCTAACCCACCCAGAAACCCTAATCCTGGCCAGAGTCAGCAGCCAAGGGTTGTCCATTGCTATGAGTGCGGTGGCGTTGGACACTATAAAGGAGATCCGAAGTGTCAGAAACGAACACCCCCTCCCACTGGAGGAAAGCCCCCCGGAGTAGCTAGTGTAGTGCTCGGGGAGGAGATGCCCTTAACTAAGGGAAGGGAGTGGGCGGGTGTCACTTTAGTGTCCCTGGGAGAACGGGAGATGGTTCCTAAGATCCAGGTGCCCGCAAATACCGCAAAGTATGGGCAGTGGGTCACCATCAACGGCCAAAGAGGGGAGGCTCTGAGAGACACAGGAGCCAGTATGACTATGGTGCGTAGTCAACTGGTGTCTCCAGAGCAGGTAATTCCCGATGTACTCCACCCAGCCGCGATGGCTGACGGCAGAACAGGTCACTATCCAGTGGCCGAGGTTCCCTTTGAATGGGGGGGGGTTGCAGGTTCACTTCGAGTTGCCGTAAGCCCTGCCGTGCCAGTCGATTGTCTGCTGGGCAATGACATGGAGCACAACGCTTGGAAGGAGGTGGAATACCGGACTCACACCGAGATGCTGGGTACACCTGACTGGGCCTGTGTTAGCACAAGGTCCGAGACTACCCGAAGAGGGAGTTCATTCCGGCTGGAGCCTGGAACAAAGGCCCAGCCAGCTGCCAGTCAAGGGAAGAACCGAGGACAGGAGGAGCCTGCCTCGGCGTCTCCACCCCGTAGGACGGATAGGCCACCGGAGGTGGTGGGCCAGGAGTCTGCGGAGGGGGATGTTACCAACCTGGAGGACTTACCCATCCCGGCCGAGTGGCACGTGGAGGGAGGCCCGTCCAGGGAGGAATTCTGCCAGGGCCAGAGGGAGTGCCCTACCCTTGAGGGGCTGAGGCGACAGGCCGAAGCCCAGGCAGCAGGGAACGTTGAAGGGAACTACAGTGGTTACTGGGAGGATGGCCTCCTCTACAGTGAACCCAAGGCACCCCTACATGGATCGTCACGAGCCTTGGTAGTTCCTCAACGTTATCGAGCCTTCCTTTTGGAGTTGGCTCACGAGATACCATTGGCAGGACACCTGGGGCAAGACAAGACCTTCGCCCGTCTTGTCCCACACTTTTATTGGCCTCAGATGAAAGTGTCGTCCGATACCTACTGCCGGACATGTGTGTCTTGCCAAGCCAGTGGGAAAACAGGGGTGAAGCTGAAAGCTCCCCTGGAACCACTTCCTGTCGTTAGCACCCCCTTCGAAAGGGTGGGCATCGACATTGTGGGTCCATTAGATCCACCGACTACAGCTGGTCACAGGTTTATCCTGGTCCTGGTGGATCATGCCACACGGTACCCAGAGGCAATACCTCTGAGGACCATAACAGCACCTGTTGTGGCTAGGGCCCTGATGGGAATCTTTACCCGAGTGGGTTTTCCCAAGGAAGTTGTGTCCGACAGGGGGACCAACTTCATGTCAGCATATATGCGGGCAATGTGGAAGGAGTGTGGAGTGACCTACCGGTTCACGACTCCTTACCACCCCCAGACCAATGGTCTGGTGGAGAGGTTTAATAAAACCTTGAAAGGCATGATCAGAAGTCTGCCTGAAAGCCTGCGGAGGAAATGGGACGTCCTCCTACCCTGTTTACTTTTTTCATACAGGGAAGTGCCACAGAAGGGAGTGGGCTTCAGCCCCTTCGAGCTTCTGTATGGGCACCCTGTACGTGGACCTCTTAACCTGGTGAGAGACGGATGGGAAAGAACTCCCAGAAAGCTCTACCAGGATGTGGTGAGCTACATGCTGGCCTTCCGGAGCCAAATGGCTAAGTTGTGGAAGCAAGCTTCTGACAACTTGGAAGCCAGCCAAGCAGTAATGAAGGCGTGGTATGACCACAACGCTCACCCGGTGGAGTTGGAGCCTGGCCAGAAGGTGTGGGTGATCGAACCCGGAGAGCTTAGTGCCCTCCAGGATCGCTGGTCAGGACCCTTTGAGGTGTTGGAGAAGAAGGGTAAGGCTACCTACTTGGTGGACCTGAAGACCCCTCGTCAGCCCCTGCGGGTGCTGCATGCCAACCGCCTCAAACCCCACCACGAGAGGCCCGAAGTCATCTTGATGATGGTGACTGACGGAGGAGAGGACGTGGAAAGCGAGCCTCTCCCTGATCTGTTTGCGTCTCAAGAGAAGGATGGGTCGGTGGAGGGAGTGATTCTCTCCCCATCTCTCACTCCTGAACAGCAGGAGGACTGTCGCCAGGTCCTGGGGCAGTACTCTTCGTTGTTCTCCCTTGTCCCGGGTAGGACTCACCTGTGCGTCCATGACGTGGACACAGGAGACAGCCCACCTGTGAAGTCCAAGATCTACCGGATGTCAGACAAGGTGAAGGCCAGCATTCATAGTGAGGTCACTAAGATGCTGGAGCTAGGAGTGATTGAACCTTCTAGCAGCCCCTGGTCCAGTCCGGTGGTGTTAGTACCAAAAGCTGCACCACCGGGTGCCCAACCAGAACTGAGGTTCTGTGTGGACTACCGGGGACTGAATTCAGTGACAAAAACTGATGCTCATCCGATCCCTAGGGCGGATGAATTAATTGACCGGCTGGGAGCTGCCCAATATCTAAGTACCTTTGACCTTACTTCGGGGTACTGGCAGATCTCTTTGACTGATGGAGCAAGGGAAAGGTCAGCCTTCTCCACGCCCAATGGCCACTACCAGTTCTGTGTGATGCCCTTTGGGCTCAAGAACGCACCTGCCACGTTTCAGCGCCTGGTAAACCAGATCCTCACCGGGATGGAGAGTTTCTCTGCTGCTTATCTGGATGACATAGCCGTCTTCAGTAACAGCTGGGAGGATCACTTGCGTCACCTGCAAGCTGTTCTCCAGGCCCTGAGACAAGCTGGATTGACGATCAAGGCCAGCAAGTGCCAGATCGGGCAGGGGTCGGTAGTGTACCTTGAACACTTGGTGGGTAGGGGAACGGTGCAACCCCTCCAGGCGAAGATCGAGGCCATCATGGCCTGGGAACCCCCCAAGACACAGACTGAGGTCCGAGCATTTTTGGGCCTCACGGGATACTATCGCCGCTTCGTGAAGGGGTACGGTACCATCGTAGCCCCTCTCACGGAGCTCACGTCCAAGAAACAACCTCGACGGGTAGTCTGGACGGAGGCTTGTCAGCAAGCCTTTGAGAGATTGAAGAAAGCCATGTGCGAGGCCCCGGTCTTAAGGGCCCCAGACTTTTCCAAGAAGTTCATTGTCCAGACAGATGCATCAGAACATGGCATTGGGGCAGTGTTATCGCAACTCAACGAAGAGGGTCTGGATCAACCCGTGGTCTTCCTATCCAGGAGACTACTTCCCAGGGAACAGAAGTGGAGTGCAATAGAGCGTGAAGCCTTTGCAGTGGTATGGGCTCTGAAGAAGTTGCGGCCATACCTGTTTGGCTCGCACTTCCTAGTTCAGACCGACCACCGACCCCTTTGTTGGCTGATGCAAATGAAGGGGGAGAATCCCAAGTTGTTGAGGTGGTCTATTTCCCTACAGGGGATGGACTTTCAGGTGGAACATCGGCCTGGAGTGGACCACGCCAATGCAGACGGTCTCTCAAGGTATTTCCGCCTTAGTGATGAGAACTCCCAAGGGGTTGGGTAGCTCTCCCCACTTTCAGCTGGGGGGGACGCGTGTTAGACCTGTCAGCCCTTTGGGTGGTCCCTCCTCATCATTATTTATTTTGTCCCACTTTTGCCTCAAACCCTGTTTGAATTTTTCCTTTTTGGGAACCACCAGACTTTTTCGTGTTGCTACAGATTCAGGGAGCCATTTTAGCTACCCCTGAAACTTCTGTCTGAGGGCCTGAAGCACAAAATGGTGGCCACCTGTGACATCACCAGCATCCACTGGAACCTACCAGCACCTTCCAGAACATTCCAGGAGCTTCCAGAACCCTGTGACAGTTGGAGACCGTTTAGAATGTTGGGAGGATAAGAGAGGCAGTTGGCAGTTGGAGCTGGCAGTTGGCACCTGACTGGTGAAGAGAGAGGAGCACAACAGTGAAGGAGGAAGGAGTGAAGCAGCAGGGGTGGAAACTTGTGCCTGGAGTGGGGTCCATAAACCCACCCTTGATACTTGTCCCTACTGATGGATCCCAGCCTATAGCCCTGTGTGGGAAGAAGACAGAAGAAAACCATCCTAAGGACCTGGACAGCAGGAACAGGCCTTAGAACCAAGAAAGCAGCAAGATCCTGACCTGAGAACTGGTTTCCCTGGAGTCCGGCGTCGAGTAGCCTAAGACCTGGAGCCCGAGGTGGAGAAGCGGCGCTGACTGAAGTAGCAGACGTCGTACCCGGAGCCGCCTGAGGTCGTGAGAGGGCGCCGACGGGGGTCGAGAGGAATACCAGAGGTCGAGGAGGAAGTGAACCGAGGTCGAGCGAGCGGCGTCATCGGAGGAGTGAAGTCCGCCCTCCGGAGTCGTCGGAGACCGAGGTAGAGGAGCACCGGAGGTCGGGAGTGAGGATCGCACTCCGGAGTCGCCCGGAGCCTGTGAGGAGGAGCACCGGAGGTCGGGGGTGAGGATCGCACCCCGGAGTCGCCGGAAGTCGACATCGAGGCCAGGCCGGCCGACGTCATCGGAGCCGAGAGCGCCATCGGACCGGAGCCGCCCGAAGTCGACATCGTGAAGAGACTGCCCGACGCCGTCGAATCGGAGGTCGAGATCGAACCGAGGCCACCGACATCGGACCGGAGCCGCCTACCGGCGTCGTCAAAGAACTGACATTGTGCCGAGGCCGCCGAGACCGAACCGGAACCGCCTCACGGCGTCGACCCGACTCCAGCGGCGTCGGAACATCAGAAAAAGGGCAGTAAGTGGAGTAGAGGGCGCCTAAGGCCCTGTGGAGACCTGAGAGACTGCTCTAAGGGGCTAGGGAGGTGCTGAAACCCACCTGACTGTGCCTGGGGTGAACTGGGACTAACCTAGAGAGGTTGTGTGGAGAAGGAAAGCCAGGGCATTGGTATTCCCCCCCTTTGATCTACCTCAGTTTAGGCCTCAGCCTTGTCCCAGCCAGGGAGTAGCCTCCCCCCTCAAGCCTTCCACAACCCTACAAGCTGTGCCTGGGCCAAATCAGCCCTTAAGAAGTGAAGTGTCAACTGATTATATGAGGGGGGCTGTATACTTGTAATTATTTATTGGGGATACTGTATTTATTGAGTTTTTACCTATTTATTGCTGCACTATATTTATAGGTCCACAGGACTTGTTGGTGTACAATATTTATTGGTACAGTATTTATTGCCTCAAAGTATTTAATTGTCTGTATATATTGCACTTGTATTTATGCCCTGTTATTTATGATCACCCCTATTTATTTCATCAAACAGCCAATATTTATTTGACCTGCACTAATTGAAACTTGCATATTGTGATTGACCTATTTATTTTTCCAATCAGCAACTAAGAGAAAAAGATAAAGAAGAATATTTTCATAATTTTTACGGTGTAGAGTCGTTTTTGGAACGGATGCACGCATGGTTATTGTATGGGTATATTGTATGCTTAGCACGGCGCCTGTTTCCTGACCACTCGAGCCAAGCTACCACAGTGTGTCCGGAAGACCACCACCACCCCTTCTAGTGTGGGAGTGGTTTTCCAACACAATGCTTGTTGAAATGCATGCATGTTTGATTGGACCTGATACTGTTTGTGTGCTGTTCAGAATAAAATGAATACATGATGCTGTGTTTAGGTTTAATCTTTAAACTAGAGCAGAGATCGGGCAAGGAGAAGAGGAAGAGGGGGAGTTTAGAGAAGCCTCTTTTATGGTTTCCTCCTCAGTGCACATACCACATTAATGGAGAGGCTGGAGAGAGATGGAAAGGGTCCAACAAGGGAGTTAAGAAGCGACTTAATGCTGATCCCTGCTGAGAGTATATTAGTAAACAGACGTTTCTACGTGTCAGCAGGTGCCTCAGTGCACCAGATAGCCTATGTATAATATAATCTAGATTTACTTACCTGTCAATATTTGTTTTTAATTTTGTCGTCTGTATTCTGTCTCACTAATATTGTGGGTTCTATATTCAGGGTGCACGCCATTTAGGATGACACTTTCAAAATGCCAAGTTTAAGAGGGCTATTAATTATACAACAGCTGCAGAAATATAATGTAAAAAGTGCCTTCCATTTACAAAAATGTCGACAGTTTTGAGTACTGGGTGAGGCATAGCGACAGTTCTGTAACAAGTTTAGCCTGCAATTGAAAGACTTCATTGGCTTCAGAAATGCGCTGCTATGCAGACCTGTCAGATGTATTACATGTCTCTAGCTGGCACTCCCTGAACTTCTTAAACGTGTCAGTCCTCCAAAGATCTTAATACCCCAAAGAACATGTCATGTTTTACTAGGTAGGGCAGCGAAGAAGCAATAGTCAGTGTTCTAAGGTAGCCGAGGCTAATAGATGTCGGGTTGAGTTACTAACCTTTACGTATTTCATATAACAATCACATGTATAATGCTTCAATGCTACTGATTAAAGCGTTCCATAATTAGATATTTTGTATCTGAAGAGGAATGACACTTGTGAGTGGGTCAGAATAAAAAGTGTAGGCAGGCCCACTTAATTGTTCCTATTTATTTTCTATTAGCACAAGATAGACTAGTATTTTCCATTGTTTTCACAAATGACTTATCATTTCAGTTTCTTTATGAAAATTTGGCGAATGTTTTCGGTGTAGGGGGAACCCCCTCCCCAAACTGCATGAAGAAAGACCTTTGTTCAGAGCCTCTGCATTCAAAGTTCACAAACCGACGGCTATTAAACCAGTGGAATGGAATGATATCATTTTGGACAACCGACACCATAAACTTTGCAAACCCATAAAATTCAGTGAATCAGGCACTAGCAAAGCACTGCAATGTTGCAACTTAATTAAAATGATTGGAACACACAGTACCGAACAGGCACATTTAATTTACAGCCACAGCTGAGTGGACTATGAAGAATAATTTGTGAATCAATTACGTACTCATGATGTTTCTGAGTCACAATAAGTTATTCCTCAGAGCCTGCTAGAGGAGGTGGTGTGAGTTATTTGTGAAATGATCTGGAGCCTTGTAATTATGCACATAGATGTGTTATTTATCGAAACGGAGGAACATTCCCTCTCATCTTGCATCGTGCCTACTGGTAGGTGAGGAGAGTGGAGACACTGCTGTTTCTTTCTCATATATCATTCTGAAGAGCTGCCTTTCAGCTTGGTTTTAGGATATACAACAAGTCATTTTAATGGAAAGAAAATCCAAGGCTGTGCGCTCTGCTCCTGAAATCCAAAGCCAGAGTATGATTGAAAACATATCTGGAGCACAGTGGAGCACAAAGCCAGGCACTATTCTAAGTCACGAGGGTGTAACAGAACAGAAACAGGAGGTCTCAGAATCAGGAGCTATGTCCTTTTAAGTTCTTGCTACAGACACCTTCTCCAATTGGGCGAGGCTTGTGCCCAATACTTTACACAGTATATTCATTTTTTGTTTAAATCTGTTTTTATTAAATTTTCAAAAGATTACTTCTTCTTGAGAGCCAACATACATCATTTAAATCCGACCATACATTGAACCATCCATCAATCTCGAATAAACATTACGGTTGGGCAGAGATAGTTCGGATATGCATGTAGATGGCATTGTTGAGTTAGTTACTAGATAAATCTCAGCCAGTAGGTCATGCCATCAATGATAAAAGCCACCGTATATTGAGAATGTGGTTCCATTGGTGCATTGCACAGAGTCTTTACAGGTCATTCAGCTCGGCCAAGTATACAGATGTTATAAATAAAACAAACAAACAAAAAACTCAAAACCAACAACAGCAGCATAGACCAACTTCTGTGTGTACGCTCCTCACCTAGTCACCCCCACCTCCCCATCCCCGCCACCGCTCGCAGCTCCCCATAGGTCGCCATCTCCATCCACTGCCCACATCGATGCCCACCCCAGGCGTCAGTTGGCGTATGTGTACCTACGTGGCACTGACGGGCTACCCGTCGCTCACTGTAGGAACGCCCCCCCCGCTCTCAGGTCGCCCCTCGGGGCCATCTCTCTCAATGTGCGTCAAGGCCTGAAGTAGACCCTCCCATTGCGCTGCTATAGTACTTTACACAGTATATTCATATAAGTAACACAGAGATAGTGGCCTTAGGGTCACCCCCCTTCAGTCAATGGCTCTCGTGTATTTTTCGTGGTTTGCCATTGCTTGGATGGCTGTCCATCAAGCACAAGGCATTTTGTTACATTGTCCCATTACTGTTTCCACTAAGTTTTGGTGATGTCCCTCAAAGAGTAGTCCTACACAATGCTACACATTCCCACAGCCTCAACCTTCCTCACTCCATGTCCTCGCTAGGCCCCTCTACCTTCTCTTTCTAATCAACCCCTCACTTCCATCATCCCCGGATCTTTGAATTTTATCTGGCCACTTTTTCCAAATAGGAAATTTTTAGGTCTCGCGCCTAGCGATGCAGTGCGTAGCGCTGCTCGCGCAGCAAGAGACCTCTTGTAGGGGGTTCCAAAATCGAGCCAGGAATCGCACACGCTTGTGCGTGTGCTTTTCCTTTTGGCTTACACTATTGGGCTTTGCGTGCGTGTTTTTTACAAACAGAGTACGCAATAGGCCAAAGGCGGGTGCATTGCTCCGCCCATGGCCTATTGGTGTCTGTTACGGGCACCGCCGGGCATGTGGTTTCAATTACCCTGCCCAGACGTGGGCGCGATAATTGAAAGCACATGTTTCGCTGTGGTGCGCGCGCGCACACCACTCGCGGGCTTCTTCGTTTTTGGATCCATTTCACATGGAAGCAACTAAATGAAAGAAGGAAAGAGAGGTGGGCTGCTCGCGCGCACCACTCGTTTCCTTCGGCTGTTGCTAGGGGTTTTTTTTTATATCAGAAGCTACCTCCCTCAAAGAACATCCCCGGATTCCCTTCCGGGCACCTGATGGCACCCCCAGGCAACCCCGACAGCTACTTCAGATTTTCTCTGGCCATGCACCGGCAGTTGAAGCCGCAGGACCGACGAATGTAAGTCTGCCGGTGTGGTTTATGCTGCTAAGTTACTTGCATTTTTTGCCAAGTGTTTTGAAGGAGGGCTGGTGCTGAATATTCTTTTCCAGAGGCGCTGTGTGTGCCAACATGGGGCGAACCTTTCTGATAGTTGGTGCTACTTTTCAAAAGTCCCCTGCCCCATTGCCTGCCTTGCAGGGCTCCCCCAGCGGGGAGAATGAGAGCGAATGTTGGTGATGCCGGCGCACAGGTTGTAAAAGAAGTGGACGCTGATTTGAGTTTTGTATTCCTTCTTTTCGAGCGGGTTGAGTGAGGGTAGCGAGAAATCAGCTGTCTGGTTCTTAAGTGTATTCCGATTAATACTTGGTTGCGGACGGTACATCTGCGCCCCACTTAGTTCTAAGTGCTATATAAATGTTACTTTACGTAAGCGCTATATAAATGTTACAGTGCACAGGTATGCCAGCTAATGTATATGGCACGGGTCCTCGATGTACAGGTTGTTAAGGAGGATGGGGGCGGGGGCTTGGACTGTGGTATGCGAAACCCTGCACAAGGCATAGGCAGGGCAATAGCAGCCAACAGACTCCCACCGGGCGAGGTATGGATGACAACAAAAGGCCGAGGGCTCCCTTCACCCCCGGGCAAGGCTGCATTGTCTTCTGTCCGGGAAAGGCCCAGCCTTTCCAAAACCAAACTCCAAGCAAGGCCTTTCCACAGGGATTTCTTTGTGAGCTAGAGAAGCATCTGAGAGGCTCCGAGCATGTGCTTCCCTCCCCACCGGTGAGCTCTGCTCACAGTGCGTTAAAGCATCCACGGCTTAAAGTGTCTCTTCCGGGTGAGGACAGGGTTTCTAGCACACCAAACCTCCAATTTTGTGCAGGCTGTAGTCAAAATTTCCTAACTGAAGGAGGCAGCATGCATAACCCCAACCAGTGAAAAGCAAAGTGATGTTGAAGTCGGTTCAGAAATTCACGTCCCCAACTCCATTACAACTCAACCTTAAGAGTGCCAAAACCTCCTCTCATACTAAGTGTGTAGTTGTTGTTTTCTGTCTAGTTCTGTAGCGTGAGAGGCCCATCACCTGACAGAATCGTCAGGCCATTCATTAGCTGGAGACTGTCCGCAGCCTTTGGGTATTAGAATGTAGTTATTGGTGAGCTCGCGCGCGTGCCTTGGTGACAGGAACCTACTCTGTGAAGTAACACTGACTTTAGAAGGGTGAAGGCCGCATCTTGTTGGCTATCTGGAAGGTGATGTCAGTACAAAGGGGGCGGGGCTTTTTTATCTGACAGGCCAGTATTTTTAGCCTAGCACTACACCAGGTACTTGTGGTGGGAAGTGGCTTGCAATATGGGGAACCCACATCTCAACTGACAGCAGCATGCAACAAAACTGTGTTCTTACACTTCTGATCAGCATGCGTAGGGCGACCAGACGGCATTTGTCACAGGACACCCCACTTCCATCTTGGGCTTTTCTGCTACTAATCAAAATCATGTTCATCAAAACAATTATTTTAATTGAAATTAGCCAAGACTGCAACTTCCAGAGAGCTCTGTATTATTAAATCAAAGTCCAGGGTTGGAGAGGTCCCGATGGAATAGTCTTTTGGTCAGTTCACGTCTTGACGGATTCCTGGGTACATATTTAAGCGCTTGTTAATTGTCACAAGCACGCATACGTACTTTAGTCGTCAACACAGGGTGGCCACCCTTTTAGCTCTGGGGCATGATAGACACCCCTCGTCTAACGCACATGCTAAAGGTTGACAGTTTGTAAAAGCCTTTATAGTTGCCGAGACGTTATTTGGAGGCAGCTCGCTGGCTCCAGGTGTGCTCTGGACTTTGGACCCACGGGAGGGAGGGCGCGTGTGCGCACTCATCTGTCTGGGTAAATGATTAAACTCGGGAGTAACCTCCTGCGTAAACAACCAGTCCCAACGACCAGCGCATGCGTTCATCGCCGTGTGGCTCCAGATTACAGGGAACGCGCCTCGCTGTTTACAGTGCAATTTCACACCCTGGAGGGCCCTTGTGAAAGTTTACTTCACACCAATAGAATTCCGGAGCGCGCAGCTGTACCTACGGTGTGCCTGAGGGCGTCCACAGAAGTGTGGCGGCTGAACACGCAGTCGTGGTGCGCACATTCACTGTGTGTGCCCACCGGTTGATATCAGTGACGGTGCCGCGTTCAAGAGACATGCAGGCAGCTGCCCCATCAGCGGCAGCTTCGCTCCCTGTGTTCTCTTCAGCTGAGGGCGTCAGGTTTCTTGTGAATCTGCGTGCCCGTCCGTGTTGTGACTTGAAAGTGAGATGGAGCATTTTGCTGCATGTGCCAGCTGCGCATAGCTGTGCCATGCAGGCCCTCCGGGCGCCTTTTAACCGTGGCACAGCCACAAACTTTCAAGCATCCACGGACACATACCAACAGTCACACTTTGTGTGCAGATATACCATATTCACTGTGAATGGAAGCCTAGGTTGGTGTGCACATAGGTACCACTGGTGCCCTGCACATCAGGGGTGCACGGTGAAGTAAAACACAAACTGCAGGTTGATGTGTAGTGGATGGGCACATGGTGGTGCAAGTGAGGTTTAAAGTGGTCCCATGTCAGGTGTGAGTAGCTATTCCACTCAAGGATTTTTCTGAGACAAAACGTATCAAAGAGAGAGGAAACAAGCATTTGCAATGCAATAGGTCTCGCATTACTGAAAGTTTGAGCTATTGGCGTTGCATTATTGTTTGCAACAGCAATAGCTCAAACTTTCAGTAATGCGAGATCTATTGCATTGCAAATGCTTGTTTATCTTCTCCCTGAGGATTGGTGTGTATCGTCCCTCAAGGATTTGTAGCATCTCTCTTCTTGCTTATTGAATACATAGTCCCCGAGGGACCACCCCACTCAAATAAAATAAAAGACGTTATCTTTTGGGGTGTTGCGATCTCACTTAAGCCTGCAAGAGCCAGCGCTGGCCCATAGACTTCCATAGAAGTCCAATGAGTGCCAGCACTGGATTCTTGAACAATTATTATTATTTTTTTTTTAAGTGGATGTCCTTTGGGGTAAGGGGGTTTGGCTGCCACACATGGTGGGGTGGGAGCAGGGCCTGACTACAGACCAGGCATTGAGGCCAACCTCAACTCATGCATGACGAAAGGCCATGCTTGGCGGAGGGTTGGCATAGTTAGTTAACATAATACAATCTTACTTTAAGTAAAAAAAAAGGAAACTAGAAATTCACTGAACAAAACCAAATTAATGATTTAGTTAGGTGAAAATGTCAGTATGTCAGTAAAAATGTGACATTTTAACTAGCAAAAACACTGAAATTCAACAGTTATAATTAACTCAAGTAACTATGGTCTGTGCCTTCAACACACACTGCTTATGATCTCACATATTGCAATGCTAATGACATGTTCTGTGACATCATTGATAACATCACCGATAACAACTGAAATCATATCATTGATGCCATCACTTTGAATGGCGAGGGCGCAAGTTATATTTCCTTGAGTTAACTATAACTGATGAATGCCAGTATTTTTTTAGTTTAAATATGCATGTCTGCATATCTCACACCTCATCTCTTTCCTCTTCAGTATCCTATTTCACCTGTCCTGCATGTACTTCCTTGCATCTCTTTCACTTCACCTATCTCACCACACACCAAACACCCACTCATCTACATGCACTGATTCACACACTTTTGCATATAATCACAGTTACTATTAGCAAACCTCACTATTGCTGTGTGCGCTCTGCAGAGAGGCCAATGATTAGACGAGTATGTATTCCAAACCCCTTAATGACTCACAGACAGGCACAGTGAAAAATGTGCACTGCCTTTGGCTTGAACTCCACAGCTCTCAATCATGGCTTAATTTATTAGCCAGCCACAATCTGAAATCACACAGACACGTGGATGCTACTGCTTTCACAGTACACACTGAACACGAGTAATTTGCTGCTTGAAAGTTTTTTACAGAAACACACCATCCTGAAAAAAATTCAAATACTCTTCGGGAATGCAAGAGTAAGTATAACGTGAAATGTAAACAGGAACAACATTGCTGTTCCCAGGCTGAGAGGGCATTGCCTGGTTTTGCTGGCTGCAACTGTCATGGGTGGTGGGGCACAAGTGGGGGAGGGGTCAGTACGTTTACAAATGGGGCAGCGGCCCACCAACCCAACTAGTGATGCCACTGTGTAGGGATGGAAGGTAAAAAAGGGCATGGTTAACTGGGTAGGAGGAAAACAACAAAGTGAAGGGAACGCAATCCCAGACGAAATCTAATATGGTAGGGTATAGCAGAAACCATGGAAGTTGCATGTGAGATACTGATATAGTAGCTTTGCTTTGCTTACTCCAGAAGTCCTGCCCCTAACCTGGAAGAGTTAGGGGCCCCTAATGAGGCTGTAAACCCCGTCTGAAGATCAAATGACAATTGACCCATGTCCTTACTTCCTGTCACATCTTAATATTCCTGACAACATTGCTTCTTTACAGAATAGCCTGGACCTACTGGATTCATCTTTGATTTGTTACAGTCGCCACATACGTCATTCCAATATCTTGCTCTACATATCCTCTTCCAACACCTACTAATTTTATTGAGGGGTGGGTAGATGAGATTATTACTGGGAGCAAACATGTTCTATATTCAGCGGGGCAGAGTTACAAGCCCTTTGCGACACTTTTGCGCCACCGTTGCATCACTGTAGTGATGCAGCGGCGGCGTAAAAAATGCAGCCAATTTACAACGTGAAACATCTAGGGAGATGCGTCACGTTGTGAAGCCTCCATCACATTATACCTGCGTCTGGTATAATGTATGCAGGTTGGGCGTTCCCACGCAGGAAAGCCTCGCAAAAGTGACGCAGTAAAATCTACAAGATATCATTGCATCATTTCTAGAATGCCACTGAGTCAAATCCTTATGCCTAAGGAGTGATGCAGTGTAGTGAGAATAGGCCTCAAAATGCCTTGCTTGAGTTGCGTCGTGCTTGCGACACAACTCCAGAAATGCATGACTTTTGCCCCAACAGATGCGTCAGAATTTCTGACGCCTCTGTCAATCCTTGCGCCATGGTGCGTCGTTTTGTAAAGACGGCGCATCCATGGTGGAGCAAGGGTTTCTCAGGGTGGCACAGGGAAAGTGACGCATCTCTACAGATGTGTCACTTTCTTGTGGATCTGCCCCATAGTACTTACTACCCCTGACAAGGCGTGTGTAACTCTCAGACTATCATGCTCCTTTGGGTCATGCTAAGTGAGACCTTGTAGAGCCCGTGTACGTGGAAAGAAGGAAACATGTCTGTGTGGATCATGAAATGTACTAATCCTGAGGCTTGCCAGCACACAAGGGAGGGCCCTTACACTTCGGTAAGAAATCACACTCAATGGGGAACTACCAACTCCTCCCTACCCTGAAAGAAATCACCAACACAGTGACAGAGGCATTGGGGCATAGATAGTGGGAATGTATATAGATTCAGGGGGATTAGGCGGGGATCACACCTACGACGGGGCTGATGCAGTGGCATGAGATTCATGCATACGGGCAGGAAACACACCAGTAACTGAAAAGAGAATCCCTACGGGTCGAAACAATGTGTGCAGTCTTTAAACATTGTGCATTTTTGTTATGAAGGCAAGCTTGCTAGAGTGGGCATGATTTGATTGGGTGTCGAGACACTCTACACTTCTTGGGAATGTACAAATATTCATGTCTGTACTGCAGTATATGGCAACTAAATAAAGGAAATGCCTATTTTTAGGTTCATCTGTATGAAAAGACCAAAACTATAATTTGATTTTCGCAACGTACTTCCATTCTTACACATATCATTTTTATTATTGTCTGTCCGAATACCTACCAGTGTTCCAATGGTTTTCTATCAATATTTGTCTAAGTACGCAGTATCATGCAGCTCATCATTTTGCCTAGACAGTGCATGTGCTGTTGCTTTGAGATCTTTGGTTTTCTAACAGTGGGCGCAGAGGTTGGTCATTCATTGCTTACCATTGGTTGACTTCATTGTCACTCTCATTTGCTCACTTCTTATTAGTCAGCTGCCATTTCTTCCTTCTTCCTCGTGTTTGTCCCTCCATTTCTTTAGGCACTACTTTTTTTGTGTTTAAGTACCCCAGAGTGTGTCTTTTTCAGCTGGATTCCATAGTACTTCTACCCCCTCTGCGTTTCTCCTTCCCTTTCTCCTTGATCCATGTTGCTTGCCCCCACCTGAATCTCATCTGTGTTGTTTGCAACCACCAACCCACCCTTGACCGTGTTGATTGCCCCCACCTGCCCTCCATCCATTGTTGGCAGTGTTCTTGCTTGACCCCCACTTGCCCTCCCTCTCTCCTTCTATTGTCTGTGTTACTGCTTGCTCCCAATCCGTTCTCCCCATCCCTTGTTGTCCATGTTGCCAAAGACTCACCCTACCTCCCTCTGTGTTGCTTATCACTCTGTCATAAACAAACAAGCATTTGCAATGCAATAGGTCTCGCATTTACGTGAGTTTGAGCTATTGACATTGCAAATAACAATGCCTTTTATTTCTGTTTCCGTTTTTAAAACATAAATAAAAAGCATTGTCATTTACAACGCCAATAGCTGAAACTCGCATAAATGCGAGACCTATTGCATTGCACATGCTTGTTCGTTTAGTAGGGGTTAAAACTACATTGGGATTTTTTTTAAATATATACTTGCTACATTGTGTACTCAAACTACAGATAAATTGAAATGTGCATATCAGATCTGGAAAAAAATTAAATATGCCTTTGAAGATGCCAAAGTACACCAAACACGAACCCATTTGTACATTCAAGAACACAGTTGCCAGTCTACGTTATGGCTCAAACACCCAGCACTGCTCACAAAATCAATTACAGTGGCCTTGTGCAAAAATATAGCTGCACCAATAGGAGATTGGCAAAGTAATCATGAGAGAATACAGTATTTATGGTACTTCTGATTTACAAAATGTCGAGCTTTGGTATAACATTCGTCACCATTTGATTTTTACAGCTGTGTGCACCCTCGCCACAACATATGCAAGCTTTTAAATACAGCAAATACCCATCAGTGGAGCAATTGCACACCCAATATTCAATAACAGGCCTGCCCATGGTAACTCATGCTGCATGTTCACACATGACCAAGACCTGACAGGCACATCAAGATGTGTAGGTGTAGGCACACACAAGTACTTAGCTTGCCTAGAACATCAGATCTAGATTTCAACCTGAAAACTGAACTCATTTTAACTGTGTTGCCATAAAACGTGGCTTAGGCATCATTTCAGTACATTAATCCTATCAGCAAACCACGTGCCCTCACCCGAAATCGCAGGGATCCCAAGAAAGTAATTCAGAGGACACGTCGAAGGTTCGACTGCTTTTATGTCTCTAATCACATGGTAATGGGAGGTAAATGCAGCAACCGAGATTCATTTCGTTATCACAGTTCTGTCATAACACAAGGCCCTCTTTGTAACCGGTATCTTCAATCGGACACGGACAATAGGTTATGAGAAATGAATAAATAAATAAAACAGCCAAGGGGCATGTGATCATTGTTCCTAAGATCATATCAACGATTGTGGGAGGACTGCAGCATGTCACGTAAAAAATAAACTCATTTCATCAGGGTTTAAGTCTTGTACTTTTAAATCACAACTCCACAATAACTTCGAGTTTGGAGTCATGTAACTATAAAAACATCTATAATACACTAGAAGACGGGAACATTAAGCCCTTGCCACAAACTCACGTCTGCTATCAGAGGCTTGCAGCTGGGAAATGAAAAGCGCCCCTTGCCACATGCACCGCAGCAATCACTGACCTCTCACTGAAACCGAGTATTGCAATGTTGAAATGAGTCCCGATGCAGAGCATTACTGCACGCTGAAATCCTACCTCAAGCCTGACAAGTTAAAGATTGGATGCAGAATAGGGCATGCATACGTTAATGTACGTTCATAGCTGGTCAGCGCAGCTCGTCGTTCCTACCACAATCCTCTGATCTAAAAAAACGAACAGCAGGTCAATCTTTATAAGGTTTGCACTACAGTACACTTGCACAAGTAAATAGTACACCTTAAATTACAGGTGGATACAGTTAGTGGAATGTACTTATTAAAGTACAGCATGCCATTTCTAAATGGTCAGTCAATTAGGTCTATAGTTTGACCGAATATGTATGCCATGTAATTTTATTATTTTACGGAGTTTTATATAGCGCGAACTTGACAAAAGTAGACATTATGCAGCCTAAACCCAATGAATTGCAGTATGCAGCCAAGATTCCAAATGGAAGTTTGACTAAGTCACTTTGTTTGATGTAGACTGAAAATATGAAGCGAAAAAAATGTGAGCGAACGGCGATATCTCGTCGTACCTAATGGTTTAAGTGTAGTTTGATCATGACCAATGCCCAACAAGATGATGAAAGTGCTGTGTACTGTGTTCATAATTTAAGATGTTTGTTTTTTAGCTTAAATAATAAATAAAAAAAGCCCGTTTGGTAGGACACAAAAGAAGCACGTAAATTGATACGGGACAGCAGTCGAGCGTTGTAGTCCACTAGATGTGTCCAAATTCAGAAATAAATGCACCCAAATTCTTTTTTGTGTATAGTTACAATTCCAAAAGGAGAAGATTAAAAAGTGACGGGAGGAAAAGTGGGTGCATGGGGTGGTTTGCGCAATGTGGGGATATCCTGAGAAATTGCTTATTGTTAAAGAACACCAGCTTTGGCAAACTGCATCCGTTTGGGACAAGGCATGTGGCACAGAAGTATTCTGGTAAAAACAAACAAGAAGGGCCGGGCGAGAAGGGAGGGGAGAATGCGAGGAGCCTGAATACAAGTGAGACGAGGGTAAAGAGAATGTCTCCGTGAGCCTTGTGCTCGGCTGGCGCCTCGGGCATGTTTACTATGGGAACACATGGGAATGCAAAGCCATTAATCAAGCACGATGGCTCTGTCTCCACTTCACGCCCAGGGAGGAGGGAGATGCAAGCAGAGCATCAAAGGGCTGGGTGAGAAGGGAGGGGGGAATGCAAGGGTAAAAGCGGCGAAAGTGAAAGTAATCGAGCAGAGCATCAAGGGGCTGGGTGAGAAGGGAGGGGGGAATGCAATGAGCAGAGGAGCAGCTGTGCACATGCATGTGATCGTGCACTCAAGGTTTAGGCCAGCCAAAAGACTGTGGGTAGCACTTTGAAAATCCCACATATAAAATGTCTCTTCGAGCCTTTGGCTCGCGAGACCTAAAAAAGGATATGATGTGGACAGCACTGGCTACATCATAGTATTTTTTCTGACACCCTCTGTTGTCCATGGTGTCCCCCACTCTCTCCCTCCATGTTGTCTCCCCACACACCCCTCTTTTCCTCTGTATTGCCTCCTGTACAGCCAGCAATAAAAAAATAAAAAGTGCTATGACGCTGGCTGCGCCATAGTGCTTTTTTGTCTTTCAGGCATTCTTTACTGAAGCAGCCCAGCTGCACAACATGGATAGAAGACATTGACAAAGCCAATAGCTTTCCCACAGGTGAGACCTATTGGCTTAGCCAGTGCTTGTCTACTGTAGGTCTGAGATGACCTACCGTAGAACTGCTGTGCTAAGCTCGAACCTACAAAATTATTCTATACTAAACACAGAGGCTAGTGTTAGGATTGCCTCTGGGTGTTGTTGCTGACACGTGAGTGGATAGATTTGCTCACTGATGTCTTCTGAAGCAGAGGTATGAGACTAGAGTGCTCTGTAGAACATCCTGAGGGTGGGGAACCAGTGGAGCAGCAACGCCCTACAACAGCTTTTAAATGACTGGGCAGAACTGGCTGGTAGTAGGTGGAGCTGGAGAATGGGAAGGTATGCCTTGCTGAAAGGTCAAATCCATATTGAGTTCCCCTTACATAGATCTCCTCAGGGCCGGCTTTAGTGCTGGTGGCGCCCTGTGTGACAATGTCTGTTGGCACCCCCCAATGACCACCTCTGCCACGGATTCCCTCACTAGCACCCTTTAACAGTGCCTCTCAAGTCTACATAACCACTGTCTCTCAGATTCATTTAGTTTTATACCACCACTCATACCAGTGTAAGGTGTCTGAGCACTTTATACCACACACATTGCACAAAGACAATCATATGTGTGTAAAACACTGTATATGAAATGTTACATCAGACAGGACTACAAGGGATAGTGTAGGAGTGGCATGTCATCGATACTGGTAGGAAATATAGTTAAAGTTCTTATTCAGGGAAGGCACAAATTCAGAATTTAAAACACAACATCAATGTTAAGGGTTCTCTTTCATAATAAGAATTGTTTTCTACCCAAATGAACCCTTTTCACAAGATTAGGAAAATGAAAGACTGGGCAAAAAAAATATAGCTTTAACATATACCTTGCAGTTTGCAGCAGCTCTAGGGTGACAGTTAATAGCTCAATGTTCTATATTAGGATTTTGAGTTAGAAACAACAAGTTTCTAAAGGAGCTCTCTTACAGAATCAGTAACCCACTGACCTATATGCACTTCGTTATCTACATGGTATACTTTCTTAGCAGCAGGCATTTTAACCCACTGCGCTACCTAAGGATGTGTTAAAATTTCCACTTGGCAAACCTCCGGTCTCTTTCCAGGGAAGACGATTAACCACGGGACTTTTCTTAACATTCTAATTGATGTCTGAAAGTTGCTGGAGGCCAGGAACGCGGCAGCAGGTGCTTTTAAAATGATACAAATTTTCGAAAATGATGCCCCCACCCTAAGTCAACGCCCGGTGCGGTCGCACCGATCGCACCGCCCAGGAGCCGGCCCTGGATCTCATGTATATTTAGCTGCAAAAATACAGTATTCCAGAGCACGTATGAATCCCACAGTAGTGAAAGAAAGAGGGTGCACTAGTACCTCTATAACAATCTATGACTAATAAGTCGTACCGCCCTATTACACATTCCCCTTTTCTCCTTTCTTGTATTCTTGTGATGATTTTTTGTCCCACTTTCGTTTTTAAAAAAAAATCAATTTAACGAAAGAATTTCGGATAGGGTTTTTGCTATTTTGGAATTTTACCAAAATGAAGTTTCACCAACCAGGACACATTGGGCTGGTTTTCTCCATTTGAGCTTTTTGCTGAAATGTATGTAGGTAGTGGACATTCTAGAAAGCTGCTATTCGACTGATCCTCGGGGACCAATGCTGGACAACCCTGATAGACACAGTGTATTTGTAGCCTAAGGTACAGTGTGGCGATGGCGTTATCAAGGAAACTTTAAGGCAAAGATACCCTGCCAGTTATATGTCTGTGTCTTCTGAGGTTTAGAAGAGTGTTAAGTCATCCAATCCAGGAAAAGTCTAAACTTCCCACTTTTTTAAGACAATCAGAGTTTACAGAGATTTTGCATAACTGAGTGCAATTTTTAACTGTGTTGTCTCTAGTACAAATTCAAGAAGTACAACAAAGTTAAAAGTGTGTGATGCGGACATATGTTTGCAAAATTCATTGAATTAGAAGAGATTTGAGGTGAGAGGCTGTTCAGAATACTCGCAATGTAACTATGCTGCTAGCAGATGGACTCTTTATGTTCAAATTATAGGACCATGAAGAAGGAGCATCTAGATTTAATTTGAAGATGGGTACCATACTAGTAATGAAAATGAAAACAACTGCTATGATGAGGGAACGAGAATACAAAATGATGCTGAACAACATCTGTAAAATGCAAGAGGGTGAGGGTTAGTTTAGGGGGAGTTCTATTTTTTTGGGCTAAGCGGCTTGACACCAGCCGAGGCTAAGGACTGAGAGTCGAGCCTTGCACAATGTCCTGGTTCTTTAGCTCATTGTGAAAAGGATGTCTGCAGCAAATACAGTGTGGGCATGTCACATCCTGGACAGGACTTCTCCAGTCTCACCGGATAATTGTCTGCCTATCTTTCAGGCCCTGTTAGTAGTGGAAACAATGTTGGTATCAATGCTTGAAGACATCCTGGTGGCGGAGATCTAGGGGAACTGCGTTTGCTCATTGTGCATGTTTGATATGGTGAGCTATGAATTATTCCATAAACGACTGTGACCTGTGGCTAATGGGCTCGCCAAGTAAACAAGTCATTTCTTTCCGAAAGGAAGCAGTGTGCCAAAATTGGACTGTTCCAATTCTATTAAGCCACAGTCAAACCGGTGAGGGCCAAGGGTGAGTTAAGCACACAGCAGTGGAACTCTATGTAAGCCTGTAGGCCTCACTCCAGTGACACAGGTAAAAATGCCTTTTCACTCCTACTGATCACTACACAGTATGCTGCAAACGAACGCACTTGTGCTGCTTAACTCCTGGCAAAGGCAGTACCCTTTCATCAATATGAGGGTAACGCTTTGGACGCCCCTTCTGATCCAAATAGACTGCAATCTGGGAGACAGATCTATGTCATGGACCACGTTCATGATCCATGTTTACCCATGACTGCAAAAATCAGTATCAGGGGTCCAGACAGCATTACAGTTCAGGCACGGAGGGCAGCGGTGCATGACTGTTACCATGCAAGTAACTTTTTCATCCCAACAGGCAGGTTAAATCTAACCTTTTCACAATGGATATGTAGATTGATGATGTGATTTAATTTGTCAGTATAACTTGAAAGGATGTGTCACTGAGGGAGAAAACACTTAGACAACTGTGTGGCTCTGATCATTATTGTGTATATGATGGTGATATGAATTGTGACTAATGTGTAATATTGTTGTAGGATGATGTATAAATGTGGCTTGTGATTGATGTACTACTGATCTAGCAAATACTGACAACTGGATGACGTTTAAATGATTGACTGTCTGAGGAGCTGTCTCCTCACCCACTGGCATGTGACAGGGCACCACGACACAATGACTTGAAGGGAGATGACGCTAGAAAGGGTAAATGGAACCAGAGTAAGAGGATGAGAGACATCCTCAACACTCCCTCCATCATCCCACAGACAGCAGATGAACAGGGGCCTGTATGTAAATGCAAAAGGAAAAAAGCAAATGAGAGTAAAGTTTGCACAAGGATATCTGTAACAAAAACATGAATCCCTAAGCTATCTTAATTAAACCTCAAATATGAGAGCTAACATTACATATAATGCGATTATACAGATACATTTACCATCCAAGATACTTGGAACATTGGAGGGGTGAGGCCAACTGCACTGGAAAATGGCCGCACGTTAGCTTCGCTCCGTTGCGCCACTCCAGATAAATCCGTTTTATTTAGACTTTCCCCGGCCACAAACACCTGCTGCGGAGCTCGTTTGACCCCGATCCTATTCTCCACCACCATGCTGAAGATTGGCCTGATTTGCGGCGCCTGAGCGGCCGTGGGAGCAAGAAGCGGTGCCGTGGGACTAATAAGTGCTGGGCATGGCGAGTGCCGTTTCGCCAAGCTGAATGTGGAATCTGAGGGGAAGGTGTGGTTCTTTACTAGACCTGAGGACGCCTGGGACTGGCTTGAGGGTTGGAGAACAGTTGAAAAACGCCATCGCAGGCCTGCTGGTGACAGATCCAACGGCGACAGGTCAAGCTCGCGGACCGGGTCTCCGCCGGGTGATGCTTCGGCGACGCAGAGCCCAACCGGGTAAGGTTTGGTGGCTTGACATTTGTTTGATTGACCTTTGATTGCTGGGGTCTGCTGAGTCGAGTCTCGATGGACGCACTGTGCCTTGTTGACATTCCACCATGTTCTATCTTTCCTGTGCTGTACAAGGCTTCACATTGTTCTCTTTTGCATTTCTGACGGCCTCTGAGGGGGGTGAAATACTTACATTTGTCTTCAGGCGACACACCTTTCTGCCATTGGTCCCACAGACAAGATTGACAGTTGAGGGTGTAGTGAGCTGTTCCGTGGTCAAATTGCCTTTTTGAACAATGACCTGATCTGGCAGACTGATCTGGCAGACTGATCTGGCGCCGACAGCCCTCCACTTGCCCTCTAGCAGAATGCAGACTCCAAATGTCTAGCTTGCCGCTGTTGTTTGTCCCAGTGGTGTTGGCATTGTTGTTTCTTGTATTATTCTTTGATTACAGTTTATCATATTCGATTTGCACACCAGAGGGTCGTATGCTGGGAATGCGCATGCTCTTACAAGTTGATGCTCCAAGAGGTGGGGTTGGATCACGTCCCTAATTCTGTTGAGGGTGGGTGACAGGCACTCTGCAAGTTTGGGGTGGCGGATGGTTTTATGGCCGCTGTGCAGGGAGGCAGGGTGGGAGGTGCGTGTTGGGTGTTGGGGGATCAGGGGGGTACTTTTCCTTTTATTTTTTTATGATGCTTTTTCTTATTTTCCCTTTTGTTGTGGGGTCGTGTTATTTATTGCAGCAATTTTCTGTACCTATTGTACTGTATGTCCACAACACGACACCATGGGGAGCACAGGGAGCCCACAGGGTTGCAAGCACTAGATCAGCTGCAACGTTTCGGAGCATACGGCCCACCATATGGCCACACGATGGGCCATCTTGTGTGTCCCACCCTCAATGCATGAACATTGACATGTCCTCTGTCTCTCGGCTTTACACTGTCCATCCCTCTATCTATACATGGGGCCACACTTAAGATTTAAGTTCTTAACATGGAACGTTAATGGTTTAGGAGATAAAATTAAGCGGGGAGTAGTCCTCCAATACTTGAAACGGCCGGCGCCAGACATTGTTCTTCTTCAAGAGACACACTTAATTAGTAACTCCTGCGACGCACTGAATAGATGGGGATACCGTCTGGCTGCCCACTCTGGGTTTACATCGGGCTATCGAGGGACGGGGTACTCCTACGCAGGGGGTGTCCATAACTAATAAACACGGTCTGGTCGGATGAGCAGGGTCGATATGTGGTGCTCTCCGGCACCTGGGAGGGACAGACCATCAATGTTATATCCGTGTATGCCCCACCTGGGATGCAGCGTCTTCTGCTGCGAGACCTCAGAACGCTCTTGCTTGACCTACCCCTGGGGCTGCTGGTGCTGTGGGGGGATTTTAACCTTGCTGTAGACGGCGTCATTGAACGCCTTCCATCCCGCAGGGACCCCCAAGGGGGGTCTCCATTGCCAGAGTTCTTGTCGGCCGTGGGCCTGGTTGATATCTGGCGGCCAATAGACCACACAGACCTCACATTAACCGGATGAGAATGGACATCAAGAATGCAATCAAAAATATAATGTAAAATACTTTTTCACATATTTATTCAAAATAATCACATATATCACAAAATATGTAAAATATTACAGAGATATTTAATAAAAAACTGACAGTCTCTAGATTTTATACACATGGAAATAAAAAGAAATTACTATTTTTTTTTTTCATGATTCAAAAACAGGTAAGATCAAAAAATACACCAATATTCATACAAAACAGTGCATTTACAAATTGGGAAAGAAAGAAAGGACAAATTGATCCTTTTCAAGCAGGGAAATCGCCAAATAAAGGATTCATCGGTTGTGACCACAGTAAAACATAATCCTAATATACAAGTCACAAAACCATTGTCATCACAGATTTTGTATGATTTCCTCTCTTTCAAGCATCGACGCGTTTCGGTAGGCCCTAATACACAGCCAACACCTTCCTCAGGATTTTTTACATGAGATCCCAATTTATATATATTTAAAATCTGAAAAAAATATACATAAAGTATTGTAAGTAACTACCGAAGTACATTTCTTTGAACAATATTTGATACATTCTGATGTCCAAAACTCAGGGGAAATACTAGAGACTATGTACCTTTTTTAGACTCGCGCCCGAGGAGAGCACAGCGTTTCAATGGGAACTCGGGGAGGGGTCAAATGAACAGGGGTCCTCCACAACAACAGGAGTACATGCGCACGAGAAGTCAACGCTACTGGCGACAGACAGAGCACCAGTAATAAATCTGTCTGATAAATCTTTAAATGACATGGAAATTAGCATCCTCAGCAAGGGCTTTAGTTTTTTTCCATCCACAACTGTGGATAGGTTTCAGCTGGAGAAAGATTTACGCTCTTTTTTTCGAAAAGTGAGACTGAGGAGATTTTTTGAGAATCGGGAAACCCTTGAACGTATAAATCTGTCGGGCCTTAAACCCAAGTCATTATTTACTCCCACTCTGGCTATGGTTGGGAAGAATATCGAAGTCTTTGAGTGAGCGGTCGAGAGTGATATTTACAATATCCTTAGTAAACAGAACAAAATAAATCTTGGACATAATATTAATAGAAATGAGAGACAGGCCCTAAATTCCCTTAAAGCAGATAGGAGTTTAACAATCAAGCCTGCAGATAAGGGTGGTGGGGTAGTGGTCTTTAACACCCTGGACTACGAGTGTAGAATGCTTAAACTGCTCAATGTTGAGGAACACTACAAGCGAACTAATGCGAATAGCTTAGAAGCTGTGTCTAGAGAATGCCTTGATCTTTTAAGAGAAGCAAAGGAAAATTCCTGGATCTGTGAGGACGAGTTCAATTTTTTGAACAACTTGGAGCCTAGAACTCCTGCCATATACGGCCTACCCAAAATCCATAAGAATAACACTGATCCACCAATGAGACCAATAGTGAGTAGTATGATTCCCTTTTGGAACCTGTTAGCAAGTACGTTGACCACTTTCTACGTCCTATTGTCTGTAGCCTACGATCTTATGTGAGAGATTCTGCCCATATCATTTCCCTTACTGAGGGAAGACCGTTCTGTGGAGAGACCCAGTGTCTAGTTACTCTGGACATTGAGTCTCTCTACACGAACATCCCACAGGGTGACACGGTTGATGTCATTCGTGATATTCTTAGGGATCAGGATTTGGGCGGAGCTAATGTTGACTTCATTGTTAGTTGTGTTAACCTGATTTTGAAAAATAATATCTTCTTATTCAAAGACGAGTACTTTAAACAGCTGACAGGGACCAGTATGAGGGCTACCTGTGCTCCGAGTCTGGCCTGCCTCTATGTAGGCCAGTTCGAGACTAAGCACATTTATAACGAGGTGGCCCCCTTCTTTAAAAATGTAGCGGGCTGGTACCGCTACATAGATGATATCTTTTTTATCTGGGAGGGTGCCGTAGAGAAACTAGAAGAATTCCTAGATTGGTTGAATCTGGGTGACCCTAATTTGAAGTTTACATTTCATCACAGCAGAACCAAGGTTGACTTTTTAGATATCATAATTAAGGATTCAAATGGAATTTTGGAGGTTGAGTTGTTTACCAAACCCATTGCCAAAAACACTCTCCTCCATTTCTCTAGTTTTCATCCTAAGTCCCAGAGGGACAGTATTCCCTTCAGCCAATTCCTTCGACTTCGAAGGAATTGTTCTGACTTACAGGATTTTTATAAACATGCAGATGATTTGAAACGCAAGTTCAAGGACAGAGGCTATCCAAAAAAACTCTTATCTCACTCCCTCAAGCGCGCCAGGTTCTATGACCGTGATGTACTGGTCAATAAACCTGTAGCCAGAAAAGAACCACCTAATAAGGTAGTGTTTGTGAGAACATTTTCCAACTTGAGTAATCAGATTAAGAATATTGTCAACAAGAACTGGCATATTCTTAATCATGATGAAGTGGTGAAACAGGAAAGACCTCCTTATGCATTTAAGAAAAATAGCAACCTTAGGGATATGTTGGTGCATACATACCGTGAAGACAGCTCTGATACCCAAAGGACAATTACTAACATTCCAGCAATTGGTAATGTCAGATGTGGAACTTGCAATATATGTCCTCAATGTATACAAACCAAAGAAATTTCACACAATGGCTGTACAATCCAATCTAGAACTCTCAATAACTGTAGAAGTAAGAATGTTATCTACTTTCTCCGATGCCCCTGTGATCTGGGGTATGTAGGGGAAACAGGGAGAGAGGTGCGAGTTAGGCTACAAGAGCACAGGTCAGCCATAAAAACTAAAAAACTCACGGCACCTCTTGTGCCGCATTTTCTTGAATTTGGAAATGGAGAAAATTACTTCTTTTGGTTTATCCTGGAAAAAGTGAAACTAGATAGGAGAGGTGGGAATATCATTAGCAAACGGAGGGCACGTGAGCAATGGTACATTTCCCATCTCAACATGGTACGTAAAGGATTAAACTCAAGAGAGGAATGGGAACGCCTCTTAGTGGCATGATAAGCGATAGGTGTTTGCTCTTACTTACGGATATAGGGTCAGACAAATATCTTTGCCTATAGAGAGGATTGGTTTCCCTACTCCGTAGTTAGCTAAGACTGTTGGTAATAAATGCGATTAGTCTGGCATTTCAGTCATCTTTGTCAAGAGATGGCACGATCACCCATTTAGGCCTAGTCGAAATAAAATGCAGGTTGGTTGATGAAAACCTCCCCAATATATAAGTATTTGCCAGATTGTTTCGTTTTTTGAATAAAACTCTGCTGGCTAAGATGTGGAGACGCCTTTTTATATCTCAAGCGTATATGTGCTCTTACACACTGGGGCAGCGGTTAATGCAGTTATTTCCTTAATGTCAATATGGGGATTGAATTAATAGTGGTCTGTCAGTGCAGTCAGTTATAATGATAACGAAAATAAAGCTTTTATTTATTGCTCTACTGTAATTAGTAGTAGCGAAGCGGGCTTTTTTTCATTTTTTTCATAATTTTTTCATTTTTCCATTCCCCTCAATTTCTCTATATTCTTTTAGAAAGAGATGAGTAGTGGGATTCGGTAAATAAAATAAAATAATAATAGAGAGTGACACAATGGACAGAAAATCGTTTTCGCCTCTTGCTATCCTATCAAGAACCACTGGACTCGGCTTAAAGAGAGTGAACATAGGTAAAAGAGAGTAAGTTTCCCCAAATGTATTTTCTTAGTAGACCAAGTAGTATTTAAATAGCCCGCGTTAGGGTGTATTTATAGTCTAAAGATGGCGACTTATTTGTGGGATATGTTTTCTCCAGTTGGAGTCTGGGTCCCGTGAATGAGCTATATATTTTTCCAGGTTATGAGTTTATAGGTGTAGGTTTGGGTATGAAACAAATAAATAGGTATACTAGTAGTGGAAATCCGAACTAATGATCCCATAGAATGTTTAACCACACTCAAATCGTCTGCTCAAGTGGTTGTTGATACTTTCAAGATGGCGGCCCATTTGCGGTCAAATTCATCTCGGTTCCGTTTGGTATCTTTGCCCCGGAAGAACCTCTACATTTCTGGGTCACTGGTGATATGCCGGTGTGTATTTAAGGCTCATCGTTTTCTCGTACTTCGTTCAATTGGATCGGAGGAAGTTATTCCGCGGACCACACCGGGCGTCATTCAGGTATGTGTGCAGACAGGACGTTGAGTAGACCGCGGTTGCTGCGATAGCTAGATATATCTCTTAATGGACTTTTCTTGTTTGTCTTTTCTTCGGTGTAGTGAGAGAACAGATCCTAGATTTGGGACGTTTTTATCTCCACTATCCTTGCTGAAGATTGACTACATAAATATTTAAGATAAAGGGTGATCTGTTGTGGATATTCCTAAATATCGGACGATTAGTTCAGATATTTTGCATTCGCTTTCTGTGCAGAGAAGGCTATGCTAAATAAACACCACAATTGTAGCCGTCCGATAGAGGAAATAATAGAAATATGTAGATAGCTTATGTGCTAGCCTATCCCTAAAATATCGAGCATTGGAAACAGACAGTTGCATTCGCACAATTCGACGAGCAGTCCGTTTGTTGTACAGAGGGGGATGTGGCTATGTCACAGAAAAACCGAAATTGTTGCCGTACAACAGAGGTAACAATAGAGATAGGTCATGTGCTAACTACTGCCATTGTAAGAGTAAGGAAGTAGCAGAGCGTTTACTACGCCAATACTATGGTTTAATTAGGTCATCATAGTTTTCACTTTGTTTCAGAGATCGATTCAACTAGTACCTGGGGTGATCTCTGAAGAAATGGAGTGACGGCCTGAACATATAAAAGACATCTGCATCTAGCACACACTAGAGGTAAATACTAGCACCATTGAGCACCGATAGATAAATTGGGTGAACTAAAACCTAAAGGGATATTTAGTATTCTATGTGTTCCCTTCCTCTATTAGGTATCATATTCCCATGAGACAAATACCCATGAGGACATCAATTGAATGACCCGTGTGAGGCGTTATGATATAAGCCACCAAAAAACGTATACGAGGTAAATCTAAGAAAGCCCATATACAGTGCGAATATATTACAAATCCTATTACCAGTGGATTGTAGCGTTGTTATAGGATGCCATGTTTTTGTCTAAAACAGGCTTTTTTGTTGAAACAGACCATCTTTGGTGACTGTATGTGAAGATAACGGATCAGGCTCATGTAAGAGAAATCATGATAATATCTACAAGGAAACTGTCCTGCATATATCAACTGTGAGTTCAATAACTAGATAAAAAAATTCACCGTTTGGTGAACACTATATGCTATGAATTACTAGCCAAGAAAGGACATCTCTATAAGATGACTTAGTTAACATTATTACTGCCAAGTAGCTGTTAAACATGATTCATGTGCACTTCAACCATTTCCTGTGAGGGCTAAGTGAATTCTCACTAACCAACGAATAGTATTAATACTTACAGATTATTGAGTGTTTGTGTGTTTGTCTCATAATTTTTAATGCATGGGATGAGTTTTGGACATCAGAATGTATCAAATATTGTTCAAAGAAATGTACTTCGGTTGTTACTTACACTACTTTATGTATATTTTTTTCAGATTTTAAATATATATAAATTGGGATCTCATGTAAAAAATCCTGAGGAAGGTGTTGGCTGTGTATTAGGGCCTACCGAAACGTGTCGATGCTTGAATGAGAGGAAATCATACAAAATCTGTGATGACAATGGTTTTGTGACTTGTATATTAGGATTATGTTTTACTGTGGTCACAACCGATGAATCCTTGATTTGGCGATTTCCCTGCTGGAATAGGATCAATTTGTCCTTTCTTTCTTTCCCAATTTGTAAATGCACTGTTTTGTAGGAATATTGGTGTATTTTTTGATCTTACCTGTTTTTGAATCATGAAAAAAAAAAATTTAATTTATTTTTATTTCCATGTGTATAAAATCTAGAGACTGTCAGTTTTTTATTAAATATCTCTGTAATATTTTACATATTTTGTGATATATGCAATTATTTTGAATAAATTTGTGAAAAAGTATTTTACATTATCTTTTTGATTGCATTCTTGATGTCCATTCTCATCCGGTTAATGTGAGGTCTATTGGCTGGTGAAATACATAGATCCAAGGGAGGTCTGTTTTTCGACTAAGGTCTTTTTTTGGTACCCCTCTCCTTTGGTCTAGGGGTCCCTCTCTCTTTGTTACAAAAAGATATCTGGCGGCGACTAAATCCGACCGCCGTGCAGTTTACATTTCACTCTAGTGGAGAAGTGTGGCTCAATGGTTAGAGCAGCAGACCCTGATGCAGAGGTCTGGCCCGGGACCAGGGTTCAATTCCCCGACTCGGTGGGTCTTGGGCTCAAAATTCCACGGACCTGATAATTCTCGCCTCGGTGCCTATTCCAATCATGGAGTCCCACTCTGCAACTCTGGGCAATAGCTTGCTTAATCTCCACAATGGCCCCCACAACGCTAAGGATGCCTGACCTCCACCTTGGGGGTGCCCAGGAGTGGACACCTCCCAGGGAAAGCCAGGATGGGTTCCACAGCGGTATTCGTACAAGCGCCTTGAGACCCTTGCGGGTGAGTAGTGCGCTATACAAGTATCAATTTACATTACATTACATTACATCTAGTGCCCATAGCAGTCAATCGCACATCGACCACATGTTCACCCATGCTCAAGATATTTGCATGTTTACTGACTCTAGGTGCTTTGCCCGTGGAATCTCTGATCATTCCCCCATTCTCGCAACACTTTCGCTCGCCAGCCCAGGAATGCGCCACCTTTACTATATAAACCCATTGGCGCTCAAAGTACCCCACGCTAAGTTGACATTACTCAAAGAAGCTGACTATTATTTTCAAGAAAACGTGGGGTCAGTCACCTCAGCCAGCATCCTATGGGGGGCGTTTGGCACTGTGATGAAAGGCAGATCCTTATCTTTGAAGGTTGGCCATGAAAGAGAACTTACCAAGCGAATCATAGAGCTTGAGGAGGATATCCTATCCCCGGAAAAAGCCCTGGCAATTACCCCTTATTCGGAGATGCAGCACTCACGATGGTGCGTCTCGATTACAATCAGCTCCTGACGGAAGCGGTCAAAGCACGGTATACATCCACACGCCATAATATATATGAACATGGGGAACGAACGGTTAAACTCCTTGCTTGGCTAGAGAAAAAAGAGCAATCGTCAAGATGGGTTCTCTCAGTGCACGGGGCCAACGGGGATACAATCACAGATCCCCAACAGATCGCTGATGAGTTTGTTTCTTACTTTTCGTCGGTGTACGCGCCTTCTGAGACGTCCCAGTCGTACGCGGCCGTGAACCTCCTTTCGACCATTAAAGTTGCATGTCTGTCCACACAGGACTGGGACTCCCTGGAAAGTGCTTTCACAGATGATGAAATCCAGAAAGCGATACAAGACGTCCGCTCGGGTAAAGCTATGGGACCCAACAGGCTCCTGATCGAATTCCTGAAGCCACTGGCTTCCAAACTTTCCCCCTACTTGCTCCAAATGTACACTGTTAGTTTAGACGAAGGGGCACTACCTGCTAATGTTCGAACGGCCTCTATTGTGGTCATCCACAAATAGGGCAAACCATTAGATGACTGTAGGGCGTATCGTCCAATCTCACTCCTGAAAGTTGAGGTGAAGATTTTAGCTAAGCTATTGGCCAACAGGCTTATCCCCTGCATTACGGAGCTCGTGCACCCGGACCAATCTGGGTTTATGCCAGGGAGAAATACAGCTTTGAATTTGAGTTGACTCCACGGGGTCCTGGGTAGACGAGATACAATTAGGGAGGATGCCGCTTTATTATCGTTAGATGCATCCATGGCATTTGATACTATAGAGTGGGAGTTTCTCTTCGCAGTCATAGATAGGATGGGTTTTGGCCCAAACTTCATAAAGTCGATCCAATTGCTCTATGCCCAACCAACCGCACATGTGACAGTCAACAACCACGTCTCAAGACAATTCCCACTGGGGAGGGGTACTAGACAGGGGTGCCCTCTGTCACCCTTGTTATTTGCCCTAGTGTTGGAACTGTTGGCGGTCTGGATCAGGGGAGACCCAGAGATTAGGGGGCTGAAGTGGACTGAGGACGACGAAGATCGCATCGCCCTGTATGCCGATGATATCCTCTTATATTTGGCCTCGCCCTCACGGTCTCTCCGCCGGGTTCTCAGTATATTCCACATCTTTGGCTCCCACTCGGGCTATACTATCAATTGGACTAAGTCCCAGCTTTATGTGCTGTGGGGTACGCCGCCGTGCTGCCCCCGTGAATATGACATACCAGTGGCAACAAAGGGCTTCAAGTATCTTGTTATTTATATTACACCGGACCCAAATTTGTTCTATGAGTCCAACCTGCTTGCACCCCTGACTCACCTTCGGTCCGATGCTAAATATTGGCGATCCCTTTCTCTTACTCTTCTGGGGCGTGCAGCCCTCTTTAAGATGCTAGCACTGCAGCGGTTTCTCTATGTGTTGCAAAACACCCCTAACAAGGTTCCTGACAACTATTTCACCGGTATTGAAGGTGTTGTACGTGGGCTGGGGCCCCAAGAATAGCTATGACAAAGTTGACGATGGGGTGGTATGATGGGGGTATTGCTTTACCCGACATGAGGCTTTATTATCAGGCCTCTCAGCTGGTTCCAATCAATAAATGGGTACATTGGGAATATGGCGACCCGAATTTTCGTACGGACCAATGGCTTCTGGGTTGGGGGGCTACTCTAGAGCACTCTACACAAACCCTCGCAAGCTCAACCTCACAGGGCGCATGGCACGCACAGTAGAGGTCTGGCAAGGCGTGAATAGAAAATTGGGGTGGTATAACACGCTCACAAAGGCCACACCGCTTTGGGAACCGGACCGGTTGAGCCAGCTTAGTAAATGCCCTGGTTTTGACAAGTGGGATATGATAGGTATCTCGACAGTGGGTGACATGTGGATGGGGGGTAGATTAGCCATATTTGCAGATCTGACAGAACAAATACCAACTAGCACAGATCGAGGTCTATCGCTACCTGCAAATAAGTAACACAGTCAAAGCAGTTTTGCCCAAAGACGCCCCTCTCCCTGAGGCCTCTCCACTGGAGGACCGACTGATACTTGACCCCATGCACAAAAAGGCCATATCTCTCACATACAAAAAGCTAATAAACAATCGCCCAGACCCCTTAAAGCATCTGCGACAACTTTGGGAGGCAGATCTGGGAGACTTAGAAGACGAGGACTGGCGTGATGCTCTAGCCTCTCCCAAGGAAGTGGCTATCCCTATGAGATTGCGCCTGGTCCAACTGAAGATCCTGCATCGTGTATATTTAGACGCAGGGATTTTGGTCATGATAGGAAGGAGAACTGACCCCCTGTGCCTCCGGCAATGTCACCAACCGGGGTCCTTCTTTCATGTTCTTTGGGACTGCTTGATAGTGCAACAGTACTGGAACAGGGTCAGGCAACAAATGGAGAGGGCGGGTGGTAAATCCCTTAAGGCCTCCCCCCAATTATGCCTTCTACATATCTGGGAAGCTACTGACTTAATTCAAATAGAGCAAACATGGGCTTCGCATGGGTGGGCCATTGCAAAGCGTAATATTGCCCAGAAATGGGGAGTGGGGACGGTTCTGACCCTACGCGATTGGGCAGTCGACATGGACAGGGCAATGCTTGCTGAAAAAGATGTCTTCAAACATAGGGACTGCCCCAAGAAATGGGACTACAAATTGGGGGGGGGTGGAATAGATACAGGGGTACCATTTGCTTTTCCCCCACAGTAGAACAACAACGTGAATGGGATAGACTGCTAGATGTCCCCGAGGCGAATGGTATGCCTCCACCCAGTACTGAATAAGGCAGTCACCTACATGCCGGGTGTCGGAGGGTGTGCATCTCGGTTTGGCGAGTTTATCATGCTATGTGTGAATTACTTATTGTATATGCCTGAAAGTTTTGGTCTGACGGAATGGAAGGGTCTCTACTGTGTCTCCCTGGTATCAAATGTATTGAAAACTGTACACATATGCTGTGGACTTATATACTGTCTTATTGCTGCATTATGTTTTTCTTTTTCTTTCCTCAATATAAAATGTTTAAAAAAAAAAAAAAAGATACTTGGAACATGGACCATTGGACTGGCCAGTATTTTCATGTCAAGGTAGATAAAAAAAAATAACAGAAATATCTCAATCCAGTATTTTTCCCTTTAAAATATAAACATGAAGCAGCAACACGATGACCAATCCTAAAAAATATTTTGAGCTATTTAGCCTATGTCTAAATATGTTTGTAATGAAACAGAGGCTGAATCTGTTAGAGGGTTTGACTCAAACTTCTATTTGTGTACTATCTTCTGGCCCTTAAACAACCTCAGAATATAATAAAAATGCCCAGTGTTGTTTAATGAGGAAGGTGAGAACTATTTCAGCAAATCTTCAAACAAGATAGGGACACCCACTGGATGCTCACAGGCATGGTTTGACTCTACAGCCAGATGCACCCCAATGGCACCAACAGATAGGTACACAACAGTGGGTGTAATGCTTCCGAAACATGAGCGGCACCTTCAGTACAAGCTTTCCTCCCTTCCGTAGTAAGTACAGGGCAACATGCAACCACCACAAACATTGGCCCCATGACCCACTGTCACACTGCAGAGGCAGAGAAGTGACAGTCTACCAAGAGTGTAAGGTAAGCGGGTGGTGCAGTGCTGCGGCTTTGAATACACAAATTAGAATGTAAATCCTGTGTTTGAAACTTCTGATATACACAAAGGGATTCAAATAGAGGAAAACTGATGCTGCAGTGGGGTACTGGCTTCAGTTGCTGAAGCACCAACACTGTGCTTTGATTGGATCATTATAGTCATCAACTCAGGCAGCCAATCCTTTAAGTGGGATTGGCAAAAAAGTGTAACTAGGAATCCTTTGCAAGAGGTGTGTCCTATGCAATTCAGGGAGTAGCTTAAGAGTTGAAGGCTAAAATCCTATGCTTTACAAAGCATGCCACCTTGCCAGTGTGAGTTTGTGTTAGTTCACCCAGACATATAACACAAAATTGCCAATGCTTGTTAGCGGTATCAACATAATGAATTTGTTGTAATTATCAGAATTTTAATTGTTTTGATTATGAATCTTTGAGACTTAATAAACATTTCTAAGTTCTGTGTAAGGGAAGATGTTTCAATGAATGAATGAATGAGGGGATTTGTATAGCACGCAGCTATGACGAAAGTGTCCCAGCGCTCAGGAGAGCAGCCGTAGAGGAGGTTGACATAGTTAACCTTTGAACAGATGAGCTTTCAATCGTTTCCCTAACAGCTTTTCATCAAGAATGCATCTGAGGGGGGAAAAAAGATAGAACCAAAGTTTAGTGCCAGAACCGAGCAGGCTCAACCAGCTCACTTTTTCCTTTTGATGAAGGGGGTGGACAGAAGACGGGCCGACTGTGAGCGGAGAGATCTTCTAGGGCAGTACAAGGCTAGTCTTTTCTGTAGGTATGTGGGGCTGGCATCATAAAAAGCTGAGTGTGCTATGGGAGGGGCTTTAAAGATGACCCTTTTCTTCACTGGCAGCCAGTGAAACTGGTTGAGATAATGACTGATTGAGGCAGACTTTGGAAGGTTAAATAGTAGGCGGACTGCCATATTCCGAATCTTATGCAGTCTGTGAGTCTAATGTATAGGATGTTGGCCTAGTCCAATCACTTCTGTTCCACTTCATGCCACTCTCCTCTGTCATCTCTCTTTAGACACTTACTTCTTTTTTCTCCCTTTAATATCCTCCATCTGCATATCGCACTCATCATCATTTACTGTCTTGTCACTCTTTTTCTGCACTTACTTCAATCCATCGCCTCAGTCCTCACTTCAACAACACCCCACACAACCAACCCACCAATTCAGCTTTAATCACTTTGGTGCTGTCAATTTTTTGACAGCTGTCAACCTCTTTCTCACTCTTTCATAGAAGATCGCAGTTACAATTGGCACACACTTGAACATTGCTCTATGCAATCTGTCGAGAGGACAAGGATTGTATGTGCATGACTTCTAAACACCTTTCTGACCCACTGACTGGCACTGTGAGAAATTCCCACTAACGTTCAACTTAGCTCCAAAGATCTCACTCCTACTCTGTGATGAACACTCACAAACAGAGGGAACTCACCAATGCTTCTAGGGGTAAACAGTTCACATAAAAGGCATATGTTCCATGAAGAACCTACCGAAATAAGAATCCACATTTGAAAAGCGCGAACAATCACCCGTAAGGGTCTCTAGGCGCTGGGGGCCGTCGGGAAGATTAAGCAAGCTCTTGCCCAGAGTCACATGGTGCTGGGCTAATCTGCCGCCAGCGATCGAACCGTGAAACCATGAACAAAAACAAATACTCTTAAGGAATACAAGAGATATTTAAAATGAAATGTAATAAGGGGCTAAGTCACTGTATTGAATTACCTCAAACATTTGTAGGGTAAATGAGAATTAAAACATTGTTTTTACAGCCCAATAGGGACCCATTTCAAAAACAGTTTTTCTTTGCTGTTGTATTTGAGAACTGGCAGGATCCAACTAACTTAAAGCCATGCAGGTAGCACACTGATGTGGAGAGAGCGACAGGCAGGGGCACAATCCGATTCATGCCCTCAGCCCTGTCTGCACATCACACACATCCCGGGCCCTGTATTCGAGGTTCGTGAGCCACTGGCTCTGGTTCATCGCAAGGTCCTCTTGGACTCTTTCGCCCAGTTGGCTTCTACCTGTCCCCAAGTTCTAGCCACATGGGCCAAGAACCAAGACACTTTGCGTGATCCTAGGCAAATATATTTTTTCGCCGAGCCTTCTTTTTCTTCATGTTCACATATGAGTACCTTCTAATGTGCAAGGTCAGGAAGTGTGAGGGGATATGAATGTTTGTGACTTCATGTTTTCATAAATACCTCAGAATGTAGCGCTATAATCCAAATTGTTAAGGTGAAATGCTTCAGCATGTTAAAGAAATACTGTATTCGTATTTTAGAAGCAAAATGATCATATTTTTACATTATGTTTGTTCCACGATTTTAATGTCACATATTTGAAGGGAGCGTCTGGAGCCAGGTGCTTGGCCCGGCTCTGACTCAGCTCTCCCTGTTGGTTTTTTGGCTCAGCTCTGACTCAGCTCTCCCTGTTGGTTTGCTGGCTCGGCTCTGACTCAGCTCTCCCTGTTGGTTTGTTGGCTCGGCTCTGACTCAGCTCTCCCTGTTGGTTTGCTGGCTTGGCTCTGACTCAGCTCTCCCTGTTGGTTTGTTGGCTCGGCTCTGACTCAGCTCTCCCTGTTGGTTTGTTGGCTCGGCTCTGACTCAGCTCTCCCTGTTGGTTTTTTGGCTCGGCTCTGACTCAGCTCTCCCTGTTGGTTTGTAGGCTCGGCTCTGACTCAGCTCTCCCTGTTGGTTTGTAGGCTCGGCTCTGACTCAGCTCTCCCTGTTGGTTTGTTGGCTCGGCTCTGACTCAGCTCTCCCTGTTGGTTTGTTGGCTCGGCTCTGACTCAGCTCTCCCTGTTGGTTTGTTGGCTCGGCTCTGACTTAGCTCTCCCTGTTGGTTTGTAGGCTCGGCTCTGACTCAGCTCTCCCTGTTGGTTTGCTGGCTCGGCTCTGACTCAGCTCTCCCTGTTGGTTTGTAGGCTCGGCTCTGACTCAGCTCTCCCACACTCAGCTCTCCCTGTTGGTTTGTAGGCTCGGCTCAGACTCAGCTCTCCCTGTTGGTTTGTAGGCTCGGCTCTGACTCAGCTCTCCCTGTTGGTTTGTTGGCTCGGCTCTGACTCAGCTCTCCCTGTTGGTTTGCTGGCTCGGCTCTGACTCAGCCCTCCCTGTTGGTTTGTTGGCTCGGCTCTGACTCAGCTCTCCCTGTTGGTTTGCTGGCTCGGCTCTGACTCAGCTCTCCCTGTTGGTTTGTTGGCTCGGCTCTGACTCAGTTCTCCCTGTTGGTTTGCTGGCTTGGCTCTGACTCAGCTCTCCCTGTTGGTTTGTTGGCTCGGCTCTGACTCAGCTCTCCCTGTTGGTTTGTTGGCTCGGCTCTGACTCAGCTCTCCCTGTTGGTTTGTTGGCTCGGCTCTGACTCAGCTCTCCCTGTTGGTTTGTTGGCTCGCTCACCTCTGCTCAGTTTGCCGCAACAGTGAATTAATATCGTTGTTACTTCACAGCACTGATCTGACTGTTACTGCCAGGCTATGACCTGACTATAAAATTAATAGGGGGTGCCCCTCCCCATTCACGCCCCCTAACTCTACAACCCTGGATCCTTATTCTGCATCATCATAGAACATCACACCTTCCCTTTCAGGCCCTGCACAGTCACATCACTGCTGTCATTCAGCTCTTCACACAATCCTAATTTAGGTCTGGCTAGAGGCGGTTTCAGTTGCTTGCTAGAGCGAAGCAAAAAAGGGAGATAAAAAGCATAGAGAGGGTCTTTCATTTGTTGAATACCCTCTTTAAGAGAGATGAAGTTTGGTCGGCCTTCAATTGGAAGAGGTTGTCTAGGGAGAGAGGCATTTTCATTAAGCTCAAGCTAGAGACAGCTTTGACTGTTTGCCGGAGGCCATGTGATAAATAAAAAATAATTATTCATAGAGGTTCTTTGTGTGGGCCCCTTTCAACTCCTCAGCAGTAACATCATCTGTAAGCAGGTCAGGGGCCACAGCAGTACACACAGCTTCTACCATGGTAGGAACAAGAGCTGTGACCACTGATGCCCCACAGCTGAGACAGCAGCGGCAACAGCACCTGCGGCCCCAGCAGTAACTACCAAAACAGAGACCACAACAGTGATCCCAACTGCGTCCTCATCAGAAAATACAGCACCAAAATCAATTGCCACCTTGACAGCAACAAAAAAAGCAAAAATTGATTATACCTTCGTTAGAACCACAACCGCACCAACAGGAGTCTCAAAGGTAGACATTTGCGCTGAAGCAGCCACCGTCACAGTTGTGGCAGAAGATGCAACAGTAGTTACAAGCACGACAGGCACCACAAAACTGATGACAGTTCCACCACAGCTGTAACCAAAGCAGCGCTCTTAAAATTTGTAAGGGTGCATTATACTCATGGATGAACTGCACTCGCATATATTCTGTTGTTTTGCTGTAATTTGTGTTATTAGAATGAAGTTGGGGCGTGGCCAGCATGGGCAACATGGTGGACGTGTTGTGAGACCGCTCCGCCACTAATCCCCTTTTATCCAACATAATTCTACGTACCTACCAGGCATCCACAACGTAAGACACTAGCAAAGTATAGGGCAAGCCCTCTGGACATCGGGGGAGCGGCGATTCCACTAATCATGCCGCCATACGAGAGCGGGAATAGGTGCTGGGCCTCAGCTGGGTGCGGCCCTGAGTCTGTGGGATCGCTGCACCGCAACTTGACTGCCGCACATGAGTGAGCCCACTGCTTTTCCCCCCTGAAGCGGACTGGAGTCTGGACCGGAGCGGCGGTGCTGACCGGAGGAGACTGGAGTGGGTGACGCTGTTGCTGGAAGGCCCAACTGGGGTCCTGTGAGCGGCCTGTGCTTGGGCCTGCCTCTGGGCCCGCTGTGGAGACGGAGGAAGAGTAGCCTGCTCCGTGTGGGCTGCCGGACGGCGGACACCCTAGCCTGCATTGCCTCCTAACTGAAGATGCCGGCTGTGCTGACTGGATGACGTGGGCTGGGCCTATCAGGGTCACTGCCGCTGCTTGCTCTTGGCTTGGGCGGGTTGCGGGCCGACACCTCAGAAGCGACAGCCGTACTGGGGCCCAAGTGAAGTGCTAGATTTTGGCTAGACCGTGAGGCTACTGTGCCTGGACTCAGCCGCAACACACGAGGGAGTGGAGGAGCCCTTCCTCACCCCTGAGGCAGACCGGTTGGGAGATCGAGGCTGCGGTGCTGCCCTGAGATGGGCTAAGGCGAGTGATGCCACCATGGGAGAGATCTGCTGAAGCATAGTGTTGGTGACGGCGTAGGAAGGACCTGCTCTGGGTGAGATGCAAAGTGGGGGACGCTGGGACCTGCATTGCCCGTTCCCTGGGAGCACTAGCAGAACCGCACAGACCCGAGGCTTCCCTCGGTCATCGCTATGACTTGCTGGTGGCGTAGGAATACTGGAAGTCGGGCAGACGTGACGAGGAGGAGTGCCCATGGAGAGGTCGTAGGGCACAGCAAGACGCCCCTAAAGGAACCTTGGTGGGGTTGCCCATGCAGTTGTGCGTGGAGCCTGGTATGGACATGGGCGGACCAAAAGAGGCACTGGAAGCTACGAGTGGGGCTTGCCTCCTGCTGTGATGGTGATGCAGAGGTATGAACCATAAGAAGGGTATATGCATAAGCTCATGGGCTCCCGTGAGCCGCGGATGGACTGAAAACATAGCTGTGACTTGGGGCATGAGAGGTGAGCACACAGAAGCACGTGAGGAGAACAAGCGGGCGTGCAAGGGAGGCAAATCACTAACCAGAGCACTGGTGGGAGAGGTCTGTCGTTAACCGCAATAACCGGTCTGGTGGCAGCACACCCATAAAGTGGGAAGTAAGGTCAACACCTGGAGCTACAGCCGTGTTCAAGTGGCGAGGGGTCACTGTTGATGGCCTTTATCAAAAGCGAGAAGAATTGTCATAACTAGGGCCAGTCCGGGGCATAAGTCCGAAAACCACGATTCTGTGGTGTTGTGCGGTGAGGCAACCGCTGATATGTGACTGTGAGAAAGAAGCACAGGGTTGCTGCTGTAGGGTGCGGGACTACGATCGCAGGGCAGATATAGGATGGACACAAATTAAGACTGCTGCATGATTCATGAAGGGACGAAGAATACACTTCACATTGTAATGTTGCTGGGTAAATTGTGAGACCATACCCGATGCCTGGCCCTGTCCCGTTGGAGGTTTGAGGCAGCTGGAATATACTGGAGACCTCTGCTGGACAGATGGGTCGAACTAGGGGAGCCAGATTGAGAACCTCCTTAGAGCACACTGGTTCGGCAGAAATGGACCCAGCACACTCACTGATGCAACAAAACCCCCAGCAGGATCTGCTAGAGCGCTCTAGAGAGTCAGTTAATCTAAAATCGACAAAGTTGCGTTAGATCTCACACGGCTACATGCAGATCATCGGAAACTGTAGGACAGAGTTACCATTGTCGAACAGGACATCACTGAACAGAAACCTGCTGCAGAGATCCTGGAAAAACAACAAAATGCGCATGAAGCCAGGATAAGCCAGCTAGAGGAACGAGTGGAGGCTCCAGAGGGCCGCTCCAGAAGGAACAACATCCGTCTGATTGGGCTGCCGGAGGAACGGAAGGCCAGGACGCATTGGCCTTTCTTGAACGCTGGCTCAAGGATATAATATCTCCCGATGCATTCTCTCTCTTCTTTACTATAGAATGAGCACACTGTATTCGGGGCTGCAGACCAGCGCCTGCAGTGGGGCGTGCCCCCTTATATTCAAGCTGTTACATTTCAAGGACCATGATATGTTCCTGCGGGAGACCAGGAAGATGCCAGAGATTAAATATGAGAATGTGAAAGTCCTTTTTTTCCAGGATTATACACTAAAGGTTCAGCGTCAAAGAGGATCCTTTTTCCATGTCAAGCAGAAACTCTGAGAACTAGTCATTACATATTCGCTGTTTTATCCTGCAAGGCTTTGAGTGGTCTCTGATGGGAAGTCGAGGTTCTTTGATTCGCCCCAGGATGCATGGGACTGGCTTGAGGTAACGGGATGGTTCACGGGCCCAGGCCAATGGGTGTCCCAGGCGGCAAGAATAGGGAGAAAGATGGCATACAGGATCGTCGCCGGGGATCCAGGCAGTGGCACCGGGTCTTGTCAGTGGTGCCCGATCTTGAACTAATTAGACAGGAACAACAGACGGCGGTCCGAGTGTCAGAGAGAATTGAGGAGGCCACTGAGACTAACAGTAAGGAAGGGACTCCGGTTCACTCATCGGAAGATGAAGGCACGTTGGCGGCAGGCCTGTCGGATGTCATGTCTCTGTGGATTCCGGATGTGACGCCGCAGACCCCGGATGGTATTGTATAGCGGCTGAGCCCTTGATACTGCCTCCCCTTAAAAATTGGATGCAGAAATGTTTCCTAGCGACATTTGGTACTCTTAAATATTACATTGCCTAGCGTAAGGTGGGCCGCACTTGTAGAACTGTATGTCCAGATGCTTGGGTTGGAGATAGCTGGGGGCTTCTGGGTTGCAGGTTTAGAGTGGCTTTACACCCCCTCATACCTTTCTTTCTAAAGGTAACTAGTTAACTTTTACTAATGGGCTGTTTCTTCTTCAGGGTTTGGGTAGTACCTCTATCTTCATGGGGACTGCTCTAATAATGTTTTATGGTTGCTGGATAGTGTTTTTTTTTTTTTTTGCAATATCAAGTTCTCATATGGGAGGGCTGAGTGATGATACCATGTTTTGTCAATTTGCATATACAACTGCACACATGGGCCAGGCTGCACTAATCGTTCGCTCCTGGCACTGTAATGACTGATCACACTATACTCACTTGGAATGTGCGGGGTCTCTGTACACCATCTCACAGGTATGCGGTTTATACTTACATGAAACAACATAACACAGGCAATGCCTTGTTGCAGGAAATACACCTGAACAGAGTTGAAGCAACCTTGCTGCAAAGAAAATGACGGGGTACTGTATATGCCACTGACTACTCTCTGTTTGCGCATGGGGTCCTTGTCTGGATCCGCCCGGGCACGTCATTCGCAGCACAGGAGGTCCTTGTCGACAAGGACAGCAGATATGTTTTTTTGAAAGGTTGCTTAGATGGACGGTTTGTACTACTAGGCAATGTGTACGCCCTTAATATAGATCAAGGGCATTTTCTTAGCTCGCTCTCACTAGAACTGACGAAGTGGTGCAATATACCGTGGTTGATTGGTGGAGATTTTAATAGTATCTTGGACACAAGTCTGGCCAGATCCTTCCCCCCCTTAGGTGTACTGCAGTTTCAGCTAACTCAACAGTGCTAGGTGCCTGGGTGCAGGGGTGAGACCTGGTTGATGTCTGGAGACATCGGAATCCTGTTGGGAGAATATATTCATTTTATTCAGCACCCCATACTTAACATGTGCGCCTGGACAGGTGTCTATGTTCACCTCATCTTCTTCCTTACGTGAAGGGCTCGGACTATTGGGGTCGTACGCACTCCGACCATAATCCGCATTAGATTGCACTGGCATGGGAGGGTGGAACACCTGCTATCCCCTCATGGAGATTGCAACTGGCGATGTTAGAAGATCCCTTCTTTCGGTAATCTCTTGGGGAGGCCATTGATGATTATTTTACGCTTAATGCGGGGTCTGCCTCGTCCACTATGATTGAGTGGGATGCCATGAAATCTACAATATGGGGAAAGTGTCTGGGACTGGATGCTGGCCTTAAGAAGAAAATAGACTCAGAACTACTGGCACTGGAAAAGAAGTTACTGACATTAGAATCCCAGGTTGTGGTGGGCACACTGGACTTGGCTTGGCTCTCGGGGGCACGTGAGAAGCATGAAGAGCTTCTTGAACGCCAACGGTGCCTAAGATTCGCGGCACATTCAGCGTCGGTGCATGCTAAAGCCGATAGGTCTGGACCTTTATTGGCTTTGCTGATTAAACAGGATAAAGTCACGGGACCCATCACTGCACTCTCGTCGCCGGAAAGCAACATTAAATGCACACAGCACGAAATCCATAGTGTACTGACCACGCATTTAACAAGACTATATACGTCGGCCTTGGTCACCTCCGAAGCAGCAATAGGCTCTTTTCTAGATGGTCTTTCATTCCCCACCCTCACTGCTGAACAACGCAGGGAGTTGGAGACACCAATTTCGTTGGAGGAGGTTAAGGGTACAATGCGTCTCCTACCTACTGGAAAGGTCCCTGGACCAGACAGCTTCCCCTACGAATTTTATAAAGCATTTGATAACCTGTTAAGCCTCCACCTCTTAGAGGTATATACCGAAGCCTTAGAAGGGGCCCCTCTCCCACCCTCCCTGACAGAAGCGACATTGATTACACTCCCAAAACATGACAGAGATCCCACACAGACAGGCGCCTATCGTTCTCTGGCATTGCTGAACGGGGACTATAATATTTTGGCAGGCATTTTGGCAGACCGGTTGGTGCTCCTCACCCCTCATCTGGTTCATCCAGATCAAAATGGTTTCGTTCTGGCCTGTAACATTACTCTAAATATTTGCAGGCTCTTCAGGGTGATGTGTAGCGCAGCGACGACCTGGACAGCAGCAGGCTGTATGGTCCTAGACCTGAAGAAGGCCTTTGACACAGTGGAGTGGCCTTACATGTTTGCGGTGTTGCAGTGCTTCGGATTTGGTCCATATTTTCTCAGTCTTGTTAAATTATTGTACGGAGCTTCCTCAGTGCGCGGCAGCCTTGGAACCTTATTCTCTGGGCCAATACCGATAGGGAGAGGGGCCAGACAAGGGGGTCACCTTTCCCCATTGATCTTTTCCCTGGTCATGGAGCCATTTGCTATGGCGTTGCGCAGAACAGCAGAACATTGGGGTATACCACTATGTGATGAAACGCATGCTGTATCTGTTTATGCAGATGACATTCTGCTTTATATTAGGAATCTGCAGGTGATTCCCCCCCGGTCATACTGAACATACTTAAGCAGTTTGCCTCGGTGTCGGGCTTGGGCGTGAACTGGGGAAAGTCTTGCTTGTTCACTCCTCATGTGGATGCCCCCCCACCCCCCTTGGTGGTAGATGGCGTACTGGTGGCCTGGCAGCCAGTTGTGTTCCAGTATTTGGGAATCCGGATTTATCACACTGACTGGGACCTCCTGGATGGGAACCTATGCAGGCAATCACTGCTCTGCCCTCTCAGATAGGCTTTTGGAAGATACTCAACCTTTCGGTGGCAGATAGGGTGGCTCTGATCAAAATGATGATGCTGCCCAGATTGTTGTACTATTTGGCTAACCTCCCGTTGTATCTGCCAGTTTTGTTCTTTCGGCCACTAGAGGGCGTGATGAGAGCTCATATGGAACCATACGCACTGTAGGGTGGCTTAAGTTAAGCTGTATTTGCCAAGCGCGCATGGGCGATTGGCCCTACCCAACTTAGAACATAATTACCTGGCGTCTCAGATTCAATGGATTGCGAAATGGGTAGCAGAATTACATCTCACGGATATGGCGGAAGGTAATCCTCCATATACACTGGAGCAGCTCCTCTTTATTTTTCACCCGTGCCCCAGATCACATTCCTTTCTCCCCTTACTGTCATACCCTATGCGCTTACGCTTTCATTATTGGGAATGCCGAGGGAGGGGGTTAGGGTTCGTGTGGTGGACCTTGCGGACTGGCAGGATGCAGGCATATGCACATTAGGAGAGCTCCATGACAGAGGTGCATTACTACCCTTTCTATCCTTGATTGACGAAGAGGGTATCCAGCAGGGGCAGTTTCTGAGTCACGCTGCTTGGACAGCTACACTGGGGCGATACTGGGGTAGTATGTCACAAGAATTCCCGACGCATCTCCTGGTACAGTACATACACGTGATGGGCAGAGGGTGACACCTTACAAAATGGTTTGTTCGCGAACATACCATGATCGATCTAACACCACTGCATGGCAAATGGGAGGCGGACTTGTCACAACCTAAACTATCCCCAGAAATGCAAGGTTCAAGTTAATCCAATTCTACATAATTCACAGGGCGTATTTAGCCAGAGACAAACTTAATAGATATTTTGAAAGAACAGACGCTTGCTGTCCACGCTGCTAATTTATGAATGCGGACCTCCTGCATATGCTTTGGTCGTGTCTCCGTCTGCAAAAATACTGGCAGGGTGTGACTCTGTACTGCATACAAGCACTGATAGGGCGCTGACGCACACTTTGGAGGCTTGTATTGTGGGAATATTTCCCATAGATAATAAAAACAGAGCAATATCTCCCTTTCTGGATCTGGGGTTGGCAGCGGCCAAGCGGCTTGTCACGCGGCGATGGAAAAACAATGAACCCCCACCACGTAAAGCCTGGACACAATCTATGTTAAATTGGGCCAATGTCGAGGCTATCTCTCTACTAAAGGAGGATACACTTGGGCTGCGCAAATATCCAATCTCGTCCGCTTGGAGCACGATTTTGACGGCACTCCAAGTGGCTACAGCTCTGGAAGACCCGATAGACACTTCTAATGTTATGTAAATATGGGATGTATACATACTGTAATGTGCCCAATTATTGGAATACTAAGAAATATTTGTTATCAGTTACTGAATACTGGCCCTTTATGCTGCAGTTCACGACTCATATAGACATATCTGGATTTGTCGCATTGGCATTCTTATGGTAACTGTAGAATGTATATTGTCTTAATGTGCAGTTCCTGCCCTCCCTTCCTTTCTTATTTTCCTTTTCTTTTTATTGGTTTATTGTTCAATATGTAAGGGTAATTTATAAAGGAGTTTGATCAACAACCCTGAAGAAACGGCTAGGCCGACTATAGTCATTGGGAGAAATGTAAGTGTAATGTAACTGTTTATGGCACAAGGCCTGTAATTCTGTTAATTCAACAGTATGTGAATGATATTGATTGATATAACCTAGTCTTCCTGTACTGAATTTCACTCATTGTATGGTATACACATGGACAGCTCGGCTAAGTTTTACCTATATTACGATATATTGGTTGTAAACGATTTGATTGTTGTAAATGTACACTGGTTCCAAATAATTCATATGTGATAGATATATGTATATTACAAATATGAAACTCAATAAACAGATCAAACAAAAAAAAATTAGAATGAAGTTTATATCGCCATATTAAGACAGTAGAATGAAATTTGTAATATTATATGCAGGAATGATCAGGATTTCGCACATATTTAGAGCAATCATGTAATCATGTATGTGTATTATGAATGTTATGCAAGAATAAATGTATCCACTGTTTATAAATGATTTGTATAGAGACTTGTGTATTGGGTGTACATTAAAGAACATTATTAGGTTAGCCAATTTTGTAGCCCTAACTTTCGTTTTTCTTAAGTTTTGCTTCTCCTTGTTTGCTCTCAAGTTAAAAGTTGATTAGAATGTATGTGTGTGTAGAAAGTTCCCTTTTGCCCCTCCTGCAGGTGCAGAAATTCGACCTCGTTATTTTAGATTTAAGAAGATACATGGGAGGAGAGGAATGTCTTTGAAGAGCTTGAACAGAGAGAAGGGAGGATAACTTTCGTGCCTGGTGAAAGCTGGGAACCAAGGTCGTCAGAGAAGACTTCAAATTAATTGGAATCTGTGGAAAGTTACTCAGGGAAGGTGTTCACGGAATAACTTACCATGTGATCTGTTAGGGGTGTAACTTTGTCTTTTTGTATTAGGCTCATGGACAGATTGGTAGGACTTCCTCTTTTGTCTGAGGAAAGGGACCATCTTAGAACGAGCTCCGTAGCTTCACGCTACTTGACCCATTTAACGTGAGTGCAGTTCTTGGGAAGCCAACACATGCTGACACCTTTGAGAGAAATTCTTTTGGGAAATTAGGATGGGATGCCACTTTAGAAGTAGAGTAGGGACAGATTATTCTTTATTTCCGGAAATACAAATGAAAAGGAATTTGGATGCAGGTTCTATACTCAGTTCTGCAATTCATTGTTCTGTGCCTATTGTGCCGAATGAACTATATTCGTAGATTGGGCTCTATATTAGTATTCATGTATCTTTATACTCTGATTTTGAGGTGTGTCTATATTCTGTTATTTTTGGCTTTGTAATAAATTAACAAAACATGAATCTAGAGTCTGTGGTCCTTTAGTCAGACGTGGAGGGGAAATGTATAATTGGTAACTTGTTTTATCCCCTCTACATTTCTATAGCGAGCAATGAAGACCATCGGCCGGGGGTTGCTAAGTAAATCTCGGACATAGAATCTGGCCCCATCAATTGCAATAGCAACCACAGCTGCCAGCATAGAAGGGACTACAGTAGTGATAACTGCTGTTTCCATGCTATGCTATAACAGTTGGAAGCACAGAAGCGACCCCAAAATGATTGCAGCTTCCAGTACAGGTACAACCATAGCAGATACCACCAAAAAGAGCACAGTTGCTTTTACTTCAGGCAAACCCCTGCAGTGACTTTAGCTGTAACCACACCAAAAGCTTCTGCTGCCATGAATGCAGGGACCATTGCAGCAACCAAGGCTGTAATGACAGTGGTGCTCCCCCCCCAGCAGCAACCACAGCTATCGCCATAGCAGTGACCAAAAAAGTAAAACCAGCTTTTACAACTGAACAGCCCATCATTTCCACAACGTCAGTGACATCATTTTTGTGGTATTATTGTAAAGTGGGGTGCTGAAGTGCTTGTCTGTTTCGATAGCATGCAACAGTGTGTCGTCGGTGTGTGGTAGAAGTGATGCCTTTGAGTTGAGCCTATGCTATGTGCATTCTAGTCCATTTTTTTTTTTGCTCACTGGGTCACTACAGAAAGAGATGAACCATACACAAATCAGCTTTCATCCTCTCTAATAGAACCAATCCAGCTGATAAAAACAAACAAGCATTGGCAAAGCCAAATAGTCCTGTTTAAATGGCCTAAAGCATTTAAATGTAGGCGTGTTCAAATTATTACAGACTATTAGTGCCTTACCACGTACAGCCTGCCTCTTTCTATACCTTTGTATATGCCCTCTTTTTTATTCCTCTGGCGTGTGGTGCCATGTAGCAGGTTACACAGTTCTACACAAATAATTGTACTTTTGTGAATGTCTGTGTTTTCATGTTAAATATTGAAGCCAAACCTATTTGATTTCCCAATGTTTGTCTTTTTTTAATCAATCGTCTAACTTTTATTTTGATATTTCAGCAAAGCAATTTTCAGGTTATTGCATATTGCTTCTGGTTAAGTGGCATTCAAGGTCCTTTTGTGGTGGTGGGTTGGTGGGACTTTTGCTGTAGAATAATGTATTCTGGTCATTTTCATGCCAAAGTTTCTGTAGCACATTTAGCTTCACATATATGTTTATACAGGCACACATTATGTTCATCTTATATAATTTACTTTAATGGATGACAGCATATTTTCACATTCAAATGAAGGGATGACAGAATTACAGCCTAGATATTTTGCAATTTGTTACTTGTGAAGTGCTCAGTTGACCATGTGGCTAGATTCGTGGTATAGAAGTACCTGTTTTAAATAATACAAAATAAATACACTTTAAATTCCATTGGTACAGTTGACTTCCTAGAACGTGTCACAACAGATTCCCCTGTCCACTCTTATATAAAGCCACTGACCTAGAAATCCCAATAGGACCCAGATAGGATCAATGCAGCCTGTGCTTAATAGATTCCAGAGCAAGCACTTCAGTTTAGTTCAGTTTTCAGGAGTAGAATTACTCACGATCAGTGCTTTTATTATATTAGAGGACCTGTTTTCTAATATTGCTTAACAGTACTCTCAATCTAAAGTATTCCACCCCTCCTGAGAAGTGCAGGTGCTCCCCCTTCCAAATTCAATCAGTGCAGGTACTCAGTGCCGGACGGTACCTGAACATGTAAAACACTGCTCATGGTAGATCTGTTACGAGGGGCCTGAGGTACGTTATAGTCGATTTTCACGGCACAGTGTAGATTCTGCATGAAGAACTGGAAAAGTCTGGTTGATTATTGTATAAACAATGGGATTTTACCCTTGAGAATTTACTCATGGACAAGAAACCCAAAGTGATCATAAACTAGTGATCCCCTCAAGCACATTTTTAGGTCTCGCATAGGCAGCGCATGCGCTGCCTCTCCGAGGCATCAAGTAATCAGTATTAGTGGTGAAACTCCACCCATTGCGTTTCTATTTGATTTGTCGCTTGCCATTGGCTAAATCTGGCATTGCTCTTCTTATCTCGCTCATTGATTGGCTGGTGGTCCGATACCTCACTTCCGTTTTGAAGGAAGCAGCACCGACCAACTACAGTTTAGTTCCGCTGCTGGGCTGTTGTCTTTTTATTTAGGGACTGCTTCCTTGTTTTGTACTACTGCTCTTCTCTGCACTACAAGCCTATCTCATGTGTTCGGTGCCCCTGCTCATCAGCACCTAATCTCTCCGTTCGCTGTTTCTGCTCCTATCCACATTGCTGCAGCTGCGTGTCTTCGTGCCCCTGTTTGTTCTTACCCCTTCTCCGTGTGGAGCACTCCACCACCGTCTCCCGTTGCTGCGTCTATCCCCATCAGCTGTGCGCTGCGCTCACTGCTGGTTTATATGGCTCCTTGTTTATCAAATTTCTGAAAAACACTTTCTCATCTAGAAATGTCACAGACGCTGTTGGCAAAGAGTTGGACACGTTTGGAATTTTTCAGTCGGTGAGCGCATGATAAAATCAAAAGTTCCTTCCTAATCGCATTATCACGCAAGAAGGTCGTGTGTGCCAGCACGGTTATAGTTTAAACTAAGGAGCACCCTATGGTTACGATATACACGTATGTACTTGTATATCAAACCACAATTGCATGGTAAAGCAAGTGCTTGCGTTTGCTTTTCTTCCATTTCTAACCACTCATTCACGTGAAAGCATTATACATGACATCACCTATTTTAGAAGATAAGGGGCTCTAGCCAAGGGTTTATCTCCCCTCATCATCACTGTTTATTTGTTTGACGCCAGCATAACGAAGACACCAATGGAGATGTCCAGGATTAAAGTCCGCGAGCTACGTGTCTCCATGCCAGCCCAAGCTTCTGATGCCTCCGATGGCACCCGATTTTTTCTTGCACCCCTTTCTGCTTGTTTACCTTTTTTTATGTTTAACTGCTCCCTGGAGAATTATTTAGAGGTGCTATAACAAATATATAGAAGCACTTTGCTGCTGAGCTGACTGAAATGTTTTATTTGCTCTGGGAAGGCATGTCTGTTTTCGCAGTGGAATGCGTGAGACTTCAGTGTGGCAGTGAATTGTTTCCTACGTGCTTCTCCATTCATCCTGGTGGCAGGGCTCAGTCCATCACCCATTCTGTGTCTAAAAGGGGATCGGATATCAAAGGCTCTAGTGAGGTTTCTGATTCCCGCTGATTGAATGGAAACTGAAGTTCTGCCTGGCAGCATTTTGCTTTTCATTGAAAGTCCATCGGTGGCTGACATTAATGCAGTTCTCCGTCAGCAGCAGGGCGCATACATAACAAATGCTGTGCTCGCCTTTACTGTTCCAAACATATTTTAATTTCAACTTTTGATCCAGTGTTCGTTTAAAAGCAAACGATTTCCCATCCGCATTTATTTTATGTTTTCTCAATCCTCTGAGAGGGGTTTAATCGTGTTCAGGAGGCTGTGGGCCCAAATTTGTTCATTTCTTCAATGACGTAGACTGAACTGTTAAGAAAAGGAATTATTTTAAGAAAAGGAATTCGCAAAGGTATTTCTATACATACATGCATTCTTTAGTTCCGTTCCAGTTCTCTCTTCTCGCTCTTTCTCCCTCCCTCACTGCTCTACATTTCTCCCTGCAGTCCATTATGCAAAGGATGACGTCTTTTTTATCTCGTGAACGACGTCTTTTTTATCTCGTGAACTAGGTTCTAGCAGTACTGGGCTATGGGCTTGTTTTATTCAAAGCAGAAGCATTGTCGCTAAGGCGAATATAAAACTTTAATGCTAGCCAGCGCTCACCTAAAATATCACTTATTCCCAGAGAGTCTTAGCCAAGTCACATGAAAAGATTAACAGGGGCTTCAACCCAATGTCAGTATCAGTAGTAGGGCCTGTATTAGAAAGGATATTTCCAGTGTTTCATGTAGCGTTTGTATGCAGATTCGAAGTGCACACTATTGTCCATCAGCTAATGGACACAAGGCACAGTCACATGCTGTGATGTGCCCAGGACCCCTCCTTGCTAGCTGTTGATGTTTGTTAAGGATGGAATTCACATAACAGCCATTGGGGTCTCCTTTTCAATTATGTGCACCGGTGCTCTCTTTTCTGACTCCTCGTGTTCGAAGAAACTGGGGTGTTTGCCATGCTTCTTTCAGTAGCCTCGTTTTTGTCTTGCTTTGGCAGAGAGGGCTGGTCACCTCTGCAGCGCTGTTTCTCATTCAGTCCACTCTTAAAAAGTCAGCTTGCTGCATGCAGGGTTTCTAATGTCCTATGCAATGCAATCTGTGTTGCTTTTAGTATTGTAAGCAACATTGCTTTTTAATTTTTTTTAACGCATTGCCATTTACAATGCCAATACTCCAAAACTCACAGTTGCGAGACCTATTGCATTGTAAATGCTTGTTGAAAATATTGTTCCCCCTGTAGAAGACAGCCTCTTCAACCAGCGGGGTTTTCTCTTGCATTCTTTTTAGTGGAACCAAATTAATCAGACTGTAGTTCTGCCATTGATAAAGCCTAGTAATTAGAAAGAGCTAGGTGAGGAACTATCAGATACTGCTCATGATAAAGTACTTATGTTTCAAAGAGACACTTGTGCCAATGCAATGATTTCTCATTTAATCCACTAAAGCAGATAGAACATTTGTTTCAATTGTTTGTGTGCTAATCCCTCCTTGTGTAAAAATATTGATTGGGCTCCTTAAAGGAACATTATCTTCTCACATGTTCATCAGTGATGTTGAGTGCTGCTTGCATCGGATGGTAGCTTCAAATGCGTATTTTTGAGGCTAAAATCAAAGATATTCTGTGGTGCGTGCACCAACCCCCACCTTCTAGTGCTTTAGTGTAAAGAGATACCACCAGGGCATACCACATATGCAACAAGAGCAAAGCAAGGTGGACCTGACCTGGATGCTGGTTATCAGAGTAAGGCTGCACTGAGGGGTGGTGGTGCCACCAAGGGTTTGGTCCTTGACAGTCTTTTTGTCAGTGAAGGGGTAGGAGTAGGTGTGTTCTCAGTTATATTCCTGACCACCTTGATTTATGCTAGCATTTTGGTATCTGGTGTCACTGCCCAAGGGTATAACAAAATATGGGCTTGGATTAGGTCCATAGGAGAGATGGTATGTTTTATTGTTAATGTCTGTTGACATGAAAGAAGCTTTTATGGCTTTTTTGTTGGGATAGCCGGTTAATAACTGAAGATTAGTTCACGATTCTCCATTTCATGCAGGGGGATGTGTAGGTTACGCATCTGGTTATGGCAACCTGAGATATTAACTTTTCACCTGAGAGGAATTTTTGTGTTCTCTTATATACCGCTCCAGCATTCCTGCACCCAAAATTACTGATATCGAGGGTATACGTAAATCTGGGGTTCTGAAATTGCGTGTAGTTCAGAGTTTGTACCCGAGGGTCCCCTGAAAAGTGAAGAATACTTTCACCGGTAAAACCACATTTTTTGGCCCGTTCACATCTGGTAATGCACTGGGTTTGAAATATTTGTGGGTGATTACCAGGACTGTGATAGTCCCACATTCCTTGTATTTAAAGTTCGGCCAGAAGCTCAAATGTGTCTAAATCGGAAATGACACAGTACCTGCGATGGGGGACTAAAAAGTAACAAGAATAATGTATTTGTCCAGATGGGTATGTCTTCAGTAAAAAAAATAGTAGGTCAATGTTAATGGCGCTGAGTCTCAGAATATGGATTGATTGTATGAATACTGAGGGTAGATTGGACAGGTCGAGAGAATAGCATCTCTGAAGTGGTGTTTGTGCTTCCTGCGGTCTGATCTAATTTGGAGCTATTTGTTCTAGGTTTGGAGAGCATTATTCAATCGTGAAAAACACATTTGGTTTCCAACATGTTGAGTTGCAAAAAAATCATTGGTGCAACATAAAAATCACCTTTATGTGCAAAAAATCCTGCATGTGCAAACCACCCGTAGGTGCAAAATCACTTTTAGGTTCAAAACTATGTTTAGCAGCACTAACTCCGCAGTTGCAATATCAGCAGGAGTGTGTAGAGACTGTTAGGAGCAAGTATCACATTTAGTCAAAAAACACAGTTGGGTGCAAAATTACATTTTGGTGTAAAAGCCCATTTAGTGGCAAAATCATGCAACCCATGATGATGGTGCAACATCAACTGGAGCAATAGTCACATTTTGGAATGCAAACATATTTAAGAACACAATCAACTTTGAAGCAAGAGCGAACAGGAGACACATTAGCTGTAATAGGGTGCATCAGTATCCCATCATGTTTGGTTGATAGCACACTGAAGTGAAATCACCCTTGGTTCAGATTCAGAATAAGTGTGTAAAATGTTTGAGTGCCAATCACGTTTCGGTAGAAAATAATTTTTAGGTACAAAATAAATTTAAGGTGCACAATCACTTTAACGTAAAATAAACAAACCACATTTGATGCAAAGAAAGTAGTATTTTAGTTTCACATTTAGGCCCAATAGCGTATTAAGTTGCAAAGGCACATGATGATGCAAACTATCCTGCAACCTACCATCTTCTACTTGTTTTACCCAATTCATCCATTTCATTGGTGTTCAGAAGATGTGGTCCGGCCACTTGCAGCGATGCGGTTCCCCTGAGCGACCGAACACAGTGCTGCTTTGTACAGCACACAGTGGCTTTCTACATCTGGGCAGCTTGGAAACATAGAAGTCGGCCACTGACTGCACAAACTTAACTGAATCATAATTGATACTACAAATAAATAGCTCTTGGATCCCGATTTAAACCTTATTTGCTATTCATATTTTAATTATATTGTCATATTTGATTTGATGTTTAATTGTGCATATTTATTGGTATATTGCTTTTTGATTTTTACGGCTGATGCAATAAGTGTGACTTGAAAGCTAGCACCTCTAGAGATTTACCTGTTGAAAGGGTGTAGGGAGATATACATTTTATTATAATCCTCATTCCGCCACAGGAAAGAATAAAAGCACCCGTGAAGGATGTAATCGTACCTATAGAATAGGATACACCCCACTGCAACCATTAAGAGAAGAACCTGGGTAGCTGACACCCAAGAGCATTCAATTAGGGCACGGTTTGGAAAGCCATCGCCTGAAGAGCCAGGCATGCCACACCAATGGTCCATTAGAGGGTATGGAGAAGGTCAAAAGCCGTGACAGAGGGCAATGCAGGTGGCCACATTATTAAGTTCCCTGCAGTTTTGCAGACTGAACTTTCAATTCTCATGATTTCCTTCTAATTTTCCAGCCCCGGGACTCTACCAGCCGCAGATCACGTCACAGGTGTATGGCGGACGGATGACAACTACCACCTTTGCCCTGGACACGCCGACCTGTGTCTTTAATGTGACAGATACCATCTATTTGCTGGTCTCCAATAACAACGGTAAGGCCTGTAAACTCTTCTGTGTCCTTAGTTTTGGAAGCTCTCAGTAGCACCCGCCAGAGTGCTGCTTAGCATTTTACTTCTGGAGTCTTTTGTGAGCATGCGCTTTGGTTCTCATAAAGCAAGCAGCCATACATGGTGTAGAGTGCATTGGTTTCAGGGACACTCTAAGGAGGATGAACACAGATTGCCCGCTAGGAGCATGCGGGCTGTGCTTCAAGCCTTGCTCCGCATCACCCCTTTTCTCAAGCTTCCCTCCTCCCTTGAGAATGCCCTTGTGTCTATGTCACAGTGCTATTTCCCGCTTCCATACAAAAATGGCCTTGTGAACAGGAATGGTGCAAGTGTTTCCAGAGTCGAGGCTAAACACGGAGCATTTTCGGGCCTTTGTTCATTCATTTGCCACCTGCACCAAGTGCCTCTTCCTGAATCCCCCTTTAATTCAGAATGTCTGGTAGCGGCTGTTATCAGTCCTATTGGAAAGCCAGGGCCTGCGCTACATCTTCAGACCTGGTGACTTTCACCAGGAGACGTTGGCCCGAGTCTGCTGGTGAAATTTCAGAGGAAAATCAAGAATTATCAGGAGAACCAGAACCTGGATTAATGATTCTTTTGGTGATCACTAATTTGAAAGGACCCCTCAGGTAGTGTGACCCCCTACTTCCAAGCTATTACAGACAACGTTTCCAGTCCTGCACTTGTGTGTGAACCTAATGCATTCTGTGTGTTGGAGTCTTGGCTTTCTTCCATTAAACTAAGTAGACTAACACACCTGATAACAGTGGGTCTTATTGCGATGTCGGTGGGATTGGGAACCGCCCAAACTTAGGTCGGCGGTTCTGACCGCAGTATTTGAATGCGACTGCTCATAGGGCGATCGGAAATATCAATTTTTCAATGGAAGCTTGTGCGGCGGGGGAAAAGGCCTGCAGCACAAGTTTCCATTGAAAAATAGTTTTTTTCGAACATCCATGCACCATGTGTGGCAGACACCTAAGCGGAGGGCCAGGAGGGAAGGGTGCCCTTCTAGGGGCCCCCAATGTCTCTTTCCAACAGCCTTTCGATGTCGGTTTACATGGAGAACGCATCCTTGCTGTGTTTGTTCTCCCTCCATCATTTGACCATATTGGTGGAGGAAGTGTTCTGACCAAAAGCTCAGTAAATTTATATAGGACTATACTTTAGGGTACAAAGAGTGTGGTTACATAAGCTGATTATGGCAGTGGCTCTGAATGGTGAGGCAAGATCTATATTATAATTCCTGTAATATTCTTTACAGATAGGAAGTTAATGTTAGTTCATATTTGACCAAGGTAAGTGCTGGGTGGCTGATGGGGAAGTTTCCACTCAGTTATGTGTCAGCTTCGGAGAGCCATACAGGCCACATGTTCATATCCTTGGAGGTGAGTCTAAATTGAACACTTTTAAAATAACCTGTGCTATGTACAGCGTAGTCTGAAAAGTGTGTACTATACTATCTTACATTCAGTGCGCAAGTGGACTATCTATTAGTAAATCAAACATGGCTATCAGATGACAGACAGAGCCGCCATCATGCATGAAGGAAATACCACCAGTATATGAAATTATCATGAAGAACAATAGGGCGTGAGGAATCACTCATATGTATGAGGACTCCTTAAACATGTTGGACCTGCATGACTACTCCGCACCCTGAATGCACATTCCTCCTATTAAAATAACCCTTGTTCCCGAACAAATTATCTTTCTACCACACCAAAGTACCTCATTCACATCACATTTCTGTGACTGTCAACAGCCTTAGTCTAAAGTACACACATCTCGTTTTTCTGAGTGCCTTCAATGCACCGGACCTCAACTTTGGGACTAGACAACTCATTATTGGCCTACACAGGATACCTGGTAACAGAGTTTTCAACAACAGGCAACATAACCACATCCTATCTTCTGCCCCTAATGTGGAGGGATCACCAAAATGCACACATGCAAAGTCAGAAAAGAAAGGAGAAGTAACACAATTTTTCCTTTTAATACCTGGTTTCAAAAGCGTTAATCAAAACCCTATCTCACATTTTATGTAGATAGGATTTTGTTTTAAAATGTGTGGGTAGTTGTATGGGAACACCTATGTAACACCCCTTGACGCTAAGTAGTCTCTGCACTGCCTTGCATGACTGTTAGTTAATTTTCAGAGTAAAACAAGCTTTGGTCTGGAAAGTAAATAATAATAAAATTAATTGTGCTGGTTTTCTCACTTTTATGGTGCAAAGCCATTGCAAAATGTTAGTAAATCACCCCTTGAATGTATTATCACCATGGCTTAACTAATGCTTGCTTCCTTACCGATAGCCAATGTAGCTGACTCAAGACAGGTGAAATGTGCTGGAACCTCAAGCGCCTTTCATTAAATGGACTTATTTCTTATTGTCAGACACTGACCTACAGCAAGAAAGATAAAGACAGAAAAGGGAAAAGAAGGAAGAAGCTACAGATAAAAAAAATGACAAAGGGAGAAAACAGCAATACAAAAGAAACTGCAAGAGTGAGATAAAAAGACCGGTGCGAAGGTTGGTGGAAGGAGACGAGTATGGAATCAAGTCTGGGCTGCCTTGGTATTCAGCATCGTGGCATTCAACAGCACTGTGAAGATGGGCTCCTGGGAAAAGCTTTAGGCCCCTGCACTTACGTTTAATTATTTATTTATTTTTACAAATGAAGAACCCAGTGGCCCATGCCAAAGCCTTTACAGTCCTGCCCTAGAACAGACTCTTTGTCTCTGATCCTCTTTCTATCTTTCTATTTAGTTCTTGTCTTCTTGGCCCTGAAATACCAGCTTCATGACCCTGTGCCCATAATTGTCCACCTGATACTTTAAGGAAATCAATATCACAGGTTTTCAATATTTTATATCCAAGTTGTTCTGTCTTCAAATATTCAAGTTTTAATTTATTTTGTCAGGATTTCATTTCATAGGAGATATGGGATCAGGTTTAGGATAAGCTGGGTTGGAGACTTTGGAGAACAAGGTTATGAAAAGTTGTGACACTACCTTGGTGCTGGCTTACAAGGTTTACCCACTTCCTGATTTAAAGACGGTTCCATGGCAGAAAGGGTGAAGCAGGCATTTAAGGGATTAACAAATATGAAAATGAGGCCTCGCAACATATCAGTAGTTGTTGTAACACTCCATATTGTACTAGTTCCCACCTGTTTTTACAACCCTAAAGTTTCTAGTTTTTTTCCCTTTCAGTTCCCTTGCATCCATAGGTTTGCTTACTCTGTTCTGTTGTTGTCTATATGGTTGCAGATATCCTCTCTCGCTTTTGCTTCTTCAGCTCTGGTCTGGTTTAGGTTGAGGTGGTGTCCAGGGATCTCTACGTGGTTTCCTTATCCCAAGGAGGTTTGTCACAGCCACTTCCACCACTTAAACTGCTAAGCCTGAGTCTTATTTGAACTGCTGCTGTATTCCCTCAAACAGTACTCCATACTCACCTGTGGCTTCTTCAGTACAGCATCAAATTCCCAAACTCATGTCATCAAGGCCTTCAATACCGCTCCTGAACCACTCAGAGACCAGTCCATAGTGAACTATCTCCCTTCGCCATCCGTCCCTGGATCACTACTGCTGGCGAGTAGTTCCCCCATCTCTGTACATGGAGATCATAAAGAAGACCGGATCCAAAGTGTTAGCTTCCATTCCACCACAAATCTCTTACCCTCCAATTTATTTGTGTTTTCCAATTATATATATAGAGGTATTTAAATGGCATGCATCTCGCTAGGGTATCATTTAGTACTGAACAACTGGCAAGAGCCTAGGAACCCCATTCAAGATTGTTTTTAATATCGGGCATAATATGAAGGTTCCTATTGTGTAGGGTCATACTGGTCTTCAAAGACCTATGTTTTCGATTACCTTTTAATTGCAGGATAGAAGGTGCAATTCCATCAATGGGGTTGCTGCTACAGACCCTAAGGGGTCCATTAGGATGTAGGGCGGTGGCACCTCCGCGGCGCTGGCGGTGCGGAAAATGCCTTTTTCCGCCCACGAGCAGCGGACATCACACCCGCCATATTAGTATGGTCAAACATAGGCCATTTCCAGACCACCGCGGTGCGACGTGCAATGCCAACAAAGTGTGACCGCCACCGCTGCGGTGGGAGCCAATGGAGACTCACCGCCGTGCAGAATGACGTCCTCCCCGCTCCACAAATTAGGATGACTCAAGCAAGCTGACACACCGCAGCGGAGACACCGCCCAACCAGAGACGGCGGAAGCTCGACAGCGGAGCAGGAAAGCAAAGTCCCGGTCACGACTGCCATGGTCCTAGCTCTACACGTCTTTCCGGTGCTGTACCTGCTACAACACCAGGAACTCATGGACTACCGCGGACGCCGCCGCAGGTACGCAACAACACAAACACAACACACAACACATGGGCTGACACAGGGTCCAAATCCACATCAGACACCCTAGGGGGACAGGGACACATCCACCAGGGCACCCACACATCACCTACCTGCCACAAAGTCACCCCGCTGGATCCTGGACACACAGCTACCGCCACCATGCAGCAATGTCCCGGCCACGTCACCGCAGCGGCGAACACAAGCAAATACATGCGCCCAATGCAGAAGACAGGGACAGTGCCAGGCATGGGCAGGGCACAAAGACCACAGGGCCACACCCCCTCCCACCACACACTAGCACACCCCATGAAGGCACATGCCATGTGCCCCTCCTGTGCACCCCATGCACAACAAGCCAGGGTAATACACACCCTGCACCACACAACAAACAATCATGGAGACACACACTGCAGGAGTGGCTGCACAGGAACACACAACATACAGCACAGTAGCACAGGGCCAGGGAAACGCACACAACGCCACACTCAGAGTAAAATCAATGAGGACAAGCAACAAATGAACACATACAAGGAATTAACATCCAAATGGACACACAGCCTGCACAGTCACACATACATACCACAGACTGACACACACACATACACACCCCACATGCCAACAGCAATGGAGCACAACACATATGGAAACCAAGGTGGCCTGCACACAAATGGAAGGCCATGGAGACACACAAAAAGCATGTGTGCATCACATCAACACAAGGAACAGAGCACAACACCCTCACACCATCAAAGCACACATGGCTGGCACAGTCTGTGAACACAAACCACAGACAGCTCAGTGCAACAACACAGGAAGACAGCAAGGCAAACCACGTATAGGCACAAGGATGAAAGGAAGGCCCTGAAGTCAAACTGTGAACAGCCACACATCCATACAACTACTTCACAGGAGTACACCGGCAGCACTACACACAGGGACCATCTACACACCTCAGGACTGACAAACACCAGTAAGAATCTACACACATACCCCCCTCACACCAGCAGCACACAACACCAGTGCCAACACACTGAAGGCTGGCAATACTTGACAGTCAATACACACACAAACACACACCCTGGGCTCAGCCACAAACATCACACACACAAACAACCACACACCCTGGGCTCAGCCACAAACATCACACACACACACACACATACACACACACACACGCCACCACAAATGTGGAAATAAATACAACAGACAAACACATAGCCCAACAGAAACACACACAGAGACACAACAACAACAGACATGCCCTGTGCAGCTAAACTGGGTAAAGGCAATGGGACCACAGACACAACAGGAGTTTACAACCTCCTCGCTCAGGAACAATGCACAGACAACACACCACAACACACACAAGAAGGGCACCCTCACAGAACAACACAGCCACAGCAAACAAACATTAGATGCACAGGCAGAACAATCACATAGCAAACACAGTAGGACATCGGGGGATGCACACCAGGCAATCACAAGGCAAGATACACACACAGGACAGTATGCACAACAAGCTGTGTGTGCGCACACCAAGCATACCAGACACACACAGACTTCAGTGACAGAACAGCAACCCACACAACACCATACAGCACAGCACAAAGACAACAGCACACCCAGGAAGTGAAGCAAAAACACAAACAGCACACATACATCCAACACAACACCCAGTAGATGCACAAGTCTGGGACACAAAGGTGGAAACAACTTGACCACAGGACTGGTCAGCACACACAGTTGAACTGCATATGACCAACCATGACTGACAAACAGCACCAGAACATCACACATGACCCATTGGGGAAATACCCTGAGTGACACATAGACCCTGGCCAAAGAACTGCACCACAAAGCACAGTATCACAAATGAAGTCATGGGGAGGCACACACACATACAAACCAAGGGGACAGCTCACACCAAAGTGAAGTGTACTGCATGTCAGTAGGGGACATGGCAGGAGTGTACCATACCCAAAGAGAGGGAGTGCAAACCCACAATGGGTAGGCAGCTGAAGCACAGATAGGGGATGGCATGACAACACACACAACATGCCACACAGGAGGCAAGAAGGCACCATGTGACAGCAAGGCATGAGAAAACACAACCACAATGGCAGTTTGGAGCAGCATGTCTGCACAGTCCTCACAAACAGCCACCAGACACATGGATGTGCAACAAAACACAACACTGACTTGCCAGTAACACTATCAGCATACTCACAAGTGACAAAAACAACAAGTAGGAGTCAGACAGAACTGCAAGGACACACCAACACACTACCCAGTGCACAACATCCAACTCACACATGGGCATACAACCACATCCACAGGGATGAACAATCAAAACAACAGACACACAACTCCTGGGTGACACATGTGTGTAGTTGACATTGCAGAGGCATGTACACATCAACACTTCCCACAAACTCACCCCCTTCACACAGCACACTACCTGGCCATCCAAGAGCACAAATGGAAAGTAAGCCATAGGACTAGGATGACTGGCCATCACAAGATGACCACCCACATACCCCACTGGGCACACATAAAGGAAGAACACACATACATGATGACCCTGGACAGCCTGCCTGCAATACTGTGTGCAGAAACCCATTCTGTGCTGGCAGTGACCCCCCCTGACATGTGTACAATAGAGCCAACATGAACTAATCAAGTAAATGACTACTGCTAACCATTCGAAATTGACACCATTGCCACCACAAGTATCTGGGTCAAGAAGAAATGAAGACCCTGTCACCCCTGAAAAAAAGAGAGTAAGTGAGCCCAAACATTGACCATGTTGAAGTGCCACACAGACCATGTGGCACGGTAAACCATTTACACGCAGTAAGGACACTGACAAAATAGACAACAGGAGAAACTGTCTTTATTCACATATTGCACAGATAGGTACAATGAAAAGAGAAGAGCAAGGCACAAGATGCAGAGCATTTCCATGAGAAGCTGCACGGGCAGGGGGCACACAGCAGTGAACGACAAGGCCAGTGGCCAGGACAAAGAGCAGACTGAGTCGATGAGAAGCTGCACAGGCAGGGGGCACACAGCAGTGAACGACAAGGCCAGTGGCCAGGACAAAGTGCAGACTGAGTCCATGAGAAGCTGCACAGGCAGGGGGCACACAGCAGTGAACGACAAGGCCAGTGGCCCGGACAAAGTTCAGACTGAGTCCATGAGAAACTGCACAGGCAGGGGGCACACAGCAGTGAACGACAAGGCCAGTGGCCAGGACAGAGTGCAGACTGAGTCCATGAGAAACTGCACAGGCAGGGGGCACACAGCAGTGAACAACAAGGCCAGTGGCCAGGACAAAGTGCAGACTGAGTCCATCCATGAGAAGCTGCACAGGCAAGGGGCACACAGTAGTGAACGACTAGGCCAGTGGGCAGGGCAAAGTGCAGACTGAGTTCATGAGAAGCTGCACAGGGAAGAGTTCAACACAGCAAAGAGCAACAAGGCCAGTGGCCAGTTCAGGGTGCAGACTGAATCCATGAGAAGCTGCACAGGGAAGAGTCCAATACAGCAAAGAGCAACAGGGCCAGTGGCCAGTCCAGGGTGCAGCCTGAGTCCATGAGAAGCTGCACAGGCAGGGGGTACACAGCAGTGAACGACAATGCCAGTGGCCAGGACAATGTGCAGACTGAGTCCATGAGAAGCTGCACAGGCAGGGGGCACACAGCAGTGAACGACAAGGCCAGTGGCCAGGACAAAGTGCAGACTGAGTCCATGACAAACTGCACAGGCTGGGGGCAAAACACAAGGCCAGTGGCCAGTTCAGGGTGCAGAGTATGTCCATGAGAAGCTGCACAGGGAATGTGTGCAACTGTACCTTTCCATGGTCAGCAACACAGTCAGGGGGCAACAATGTGCAATACAGGTCCACCTGTGTGAAAGAAAGGTGTGTGAGGGTGACTAACACTCAGACTTGGCTGTCAGGCGGACTGGGAGCTGGCTGTGTCTCGGGGACTGTCAGGGCACTTGACGGGGGAGAGAGTGGAACAGCTGAGGTAGAGCTATCAGTGGCTTGGCAAGACAGAGGGCTGCTTGGACCAGGTGGTGTAGTGGCACTTGGAGGTGGAGTCATGCAGACGGGAGACATGGTGTGGCTGGGAGATTGTGGAGGGGTGCCCTTCCACTTTTTGGGGATCCTAAATGGCTTACCTGACTTTGGATCAATGGCAAGTCACTCACCACCACAGCTGCAGCAGGTGCAGGTGCTGGCAGCCCCTCTGGTGATGTGCTGGACCCAGCGCAATGCTTTGCCTGGCTTCGCCTCTGCCCCCCTTCCCCTGTTTACTAGGTGTTACCCCTACAGTGCCCTCCGGCCCCTGCTTCACTAGGCTTGGAATGGGAGTTGAGGTGGTTGGTGATTCTGCCTTGGAGCCCTTCCTTAGTAAGTGCAGCAGTAGGGAAGGTGTTGGATAGCGGAGGGGTAGAAATTACTATTCTCATTCCAGTGAATGCAACAGTAGGGAAAGTGTTGGATAGCGGAGGGGTAGAAATTACTGTTCCCACTCTAGTGAGTGTAATAGTAGGAAAAATGTGGGATAGCGGAGGGGTAAAAATTACTGTTCCCACTCCAGTGAGTGCAACAGTAGGGAAAGTGTTGGATAGCGGAGAGGTAAAAATTACTATTCCCACTCCAGTGAGTGCAACAGTAGGGAAAGTGTTGGACAGTGGATGGGTAGTGAGTGCAACAGTAGAGAAAGTTTTGGATAGTGGCGGGATAAAATTTACTATTCCCACTCCAATAATTGTAAAAGTAGGGAAAGTGTTGGATAGTGGAGGGGTACAATATTACTATTCCCACTCCAGTGAGTGCAACAGTAGGGAAAGTGTTGAATTGCAGAGGACTCATTATCAATATTCTCACTCCAGTCAGTTCAAAATTAAAAACAAACAACATTCTAACAGCAATAAAAATATTTAAAAAATAAAAGACATTAAAAACATATATAAATATGTTAAACATTCAAATATAAATATATTTAATATTTAAAAAAAATAAAAAAACATATAGGTGCCGATTCCGATCCGTTAGAAAAAATTTGCGTACGACTCGTATCCGTATATTTTTACGTACGAATCGGACAAGTGCCCTACAAACGGCGAAGTACGATTCGTACGTTAAAAATACATACGAATAGCGTCGGGAAAAGTGTACGAGAGGGAGACGGACATTTTTACGTGCAAATCGTAAAACAGAAGTCCGAGCGCGCAAGTACGATCCGTACCGCCCGTCCGAATACACAACCGCATTTAAAAGGCCCCGTACGGAGCGAACGCAGTAGCACACATGTACACGGGTAAACTTGTGCCCGGATACGAGTCGTGCAGCCCCCCCTCCCCCCGCATATGTCAGCACCGTACCCCCCGTATGTCAGCACCGTACTCCCCCTCCGCACCGTACCCCAGGACCGTACCCCAGCGCCGCACCTGTACGCGCCATACCCCAGGCCCGTACCCCAGCCCCCCCACCTGTACGCGGCGCACCCCAGGCGCGTACCCCAGCCCCGTACCTGTACACACCATACCCCAGGACCGTACCCCAGCCCCGCACCTGTACGCGGCGCACCACAGGCCCATCTCCCAGCCCCGTACCTGTACGCACCGTACCCTAGGCCCGTACCCCAGCCTCCCAAATGTACGCGCCGCACCTCAGGCACGTACCCCAGCCCCGTACCTGTACGCACCGTACCCCAGCCCCGCAACTGTATGCGCTGCAGCCCAGGCCCGTCTCCCAGGCCCCGTACCTGTACGCACCGTACCCAAGGCCCGTACCCTAGCCCCACACCTGTACGCGCCGCACCCCAGGCGCGTACCCCAGCCCCGTACCTGTACGCACCGTACCCCAGGCCCGTACCCTGCCCCGCACCTGTACGCGCCGCACCCCAGGCGCATACCCCAGCCCCGTACCTGTATGCACCGTACCCCAGCCCCGCACCTGTACGCGCCGCACCCCAGGCCCGTCTCCCAGCCCCGCACCTGTACGCACCGTACCCCAGGCCCGTACCCCAGCCCCCCACCTGTACGCACCGCACCCCAGGCCCGTATCCCAGCCCTGTACCTGTACGCACCGTACCCCAGGACCGTAGTGCCTGTACGCGCCGCACCCCAGGCCCATACCCCAGCCCCGTACCTGTACGCACCGTACCCCAACACCGTACCCCAGCACCCTCACCCAGCATCGCATATGTACAGACCTTACCTACGCGAAAAAGACTCGTACAGAACCAGGACACTGTAAAACAGCACAAGGAGGGTCAATTCGACTCGCACAACACCACAAAACACGTCTACATGACAAAATACATCTCAATGACTGACCTGGCACATCCAAACAGGCAAACAGAGGCCCAAAATCACAACCACCTCTTATAACACACCCACCAAAAATTCAAACCCAGCCACACCCACAAATGGACCAATAAAAAGGGCCCACACACACAACCCATTAACCTTTGCAACAGACCCACTGCTGCCAGACCCCACAGACAAACAACTGCACCTTACTTACACCTTAACTACACCTTAACTTACATACCTTCACACAACCTCCTTCACAAACACCCCCTCTTCACATTCACACACACACTGTCACATTCACACCCACACACCCACAACCATCCACATCCACACCCTACACCATGCCCACAGACAAGAATCCAAAGTTCACAAGGGTGGAGCTGGACCTCCTTGTCAACGAAGTCATCAGAGTCGAGCCACAGCTGTTTGGAACATTGGTCAGACAGACCAGCATAGCCCAAAAAACTAGCCTGTGGCAGAGGATTGTCGATAAGGTGAATGCTGTTGCGCCCATCCGAAGGACCAGGCATGAATGCCAAGCCAGTTGGTACGATCTGCGCAGGGCAGTCAAGCGGAAAATGAACGAGGAATACGCCCAGAGCAACATCACTGGAGGTGGGCTGCCCCGCAGACCCGTACATTACCATCTGGGAGGAGAAGGTGATGGCCCTGCTTCCACCGGTGGGAGTACACGGAGTCGAAGGAGTCGCAGAGCCTGGTGAGTACACAAACTACTTACGTAACATGGGGGCAATGGCATCCACACCCCAAATACACCAAATGCACGCAACTACCCCCAAACCCTCCCCGGACACAACCACACTCAAAAAGCACGCTCATGCCACTAACATGTCCATGCCTCATTCACAAAGCAAGGCCATGCCATGTCCCAGGCTACACGAACCACAAACCCAAGAATGGATGTCCGGGATGCTGGGAGTGTGGGCCTCACAAAACACATTGTGACACTCAGAAACAGACACCAATGCCCTCAGCCCATATGGCCTAGGTACATACCCATGCACCATGCCCAAGGCACAGGGACGGGCAAAGTACTGACAAGGTAGCTGACACTTGGCCCTGCTGTATGCAGCACAAGGCCCTCCTGTGACCACTGTACACTCAAACACCAACTCCACTAGCTCAGATATCTAGCACAGGAACTCACACTCACTGTCATGCCAGCATGCACCATGAGGGGACAGACACATCACCTGAGAGACCCAATGACAAATCACACTACACACAACAGCAGGCCCGGTTACAACCCCCCTTACACAAACACACACCACTGGGGCAGGCAACGGATTCATCCTCTGTCACAATGGACATGTGACACAACAAGATCAATCCATAGCCAAAAAAGCATCCTAGCCACAATTCTACAGGTCAAACACTCAGGAGAACATATCAATCTGTCCCCCGCAACATACCCACCCACAAGTGGACATTGAGAGGAATGCTAGGCACATCCAACTACCTGGAGGAACTGTGCCAACTTGAATATGTCTGAAACATGGATGTCGCATGAAACAGCATTGACATTGTCTCTCTCTTACACACAGGGCAACGTCATGGATCTCCCTCCAACAATGGGGGGAACAATCACAGTCCCAGGCTCGGCGTGAAGATGATCCCACCGGCAGCGACGACTCTCACCACTCCGTGGATGACCCCGACCAACCTGGACCCTCTGGTGCCCAAGCCCCTGCAGCACCTGCTTCAGGTACATCTGTGCCAACCACCACCCCCATTCCTGCCATATCCCAGGAGACACCCAGGAGCCCTGCTCGCACTGAACAACAGAGCCAGTCTGACCAGGAGGGACAAGGTTCTCCGGGCACCCAGGAGGAGGCAAGCAACCCCGCAAATGCCATCCCTCAGGGGTCCCGTAGACCCGATGTGCCCACAACGGCAGGCCAGGCTCGTGTGGGCAGGGGTGGTGGGAGTGGAGGCAGGCGGAGGCGCAAACCTGACCAGCCAGCTGAGGGAACCGGTATGTCACACATACGACACATCCTGGACACATACCGGCGTGACACCAGGGGCATCAGCCAGGTAGTGGGGAGCCTCACAGAGATGAAGGGGACCCTCGACGAGATGAAGAACCTGCAGGCCGAGCAACATGCCAGTCAGCAACAACACCAAGGACGGATGGAGGCAAGACTGGGTGAGCTCCTGGCGGTGCAAAGGGACATAAGCCATTCACTCCGTCGGATCGCCGACAACATGGGCAACCCTCCCTGTGACACCAGGCGCAGACCAGCACCAGCCACAGGGAGGGAGGAGGAGGATTCGTCCGACGGAGCGTCCTAAACATCGTCAAGGCCTGCATCTGAGGGTCCCCGGAGGAAGGTGGGTCGTCCACGGAAAAGACCGTGAGAGGCAGCGGACCATCCATATCTCTCAGGTCACGTGGCCTGGCACCTGGCCCTCTGGCGCAACAGCAGCACCAAATCCAATGACATTCTCTGCCACATGGACTTGCTGGTCACAGTCTGACCAACACTGTGGTCTGGACTCTGATGACTTCAAATGCCAAGGATACCATCTCCCTTTGTGAACTTTGGATTCCATGCACCCGGTAGAGCACCTTATTTTATCTACCAAAACACGTACCCCACCGCAAATAAAAAGATTTATTTTGTATTATGAGATGTTGCAGTCATTTTGCATTAGTCCACAACATATGTGTGTGTAAATGTCAAACTATGCCTGAGTGTTGAACTAACTCCACTTATCCATGCCCTTGGATCTGAGTCTGGTACAGGACACACATGGGTCACAATGTATCATTCAATGCAGATATGGAGCACACTACTCACCTGTGATGGCCTCAAGCTGCTGAGGGGGGGGCTTGCAATACTGTGCGGACAGACCTATTTGGAAGAGTATCATTAAGGCGTAGAGGTCATGGCTCATGTGGAGGTTCCCGGGGAGGGAGTCCCAGGTATGTTTTCCCAGGTGGGAGAACTATGTCCTGCATGCTGGAGTACGGTGGATGTGAAGAATGGTGGCCAGGGCAAGGTTGGATGCACGGAGATGGCCCAACGGGGTCTCGGATGACAGTGGTACAAGGTTGGTTTTGGGTCGGGTTGTGGCCTGCCTCCTGAGTGTGGGTGGGGAGTCTGAAGGTCATCCTGCAGCACACAGTGATCCATTGCAGCTATCTCTGCTGGACGGTGATGTGGCTGTGGCGCGGGATGTTGAAGCTGAGGTGTGCAGATGCACCCTGGATGTGTACTAGTTTCCCGGGAGTTTGGATGTACTTGCTCCGTAGAGGGCAGGGCAGTATTTGACACGGATGTTGTCGTGGACCTGGGGGATGGTCTGTCTTTCCTTGGAGTGGATCTATCTGTGGATCATGTGCATAATGCAGAGGGTGTTGCAGCCTGAGGTACAGATGCTGGTGATTACCATGGCAAATGTGAGCGAGCAATACATGATGCACACCATCTTGTGTGCGTGCCCACTGGGTGCTTGTGCAGGGCTCTTTCGGGTGGGACACAAGCAGTTGACCCAGCTGTAAGGGGACAATCCGCAGATGATTACCTCAGTCCTGTACAAGTCCAGCCTCAGGTGGCTGATGTTCAGCCATTCATCAATGGATCTCATGCATTCTTGATTATTGGAACTGGCAATGTCGGCGTCTTTGGTGAGGAGCACCTGGCTGTCAATGGCATACGAGCTGATGATGAGGTGCTGTGCGCATGTGATGGTGGTGAGGGGGGTCCTGGACACATTGTAGATTGACACGCTGAGAGATGATACCTGTGCCATGTGACAGATGACGACACCATACTACATGCAGAAGCCTTGAGTCCCATGCACATGACCTTGCTGGGGTACAGAGCCGGTGGGGAGTAGGAGGGACATGACCTGGTTGGTGTGACAGGGCCTGGAAGGCGTGGCAGCGCTGTGGAGGCAGTCGGAGTTGCACACTCATCATGCAAAGGTGTTGTGTGTGCGCTTAGTGTATGCCTGAGAGCAGGCGGTAGATATGCGGATGGACATTGCATGGAGGGTGGCTGCAACATCAGACTGTAGTGTGATGTGGGTCATGCAAGGACATGAGGGTTGTGCAATGTGCACGTTGCATGTGCAGACGGTCCAGCCATTGGCACCGCGTGGCCGCAACAGTGGCACAGACAAGCTGATGACAGCCAAATGAATGGGTGGAGGGAGGAAGGGAGGAGCATCTTTGAGGCGTGTGTGTTGCCAAATCCGAAAACTCTGTGTGCCCTTACTGCAGGGGCTGCAGCAGCAGGCGGCATGTCCTGGAAAATATGCCACAAGTTGCACACAAAGACAAGGATGTCAGAAAGGCCAACTGCAACAGGCGTATGTAAAGGAAGGAGTGTCCGGTTTTCCATGGCACACCCAGAGACAATGGATGCACAATCACCGAAGATGACTGACACCGGATCAGGAAACTGAAGGCCGAGCTGCGCACAGGAAACACACCCTCAACAGGTGTTGAGGGCCCGTTGTGGGGACCAACATGCCCAAATACATACACAACCATGGACTTCATGTACAATAGAGATTCTAATCCATGAAGAACAGCATGCATGTTGCTAATCTACACATAGACTCATATGCACAATCTTTGACAACTATGCCAGAGATGCCGCATGCACAGTGGCAAGAGACCTGCATTGACAGAGATGAGGCACCTTGGAGGGTGAGGAACACCTTTATTACTCAGGCCCACACTAAGGGAAATGCATCAATATGAACAGACTCACAGGTCATTTGGCTGAACATGTGGGACCTACACTGGACACCCCCTTCACACCACAGATGCTGTAAATCCATTGAACTGGCACACAAGTGAAGGGAGTGAGCCAAACAACCCCTGCTGCACACGGAGAGGCAGCAATTCCCCATTGAGCCTCTTATGGGGATGTCCCACACTATGTCCACCCGTAGCCTCCCGTATGTTTCAGAGGGAAGTTTCACACACATTGATGCCTTCCTCACAATCCACAATCCCATTACAGATGACTGTCACGAAGGGTGACTATCAATTCATGGGAGTCATGCTACATGTCAGGTGCCCCATGGTGAGTCGACATGTATGCATAGTAACAAAACATGCACAGGAGCAGTGCCCACACATTCCAAACAACTACCACACCCAAAATGCCTTGCTGCAATCCTACCCAAAGGAGACTTTTCACCATGTCCGTGCATGTAACGCTGATTCAGCACACGTTGCAATACTCATGAGGAATAGCAGGAGCCCAACGATGCCACGAGCAGACAGCATGCACAACTACCTGGGGATGACAGACACACAAGAAGTCACCGAAAAGATAGTCAACCGCATGCATGGTCATTGACTCTACAGGAATAAGGTTGTCACCATGCTAGTTTTAAATTTACTGTCTCAGCTACTGTTAGACGGACCGGGAGGGTCGGCCGAGGACAAGGGGAGAGGTCTCCGGGGAGAGCCGTCTCCAGCGATCGTACAGATAAATAACTTCCCCCCCACAGACAGACACCGCACAAGGAGAAGATTCAGCGTTCTTTATAGGCAATTTCTTAAGGTACGATGAAATGGTACAAGGAGGTCTGGACTCAGGGGTCCCCTCGATTCAGGTCTCTCAAGATGGGGAAGAGGGGGTAGCGGGACAGTCTGGTTACCAGTCTGGTAGTTGAGGTGGTATGGGGGATAGCTCACAATCCTCGAGCTTGGTGTTCTAGCTGGGACGGGCCGCGGCAGCGCCAGCAGGTCCCGGTGGAGATGGTCGATACACGGTCCGCGGCAGCGCCAGCAGGTCCCGGGAAGATGGTCGATACACGGTCCGCGGCAGCGCCAGCAGGTCCCGGTGAAGATGGTCGTTACAACGGACCGCGGCAGCGCCAGCAGGTCCCGACGAGGATGGATGTTGCAGAAGGCCGCGGCAGCGCCAGCAGGCAGGACGATAGTTCACAAGGTAGGGCTACGGCAGCGCCAGTAGTCCGTCAAGGCTGAGTTCTCTCGGTGTCTCTCGACTCCAGGATACAACTCCCGTCCTGCTCCGGAGCTGCCCTAGTTATAGGTCTGGCGCCCTTTGATGTCCGGACCCTCGCACTTGGAGGTCGGAGGGTCCGGGATGAAGGTGTCCAGACACCCAGCAGGGGGTGGAGCCAGCGCCTGGGGGAGCTGGAGGCGATCGGCACCTGGCGGGGGAGAGCCCTTGACGCTTCGTTCTCCCATTGACCTGCCAAGTGGTCCGCTCACCTCCTGGGTGGATGGTGGTGCCGGGATGTCGGGGCCGGCCAGGCCCAGGGTTAGGGTCGGGTGGAGGCCACGCGGCCTCGTGGCGCAGGGCCCAAGATGGCGGCTTGATCCGGCCGGGGGAGCCGGTGGTGGCTTGGTCCCGTGATACATGGAGGTCCGGGGGCAGGAGTTCCGTCGGGAGACGGGGTGCGGGTGATTCTTGTGGGTCACGCCTGGCGGGCCGGGGCTTGGGCCCTGCCGTGCGGGGAGGGAGCAAGCCCTTCGGGTGGCCTGTCCAACATGCGTCCCCCCCAGCTGAAGGCGGGGAGAGTCACCCACCTTCCTGGGGACTCTCCTCGTCGAGGCGGAAAAAGCGTGACAGGCCATCTGCGTTGGCGTGGTCTTGGCCCGGTCGATGTTCCACGGTGAAGTCCATTCCCTGCAGGGAGATGGACCAGCGCAATAGTTTTGGGTTCTCCCCCCGCATCTGCATCAGCCACTGCAGGGGTCGATGGTCGGTTTGTACCCGGAAGTGGGTACCGAAGAGATAGGGCCGGAGCTTTTTGAGGGCCCACACCACTGCGAAGGCCTCCCTCTCGATTGTGCTCCAGCGCTGTTCTCGGACCAGGAGACGTCTGCTGATGAAGGCCACCGGCTGGTCATGACCCTCGGGGTTCAGTTGGGAAAGAACCGCTCCGATGCCGTGATCGGAGGCGTCCGTCTGTACAATGAATTCCCGACTGTAATCGGGGGCCTGGAGCACAGGGGCGGTGCACAGGGCGGCCTTCAGCTTTTCGAAGGCCGCTTGGCAGTCGGGGGTCCAGTTGATCCGCTTCGGCTGGTTTTTGGACGTGAGACCCGTGAGGGGCCCCACAATGCTGCCGTAGTCCCTCACAAACCGCCGGTAGTAGCCGGTGAGCCCCAAGAAGGCTCGGACCTCGGTCTGGGTGACGGGGGGCTGCCAGGACTGGATGGCAGCAATTTTAAGTTGCAGCGGGGCCACCAGCCCGCTTCCCACCTGGTGCCCGAGGTAGGTCACGGACCCTTGACCAATTTGGCATTTGCCGGCCTTAATCGTGAGGCCGGCCCGCTGGAGGGCCTGCAGGACCTCTTGGAGGTGGAGGAGGTGGTCGGACCAGTGGCGGCTGTACACAGCGATATCGTCCAGGTAGGCGGCGCTGAACTCTTCGAGCCCCGCCAAGACCTGGTTCACTAGACGTTGAAAAGTAGCGGGGGCATTCTTCATGCCGAAGGGCATGACCTTGAAGTGGTAGCGGCCATCGGGGGTAGAGAAGGCGGACCGTTCCTGAGCCCGGGGTGTGAGACCGATCTGCCAGTAGCCTGCTGTTAGGTCGAAGATGCTGAGGTAGCGGGCGGCCCCCAGCCGGTCGATCAATTCATCCGCTCGGGGGATAGGATGAGCGTCGGTCCGGGTGACAGCGTTCAAGCCCCGGTAGTCGACGCAGAATCTCAGTTCAGGTGTGGTGCCGGGGGCAGCGGCTTTGGGGACCAGTACAACCGGGCTGGCCCAGGGGCTGTCCGAGGGCTCGATGACCCCGATCGTGAGCATTTTGGCCACTTCCTCCTGGATGCAGGCCCGTACCCGATCTGACACGCGGTAGGCCCGGTGTCGGATAGGGGGACTGTCCCCGGTGTCCACGTCGTGCAGGCACCAAGGGGTGATCCCGGGGGTGAGGGAGAACAGTGTAGCGAACCGCAGCAGGAGGTCCCGGCAGCCCTGGCGTTGCTCTGGGGTGAGGGCATCGGAGAGCCGGACCCCGTCCACGGAACCGTCGTTCTCCTGAGTCTTCAGGAGATCCGGGAGGGGTTCGGAGTCCTCCTCTGCCCCACTGTCCGTAGCCATCAGGAGGCTGAGTTCTGAGCGCACAAAGTGTGGTTTGAGTCTGTTGGTGTGGAGGACCCGAAGGGGGTTCCGGGGGGTCCCCATGTCGATGAGGTAAGTGACGGGGCTTTTGCGCTCGACCACTTTGAAGGGCCCCGTCCACTTATCTTGCAAGGCACATGGTTCGGTGGGGGACATCACCCACACTTGTTGACCAGGTTCGAACTCGACGGAGGAGGCATTGTGATCGTACCATTTTTTCATGTCCTCCTGACTGGCCTCGAGGTTCGCCTTGGCCATCTCCCTGAAGCGCCGGGTCTGATTGCGTAGGGCCAGGAGGTACTTGAAGATGTCTGGAGGGGTCTTTAGAGGGGCCATCTCCCAACCTTCTTTGACGAGGCTGAGGGGCCCTCGCACAGGGTGCCCGTACAGGAGTTCGAAAGGGCTAAAGCCGAGGGACTTCTGGGGAACTTCTCGATAGGCGAAGAGGAGGCACGGGAGTAGTACATCCCACTGGCGACGGAGGGGTTCTTCTAATCCCCCAATCATCCCCTTGAGGGTGCGGTTGAATCGCTCCACTAGTCCGTTCCCCTGGGGGTGATAGGGGGTCGTGAATCGGTAGGTGACCCCGCACTGTTGCCAGAGGGACTTCATATATTTTGAGATAAAGTTTGTTCCTCGGTCGCTGACGACTTCCCGGGGGAAGCCCACCCGGGAGAAGATCCCCATTAGGGCCCGGCCAACCACCGGAGCTGTTACAGTTCATAGGGGTACCGCCTCGGGGTAGCGGGTGGCGTGGTCCACCAGTACCAGGATGAACCTATGTCCTTGTGCCGTGCGGGGGTCCAGGGGCCCCACAATGTCTATTCCTACCCTCTCGAACGGGGTGGTGACCACTGGGAAGGGTTGCAGAGGGGCTTTCAGCTTACGGCCGCTCTTCCCACTGGCCTGGCACGTGGGGCAGGACCGGCAGTGGTTAAGGACGTCGTTCCGCATCTTCGGCCAAAAAAAGTGAGTCACTAGGCGACTGTAGGTTTTGTCCTGGCCCAGGTGTCCAGCCAGGGGGACATCGTGGGCCAGAGTTAGTAGGAAGTCTCTGAAGCGGAGAGGTACCACCAGCACTCGACTGGCCCCTAGCTCTGCGATTCTTTGTTCGCTGTATAGCAGGTCGTTATCCCAATAGACCCAATGAGTTCCGGTGGAGTCCCCTGCGCTCTGGGCGCTGGCTTGCTGGCGGAGTCCCTCGAGGGAGGGGCAGGTCTTTTGCTCCTGGCGGAACTGTTCTTGGGTGGGCCCCCCTTCTTGACGCCACTGAGCCAGGCCGGGAAGGTCCTGGGGTTGCGCGACCCCTTCGGCCGTTGGTTCTGGGGGGTTGGCCTCGTCGTTGTCCTCTACTGGGGCGACCGGGGGTGGAGGTGCTGGCCATTCTGGTTCTTCTGATCGGGGGACGGCACGGGCGGCCATGGACCGGGTGGTTACGCAGGCCCAGTCCGGGAGGCCCAGCATCCCCAGGTGCTCTCTTCTTTCGACGGTGGCCCACGGGGAACTCTCAAGGTCATTCCCCAGGAGGCAGTCCACGGGGGCATCATCCCGGACCGTCACTTTCAACAGGCCGGAGACCCCTCCCCATTCGAAGGGGACGCAGGCCATTTGACACAGACTTTCGGAATTGTCGGCTGAGCGGACGGGGCAGAGAATGTTCGGCAGGATCTGCTCGGGCTTCACCAGGTGACAGCGGACGGCCGTCACACTGGCGCCTGTGTCACGTAAGGCCTCGGCCCGACGCCCATTAATGGTCACCCACTGGCCGTATTTCCGGGTGTTGGCGGGTAGGGGAGCCCGCGGGACCATGTCTTCTCCCCCTAGGCACGCTAGAACCATGGCGGCCGGTTCCCACTCTTGCTGGGCCGGCTCATATTCTTCCTGTTCCTCTGATAGTCGTTCTTCCCCCAGGGCGGCGGCAGCTACCTGGCGGGGCTTTGGTGTTTGGTTCTGCGGGCAGCTCGGGTCATTGGCGTAGTGGCCGACTCGCTGGCATCGGTGGCACGTGACGTTGGCTCGGAACCCCGGGCGCATCGGGGGGTTGCCCCGGCCGGCCGGGGGTGGGGTGCTGGCCACGGGGGTTGCCGGGATGGTGTCTCTCCCCCGCCCCTGGCCTCCTCCTCCTCCCCGGGGACGGTGCTGGCCTTGGTTGTTTCGGTTTTGCTCGTGTGGTCTTTCCCATCGGTCAGCTTCGGCGGCGAGTTGCCGGGGGTCAGTCAATTTACTGTCGAGGAGGTGCTGCCTGAGCTCGACGAAACAGTTGTTCGACAGGTGCTCTCATACCATAAGGTTAAAGAGTTGCTCGTAGGTCGTTACATGGCTCCCCTTGATCCAACCCTCGAAGGCTCGGCTGAAATAGTTGACGTACTCCACCCAAGTTGTACCTGGGATCCGGGTGCAGTCTCTGAACCTCTGGCGGTACATCTCGGGTGTGAGGCCGTAGCGGTTGAGGAGGGCAGCCTTCATGTGGTCGTAGGACGACATCTGGTGATCTGGGAGCTGCAATAGGGCATCGCGGCCTTCGTTGACGAACCTCCCCCATAGTCCGGCTCCCCAATCACTCCGGTCGATCCGGTGGGAGGTCATGGCGATCTCGTAGGCTTTGAACCACTGTTGTATGTCGTCTTCTCGGACATACTCTCGGACAACATCCTTGGGGATGTGGACTTTTTTCTCGGTTGCTCCCGGGGTGTGCGGTCGCTCAGGCACCCCCGGTTCTTTATTCTGTTTCCGAAGTTCTATTTCCGCCAGTTTGCGCTCGTGTTCAAGTGTTATTCTTTTTTCCTCGAGCTCTCTTTGTCTCTGTTTTTCTTCTCGCTCTTCTCGGAGCCGCAGATGTTCTAGATTTAGTTTCTGCTCGGCTAACTTTAGTTCACCGTCCATCTTGAGTCGTGCCATCTCTAACTCATGTAATCTGGTTCTTTCTCTTTCTTGGATATCCTCCTGCGAGAGGCTCGTTCTCCGCTCCTCGGGAGCCGTGGCGTTCCCCTCTGGTGCGACACTGTTTTGGTCGGGGGATCCGGTGACCCCAGTTTCTGCCCACGACTCAAGGGCGTGCTTCAAATCGTCTTTGGTACTCAGGCCGGTGGTAGCAATGCCTAGTTCCATGCAGAATTGTTTAAGTTCGCGGTGGCTATATTCCTCCAACTTATCCATTTGGAACTTTTCAGTGGGACCGCTATCTTTGGCTGACATCGTGGTTTTGTCGTGGGGTGAGCTACTCTCTGTACGATTACGCGTTGATTCGGATCGCGCCGCTGGCCACCAATGTTAGACGGACCGGGAGGGTCGGCCGAGGACAAGGGGAGAGGTCTCCGGGGAGAGCCGTCTCCAGCGATCGTACAGATAAATAACTTCCCCCCCACAGACAGACACCGCACAAGGAGAAGATTCAGCGTTCTTTATAGGCAATTTCTTAAGGTACGATGAAATGGTACAAGGAGGTCTGGACTCAGGGGTCCCCTCGATTCAGGTCTCTCAAGATGGGGAAGAGGGGGTAGCGGGACAGTCTGGTTACCAGTCTGGTAGTTGAGGTGGTATGGGGGATAGCTCACAATCCTCGAGCTTGGTGTTCTAGCTGGGACGGGCCGCGGCAGCGCCAGCAGGTCCCGGTGGAGATGGTCGATACACGGTCCGCGGCAGCGCCAGCAGGTCCCGGGAAGATGGTCGATACACGGTCCGCGGCAGCGCCAGCAGGTCCCGGTGAAGATGGTCGTTACAACGGACCGCGGCAGCGCCAGCAGGTCCCGACGAAGATGGATGTTGCAGAAGGCCGCGGCAGCGCCAGCAGGCAGGACGATAGTTCACAAGGTAGGGCTACGGCAGCGCCAGTAGTCCGTCAAGGCTGAGTTCTCTCGGTGTCTCTCGACTCCAGGATACAACTCCCGTCCTGCTCCGGAGCTGCCCTAGTTATAGGTCTGGCGCCCTTTGATGTCCGGACCCTCGCACTTGGAGGTCGGAGGGTCCGGGATGAAGGTGTCCAGACACCCAGCAGGGGGTGGAGCCAGCGCCTGGGGGAGCTGGAGGCGATCGGCACCTGGCGGGGGAGAGCCCTTGACGCTTCGTTCTCCCATTGACCTGCCAAGTGGTCCGCTCACCTCCTGGGTGGATGGTGGTGCCGGGATGTCGGGGCCGGCCAGGCCCAGGGTTAGGGTCGGGTGGAGGCCACGCGGCCTCGTGGCGCAGGGCCCAAGATGGCGGCTTGATCCGGCCGGGGGAGCCGGTGGTGGCTTGGTCCCGTGATACATGGAGGTCCGGGGGCAGGAGTTCCGTCGGGAGACGGGGTGCGGGTGATTCTTGTGGGTCACGCCTGGCGGGCCGGGGCTTGGGCCCTGCCGTGCGGGGAGGGAGCAAGCCCTTCGGGTGGCCTGTCCAACAGCTACAATGTGTGGAATAACATCATCACTCAAGTGACACAGAAGAAGTTGCGTATGAGCTGACTCCGGATGTCCTCCTCCTCCTCCTCCTCACTTGCCTCGTGACCAAGCCCTTCATCCTCCACGGGTGGATGTTCCTGCTCATCCGTATCCAGGATGAGTGGCACAACTTTCTCCACTGCTATGTTGTGCAGCATGCAGCCCACGATGAAGATTTTGCAGACCTTCACCGGTGCATATGGGATGGATCCGCCTGTCTTGTGAAGGCACCGGAATCGGCTCTTCAGGAGGCCAAAAGTCCTCTCAATCACTCGCCTGGTCTGCCCATGGGTGTTGTTGTAACGGTGATCTGCAGCTGTTCTGTGTTGCGGAGAGGCGTCAGCCGCCATGGCATGTTGGGATAGCCAGAGTCCCTTACATGGAAACATCATGTAAAGAAGTGGGTCAGGAGATGCAGTAAGATACAAAGATACCGCTAAATACAGGACAAACAAAGTATACCCACCAACAAGACATGCTCATTCGTTGTGCAGCCGCATCATCATTTCTGGCACCCTGCTACGCCTCATGATGTAGGCATCGTGTGCTGACCCTGGAAAACGTGCACAGACATGGGAAATCAGCATGTTAGGTAGACACACCACAAGGGTATTAATGGAGTGATAATGTTTTCGGTTTCAGTAGGCTACCTCCTGTGCCTGTGGTGGTACCAAAGCCACATGTGTCCCATCAATGGACCCAATTACATGGGGCATTCCTCCCAGGGCATTGAAATCACCCTTGACACCAGTCAACTGCTCACGAGTCGGAAAATGGATGAATTCATCCAGGTGCTCCAACATGGCTTCTAAAACATCATGCAGGACACGGCTGAAAATGGTCTGGGACATGCCACCCACATCAGCTATGGTGAATTGAAACGTACCGGTGGCAAAATAATGTAGGGCTGCCATCACCTTCATCTTGGGGGTCAGCGCAGTAGGATACCTGTGTACCGGTTGGAGGTGTGGTTCCAGCCGGGCGGTCAAGTGCTCAATCAACTCTTGCAAGAAGCGGTAGCGTCTTATGCAGTCACGTTCCCTCATGGCACCCAAGTCTGGCACTGGTCGGGGGAGAGGCGGTGCCCTGCAGAAATTTGGAAGGAATAACGAAGAGTGAGGACATCACAACACCAACCAATGTCAATAAACTGAGCACATGTTCAACAGCTAATACACATCTGCGAAATACAGAGTCTGGTCTGTGCAATACATCCAGGACACGTATGCCAGCCAGATGAGACTCCTACGAAGAGCCAGCTACAACCGTTGATTGTCAAGTTCTACATTACATGCCCTGAAACAAGCTGTGGGCCAGTGTAAGTGAACAGCCAGAGACATCACAGGAGTGACATACATCCACATATCTGCATTTGAAGGATGTCATCTCATACAGACAGCTGGCAGCAAGCTAGACGCACAGGGCACATGTCATTAAAAATTAGCAGCTCACACACATTGCGATGAAGGGGTACACGTGAAAAAAGAAAACACAGACATGGAGACAACGCAGATATGTCCTCATGTCAAAAGAACATGTTCGAAGCATACAGACACACGTAACGTGTGAATCCACATGTGGCATGGTGTGCGTATATGTGTGCCATGGCCATCTACGCACAGACACATGTTGGATGCAGCAACAGCAGATGCAGTTGACGGAACACCAACAGCTAGCTCATGGGAACACATGACACACACGACATAGTCACATTGGGCCACACTGGTAGTGAGGTGTTAGTGTCCCTGGCACCAGGGGAGAGTTGCGGGTGTTGGTGACTGTGCCATTCCAGTGATGCAGTGCTTGACACGTTTGTACTAAGGGCACACATGTGCAAAATGTGAAGGGGAAGTGTGCCACATAGTGCCCCATCACACATGCCATCTGTACACAGGTCATCACACATCTATTGTGCAAAAACGTGAGGAGACATGTGCCATATCACTGCCTGACACACATAGGCCCTGCACAAGAAGGACTGCACTGACAATGACTTGATGTACAGCCTTGTGCAAGTCTGAGACCTCCATTCCTGTCCTGTGCACATCCTATCACCAGTGGAAGATGTGAAACGCACCGTGCACACGCTCTGAGGGCGTGTGTATGGTACGTATCACTATATTGGTGTTGGCGTAGGAGTACGCATGTGTGTAAGGACCGTACACACGTACGTGTATGACCAGTGTGTACACGTACGTGTACTACTGTAGTACACATCCGTGTATGTGTACTACAGTAGTACACGTACGTGTACACACTGGTCGTACACGTACGTGTCAAACGCACTGTGCAACTGGTGCCGTAGGGGTACGTGTGAAACGCACCGTACCTGTGTGTGGATTGTAAAATTACATAGGGGACACATGAGGGACAAGTATTATGGCCTAAATGCATGCTGGTTGTCATGGAGACCGAGTTTCCAGTTCAAATTTTTTCATCAGGTGGCCAGCAAAAGTCGGTTGGAGACAATATACAATGTTGCAAAGTGGTTGTTGACTTGACATGATGCTCAAATTTTGAACCATGCAAAGGCACTCACTGGTGTATGTTTAAAGGGATTGGAGGAAACGTAGGATGCAAATGAGTCTGACCAATCACTCTGTACTCCTGTAAATGAAACAGCCCAGCAAGGCAGATATAAGGCAGCCAGAACCCATGAGAGGGCACTTGCCTGCACAACACGTCATTGGACACCACTGCTGCTGTCATTGCTTCTTCTGTCACCATGTCCAGGTCTGTGGAGAGGGCCCAGCCATTCACCCAGGAGGAGAATGAGGCGTAGCTGGACGTCATCCTCCCACAGTACCCCAGCCTGTATGGGAGACCAGGGGAGCAGGTGAGTGCTGACTCCACTAGCTTTGACTGTGCACCTTTGTTGTGACTGTCACTTCTGGCATTGAGTCCAGGTGTGACAGACATGCAATGTCGTTTAGAGTGTGTCCCGGGGGGGGGGGGTATGCCTTATGTCTCTCATGCAGAGCATGATGTAGTTCATGTCTGCACTCCTCACTTGCATTGTGCTTACTGTGACAATCACTGCGTGGTGCATGGCACATTCAGCCTGGCTAATCCTCTTGGGCATTTTTGTTCAATAGTCCTGATGTGATTCAGTGGTCCCCCCGGTGTGACAGGTGACTGTACCCACAGATGTGTGTGAGTTGAGTGGAGCTGTGGTGAGAGTGTCCAAATGATGTGTACGCCCCCTGGGCATTGATGTGTGTGAATGTTCTTTGTCATGTGGGTGAGTGTCTATGTGGAGTGTTGCACCACACCTGCATGGAGGAGGCAAATGCTCTACCCATCTGATGTGAGAAGGAAGCCGTGCTGTGTGTCTGACGTACTGAGCTAGCCCCACACCTGTGACACCCCCCAGGCAAGTGGCACATGTGCAGACTGAGGTTTGTATCCGCTGTTGCCAATGGCAGGTGATTGATCTGTGCCTGTGTGTGTCTGTCTACTCTGCTGAGGTTGCGTCAGTGGCCTGGGGCATGTGACTGCTTTGAGGTGCTGTCCATCAGCCTTGTGTTGCTTGTGATGCACAGTGTGAGCCATGATCAGGGAGTAGTCGCACCCCTCATGCCACCTGTGTACTTTCAATGCCATGTAGTGCATTGGGGCTTCCCCAGAGGCTAATGTCCCTATGACAAAGGTGCTATTAGTTGGCAGCATACTATGCCCTGTTCAAAAAAGCAAAGATGTTCAAATGTGTGTCTCGGTGACATGGAGCAGGTGTAGTGATGTTGTCTCACTTTGTCATCCTCACAGGTAACCGCCTACGAGAAGGGGAGAATTTGGAAGCGGGCCGTCAGGTCGGTGGAGGGTCGGTGTCGGCGCCAACCCCAAGTGAGGAAACGCTGGCAGGACATCCGGTGGTGGACCAGGAGGATCGCCCGGGTCCTGCTGGGGGACTCACCTCCACGCCCCCACATCGGGCGTCGACGATTGACCCACCAGATGAAGCGTGTCCTGGCGGTGGTCTTCCCTGACATGGATAGGCGGTTACAGGAGGGACAGCAGCAAGGAGGGGGTAGGTACATGTGTGTTTGTTGTGTGTCACCAGCTTTAGGAACTGCTCAGTCGCATGGATACACTGCCAGGGTTTATATGTGCAGTGCATATCCTGTTGCCCCAAGTCAACCGGGGATGTTCTTCCTCCCTTCCCCTCCTTGACATGTGTTCCCTGGTCTGTGTGTAATCACTCTTGCACATGGTCATCTAGGCTGCCAGTTAATCCAAGTGCACAATGCTTGCTGCATCATGTGTGGGGGTGGTCTGTGACATGTGTTGGTACCTTGCCTGTGCCCTGTCCTGCATGCATGACCGATGTTGTGGCCTCAGACATGATGTGCATGAGTGGGAGATATGCATAGTGCCGGGACGGTTGCTCCTGTTACAGTCAGATCATTCCAGGACCATGGAGCAGTGTGCCTACTACAGTCTCCTGAGACACCTTTTCCTAGGAATCATGTGTGTCATCCAACACTGTGGACATTCTCGGTGTGTTCAGCATAGGTTGGCCTCTGTGGCATTGTTCCCTGGCCTCATTTGTATTTACGTAAAGTGTGCTACATGTGTCCACTGTACAGGGTGACCCCATTTGGCTTGTGCATACTCACACTGGCCAGTGCCTGTGTGTCTATGTACAACTATCTGATGATGGTTGTTTGTCACTTTGTCACTAATATGTGTGGTCAGCCTCACGAGGTGATGTTGAGTACATTTAGGAGTTCTTGATGCACATTTTAGTAAACCCAGATTAAGAGGTGTAAGTACTTGCTCTGTCTCAATCACATTGTCTCCGGTAGGGGGGGTTTGTGCGGGCAAGGCCTACATGTCCAAAACTTATGTCTCCTTGCCAGGTCTGACATGTGTGTGATAATTGTCTGGACAGACACTCAACATGCAGTGACCCAGTCATGTTGTGCAGGCTTTAATGTTTGTGCTTTGCAGCATGTGTCAAAAATTAAAAGACATGGTTCCTGCTCATCCTTTTTTGGCAACGGTGTGTGGTCCAGATGCTACATAGTTTGGTCTGTGTGTGCTGACATCTGTGTGGACAATCTTGGTTCCCAGGAGGGTGTCTCCTCAGTGCAGGTGCTCCTTATTCCGACACAATTGCAGGGCCATTAGCTAATGCATTGTCCTGTGTTTGGACATGTGTGCCACTCCACATGACAGGTAGTGGGTCAGATGTGTTGCCAAATGTGTAATGATGGTACGGATGGCCATGTGACAGGTGGCATGATTCAAGTTGTTAGTTGTTAGTCAAGAAGTCTTGTACGTTGGCACTCACTACACTTGTCAACATGTCTCAATAGTTGATATGCATGACTTTGATGTTTTGTGGTGAATGACAATAATGTGCCTGCATGACAGATGTCTCCCAAGGAAGTGCACAAGACACCACCTTTACACTTTTCTGGGACACGCTGGCACATTAAAAACAAAGGGACAGTTTTGAAAAATATTTGTTTAGAGATTATACATATACATGTTCCCACTGTGTGGTTGCATTTGGGTAAGTCCTTGGTTGTTGATGATACCAACTTATGAGTGTCAAGTCATCCAGACCACCATGGTGCCATGTATATGTACTTACTGATACCCCATTTCTTCTTTACAGTGGCTTATTTGATTTAGGCTGCCAGCTCATACAATGACTGTGTAAATGTAGTTTTGTGTGCACCTCCTTGTGTCTTCTGTTATACAGGCACATTTATGTTCTGATCAAAAAGTGGCACATTCACACATTCCAAACACGTCGATTGTGTAAAGTGTTGTGATTCCCAAGGGTTCACAATGTATTTCTTTTGGCTTTCCAAATTACTCACAGGTCTCCGAGTGTGGGGACACCTTCAGCATTGGCGTCTGTTATTTGCCCTTGGGTGCACCAATACTGTTTCTTTCACAGTGAACAAGAGGTGGCATGCATTCATAGTCTGGCTGTGCTCAACAATTCCCAGACACCACATCCTCTGTCTAATTTGATATCGAGTTATTTGCGGTTGTGTCCTGATTTTCATTGTTTCCAAGTGGCATGATGGGTCAACCAACTGGGGAGTGCAGGGCTTACATGTGTGCGGAGTATTCTAGATGTTACTCATGATCCATTGCCTGATATGCACTGTGACCTATTTTGTTTGGACTCATGTGTCATATGTATACAGGTGTCTGATTATTTTCTGTCTCTTCACCTTGCCCACAGCATCATCGGGGGACACCGAGGGAGACACCTGCACGGACGTGGAGGAGGGATCCAGCACCGGTGCCACCAGTGCTGGCGAGTCTGACGCAGCAAGTGGCACGGAGGGCGAGGGGAGTCAGGCGGAGGACCTGTCTAGTACCAACACCGACTACGATGCTGACGGGTCCGAGGCTGAACTCCCAGAGGGGGTGAAGGCTGCTCCAGCAGCTGGCAGCAGCACTACATCTGTCACCGCCCCCTCCATTCCCATCACCGCCCTCCCAGTTGCTCCGGTCCCTTCTGTCCGTGTAGGGCAACAACATGTCTCCTTCGTGCCAGGCACCGCACCCCCTGCCCCTGTCTCCCCTGCTGCCCTCACTGCTGAGTCTGTGGACATTCAGCGGCAGTTGCAGGTTGGTCAGACATCGCTGCTGAGTGTCCTCCATGGCCACACCAGACTGCTGATACAGATGGTGTCGTACATGGAGGGCATGTCATCAGCGATGTCTGACCAACGGATGTTGCTGAGGTCCATGGACTCGTCACTGACAGCAGCAGTCTCCTGCAGCGCTTCGTCCCCCCCTACCCCTGCACCATCCACACTTTCCACTCCCATGCCTGTCCCAAGCACACCCAGACATTCCCAGGCACGCACCCCTCCAAACACAGGCACCACACCAACACGGAAGGGCAAGCGCACACCTCCTGTCATGCACACTCAGGGGGAAGAAGGCACACCCACTGGGTCTGGGGCACACAGGCAGACACGCAGCCACAGTCGGAGTCCGCATTCCTCACTCCCCAGTCCCTCCAATGTCACTCCCCTCGGCTCCCCTGTCCCACAATCTGAGAAGGAGACCTACTTGGCTGTGCTGGGCCTCAGCCCCACTGGTTCACCAGCCCGCAAACGGGCAAGGCACTCCACGGGTAGGGGAGTTGAGTCCCCCCCTGTCCACCACCTTCCCCAGTAGCGCTGCAACCCATCCCTCCGACCCCCCCCCCCATCCATGGGGCCTGTGGTTTCTTCGGGTGCAGGGGAGACGCTGGACGAGTTTGCGGAAGTGTGCAGCGCCCTGCTAACCACCACCTTTGGCGCTTCCCCACCCCCTGTGGTGGAGTTGTCCGTCCCTGCACCCACAACACCTACCCTTCGCCCTCCTGTCCCTGCGGTGCCTGGTCCTTCCCCACATGATGCCCCCCCCCAGTGGATGAACATGAAGTGTCTAATGTGCAGGCAAGCTAGGGGAGACGCGTGGCCATGTGTCCCCCCCCAGGACTTCGCATCTGGACTGGCCCATGGCCTTTGTAAATAGTGTCCTTTTATACGTTTTAATTTAATGCTGAATAAAGCATTTTGTTTTTCCTTTGAACACTATTGCTTTTCTGGTATTGATGTTGGTGCTGATGCTCCATGAGTTGGGGTGGTGATAATGTGTTAGGTGTCTGGGAAATGTTGTAGTCTGCTGCTCATGGGGTGGACCCTGGTATCTGCGTGCCATCACAAGGTCTCTGCAAAGATTCTTTGTTCGTGTATGCTCTTTTTGTTTGGAGACATTGTCCCAAGGAGTGTTCCTTCCTCTGTGGCACCTGACATCTTCCCTGCAGGGAGTTGCACAATTGTTGTGCCGACCTGTGTCTACACTTCCTTGGTGGGTGACGGATACCTTCAACTATGGCCATGCCTGCTGAGCAATGTCTCCGCCTGCATCGTCTGTGCCATCCTTGGTAGTCGCTGTACTTGTGTATAGAGTATGTTGCCATGCCTTCATGTAGAAATGGTCCCTTAAACGCACTATGCATGTGTGTACTCCCAGCCTAGCACACATGTTACTTGTTCTGCAGGGTATTTGGGCACCTGACTCACAATTGTGGGCATCGTATCTGTGGGAACTCCACCCTATTCCTTCCATGGGAGACAACAACTTGGTGGCTGTCCCAGCACCTGTCTATTCCTATCAGTCCTGGAATGTGCATGGCTCTCTTAGTTTAGTAGGCTTCAACAGGACTATATAGTCTTGTGGCATGATCTCAGTGTGTGTATTGTGCTGCATATGCCAGGGGTGGGTATGCATGTGTCATTTGTCATCACACACACATGTGGTGTGTCATGCAGTGGGGGAAGGGCATCCATCCTCATGGGAGTGGGACACTGCTGTCAGTGATGTGTTGTTATGGTACTCTCAACATAGTCGTACATTGGGGATGCGTTCATACACCCATGGAGTTGTGGTCATCTGAGGATGATGTACACACCCCCATGTCTCTGTCCACTGCTGGTATTCCTCTGCACCCACCCCCATGTCTCTGTCCACTGCTGGGAGTCCTCTGCACCCACCCCTCATATGTCTGTCCACTGCTGGGAGTGATTGGCACCCACTCCTCACATGTTTATGCCCACTGCTGGGAGTGATAGGCACCCACCCCTCACATGTCTCTGTCCACTGCTGGTATTCCTCTGCACCCACCCCCATGTCTCTGTCCACTGCTGGGAGTGATAGGCACCCACCCCTCATATGTCTGGGCACTGCTGGGAGTGATATGCACCCACCCCTCGTATGTCTGGGCACTGCTGGGAGTGATATGCACCCACCCCTCATATGTCTGGGCACTGCTGGGAGTGATATGCACCCACCCCTCACATATCTCTGTCCACTGCTGGGAGTGATAGGCACCCACCCCTCACATGTCTCTGTCCACTGCTGGTATTCCTCTGCACCCACACCCATGTCTCTGTCCACTGCTGAGAGTGATAGGCACCCACCCCTCATATGTCTGACCACTGCTGGGAGTGATATGCACCCACCCCTCATATGTCTGGGCACTGCTGGGAGTCCCCTGCACCCACCCCCATGTCTCTGTCCACTGCTGGGAGTGATGGGCACCCACCCCCATGTCTCTGTCCACTGCTGGGAGTCCTCTGAACCCACCCCCATGTCTCTGTCCACTGCTGGGAGTGATGGGCACCCACCCCCATGTCTCTGTCCACTGCTGGGAGTGATGGGCACCCACCCCCATGTCTCTGTCCACTGCTGGTATTCCTCTGCACCCACCCCCATGTCTCTGTCCACTGCTGGGAGTGATATGCACCCACCCCTCATTTGTCTGGGAACTGCTGGGAGTGATATGCACCCACCCCTCACATATCTCTGTCCACTGCTGGAAGTGATAGGCACCCACCCCTCACATGTCTCTGTCCACTGCTGGGAGTGATAGGCACCCACCCCTCACATGTTTATGTCCACTGCTGGGAGTGATAGGCACCAACCCCTCACATGTCTCTGTCCACTGTTGGTATTCCTCTGCAACCACCCCTCACATGGCTCTGTCCACTGCTGGGAGTGATAGACACCCACCCCTCACATGTTTATGTCCACTGCTGGGAGTGATAGGCACCCACCCCTGACATGTCTCTGTCCACTGCTGGTATTCCTCTGCACCCACCCCCATGTCTCTGTCCACTGCTGGGAGTGATAGGCACCCACCCCTCATATGTCTGGGCACTGCTGGGAGTGATATGCACCCACCCCTCATATGTCTGGGCACTGCTGGGAGTGATATGCACCCACCCCTCATATGTCTGGGGCTGGGAGTGATATGCACCCACCCCTCATGTGTCTGGGCACTGCTGGGAGTCCTCTGCACCCACCCCTCATATGTCTGGGCACTGCTAGGAGTGATATGCACCCACCCCTCATATGTCTGGGCACTGCTGGGAGTGATATGCACCCACCCCTCATATGTCTGGGCACTGCAGGGAGTCCTCTGCACCCCCCCTCATATGTCTGGGCACTGCTGGGAGTGATATGCACCCACCCCTCATATGTCTGGGCACTGCTGGGAGTAATATGCACCCACCCCTCATATGTCTTGGCACTGCTGGGAGTGATATGCACCCACCCCTCATATGTCTGGGCACTGCTGGGAGTCCTCTGCACCCACCCCCATGTCTCTGTCCACTGCTGGTATTCCTTTGCACCCACCCCCATGTCTCTGTCCACTGCTGGGAGTGATAGGCACCCACCCCTCATATGTCTGGGCACTGCTGGGAGTGATAAGCACCCACCCCTCATATGTCTGGGGCTGGGAGTGATATGCACCCACCCCTCATGTGTCTGGGCACTGCTGGGAGTCCTCTGCACCCACCCCTCATATGTCTGGGCACTGCTAGGAGTGATATGCACCCACCCCTCATATGTCTGGGCACTGCTGGGAGTGATATGCACCCACCCCTCATATGTCTGGGCACTGCTGGGAGTCCTCTGCACCCCCCCCCCTCATATGTCTGGGCACTGCTGGGAGTGATATGCACCCACCCCTCATATGTCTGGGCACTGCTGGGAGTAATATGCACCCACCCCTCATATGTCTTGGCACTGCTGGGAGTGATATGCACCCACCCCTCATATGTCTGGGCACTGCTGGGAGTCCTCTGCACCCACCCCCATGTCTCTGTCCACTGCTGGGAGTGATAGGCACCCACCCCTCATATGTCTGGGCACTGCTGGGAGTGATATGCACCCACCCCTCATATGTCTGGGCACTGCTGGGAGTGATATGCACCCACCCCTCACATGTCTGGGCACTGCTGGGAGTGATATGCACCCACCCCTCACATATCTCTGTCCACTGCTGGGAGTGATAGGCACCCACCCCTCACATGTCTCTGTCCACTGCTGGGAGTGATAGGCACCCACCCCTCACATGTCTCTGTCCACTGCTGGGAGTGATAGGCACCCACCCCTCACATGTCTCTGTCCACTGCTGGTATTCCTCTGCAACCACCCCTCACATGGCTCTGTCCACTGCTGGGAGTGATAGTCACCCACCCCTCACATGTTTATGTCCACTGCTGGGAGTGATAGGCACCCACCCCTCACATGTCTCTGTCCACTGCTGGTATTCCTCTGCACCCACCCCCATGTCTCTGTCCACTGCTGGGAGTGATAGGCACCACCCCTCATATGTCTGGGCACTGCTGGGAGTGATATGCACCCACCCCTCATATGTCTGGCCACTGCTGGGAGTGATATGCACCCACCCCTCATGTGTCTGGGCACTGCTGGGAGTCCTCTGTACCCACCCCTTATATGTCTGGGCACTGCTGGGAGTGATATGCACCCACCCCTCATATGTCTGGGCACTGCTGGGAGTGATATGCACCCACCCCTCATATGTCTGGGCACTGCTGGGAGTCCTCTGCACCCACCCCTCATATGTCTGGGCACTGCTGGGAGTGATATGCACCCACCCCTCATATGTCTGGGCACTTCTTGGAGTGATATGCACCCACCCCTCATGTCTCTGTCCACTGCTGGTATTCCTCTGCACCCACCCCCATGTCTCTGTCCACTGCAGGGAGTGATAGGCACCCACCCCTCATATGTCTGGGCACTGCTGGGAGTGATATGCACCCACCCCTCATATGTCTGGGCACTGCTGGGAGTGATCTGCACCCACCCCTCACATATCTCTGTCCACTGCTGGGAGTGATAGGCACCCACCCCTCATAGGTCTGGGCACTGCTGGAAATGATATGCACCCACCCCTCATATGTCTGGTGTTGGACCCGGCCTCGTGGCGTGGTCCCGAACCCTCCTACCCGACCCGACAGGAACAGCCCCCACCCTTCGGGGTCCCGCCGGATTGTACTTTGCCGCCCGCGCCAGCCTACGCGACCCGGCTCGCCCCGACATCAGCCCCAGCGAAGCCCCGACATCGAGGCACCAAGATCCGGCCAGGGGGTACCAAGTGGCCACTCCACCGATCCCGGAGGAGGGGAGTTTCGATGGGACCCCCAACCGTCCCTCAACGCCTGGGTTCAATCGCCCTCCGGCCCTCCTGGGCGCGGGCGCCTCTCCCGCTGGGTGTCTGGCCTCTCCCATCTCAGCTCCTCCGCCCCCCAGGCGCAAGGGTCCGGACATCAAAGGGGTCCAGACCTATATCTGGGGCAGCCTCCCGCCAGGACGGTAGTTGTATCCTGGAGTCAAGAGCCCTGCTGATCGGATCGCGGCTGACCCTACGGAGAAAGACTCATTACCTGGAACTTGGACCTCTGAGCCCTGCTGACTGCGTCGCGGCTCCCCCCTCTTGCTAAGAAGAAAACGCTGCCGAACCATCGGAGCCCTGCTGACCTCGTCGCGGCTCGACCTCGCAAAAGTAACCCATCGGAGCCCTGCTGACCTCGTCGCGGCTCGACCTCGCAGAAAGAAACCATCGGAGCCCTGCTGACCTCGTCGCGGCTCGACCTCGCCGCAGCAATCCCCCTGAACCGTACGGAACCCCCCGGCTCGAGGATTGAGAGCTAGGCGCAGGGTGTCCAGTACCAGGCTAAGACTGAGACTGTCCCGCTACCCCATCCCAACCAGACTTTGAGACTCTTTTGGATCTCTCGATCCACCTGTAAATATTGCCACAGAAATCTGCCTTGCTTACCGATAAAAACGTATAAGAATAGATACCCTGGTTGTGTCCCTTTGTGGTGGTGGGGTTGCTTGGCTGTTACGAAACTAGGAGAAGGACCTCGCCCAGGAGGCTTCTCAGCGGCGCTCGGCTACTCGCCTACGGAACGGTGATCCTCGGGGTGGTCAGTCCGATACCATCGGGCACCCGGAGGGCGCCCTTCTAAAATTGGTGGCCAGCGGTGCGATCCGAGCCCGACGCAGTTCGTACAGCAAGTAACTCACCCACTACCTACCTAGACACAGGGTAACCATGAACGACCAGCAGACCACCCCAACCGCGGAGTTCCGACAAGAACGGTTGGAGGAATATACACATAAGGAACTAAAACAGTTTTGTAAAGACAAAGACATCGCGACCACCGGATTAAACACAAAAGAGGACCTGCAGAAAGCCCTAAAGACCTGGGCAGAGTCCGAAGCGGCCTCCCCCCAAACCGAAGAAAACCCGGGGCCAAACGTACCCCTGCAACCAACCGCAGCCCCGGCAGAGAGGAGAACAACCAGCCCGGAGACCGGCCTCTCCCCGGAGGAGATACGAGAACGGGAGAGGGCCAGGACCCACGAGTTAGAGCTCGCCCGGCTCCGCCTGGACGGCGAACTCCTACTAGCCGAAAAGAAGTTGGCCCTAGAGCAACTGCGGTTGCAAGAAGAAATAGAGGAGAAAAAGCGGCACCGAGAACTGGAGGAGAGGAGGCTAACCCTCGAGCATGAGCGGGGGCTTAAGGAACTCGAAATCAAGTCCAGAAATGGAGAGACCGGCACCCCCGGAAACCGAGACACCCCCCCGCCGGTCTAGGCGAAAGTACATATCCCCAAGGATGTCGTCAAAAAGTACTACAAGAACGACGACATCCAACAATGGTTTAAGGCCTACGAGGTAGCCATGACCGCCCATCGGGTGCCCCGGATGATTGGGGTGCCGGCCTATGGGGACGGTTCCTCAGCGAAGGCAGCGACACCCTGCTACAGCTCCCCGACGTAGTGATGACCTCCTATGACCCTATGAAGGAGGCCCTGCTCACCCGCTACGGGCTCACCCCAGAGATGTACCGCCAACGCTTCCGGGACTGCAAGAAGCTCCCCGGTACCACCTGGGTGGAATACGTAGACTTTTTTAGCAGAGCCCTGGAAGGTTGGATCAAGGGCAGCAAGGTCACCTCCTACGAACAACTGTTCGACCTCATTGTATGGGAGCACCTCTCCAACAACTGCTTCATCGAGCTGAGACAGCACCTCCTCGACAGCAAGCTGACCGAGCCGCGGAAGCTCGCCGCCGAGGCCGATCGATGGGTAAACACCCGGGTCCCAAGAAACTCGATGGGGGAGTACCAACGGAACCCCACGGGGCCCCCCTGCCAGCGGGGTGGAGGAGGAGGAGGATCGAACAGGAACAGAGACTTTCCAGCGGGGCCACCCCGGAGTCCTCCCCGGGGACCGCCCTCCAACCGCACGTCCCCGTCCCTCGCACGAAGAGGGGCACCTCCAGCCCGACCAGGGCCTCGACCAACGGTAACGTGCTACAACTGCCAACAACCCGGGCACTATGCCAGTGACCCTGCCTGCCCCGTGAACCGACGGGCGGGGACCACCGGACCACCCCCCCGCCAGTTGGCGGCCGCTGCCCTGGGGGAAGGGGGAGAAGAGGAAGAAAACTACGACGCCAGACCAACCGAGTGGGAACCCGCCGCCATGACATTAGTCTGCCTGGGCAGTCGGGAGATGGTACCCCGGGCTCCCATCCCGAGCAACACCCAGAAGTACCAACAGTGGGTCACCATTAATGGACGCCGGGCCGAAGCCCTCCGAGACACCGGAGCCAGCGTGACAGCCGTCCGCTGCCACTTGGTGACCCCCGAACAGATCTTGCCTAACGTACTGTGCCCCGTCCGGTCGGCAGACAACACTGAGAGCTTGTGCCAGATGGCCCGGATTCCCTTCGAGTGGGGGGGAGTGTCGGGCATGCTGAAGGTCACCGTCCGCGACGACGCCCCCGTGGACTGCCTCCTCGGGAACGACCTGGAAAGTTCCCCCTGGGCCCACGTTGAGCGCCGAGAGCATCTGGGGATGCTGGGACTGCCCGAATGGGTCTGCGCAACCACCCGGTCCACGACCGCCCGGGCCATCCAACCGAGCGTCGAGGCTCCCCCCGAAGAGCAGGAATGGCCCGAACCACCAGCCCCCTCCGTCGAAGAAGAAGCCGACACCGAGGCCGGGCCGCCAGAACCCGCCCCGGACGAGGTCGCCGCACTCGGCGACCTCCCCGAACTCGCTCAATGGCGCCAAGAAGGTGCCCCCACACGGGAGCAGTTCCGCCAAGAACAAAATACCTGCCCCTCCCTCGAAGGAACCCGACAGCAAGCAGCCGCCCAGGCCGCCGGAGACCAGGCGGGGACCCACTGGGTCTATTGGGACAACGACCTCCTCTACAGCGAGCAGAAGACCGCGGAATTGGTGGCCAGCCGCGTGCTGGTGGTCCCCCTCAGGTTCCGGGACTTCCTACTCAATCTGGCGCATGATGTGCCCCTCGCCGGGCACCTGGGGCAGGACAAAACATACAGCCGCCTGGTGACCCACTTCTACTGGCCCCGAATGCGGAAGGACGTGGACAATCATTGCCGGACCTGCCCGACCTGCCAAGCCAGCGGGAAGAGCGGGGAAGGGTCAAAGCCCCTCTCCAGCCCTTCCCCGTAGTCAACACCCCGTTCGAGCGAGTGGGGATCGACATCGTGGGGCCCCTGGACCCCCGAACCTCCCAGGGGCATTGCTTCATCCTCGTCCTGGTCGACCATGCCACCCGATACCCCGAGGCCATCCCTCTCCGGACAGTGACGGCCCCCGTGGTGGGCCGGGCCTTGATGGGAATCTTCTCCCGAGTAGGATTCCCCCGGGAGGTTGTGAGCGACCGAGGCACCAACTTTATCTCGAAGTATATGCGGTCCCTGTGGCAACAATGCGGGGTCACCTACAAATTCACCACCCCATACCACCCCCAGGGGAACGGTCTAGTTGAACGATTCAACCGAACATTGAAAGGGATGATCAAAGGCCTGGAGGAACCCCTGAGACGCAAGTGGGACGTCCTGCTGCCCTGCCTCCTGTTTGCCTATCGGGAGGTCCCGCAAAAATCTCTGGGGTTCAGCCCCTTCGAACTCTTGTACGGACACCCTGTCCGAGGCCCTCTCAGCCTGGTCAAAGAAGGCTGGGAGACCACCATCCAAGATGCTCCCCCGGACGTCTACCGGTACCTCCTGACCCTGCGAAACCAGACACGGAAATTCAGGGAACTGGCCGAAGCCAACCTCGAGGCCAGCCAGGAAGAGATGAAACGCTGGTATGACCAGAACGCCTCCTCCATCGAGTTCGAGCCCGGCCAGCAGGTCTGGGTCATGTCGCCCGTCGACCCCTGTGCCCTCCAAGACAAGTGGACCGGGCCCTTCAAGGTGGTCGAGAAGAAAAGCCCCGTCACTTACCTGGTCGACCTGGAATCCCCCAGGAACCCTCTCTGGGTCCTCCACGCCAACAGACTCAAACCCCACTTTGCCCGAACCGAACTTAGTCTGTTGATGGCTACGGACGATGGGGCCGAGGACGACTCCGAGCCCCTACCCGACCTCCTGAAAACCTCCGAAAAGGACGGCTCCGTGGAAGGAGTCATCCTCTCTGCTACCCTGACTCCCGATCAGCGCCGAGACTGTCAAGGACTGCTGCACCGCTTCGCTGCTCTCTTCTCCCTCACTCCCGGAGTCACCCGATGGTGCGTCCACGACGTCGACACCGGGGACAGTCCCCCTGTGTGACACCGAGCCTACCGGGTCCCCGAGCGAGTGCGGGCCTGCATCCACGCTGAGGTCACCAAGATGTTGGCCCTGCGGGTCATCGAGCCCTCCGACAGCCCCTGGGCCAGCCCGGTGGTCCTGGTGCCGAAAGCTGCCACCCCCGGCGCCACCCCAGAGCTCCGGTTTTGTGTGGACTATCGGGGATTGAATGCCGTCACCAAAACCGATGCCCATCCCATTCCCCGGGCAGATGAACTGATCGACCGCCTAGGGGCAGCCCGCTACCTTAGCACCTTCGACCTCACCGCCGGATACTGGCAGATCGGGCTCACTCCCAGCGCCCAGGAGCGTTCCGCTTTCTCCACACCCGATGGCCATTACCACTTCTGCGTGATGCCCTTCGGCATGAAAAATGCCCCGGCGACCTTCCAGAGGCTAGTAAATAAGGTACTGGCCGGCCTAGAAGCGTTCAGCGCCGCCTATCTGGACGATATTGCGGTGTTCAGCAGCCACTGGGCCGAGCACCTGAGGCACCTCGGGGAGGTCCTGACCGCCCTCCAAAGGGCCGGACTTACCATAAAAGCCAGCAAGTGTCAGATAGGCCAAGGGTCCGTAACCTATCTGGGACACCAAGTGGGGTTCGGCCAAGTGGCTCCCCTCCAGCCAAAGATCGACGCCATCGTGGCCTGGGAGCCCCCAACCACTCAAACAGCCGTGAGGGCCTTCCTGGGACTCACGGGCTACTACCGGCGGTTCATCCAGAACTATGGAAGCATTGTGGGCCCCCTCACGGAGCTCACATCAAAGAAGCAGCCCAAGAAGGTGCACTGGACGCCCCGCTGTCAGGCGGCCTTCGAGACCCTCAAGACAGCAATGTGTACCGCTCCCGTGCTGCAGGCCCCCGACTACAGCAAGGAGTTTGTAGTGCAGACGGATGCCTCAGATTACGGAATCGGGGCCGTCTTGTCCCAGGTAAACCCTGAGGGGGTTGACCAGCCGGTGGCCTTCATCAGCCGGCGCCTGCTGCCCAGGGAGCAGAGATGGAGCACCATCGAACGGGAGGCCTTCGCCGTATTGTGGGCCCTCAAGAAGCTCCGGCCCTACCTCTTTGGCACCCACTTTCGGGTCCAAACCGACCACCGACCCTTGCGGTGGTTGATGCAGATGAGAGGCGAGAACCCGAAATTGTTGCGATGGTCTATCTCTCTGCAGGGGATGGATTTCACTGTAGATCATCGGCCCGGCAACGACCACACCAACGCAGACGGCCTGTCCCGCTTCTTCCGCCTCGGCGAGGAGAACCCCCAAGACGATGGGTGACTCTCCCTGCCTTCAGCTGGGGGGGACGCCTGTTGGACCCGGCCTCGTGGCGTGGTCCCGAACCCTCCTACCCGACCCTACGGGGGCAGCCCCCACCCTTCGGGGTCCCGCCGGATTGTACTTTGCCGCCCGCGCCAGCCTACGCGACCCGGCTCGCCCCGACATCAGCCCCAGCGAAGCCCCGACATCGAGGCACCAAGATCCGGCAAGGGGGTACCAAGTGGCCACTCCACCGATCCCGGAGGATGGGAGTTTCGATGGGACCCCCAACCGTCCCTCAACGCCTGGGTTCAATCGCCCTCCGGCCCTCCTGGGCGCGGGCGCCTCTCCCGCTGGATGTCTGGCCTCTCCCATCTCGGCTCCTCCGCCCCCCAGGCGCAAGGGTCCGGACATCAAAGGGGTCCAGACCTATATCTGGGGCAGCCTCCCGCCAGGACGGTAGTTGTATCCTGGAGTCAAGAGCCCTGCTGATCGGATCGCGGCTGACCCTACGGAGAAAGACTCATTACCTGGAACTTGGACCTCTGAGCCCTGCTGACTGCGTCGCGGCTCCCCCCTCTTGCTAAGAAGAAAACGCTCCCGAACCATCGGAGCCCTGCTGACCTCGTTGCGGCTCGACCTCGCAGAAGTAACCCATCGGAGCCCTGCTGACCTCGTCGCGGCTCGACCTCGCAGAAAGAAACCATCGGAGCCCTGCTGACCTCGTCGCGGCTCGACCTCGCCGCAGCAATCTCCCTGAACCGTACGGAACCCCCCGGCTCGAGGATTGAGAGCTAGGCGCAGGGTGTCCAGTACCAGGCTAAGACTGAGACTGTCCCGCTACCCCATCCCAACCAGACTTTGAGACTCTTTTGGATCTCTCGATCCACCTGTAAATATTGCCACAGAAATCTGCCTTGCTTACCGATAAAAACGTATAAGAATTGATACCCTGGTTGTGTCCCTTTGTGGTGGTGGGGTTGCTTGGCTGTTACGAAACTAGGAGAAGGACCTCACCCAGGAGGCTTCTCAGCGGCGCTCGGCTACTCGCCTACGGAACGGTGATCCTCGGGGTGGTCAGTCCGATACCATCGGGCACCCGGAGGGCGCCCTTCTAACATCTGGGCACTGCTGGGAGTGATATGCACCCACCCCTCATGTGTCTGGGCACTGCTGGGAGTCCTCTGTACCCACCCCTCATATGTCTGGGCACTGCTGGGAGTGATATGCACCCACACCTCATATGTCTGGGCACTGCTGGGAGTGATATGCACCCACCCCTCATATGTCTGGGCACTGCTGGGAGTCCTCTGCACCCACCCCTCATATGTCTGGGCACTGCTGGGAGTGATATGCACCCACCCCTCATATGTCTGGGCACTGCTGGGAGTGATATGCACCCACCCCTCATGTCTCTGTCCACTGCTGGTATTCCTCTGCACCCACCCCCATGTCTCTGTCCACTGCAGGGAGTGATAGGCACCCACCCCTCATATGTCTGGGCACTGCTGGGAGTGATAAGCACCCACCCCTCATATGTCTGGGCACTGCTGGGAGTGATATGCACCCACCCCTCATATGTCTGGGCACTGCTGGGAGTGATCTGCACCCACCCTCACATATCTCTGTCCACTGCTGGGAGTGATAGGCACCCACCCCTCACATGTCTCTCTCCACTGCTGGGAGTGATAGGCACCCACCCCTCACATGTTTCTGTCCACTGCTGGTATTCCTCTGCACCAACCCCCATGTCTCTGTCCACTGCTGGAAGTGATAGGCGCCCACCCCTCATATGTCTGGGCACTGCTGGGAGTGATATGCACCCACCCCTCATATGTCTGGGCACTGCTGGGAGGGATATGCACCCACCCCTCATATGTCTGGGCACTGCTGGGAGTGATATGCACCCACCCCTCATATGTCTGGGCACTGCTGGGAGTGATATGCACCCACCCCTCATATGTCTGGGCACTGCTGGGAGTGATATATGCACCCACCCCTCATATGTCTGGGCACTGCTGGGAGTGATATGCACCCACCCCTCATGTGTCTGGGCACTGCTGGGAGTCCTCTGCACCCACCCCTCATATGTCTGGGCACTGCTGGGAGTGATATGCACCCACCCCTCATGTCTGGGCACTGCTGGGAGTGATATGCACCCACCCCTCATATGTCTGGGCGGGCACTGCTGGGAGTGATATGCACCCACCCCTCATGTGTCTGGGCACTGCTGGGAGTCCTCTGCACCCACTCCTCATATGTCTGGGCACTGCTGGGAGTGATATGCACCCACCCCTCATATGTCTGAGCACTGCTCGGAGTGATATGCACCCACCCCTCATATGTCTGGGCACTGCTGGGAGTGATATGCACCCACCCCTCATATGTCTGGGCACTGCTGGGAGTGATATGCACCCACCCCTCATATGTCTGAGCACTGCTGGAAGTCCTCTGCACCCACCCCTCATATGTCTGGGCACTGCTGGGAGTGATATGCACCCACCCCTCATATGTCTGGGCACTGCTGGGAGTGATATGCACACACCCCTCATATGTCTGGGCACTGCTGAGAGAGATATGCACCCACCCCTGATATGTCTGGGCACTGCTGGGAGTCCTCTGCACCCACCCCCATGTATCTGTCCACTGCTGGGAGTGTTAGGCACCCACCCCTCACATGTTTATGTCCACTGCTGAGAGTGATAGGCACCCACCCCTCACATGTCTCTGTCCACTGATGTGAATCCTAGGCAGACGCCCACCCACCCGCCTGCACCCTTGGTGCAGTACACTGCTCTGCTGGGCATAAACACCCCCCAATATACTGGTTAGATGCTGCACCAGGCCCTATGACAACATTCGTGGCGTGTGTACGCCTTGTATCACTAATGTACTGGTGCACTAGGGGTACGCGTGATGCGATCCGTACCCACGCTCTCAGAGCGTGGGTATGGGCCGTACCCCTACGTCACCCCAACAATGGTGGTACAGTCCGTACACACGCTCTGAGGGCGTGGGTACGGGTCGTACCACGCATACCCCTACGTTACCCCAACAATGGTGGTACGGCCCGTACCCACGCTCTGAGGGCGTGGGTACGGGCCGTACCACTATTGTTAGGGTGACGTAGGGGTACGGCCCGTACCCACGCTCTGAGGGCGTGGGTACAGGCCGTACCCCTACGTCACCCCAACAATGGTGGTACACTTCCGTTGTGGCGGGATGCAGGGCTTGGTGGACACGCCCCCCGAAGTGACCAGACCCTGGAGGCACTGTATGTACATGATATATGTGGTATAATTTGGGTAGGGGTTAAGTTGCATGCCCCTCGCCCCCCCCCTTTGACCATGGGTGTTGTTCTGACCTTCTGCGGCGTCTGCGTCGGTTTCTGTGCACCAGGTCATAGGCTAGGAGGGCTGGGATTACATGTAGGATGGGGTCCATGGCTGTCCATCGCGTACAGGTGCGCCTTCTTCGCGTCGTCCTCAATTTCCCGGGAGTTTTTGGCTGCCGTAAAAAATGGGCCGTGCGGAGTGACGTAGGCACGAATCGTACTTGCTGGTCCGTAAAACGCTGCCTGACTCTGTCCGGACGTCACTTACGCGATGTCCCGGATCGGAATTGTGGGTATTTTTTAGCCGCACGTAGTTTTGTACGAATCGTACGGAAATGGTATTTCTGTACGAATCGTACTTGCTGGTTTGTAAGGAGGATTTCCCGGGTACGAGTCATACGGAGAAAACGCTTCGTACGACCATTCGTACCCGGGTTTTACAGGATTGGAATCGGCACCATAATGTTAAATACATATAACAAATACCTACAATTATATTAAATACAATACAAAATATTTTCCAAACAAATACATATTTTAATGAAAAATTATTTAGAAACAAAAACATTAATTATTACATAAATTTACTTTTGTTATTTTCTACCATATAACACCACACAATTCACAACACACATCTAAATTAAAGAAATACTTCCTCAACTAACTCAATTAATTACCAAATAAAGAAATATTATTTATTAAGAAAACAAATCAAAACCCATAAAAAGTATTTAACTTCCCACACTTAGCCCTATAATCCCCACAAGCCACAGCTAAAATTAAACTGTAAACAAATTAATTACACAATTAAAACTTGTTTTCAATGAAAAAACTAATAGTATTTCACAACTAATTATAAAGTAAGGAAAATTAATTTACTCCCCACACTGCACCCCTATAACAATAAAATCCACACACAAAAAATATAAACAAATACTCTAATTAAATATAAATTATTTAATTAATTTTAATGATCAACTAGTGTTTAATTAATTAAACACAATTACTTCACACCCTTTACCCTTATAAACCAACAACCTACACCTAAAATTAATTACAAAAATTCCATATTTAATTTTCAATTAATTAATATTAATTAACAGTTAATTATTAATTAAACATACATTACTTCTCACCCTTTACCCCATTAACCCCACAACATACACCTAAAAGAATTTACACAATTACCATAAGTAATTATCAATTAATGAATTAATATTAATTAACAACCAATTAATAATTAATTACGTCCCACAATTAACGCTATAACATCGAAATTAAATAAATAAAAGATGCCATTTGAGATGTCAGCAGTTATAGCATCAATGATGTCCTTTAACATGTCATAAGCGATGTAATATATGAGCTCATAAGCAGTGCATGGGGGAGGTGCAAGTTATAGTTGGTTCACTAAACTATAACTGGAGAATTCCAGTGATTTTCTAGTTTTTAAATTAATGTTTCACCTAACTATAACATCATTTTAACGTTTGCTTATTTAAGTGAATTTCAGTTTTTTTTAAATGCAAGTTAAGATCTTATTATCATACCTAACTACAACGTCACTTAACCTTTGCTTTTTGTCAGTGAATTTCTGAGGTTTTGCGGGGTAGTACAGTTCCAGGTGCTGGAACCATATATTTTTAAATTTATTTTATCTTAAGGTATGTTCCCTATGCAACCGTCTCCCTCCTCCACATAGGCCATTGGATTGGGGGTCAGGGTGTGCTAACCCGGATATCATCAATGATGTAATTTGATATGTCATCAGTAATGTCATAAAAGATGTCATTTAAGATATTGAGAATGAATACCATTCCAAAACAGCTTTCGATCATTATTTACCTCAATGAGATATGCTTGTTAAATATCTCCTCTGTCCCCTCCCAGTAGCTACCAACAGTCTGGTGTTCATGGCCTTTGGTACAGTCATTGGCCCCAGGGCCAGGGCTGCGACCAAGCCCTGCCCCAAACCCCCCATTAGCAACTACCCTCTGTGAACCCTTATCCCAAATCTTTCCCATTTATTTAGTTTTTTTTAATTTTCTCACAGGAATCATGACCAAGTGTCCTCTCCATGGTACTGCGGGACAGTGCTGGCTTTACACACTGAAGCTTGCATGATCCGGCAGTATGAATCCGGCACTAATGGTACAACTCTGGTGACTAGGTCCCAAAAGCTATTTTCACTGTAGAAAGGCTGGTTGGAACATACAGAAATACCAGGGAGCAATTTAAAATCTTAATTCTGCTTTCTCAAGTTAGGAACCAGCTAGAAAAAATATTAAATTACTATTCTTAATATTTATTAAAAGCCCAACTTAAAGGTAAAGTCAGGGGGGGTAAATCTTATTTATTGAATAAACAAACTGTAAACAAAAAACAAAATTACAGTGCAAGATCATTGATGTCAAACGAGCACAGTGCATTTGTACAGTATTAAGCATGCCATTACATAGGACCAGCTTCTTTACATCGTGACTTATAGTCTCTACAGCGTTTTTGGCTTCAATCTCCCAAGTGTTCTCCTTCCTGTGGGAGAGAATCATTAAACGGTGTGCATATCATCCCTCTATGTTTGTTTCATGCTCCCCAGATCATGTACCATTTTTGCGACCATCCTCTCCCCTCATATATCACCCTCTCCGCCTGCATGCACCAGTTCATGTCTGTCTCCCAATCCCTGAATTTGAGCCCGGTAATTCCTTTCCAAGTACTTGCTATATTACGCTTCACTACCACACATCCGAGGGAGACCCACGTTCTCTCAGCTGTTGACAGGTCAGTTGCATCCCATATATTAAGAAGGCACCATTGGGGGCGAGACCTCCATTTATTTTTGACAGGTTGCTAACAATGTCATTATTACTTTCCCCCCAATATGTCTGGAGTGTCAGACATTCCCACCACTGATGTATGTATGTCCCCACCTGGCCGCACCCTCTAGGACATAGTGAGGAGTTTAGGGTACCCATTTTGACCAGTGCTAGACTTGTGTAGTATGCTCTATGTAGGATCTTAAGTTGGATTAGTTGAAATCGAGAACGAATCGCAACTTCCCGGGGGAATGCCAGTCTTCATCACTAATATCTCCCACTTCCTCTGCCCATTTTACACGTGTTTTCCCCATTGTGTCAGGCGTGTTGTTTAATATTTTCCTGTAAGTTAGAGAAATAGCCTTCTCCTGAAGGTCGTCATCAAGGAGTCTGTCTTCCAGGGACGTGGAGGCCGGGAGATCAGTTCCTCTGGGTAGCGCCCTGTACAATGCGTTGCGGACCTGAAGGTATCGAAAAGTTTCCCCTACACTTAGTTCATAGTCCTGTTGGAGGTCACTGAAGGGGACCACCTTCCCTCCTGCCCATACCTCACCCACACTTGACAGCCCTATCAAGTGCCATTTGTCAAATCCTGGGCATTTTGCTAACACCCCCAATTGATCTGTCTTTAACAGAGGGGTTACCTGTGTGATCTTGTTTTTCCACCCCAGGGTGGTCGTTGCTGTGTGCCATAACTTGACAGTAGTTGAGGTTGGTGTGTATTTTGGTCAATCCCCCCCCCCCTCCGTATACTGCTCTCAGGTAATTATCAGTGTCATAGTGTATCTGTCCATCCTATAGCCTGGTTCTGTTCCTGGCCGGTGTACCCAGTGGTTGGTAACTACTAATTGAGAGGCACAATAATAGCTTTTAATTGCTGGGAGGGCTATTCCTCCATCATACCAGCTTTTCATAAGTTTGGTCAATTCTATGCGATGGATGCCATTGTCCCAGAGAATTGCACTTACTTCTGATTCTATTGTTTGGAATTATTTAGCTGGGACAGGATATGGTGTGTTTTGTAAAACATAAACAAAGCGGGGGAGTGCCATCATTTTATACAAGGCGGCCTTACCTAGCAGCGTGAGGGCAGGGTTTCCCAATGCTGCACGTCCTCCTGTAATCGACGTAAAGGAGGAGACACATGTGTTCATATAATACAGTTGGGTTAGTCGAGATAAAAATCCCCAAATTTCGAAAACCCTCAGTAACTTTCCTAACTCCACAGCCGCTGGGCAGGTTGGGACATTCCCAGCGCAGGGTGTATATAAGCGATTTATCCCAGTTGATAGTGTACCCTGAATACTTTTGGAAGAGGGCAAATATGTGTACAATTCTGTGTACTGAAAAGTATGGTTTGGCCAAATAGAGCAAAATGTCATCGGCATAGAGGGAGATCTTATCCTCCCACTCTGCCATCCAGTTGAGTGCTCTGATACGGGGGTCTCCTCTGATCCAAATTGTCAGATGTTCAAGGACCAATGCAAAAATCAATGGAGAAAGTGGACAGCTCTGTCTCGTCCCTTTCTGCAATTTAAACGTTGCTGACCACCCACCATTCACTGTAACTCGAGCCAGGGGCTCCGAGTAGTAGAGCCGTACCCATGATAAGAATCTCCCTCCAAACCCAAATCGTTCAAGAGCCTTAAATCAGAAAGGCCATTCGATCATGTCGAATGCCATTTTAGCGTTGAGGGACATTATCACTGCCTCTTCTCTAATCGTCTCTAACCTGCCTATGACACCATTAAGATGCCGTAAATTGAGTGCGGTATTCCTGCCTGGCTTAAAAACGGATTGGTCCGGATGGATCAATTTGTGGTGTAGCGGTGACAAACGTGTAGCAAGTATTTTGGTTAGTATTTTCACTTCTGGATTTAGTGGGAAGATAGGCCGATAAGAGCCACAATGCTCGGGATTTCCCTTTTTTGTGTATTACCACAATATTAGCCAGTCTCTGAGTTTCAGGCAGGATATGTTATAGTGTTCAATTGGAAGACCACTCAGACCCATGGCTTTCCCGTATTGTAGCGCCCCAATTGCCTTGGTCACTTCCTCTTTAGTCAAGGCTGAATCTTACTCCTTCACATCTGAGCTTTCAAGGGCAGGTAGTTTGAGAGTGGCCAACAATTCCTGTGCCTTGTTATAAGTAGAGGCCCCTGTTGGCGTATAGGTCTGTTTAAAGTGTTCTGCAAAAACCTCCACTACCCTCAGTCTGTCCTTGAGCCTCATACCGTATCGGGCCTCGATCTCAAACACCCATCTATTGGCCTTTTCTCATTTGTCCAGCCATTCTAGCAATTTACCTGCCTTATCACTAGCCTCGTATTTGCGATGTTGAGTAGCGTGGTATTGAGCTTTAGCTGCGTCCTTGGTAATATCTCTATATTCTTTTTCCTTCAGAAACAATCTGTGTTTAGTTTCAGGGGCGGTTGCTATTATTAGTTCGCGTTCAAGTTGGTTAATATCATACTCTATTTCTTGTAGTTGCTTTAATTTTTCATTCCTATTCCTCGCAATCGCTGAAACACCCTGCACCCTTACCACCATCTTGTAAGCCTACCATAACACTGTGGCCGAGTATGCATACCCTTCATTTTCTTTAAAATAGTTATTGGTAACCTCTACGAGCACCTCTCGTATAGTCGGCACCTTTAAGTACTAAGGGTTAAATGCCATCTCATATTGCTTGGCAAACGGAGTACCTCCATAATTTGCAGTTACTGGGGAAAGGTCGGAGATACCCCTAGGGAGATGTACCACTGCCCCAAACATTGGGGGCTGGTCGGCTCTGCCAAATATATAGTCAATCCCGGACAAGTTCTCGTAGAGTCAGATTTTTGATAAATATTAAGGAAAAATGACTTTTCAAAACTTAAACTTCCCCTGCCTAAAAACTCCTGAAGACTAATAATTCACATTAGCCTCCAGCTGTCACCCAACTAGTGACTATCCCTGATAAGGTGTGAAAATTGATCTCAGAGCAGTGATAATGGCCTACTGTGGGAAGGTGTTTTTATTCCACTGGCCCAATGACCAGCCGGGGTGTGCCCAGGAACTTAATTCATTTCATATTAGCCTCCCCTGTCACAAGCAGATGTCATCGGACCAGGCCCCTTCCTTTGTCCTCCCAGTCAACCAGGCACCAAACCCAGTGGGGACAAAGCTGCCCTCAGAGCTGTTTTGGAGTATCCATAGAGGAGGGGCTGCTCATTACCCAGACACACCACTGGGAGGGCACACAGGTTCTGCAAAAGGGTAGAAGGATTCTCCATCTTGGATTTAGTGAGTGAGGGACGCTGTGGGATTGGTTGCAGTAGGGTGCACTGGAACTGCTGCAAACATGGGTAGAAATCCCCCTGGGAATGTTTTACCCTATTGGTTAGGGAGAGGCCAGGAGTCACTCCCACCCAGAAGCTATTGCCATGAATAAATGTGGCCACCCAAAACACCTTCTTCAGAACACCTTGGACCTGTGGAAGAAGAACTGAAGGGCGGGGCCTGGTCTCGCTTCTACCCAGGACAAAGAAGGGGACTCTAAGGGGAATTGACTGACCTCCAGTGTAAGCTGCAGGGCCACCGCATTATGCAAGAAGTCTTTTTCCTGAAGTGCCCAGCTGACCAGTGCCATAGTCTTCACCCTTAAGTTCTATTCCTGAGGTCATGTGTACCTTAGCTATGTCTAACTGGGCTTCTCCTATCATGCCTGAAAACCTGGGACTTAGAAAATGTTTTGGACTTCAAGACCTCCTGGGGGAGGTGGACAAACCTGCCAAGCCATCTGCCCAAGGTGCAGCCTTTCTGGGCTAAAGAAACAGGTTTCGACTGATTGGAGCTTCTCTGCAGTAGTAAATGCCTTTTTATGGGACCTTGGCAAGAATGTTTCCAGCTCTGTGGAGAACTATCTGGACATAGCTCTCAGCCTTGCACCTCTTGAGGATTCCAAGCTCTGAAAAAGAGACTAAGTCCAATGGTAAAAATCTTAACCGGGCGAAGGCACCAAAAGTATCTGGCCGGCGAAAGAACTTCCCTGAGTGCAAAATTAGAATTTTCCCACCAAAAGCAACAGATTCACTGGAACTCCGTCCAATGCCTGTCTGACAGTTGCATGTGATTTCATAGAAAAATAATTTTATGGAACATCATTACTGAGAAACCATTTCATCCAAACTGTTTAATGGAAATTTTCAGAATGAATGGCATTTACCTTTTTGTAAAAAACAATTTATAGAATGTGTTTTTGGTCACCCTTGTCCTTTGAATGTTTAATTTTGAAGTGTAGCTGCAATGGTTGAATGTCCTACTTTGAGAAACAGTTTTGTTGGAGATATGTATTTCATTGCTTTACTTCAGGAGTCATTATTTCACATATATATATTTTACATTGTGAAACAATTACTTCTGATGCTTTTAATTTGATGACCTATCACCACCCGTCAACACCATCCATCGCTGACCCCTTACAACCCCTAAACACCATCAATCCTTGCCCCCAAAACCTCTCACTCAAAACCCCACCTATCCTTTGCCACATAAAACATCTCAGCAGCCCAAACTTCACCTACCCCTGAACCCTAAAAACCCTCACCACCCTTAAACACTAGCCATCTATGAGACATAAGAATTCCATAACACCCTAACCTACTCATCCCTGAACCTTAAAACCCCTTTCTACTTCTAAACTCCACACATCCTTAATCCTTATAACCCTCAACACACAAAACTCCACCCCATCCTGAACCCTAAAAACGCTTCACCACCCTAGCTGCTACCTATAGTTGAACCTTAAAAACCCTAAATCCATTAACCTTAAAACTCCTCTGCACCCTTACACTGCACCATCCTTGAAACCTAAAAACACCTCACACACCTAAACACACCATGTCCGTAAACCCTCAAAACACTTCAACCCCCTACACTCCACCCATCCCTGAACTCTAAAAACCTTTCACACCCTTAAAACCTAACCATCCATGACCCATAACATCTCCTCATCACCCTGAACTACTCATCCCTGAACCCTAAAACCCATTTCTACATCTAAACTCCACCTATTATGGAATCCCTAAAAAACCCTCACCGCCCTAAACTCCACCCCATCCTGAACCCTAGAAACTCTTCACTACCCCAGCTGCTAATTGAACCTTAAAAACCCTCACTAGTCCTAAATTCATGAACCCTAAAACTCCTCTTTACGCTTACACTCCACTCATCACTGAAAGCTAAAATTACCTTCTATGTATAACCACTCATCCGTAAACCCTAAAAACTCCTCATATCCCTACACTCCAACCATCTCTGAACCCTAAAAACCTGTTCCTTGCCTGAACGTTAATTATTCCTGACCCCTAATAAACACTCACCACCCTAAACATTAACCATCCCTAGACCCACAGTAGTCCTAAATTACATACAATTTTAATGTCATTTTGGATATTTTGCATAAAACTATTTTCCCTTTAGAATATTTCCTTCAATTTTTTTGTATTTCCCTAAATTCATTTTCCTTGATTTCGTTTCTTCCAATGTGTTTTCTCAGTTTTCATTTTCTATTAATTCACACACATGACTAGCTGACATAGTGGTGCCCCCCTTGGATACAGTCTGCTGCTTTGCCCTGCTGAAGGATTTTGACTTCCATTTTTGAGACTAGTGGGCCCATTACGAAGGTGGGCGGGTGGACCGTAACGGTAAACGGGACCAACCGCCAGAAGTGCGGCGGTCCTCCTGTGCCCATTAGGATGCGCCCGCCACTATGGCGGTCGCATCCCGCATATTTAACATTGTCGTGGGCGGTGCTGTAGGCAGCACCCGCCACAATGTTGAAAATACATGTTGTGCATTGGCATGCACAACGTGACAGGCACCGCGCGGTGCCTGCCACCTTGTAAATGCCAATGTAGGGGGTACCAAGTGCAGCACAAGGGGGCCCGCAACAGGCCCCCAAAGTAAACTCTGCATACCTTTCCATGGCGGAGTCTCCGCCATTGAAAGGCATTCCACTGCACACATCATAATATGGATGGCGGTGCCTGCAAGGCACCACCACCATATTATGGGCCTTTTCCGCCCGCAGGCAATTGTGACGATTGCCTGCTGGTGGAAAAGCGGCGGATGGTCTTTCCATCCACCGCGGTACCCCCGCCACACTAATTTGGCAGGGAGTAAATGGCCGTCCGGCCGGGTGTTTTGGCGGGAGGATCGCCACCGCCTGACCGCCATGATAATAGGCCTCTAAGTTTGAAGGTAACACCTCCGACCATTTCAAACACAGTTGGTGGTGCATCTGACCTGCACTCTGTCTTGGTCAACATGAAATCGCACCTGGTCCTTCTTTACCGTAATCAGTTGAACTGCATTGACACTTAGTGCTTTCTCTAGTTCCCCTTAGTCGATTTTTGTTGTTTTGGTGTCATTTTACTCATTAAATTAATCTCTACTTTTATAAATTGGAATGGGATTTTTATTGTGTTGTGTGTGGTTTTGTCTTTGTAACTGTTTCTGTCTTTCTACATGCTATTCACATTTTCTCTAAATTAAGCCTGTCTGCTCTGTGCCAAACCTACCAACGGTTGCTCAGGTTTAAATTACTGAAACCTTTTACATGACCAAACAAGTGCCATTATTACTTGTGGTGGACCTCAATACCTCCAACCCATAAACCACTTTTGCACACATGAATACTATGCTTATGTGGCATTGAGGACCAATCTATGCACCAAGGCCTTTACAAATTATTCATCACATTTTCCAACTGTTCATCTATTTTAGATGAAAACAACACTTCTGGTTGAAATATGCAAAGCTTGCAAATTATGTGGCATAGGCCATAAACCCATAATTATACGGTAAACATTGCAGCCACAGAATCACCTACATCCACTTACCTTCAAAATTGTTTATTGTTATATTAACTATTCAAGAAATATAAACAAAACCTAAACCATCTAAATCCAATAAGTGCCCATTCTTAGCTACACTTTGAAGAAATCAGATTTCCAAACTAACTATCCCAAAATAACCATGTAATATAAAGAGTATGTAAACAGCAGTTCCAGTACATTAAGCGTTCCCTGTGTAATATGGTCCTATATTGCATTCTTGGGGTTTGGTTACATTTGCAAACCCATCAGTTTTTAGCTTTGTGATGTTAAAAGAACTCCATGATGGCAATATGATATTTCACACTTGTGCTGGCCAATTGTGTTTTTGTTAGGTCATAGTTTCTATTGAAAAATACCTTTTTGATTACTTAGTAACTATGGTGCTGTTTAATGAACTATGCAAAAGAAACAATTGATGGACAGAATGCTAAACAATGCAAACATTTACCCCCAGTCACAAAGATCTGGGTTAAATCCATCATTCTTTTGCTCACCACACCACCCCAGATTGGACCCAGCTATATGCAAATCAGTCATGACCCTGTTCCTTGTGGGAAAAGTCCAGCCCAAACTGCCAAGCCAGGTCCTCCCTGGACTGGAAACAAGCATCCTGGGACCGGTTTCAGGGCATCACCCTTCATCAGCCAGGCTAGCTTGAATCCAGTGGTGTAGTGAGCACGGGACCCACGTCTGGGCGTACCCTTCCCACTTAGGGCGACATATGCAAAAGAAACAATTGATGGACGGAATGCTGGACAATGCAAATATTCACCCCCAGTCACAAGGATCTGGGTTAAATCCATCAGTTTAATGAACTGTCAAAAGTGGGCAACCCCCTTTTAACAGTGGCGGCTTGCAAAGGTAACTCTGTGGGGCGGTTAGTTGGGGCGGGGGCGGGGCTGGGTGAGGGGGCAGTGGAGTCCGACATACAATGGCAAAGGTGAACATACATAAATGTCAGACTCCACTACCTCCCACCCAGCACCGTCCCCGCCCCGCCTCACCGCCTCACAGCATTACCTTTGTGAGCCGCCACTGCCTTTTAATGAATCCGTACAAAAGTTTCCAATAAAAGGTTCATCCAATTTGCGTTGAGCAAAACTATCTTCATGCACATCCATCAATCAGGAGATAAGAAAGGGCAGCGGAGGTCAGTAAAGAGACATTTCCAATTTTAATTCCGATAGGTTTCTTGTCTATCTGATATAGAAAAAATACCTTTATGGAATAACACCAAACGTAGATGGAAAGTAAATTGTTTTGCACAGAAGTGCCTTTGAATAATATTGTATACATCCTTTCAGTAGTTTTTGAGAAAATGGTATTTAAAACATTTTTCTGTTTGAAATGGTTAAAAATAGAGCTAGTCTTACAGTTAAGAGGTGTATTTTTGATTTGTCTGTAACTTTTGCATTTTTTGATGATTTACATTTAAATGTGGCTGATCTTTAGCATATTTAGCTTACTCTAGGTATGTATACATTTGTGCAGATTTGTCAAGGGGTCAGAGTTAATAGGAGGGAGAACCAAAAATGTTTATTTGCTAAAAATAATTTGACAAATCCATGTGATATTTGACAGACATCTGTCAAGCTTAGTCTTGTGTGGGTATGGCAAGTTAATTGGGGAATTTCTATGGTTTTTTACGAGTGAAATGTCCAACTAACCATAATGCCCCTGAAACCTATGGTTTTTTCAGTGAATTTCGAAGGTTTTTTAAATGCTAATTTCTAACTATAACGTGCTTGAAACCTATGTTTTTTTCAGTGAATTTCAAAGGTTTTTTAAATGCTAATTTCTAACTATAGCGTGCCTGAAACCTATGGTTTTTTCAGTGAATTTCAAAGGTTTTTTAAATGCTAATTTCTAATTATGCCTACAGAAGTAGGACTTGTGAAGAAAGAAGAAAAAACGCACAGAAAGAAGCAAAATAAATGCAAAAAGAAGCAACAGAAGTCCACAAAGACAAAGAAAAGTGCAGGAATAAGCAAGACATGTGCAGAAAGGACCAACAGAGGAGCAGAAAGAGGCCTTGTTGGAAAATCATCCAGCGCCCACAACATTTTCTGACGGGTACTGGTGGTAACTGACTCTGACTAACCAGACCTAGAGCCAGTGCTATGCTAAAAGACACTTAGAATACAGTGAAAACACCTACATACACTAGGGAACACTATGCGTTGGGGTACCCCTGTGATTAGCATGACCTCCTCTGTAAGCTCCTAGTAAATAATAGGGCAAGGGGATTAAAATTACCTCTAAATCAGAGGAGCAGAAATATGCTAATTTAACTAGTAGTCATGTTTGCAGAGTGGTGGAGAAAGGGTGCTGGGCGTCGAACCAATGCTCAAGAATTCCGCTGCGTAGGACTTATAGGAGGTACCAGGAGGGATTCTTGGCCCCTAAACTCCCTCAGGACTAAATTGGACTTCATCCCCATCCCGTAGTCTGCCACAAGGCATGTTTGCCAAGTGGTAGAGAAAGGGGGCATCCTTGGGAGCCAACTTCCCAAACTATTACCTCCAGTCAGTCCCACACAGCAGCATTGTTAAGTACTCGTACCAGGCCATGCCCACTTTGCCAACCACTCTACAAACGCACTCCCTGGCACGCTCTTGGATGTGGATTGAAGTCCCCTTCACTGCTGGGGGTCTTTTAGGGGCCAACTAGCCTACCTTTTACCTCCAGTAAGCCCCACGCAGTGGGATTGGTGAGAGGTAGACACAGGCCATGCCCCCTTTCTCCACCACACTGCAAACACGCCCCCGGTGCGTTGTAAGTTGGGGGATTAAGTCCCCTTGAATCCTGAGGGTCCCTGTGGTCCAACTAGCCCTCCAGGTACCTCCAGTAAGCGCCACAGAGCTGCGTTGCAGAGAGGTGTAAAAAAGGGCTTTGCCTGGACCACCACTTTGCAACGCAGCGCAGTGGCGCTTACTGGAGGTACCTGGTGGGCTAGTTGACCCCCAGGAACCCTCAGGATTGAAGAGGAATTTATTCCCCAACTTAAAACGCGCCACAGGGCGTGTTTGCACAAGTCACCTCAGGCCCCGCCCCCTCCCTTTACCACTGTTCGAACGTGCCCGTGGCACGTTTTAAGTTGGGGGATGAAGTCCCCTTGAATCCTGAGGGTCCCTGGGGTCCAACTAGCCCACCAGGTACCTCCAGTAAGCGCCACAGAGCTGCGTTGCAGAAAGGTGTAAAAAGGGGCGTGGCCTGGACCCCCACTCTGCAAAGCAGCCCTGTGGCGCTTACTGGAGGTACCTGGTGGGCTAGTTGGCCCACAGGGACCCCCAGTATTGAAGGCGAATTAATTCCCCAACTTAAAACGTGCCACGGGGTGCATTTGCAGAGTGTTGCTGGAGGAGGGGAGGCCTCGGCACGATCGCGTGTAAATTTCTTTTTTAAAAAGCCCCCCCCACACAGGTGTTTTAATTTTTTTTAAAAGCCCCAGGGGTTGGCGGTCGCCGCGGCAGCGGGGGGGCCGTGTGCCCCCGCTAATTAATTAATAAAAGCCCTGGCGGGTGGCGGTCCCGGGGCTTGGGGAGACCTCAAAGGCCCCCACGCAGATTAAAAAACACGGTCCCTGGGGCTGCTGTGTGCCCCCCGCAAATATTTTTTGAAAAGCCCCAGGGGGTGGCGGTATCCGGGGCAGTGTGGGGGGGATTGGGATCCCCCACACACATTTTTTAACTGCCCCGGGGCCTGGCCCACCCGGGGGCTTCAATTAAACGAAGCGCAGGATAATGCTTTTTGGGGCCCTGGGGGTCCTTGTGGGACCACCTGAGCAGGCCTAGGGAGTCAGGGTGTTTCTACCCTGCCCCCTTTTCTTGTTTTGCGTGTTTCTTTTTCTCTTTTCTTGTGCCTCGGTTCTACCGAGGCACAAGATGGCTGCCAACACTTCCTGGTTTGAAGTGTTGACAGCAAATTAGAATGCAGCTTGTGGTCGGGAGGGTGCGCGGATCCACCGCGCCTCTATGTATTAAAACTTTTATTTTTGGATTTCCTCAGCAACTACTAAACGGATTTACTCCATTTAAAAAAAAGGTCTCTTTCGGAACCAAGGGCTACCTTTTTGCCAAATTTGGTGTAATTCCGTTCAGCAGTTCGGGCTGTAGTCGTGTCTAAAGTTTCCTATGGAAAATAACATGGAGAAAACGGGTTTTGGGACCCCCCTTTTTTCTCAGCCCCCGCTTGGCGAATCACCCCGAAACTTTAAGGATAGGAGCTGACCGGAGCGCCCCACGAGTTTTGAATATTTCGCGAACACTCGTCATCTGGTGCTAAAGTTATTGGGAAAACAATAAACGCTTTTTCTATGGAAACTAGGTCCTAACTATAACTACCTACTGGCGACCGCCAGTAGGTAATATATATATATATACCTTCAATGTACACAGATGTGGAGGTGACAATAGCAAATCTATACTTCCCTCTTTGCACTTACATTTCAATATTTTGTCCACAGTGCTCAACAGTTCCCGAAAGGCAAGCAATAATATTTGTCCAATGTAGTGCTTATTTATTTCTTTTTTTTTACAAATTAGAAGTATTTTATTAAACTAAAACAAAATACCACACAAAGGGATATACTTATTGGCACAGGGCTATATAAGTTAAAAGTTCTCTTTGGGTACAATGACTGGGCTCCTTTTTGGCAGTCTCCTCCTGCAGGGTTAACTACTAATTCCCTCTCTCAACAGGCCAGAGAGGCTCTTGTATAGTGGCAGTCCCACAGCTTCTCCAGGGACTCCTTGCAGACTTTCCAGGTGAATTCCCCTCACGTCTGAAATACTAGCTGTTGGTAGCAGCAATCCTGGATCTCAGGACTTCCTCTGGTACTCTGAAGAGTGACACCTCTTTAATTAGCGAGACACCTGACACCAAGAGAGGAAGTTTCAGTCCCATTTTAATAGTCATGTTGCACAGAGGGATGTTAAATCCACAGTCTGGGTGCTGGAACCGGTTCAGAGATGTTCCTTCCCCTTGTAAATCTCTTGTGCAGGCTCTGTCTGGACAATTCCCTTTGCACAACAAATCTGCATTTCCGCCATCATTACAAATTGTGGTTCCTAGGAAGCTACAATCCTCTCACATCTTACTTACTATCTAATACTAAAGCCAAAGCTCAAGAATACCAGCAATTCGCCAAGGTTGCAAGGCGTAAACTCACCGTGTGCTCCCAGCATTTATGATGGGTGAGCTGGATATTGCTTGAGAATCCTCCCGCTTGTGAATCCTGACGAGGAGAAGGCGGGGCTCGGCAATGGACTGATGCATTGGAGCAGAGAAGGGAATATTTCAAAGTAGTTGTTGCCCCAGAGAGCTCAATGAAATTTGGGGGCCATCGAAGGGGTATTAGGGGCTAGATGTGGAAGCGCCAGAGCATTCCCAAGTGTAGGGACTTTCAGATGGAGAAATACCAGAAGCGTATAGCTTGTAGGTATTGTAGCATTAGGACTTGACGGAGACTATACGTTGCTACTGTTTACATTGTAAAGTAGGGTCTTAAGCTCTTCAAGTAGAGAGGAAGTTGCTTGGCACATTCAAACTCTCCTACAGCCATACCCCAAATCCTTACATCTGTGACTGTCACTTGCACCTATCTTCACAAAATCACATCATTTACATGAGTGGCAAGCAAGGGAACAGCCAGAAAATTAATACCTCCCACTGTGATCCGTACCTCGAATGCCATTCGATGAGGGAAGTGACTAAACCCTTCCCACAATCTTTGAGTTCCTTTCATCACAACTCCTGTCCATCCATCTCAATATCATTTGAGCCTTTCGCGCATCCCCATATTTTCTTGCTTCCATCTGTCCTTCCTTTACCATTCATCAATACTCTTCCCCATCCTTCAATTCTTCCACTCACAATACCATGTATTCATCCTTTTCCCTTCCATACATCCCTTTGTCATCCATACATCACTTCACTCTCCTATTATGAATTAATCCTTCAATCCAAACTTCTATTCATCCATCCACCCATTCGTCCAGCCTTTCAGTATTCCAGCCATTCTTTCTTTACCCACCCATTGAATGTTGTTTTACATTTCACTCGTCAGTCTATTCGCCCTTTCATCCATCTTTTCAGGCATTCAGCTCTTCCTTCTTGTCACAGTTACTTTCTTTTTTTTATATGTTCTTCATTTCTCCCTTCCGTTCAGCCTCCTCTCTCACGCGCTCAGTAGCATTGCCAGTGCAATGTTTGTTCTAGTGCAAGGAAGGAAATGGTCCCGCGGCTGCTATTTGAAAGATACATTACAGAAATAGACAGGGTTTGATGCGCAGCTTAGGTCCCTGGGCCCTGGTGCCAATACACCTGCTGCACCAATTGAAGCTACGCCCCTGCACACTCCTTCCTTGTCTTTCTCTCATCCTCTCACCTTTTGGGCGTCTTGTACTGCGATTGGCTGCCCATCCCTGACCTTATTTATAGTCCTCCATTTGTGTTTTTTAAGAGGCACCGGCCCCAGGAATATTTCAAGCTCATATTACCCCCATGCCTAGGCTAGGTTTAAAAAAAATCCGCTGATATAAGATGAGTTTCTTTCGGAGAGATTACGTATGCATGTGCATTTTTTAAGTGTATGTTACACAAATTGTTTGATAATCTTTTGCCTAGGGGGGGTGCACTGGCAGTCTGAGCTTCATGGAAAAAGACAAAATGATGTTCGCCAGTCCACTATTGCAAGAGATGTATTCAAATTTGGTGCCTACAGATTTATGATTTTTGATGGTAATCAATAATCCTGCCTGTGTACTGACTTCGCTATACATTTTAGCAGTTTCTCCCCGTTTCTTTTTTGACAGCTATAGCTTCAGCAAATACCTGGCTTAACGGCAGCATTACAAAAGACACAGCTGACAAACAGCCATACAGACAACTTGCAACTAAAGGGTACTACATCGCCTTGAGAACCACAGGAGACGCCTACAAATGCCCTGGCCCAAACGACAACTTCTCTCTGCTGCGTATTGGCAACAACGCCTCTTGCGCGCAAGACCCAAGCGTGGACTTCTGCAATGGCCCCTTGCCGCCAGGTGTCTCTTACAGGTACGTATCACTTCGGCTCTAAACTAACTGCGGCGATTCAATACACAACACCTATATCCATGGGTGCATGATGGGAACGCTGTGCTCCGCCAGCTCGCTAGAGGCTGGTAGTACAGTGCGCTGCCAGAGCTTTGCATGGACCTCTAGACCGGAAGACATGCTTAGAGGCGCATAACAATTGTAATGAGATTGGCCAATGTCTGTAAGCCAGCGGCAGGCATGAAAAAGTTGTGTGAATGGTCCATAAAATCCAATCGGTAAGTGCTAGGAAGAGCTAAAAAGGGATTGCTTACCACATAAATTAGGGTGGCTCATAACATCAGTGTATCACTTGACAACATTACAAAGATATAGGTTTTTTCTGGTTAATAGATAGTATTAGTATAAATCATGCTGCACAACTGTTGCCCTCATTATGGGAGCAAATTCCACAACTGCATGAGAATGGCAACCACTCCTCCCTGTGGAACGACACCTGGTGGCCCACCGCACTCGGACCCACCTCTACACCGCAATATCACGCCCACAAACTTGGCATCATCCTGGACAGCAAATTCACCATGAAATGACAGATCAACACAGTCTCTGATTCCTGCTTCCACACTCTCCGCTTGCTCTATAGAATTTTCAAATGGCTCCCCGCAAGCACGAGAAAAACAGTTACGCAAGCCCTAATCACCAGGCGGCTGGACTACAGCAACACACTGTACGCAGGAACCACCACTGAAATCATGAGAAGACTCCTGACAATACAGAACTCAGCAGGCAGGTTGATCCTCAATCTGCCCAAACGGACCCACATCACCCAACACCTGAGGAACCTCCAGTGGCTCCCATCCAGAAAAGTTTGCAATTCAAGTTACTGACACACACCTACAAAGCCCTTCACGATCTAGGACCAGCATTCATGAACCACCTCCTGAACTTCCACCAACCATCCAGAAATCTTCGCTCCGCCGCCCTTGCACAGACGCCGTGCATCCGCCACAGTCACTGTGGAGGCTGTTCCTACCCCTGTGTCACCGTCAAGTCCAGGAATGTCCTCCCTCTCCACATCTCCCTTGCTGTCGGACTTCACGAAGAGGCTCAAGACCTGGCTCTTCGACTAGCCCAGCAACCCAGCACCTGGATACCCTCACAGGTAATTAGCAGCCTCTCCAATTAATGAATGATTGATTGGTTGATTGACTATTGCAATAGGCTGTTAACCCCACGCCTCAGAATGACCATACTATGTGGTGGCAGAAAGTCCAGGTGTGTCTGGTCTTTAAATACTGAGTCAACAAGTCAAACAAACTGGCTTTCACCTTTTTCTTGAAGATCGTAATTAAGGGAAAATGTAGATTTTCCACAGTCTGTTGAGTAGAAAATCTGGATTTTATTAAGGGCATGGAGGCTAAGATTATGCAATCTCCTTTTATTGCCAGCTAACACAGCAGTATCAATTAAAAATAATTTAGAACTTTTAAAACATTCTAATAATCTAAAAGGTAAAGCAACAAGCAGACATCTACCTTCTTTATGCGCTGCGAACAAGATAAACTTTAAGTCCAATAAACTTCTAGTTGAATGTATCCAGAAGAATAAACATAAGTGGAAATCGAAATCCAAAGTGTGTTACTCTGAAAGGAAGTATAATTTACCCGAGCGGGTATCAGTGGTGGGATAATCTTAGCCTCTGTGTCCTTAATAAAATCCAGATTTTCTGCTGAACAGGCTGTGAGAAATCTACATTTTATGGCATGAAACGGAGGCCAATATTATGCAAGTTCAAAGCGCATTTAATACGTTATCAATTACATTAGATATTGGTTTAAAATAACAACTTTGAACATGCTCTCGTTGGACCAATCGGCCACTCTTGAAATATCTTGTAAACCTTCTCCCAAGATGAAAACTTTCTGAGGCACCTCTAAGTGAATGTGCTCCAAAAATAGAGATGTCCACACCCCCTTCATTCATCACACCTTTCACCCATCTAGCTACGGTAGGGGGGAAACGGCTTTATGAAGTCTTTTATGAGAAATTAATAGTTGAGTAACACCGTTTCTCAGATTATGAGTTCTCCTTTCATATTCTTTTAAAGCACTCTACCACACACAGTCATGGGTTTCCCGTGAAATAAGGGTAAAAAATTGTTGAGGAAAGAGTCTTAATTCTTCTTTTAATATAGAAACACACTCCCTCAGGTTGATATGCTTTACTGGAGACATCTAGAGCTCTAATGTCAGATGTACGTCTAAATGAAACCAGACACAAGAGGGTTGTGAGTTTGTAAGAGAGATGTTTTAGCGATAAAGACTAGTTATCACCCCAGTTCTTTAATACTTGTAGAATCAGTTTAACATCCCAAAGAGAGATGTACTTTTGTATGGGTGGCTTCAGGACCCTAAGCTTCTCATTATCTTCCTTGTTAATACATTCTGGCCAACAGGTAGTCCATCTATCAAACAGTTACCAGCGTAAATGGCTGATCTCCAGACATTTATCGTCCTGTATAAGCCTGACTCAAATAGTCCTGTTAGATAATTAATTATATGGACTAGATCAGTTGAAATGAGATTGATACCCCATTGAACACACCAACAAATCCATTTATTCCACACCAGTCTATATGCTGTTCTTGTGCCAGATGCCCATGACTCACATATGAGTCTGAAAGCATCTGTCGAAAGGCCAGGGATTTTCCATTGTCTTCCGAAATCTTCCATGCCATCATTGTGAGGGAGCCTTCTTCCATTATAGGTTGAATTACCCCTTGAGGGCCTAGAATTAGGGTTTGGAAATGCGGTATTAGGAAGGGGAAGTCTATTGACATTTCCAGAATTATTAGGAACCATGCTTGGGATCTCCAAAGTGGGGTTATTACTACTACTGTTTCCCTGAATCTGCGTGTTTGCAGAAGGAATCTGGGTAGCATGGCAAAGTGTGGGAAGGCATATGGCCCTTAGACCTCTCCAGTTCTGTAGGAAGGCGTCTACTCCAGCAGCTTAAGGAGCTGGTTTCCAGCTGAAAAAAGGAGATTGCATAACATTGGCCTCTGTGTCATGCCATAAAATCCAAATGTCTAGTCAAAAGGAACCACCGCAAATGTTGAGGTTGAACTCTGATGCCACCAACAGTGGTTTGTTTTTGCTTTGTAAATAGCAAATAGGGGCATCTCTTGTAGTGAGGGCTGCAATTTATATACGTACATTGCTAAGTTAGCATAACCGCGTTAGATGTTAGAAAGCCATCTTGCCACTTTTGCTGCTTTTGCACACGTCACTGCAGTTACATGTTATTATTTGAGAAATGCTTGTTCGCCTTTTCTTCACATGAGAACTGTCTGTTGTTCACATCCCTAGCAGTGAGCTGCGACCTTGGTCTGAACATTGTGTAAAGAAACAGTCTGGGTCGCTAGACGGGGCATGTTTTTGGATTCAGGTTGATCGGCCCACTATTTAGCCATAACACGCACACAGCTGCAAATACCTGAGAGTCGAGCGCTTTTAATATTGCAGGCTGCTTGCTTGATTCATGCATTCGGAAGAAGAGCTTTCCCAGGAGCAGAGTACACCTGATCCTGTGATGTGATTCCACTAAGCTGATCTTTACGGTATGGGGTTCCCCATTCAAGCCTAGAGACCTTCTATTAGTCTAATAATATTAGTTTACTAGCGAAAGGAAGGTGGCTGTATTCCACTGTCATTTTATTATGATTTCTCCTTTCATTTTCTATGGTATTGTAACTATGCTGATGATTTTGATTTTAATCATTTGTCTGCTTATGTTAGCCAAAGATCTGCATCTTAGGACACGAGGTTTATAAAATAAACTCTTTAAACTTTACCGTGTCTCTGTTTACTCTTGTTGTGGACTGATATGAGAATAATAACGAACAGGTATTTCTGATTCCCACCATTCCTGAGAATACACTAAGTTGCTTGTTCTGGGTTGTCTATACATTGGGACCGCCGAGATAAATACGGATAACGAATGGGACACTGATGCTGGTCGGATAGGGGTTCTGGGTTCTGAGGTGAGTTTTTGGTACACCACAATTCACTGAGGTCCTGGTTTCCTGCGCATAGTTCTGTGCATGAGCAGAATCCCTGCAACATGGCGCACCTAACGTTTGGTCTATTGATTGGAAACGCCTTAGTAGTGCTTATATTAGTCCACGACTCCCTCACTCTTGTTTCCGGAGAACGGGAGTGACGGATTTAAACCTACCTGTTACTCGCCTAATAGGTTCTTTCAAGCTTGATCATTAAAAAGGTTTCTTCTATATCTGAACCCTAGTGCTACTGATTAAACTCGTTGTTGATCTTTTGTGTGTCCTTATGGCGGTTGAAATTGCTGCACATAGCCGTACACCTCTACGACATCATTTGACGACGTATGGGGTGCCGGACGATGGGATGGCTGTTATTTTTGTGGTGAGCGCTGATGCGTCATATCCTTACGAGTTATTTTACTCTTGGGTGACTTTGCCGGCGGTGGATGCAGACGATGATACGTTTCACTCCTATACTCCCACGCAGCTACCTGCAAACTATACGCCATATTGGACACAAGAAATTCCTATTTCTGCCTGGCAGCATAGCATTTGGTTTAATGGTGCCTTTCCCCATGCGGTTACACCGGCTAGAATGGGCCCTTTGTCAATTCCAGGGGCCACATGGCCGGTGCTGGCCGGATTTACGCCTCATCCCCGCTATCTGACGGTAGCGGTGGCTGAGTTGCATGTACTTCACACAGCCCTTATGATAGTGCATAGGGCTTTAGTGCAGTACGTGTCACGCCACGTGCAGGTGGGGGCACCTGCTGTTGCGGGACAACCAGCTGAACACCACGCAGTGGTTATTAGTCCTGTTATGGTTAATTCGGTAATGGGCAAGCGCCCCCAAAATAAGGATGACTTACCTTATTGGCTTCCTGAGAAATTTGACCAACTGAAAGCAGTTTTTCCGCATACTACTCCTGTGGAGAAACACAGGATACTCACCATTAGTTTGCCGAAAGACTTAGTCCCAGATATGGCCGATTGTGACCTCTGGGTCAAGGTCTTTGCCGCGACATACTTGAAGTGCTTCGGCACTCCGTCTATGTCTGTGCTTCTCTCCGTCATTAAACGTGTTCAAGATAATCACGGTGCGGAGGCAGCTGTAGAATTAGGAATGCGGCTTGTCGGAGTGTTCGATGTGGTTGCTTCCATGGTAATGGGCAACCTCAAAGGCGATGCTATGCAGTTCCAAGTGGCTAATAAATTGGACCGCGTGGACGAACTCGACAGGCCTAAGGAGTTTGCTAAGATTATTGCGGAAGCCTATAGCACCATTGGCCGCAGTGCCTTAGGTGTTAAACCAACTGTAATAATTCCTGATTTGATACAGCAAACTAAGGTAAGCTCGTCTGGTAAGGACGAACGCCCAAATTTTCCAAAACAAAATTGGCGGGCGAAGAAACAGGGGAAGCAGCAACAGAAACAGGGGTCTCGTCCTGCCTCACCCGTACAGTCGACTAGTGAATGCACATATGATCTGTGCGATCGCTCTAGTATTGTCACCTGATAGATTTCAGGTTTCTGAACAAAGTTCTCCTCGTTCTTCACAGGAAACATCGGCTTCACAGTCCGGTGGCGGAGACCGTGGGAAAGGACGGGGTGCCCAACAAGGACGTGAGCAACCCCGTCAGACTGACGGTAAAGGCAAGCAGGACGAGTCTGCACGTCAACGACCCCCGTTTCAAAAGAAGAAGGTTGCTGCGCCAACAGCGAGGTATGCCACAGATAGTGCGGACGCAGCTTCGGAACCTGACAGCTCGGTGGAAGTTACAGTAGTGCGACAAGCACTGCGTCCATATCTGGAGGCGACAGCAACTGACACGTTCATTACTGTAGAAACTGCTGACACTAGAGTGGCTCCCCCTGACAGACTATATAATATAGTCCTCCTAATTGAAAGTGACATACAACGTACAATTCAGGGGATTTTTTGGGATAATCTGACCTCTTCGTACGATATTCTATTGGCAGAGGCAGACTGACCCCCGGCTTTCATTTTGGATGCTCCTAGAGGGGAGGAGGTGATCCTCCCGTCCTTTGCGCACACAGTGCCAAAGGACCAAGCTAAGAAGTTCGCCAAGGAGTGGGCTCTGGTGCTAGCACCGGCTTTGTATCTTACTCAGGTAGGCTGGGATAAATTGTCCCCCAGCCATGAGATTCCGTTGCGGTCTATGCCCCAGCCACAACCCCAATATCCCATGCGTCGCGAAGCAAGACCTCACGTCGCGGCAATCCTTGAACAATTGGAATATCAAGGTGTTATTGAAACATGTGTGTCACCAATGAATAATCCTTTATTCACTGTGACGAAGCCTGATGGGTCGTACCGCCTAGTTTTAGATTACCGGCATTTAAACTCTCATTGCCGGACATGCGCAGTACAGAATACCCACAGTTCTGCTCTCGTCGATAGTCTTGTGAGAAAACGGTTTAAGACCACACTTGACATTTCCAATGGCTTTTACAGCCATAACCTGTCCTCTCTTAGTAGTCAATGGACAGCGTTTACTTCAGGCGGCAAACAAAAACATTTTAAAAGATTAGCCATGGGCTATAAAAACAGCCCTGGCGTCTTTGCCGCTCGTGAAGTCTCTCTGTTAGAGAGCATTGACCCTGATGCAGACTCGTATGTGGATGATATTTATCTCACAGATGACGAGTTGTGGCCGCATCTGTGTCGCGTTGATCGCATTATTGTTATGTTTGCAGACTTCGGTTACAAATTCAACTTTGCGAAGTCTCACATTGCAGAGTATACAGTGTTGTTTTTGGGATACGAACTCAACAATGAGGGTCGAGGATTGGCTCCGCACTTCCTGGAAAAGTGCGCATGCCTGCGTGCTCCTACAACACTGAAAAAATTACTGTCTTTGCTGGGCTTTCTGAATTTCGGTCGCACGTACATTCCTGATTATGCCCAGCGTATCAAGCCGCTTTATGCCTTGATACAACCTACTTTTTCCAAATCATGCTGGCTGCCGGCGCATTCAGCTATTTTGCAATCTTTGCAAGCTGTTCTTCTTGCTTCAAAATACTTACTGACGCGTGATAATCGCACTAACCTGGTAATAAGAATTGTGCCAGGCGCAGTGGGTTTCACGTACTTAACGTTCAATGAGGGCGACACCGTCCCCATTGCCTACAAATCACACCTGTACACTTCGGCTGAACTGCGCTTTTCCTCTGTCGAGAAAGTTTTGACGGCAGTACAGATGGCGATCTTAAAGAACGAGCGCTGTCGCAAGGAAAACGCATGTTGGTGGTCACACCATATCCTGCCCTTGAGGCAGTGACCAAAGCGAGCGTACCAAATTCTAAAGCTTTGCATCCCCGGTGGATACAATGGGCCACTTCCTTGACATCGCCCGACGTCACCTATATCTTTGACGCCTCATTACAGACTCAGGAGTACCTACAGTATGAATTCGTTCATCCGGCTCCTCTGTCTTTGCGCCCGCTCGAGGATTACCATTGTGTCATTTACACTGACGGTTCTGCGCAACCGGCGACTGGATCGAAGCTTGCCTATTCACCGGCCTGCGCAATTGTGGTGGGTACTTTCGTGAATGGTGAATTCCAATCTGATGTCGTGCATACGCAGTCATTGGGTGATTGTACCGCACAGTTGGCAGAGCTCCGTGCTCTGGTGCTCGCACTGGAGTTTGCCGATTCTCGGGTCTCTACTCTTATAGTGAGTGACTCGTTTTATTGTGTTCAATCTTACAATGACAATCTACATGGTCTCAAAATGAATACCGTGATTCCAAAGGTAGCACAATTAAGCATAAAATGCTTTGGGTTCGAGTGGCAGAACTTAAAGAACATCTGCCTCTCGTGAATGTTATTCACACTCTCGGTCACCAACGAGTTGGTGTCCATGCTGTCGGCAACAGCTTAGCTGACGAGGCAGCAAAAACAGCTGTGGCAACATACTTAGTGGCAGCAGTTACAAGATCCAAAAGTAAGATCGATGATGACATCTTGGCAGCTATTGCTGCTACAGAGAAGGGAACTAGTTACCCGAGAGGCTTCCCTTCTCTTTACCATTAACACTTAAGTCCTGATAACGTCCCGTTAGTGAGGATTGACGTTGGTGACAGATTGATTCCCAACGCGGACTGCAGACCATCTTTGATATTAGCGGCTCACAAGGGTATGGCCTCTGCCCACGCCGGTGTTGCAGCTACTGTATCTCTGTTACAACAACGCTACTGGTGGTGCGGTTTATATAAACAAGCTCGCGCTTATGTTCTCGATTGTGACATTTGCCAGCAGATTAAACCTTCAACTGCTGCACGCCCACCACAAACTCAGTTGTACATATCTAAGAAACCACTAGGGTGTGTTTATCTAGATCACTGCTGTCCATTCATCTCTGATACTGCGTACAAGTACATCTTGGTTGCAGTGGATTCGTGCACACGTTTTCTGTGGGTATGGCCACAAAGGAGTGCTGATGCCCGTACTGTCGTCAGGGATTTGTGTGTCTTTGTGGGAAGTTTTGCGTGTGGTACCTTTCATTCTGATCAAGGCCCTGCGTTCGCCTCTAAGGCGTACAAAGAAGCCATGAGAAATTTGGGGGTCCAAGTCAAATTTTTGTCTCCCTACCGACCTGAGGGTAATAGTGTGGTTGAGCGAATGAACCGTGACTTAAAGCAATCTTTGACAGCTAGGGTTTTAGGCACTGGCCGGAACTGGCTAGCCCATTTGTATAACGTCCAACGGTCACTTAATAATCTCCCTAGAAGGTCTCTGGGTGGGCGGACCCCATACATGATGCTCTTTGGCATACAAATGTTTGTCCCGGACCTTGATGGTCTAGACATGGCGGCGTCAACCGCACCCTTTGACGTAGATGACCACTGTGCTGTATTGCAGACTCTACAAGAAGCCAGAGACAGTCTAGCGAAGGAACACATGCCCTCCACATCTGATGCTGCGCTTCAGATTCCGGTAGTCGGCTGGCTACCTCGAGTTGGTGATCTGGTCCGTGAGAAGGTGGAGAACAAGAAGGAGTTCGGCCCCTCTTATCGTGCACCGGTTCCAGTGCTTGGCGTGCAGGGTACACAAACAGTCATTTTACCTCCACTTCCTGGTCGCAAGGATAACAGGTACATCTCTATTGACAATGTCAAGCTACAGCGAGTGGCCGATTCTTCTTAGTATGACTCCAGCGGTTTCTTGCCCTGCGATGCTGAGAAATTCTGTTTTGGCTCCAGCTTCTAACACCTTGCCTGATGTTGCCAAGGAGATGCATACATTTACTGGTCCTTTGTTGCCACCAACAGCTGGTGGTCTACCTGAAGATACTGAGTATGCTTATCCTGCAGATGTACTGTTGCCTGTTTTACAATCCACCGCAGTTAACCAGTCACGCTTCTACTTTGACACTAACTCAATGACTTCCAAGGACCCATCAAAAGTTTCAATCTTTGCGGTCTGGTTTAAAAGACATTTTTTAATTCCACCTTGGACTTACATTTGGCTGGTGCTCATATCTATTTTTTTGTTCATGTCCATTGGATTTGTGGTGGTGTTTTTTCGTCTTGTGAATGGACACTACCTAAGAGAAAGATCTACAATTAGACTAATTGATGGAACTTTGGTCCCCCACTCCTCATCACATACCATGAAAAGGGACCAGACTTTTGTGAATATTACTGCCTGGCCTGTGTTGGATGGGATTGCGTGGGATGCTGTTAAATTTCAAATTCATGGTCCCACTGAAGTAATCAATGTGCCAAATGTATTTCGTGTTTCTATGGATGATGTAGTTAAGCAAAGCATCCGCTCAGATGATTGGGATGTTCAAGCCATAGAAGCACTGTTTTCTGATTTGAAATATTATGCTGCGTTTGATGCTGAGGATTTGTATTTAGATACTGCTAATTATGATGAGCAGTTTTGCTATCAACATTATGGCAATCATTTCCTTCACAAAGCCAATACGTTTAGAAATTTTGTAAATTATACGCAATGGGAACACTGTCCAGCGCCTAGGCTGGGCAGCTCCACCACGTTGGTTAACAAATTCACATATTTTTATGATTTCAGTGTGTCAAATCCTGCCTCCTTTTACTTTAAAGTGGCAGCTGAGTCTGCCTCGAAAGTTAGGCTGACACACACGAAATTGTTATATTCCAAATCCTTTATGGATGATTTGGCAATCAGAGGTTATGATCTGTGGAAAGCTACTATTGATCTTAAATCGGTTTGGGGTCCTAAACCGTGGCAGGTACAGGGAACAGAAGCTTTGCATCGTACCTGCCTCATCCCGAACCACATGTTATTTTTGAATTCGTCAATTTTTCAGACCAACTGTTTTGGATTGGCTACTTATAAAAAAATTAATTCTCCCTCTATCTGGGTGCTTATCCTAATTGGTATAATCATACAGATCTGTCCCTTGCTGCATTGCAGTCATACATTTATAACACATCCTTCAATATTTCCAAATTAAATCCGGAAGGATGGTTAATATGGCAATCGAGCTCAGATTCCTGTCAACATCGGTTTCTGGATTTAAATCCAGGGTACACACAAGTTCGTGTGGACCCCGGTTTTGAATCCTCTCATACTGTAACTACCTACTCAGTAGGGAAGTTATGCCAATCTTGGCTGCAACATTCCACCTTAGCATCTGTTAAACTTCATTTATCACAATTACACAACAAAATAGATTTGAATGATTTTGTTAAGGGTCCTGCGGTTGGCAGGTCCAAAAGATGGGTATATGCTGTTTATAACGAAGTTTGGAAGCTATCACAAATTGAAGCTGCGTCCAGATTACGGGCTATTGATCAAGCCAACATGGAGAAGGTATTGACTGTTATAGATAATAGCATGAACACCCTGTCTTCCAGAATTTATACGTTAGATAATATCGTTTCATCTGTTGTTGACATTGTGCAGGATGATGTATCTGTTTTATATCATGGTCAAAATCAATTGCGTTCTATAATGCAGTTTGCATGGACATTGCAAACGTTAAAAAGCTGGGAAAGTCCCTTGGGACTACATGAATACTTCATCTTTGTTCCTTCCTTTTAATTTAACTGCAAATCAACAGTTCATGTCCATGAAAGATGCAACATACTCATTGCTGCACATTGAAAAGTTAGAACCTTTGCCTTTCTCTGTTGCCGAATTAAACTCCGCTGTGTGGCTTATCCACGGGTTAATCACATTACCATTTCCCCTGTTTAAGTTCAGTTCCTGTATGAAACATTATGCGCTAGGCAGATATGAACAACTAGGTATTGCCTTCCTGCATGAAGTTTGGTCACTCCCATTCACGTACAGGTGCGTGAGGGACGGTAAAGAGGTTTACTCAAAAGGTGAAGAATGCACTTCCACTCCGGATCACTCTGTGGTGTGTCGGCACATTCAATTGCATGGTGCGTGTAATGTGCACGCTCCTAATTTAGCTTGCATCCTGAAAGGGATTCCAGTGCCAGTCATAACACCGTCATTTACGCTGCTGGCTAACGGTAGTTCTTTGCTATTAATTAATGAAGCTTGCTGTGGGATGTTAGTGAGAATTCCCTACATAGTGACTGTATCACAGAGAGTAGTCTGCTGTAACAACGTCCTTTTCCCACCTCCGCATGGACAGCTCGATGTATCCATCTGGCCTTCCATTCCAACCTTGAAAGCAGAGTTCAACAAGATGAGCAGAATAAGGGCTCTATTGTCTCAAAAAGAAGTCGCGTTGACTTTATCCTGGGAAACATTTGTCCTTCACCTAGCAAACACGCGCACAGAGGTGCAAGCGCTTTTGAATACTGATCTCCCACTTCATTTTGGTGCCCTGATTCAGACTATATTTAATGCCTCGTCAACAAGTGGCCTGGCACATTTTTTCTAAATTGTGGGCTCCGGCCTCGTGATCCCGGCATTTTTTCATTCTATTTTTTCCAGCGTCTTTGGAGGTCTCCCGTTGATTCTCGCCCTCGTGGCTGGGGTGCTGTTGTTGGTCTGCTTGCTACGCAATGGATGCACAATTTGTGTCACACGACAGCCTGTCCCGGCTGCTCCATCTTCGTAAACGGATGCTTGAATATTATGGAACACTACCACTGGCAACCTTGAGCTTAGCCTATGGATTGTCCTTCCGGTTTCCTTACTTTACATGCGTACAACCTGTCTTTCATTGCCTAGAGTGTCCGTTCCAATGGGCTCTGGATTTGTGCTTGTCGAACTCGGTGTCTCTCGCCCTGGATTATGATCGACTAATGAGCCCCTTAGTGGCTCTTGAGTTGGACTGTTCTGGTGTCAGGATTATGGCCTGTGGAGCAGCACATGGAGTCCTAGGGAATTGGGACATCGGTACGGCTGCAGATGACATCCTGGCAAGAAGTTATCTTGAAGAACACGCCAGTTGTCCTCTAATGGTACTAGAGGCTCCAGTTGTCGAAGAACATGTGTGTTCATTCCCCTTGCTGAACTGGATGGCAGATAATTTTGCAGGACTTTCCAATGATTTCCTCTTGGAAGCCGTTGCTACTTACTGTGCTTATACATTGATGGATTAACTTGGATGTCAACCAACATTCCTTTGGAAGAATTTTTGCCTTTTCGTTCAATATCCATCGATAATATTTTTTTCCTTTAAATGTTTTTTTTTCTCTTTCTTCTCTTCGAACGTACACTGCCCTTATATGGATTTCCAATTTGTGCCCTTAGTTCCGTTCTATCGAACTTGAACTCTGCGTTCCTTAATTGTACCCCTATTGGTTAGTGGTCCGATCAAGGGGGGGTGTAGTGAGGGCTGCAATTTATATACGTACATTGCTAAGTTAGCATAACCACGTTAGATGTTAGAAAGCCATCTTGCCACTTTTGCACACGGCACTGCAGTTACATGTTATTATTTGAGAAATGCTTGTTCGCCTTTTCTTCACATGAGAACTGTCTGTTGTTCACATCCCTAGCAGTGAGCTGCGACCTTGGTCTGAACATTGTGTAAAGAAACAGTCTGGGTCGCTAGACGGTGCATGTTTTTGGGTTCAGGTTGATCGGACCACTATTTAGCCATAACATGCACACAGCTGCAAATACCTGAGAGTCGAGCGCTTTTAATATTGCAGGCTGCTTGCTTGATTCATGCAGTCGGAAGAAGAACTTTCCCAGGAGCAGAGTACACCTGATCCTGTGATGTGATTCCACTAAGCTGATCTTTACGGTATGGGGTTCCCCATTCATGCCTAGAGAACTTCTATTAGTCTAATAATATTAGTTTACTAGCGAAAGGAAGGTGGCTGTATTCCACTGTCATTTTATTATGATTTCAACTTTCATTTTCTATGGTATTGTAACTATGCTGATGGTTTTGATTTTAATAATTTGTCTGCTTATGTTAGCCAAAGTACTGCATCTTAGGACACGAGGTTTATAAAATAAACTGTTTAAACTTTACCGTGTCTCTGTTTACTCTTGTTGTGGACTGATATGAGAATAATAACGAACAGGTATTTCTGATTCCCACCATTCCTGAGAATACACTAAGTCGCTTGTTCTGGGTTGTCTATACATTGGGACCGCCGAGATAAATACGGATAACGAATGGAACACTGATGCTGGTCAGATAGGGGTTCTGGGTTCTGAGGTGAGTTTTTGGTACACCACAATTCACTGAGGTCCTGGTTTCCTGCGCATAGTTCTGTGCATGAGCAGAATCCCTGCAACGCTCTTTGTGGACCACCCAGTCCGAGCCAGGTGGCTTTCACATTTATAAGTAAAGGATGCAGTACTGAACTGAATACAGCCAGTGTAGAATCCCAAATGTGGTCTTTTTTGCTTAGCCAAGTTATAGCATTGATAGCTCTATTCTGTGCTTAGAGATATACCACAATAAAGCACATTGCAGTGGTCCAGTAAGGAAAGTACATGTCTCTCACCACATAATGTTCTCTGTCTGGTATGGAAATTGATATTGGCTTGCTTAGTTGATGGAAGCAGCTCCTGAAACTGCGTATACATCAAACAATAAGAAGGGTTCTGCATCAATCACTACACCAAGTTTCAGACTGTCTTTGTGAACTGCACATCTAAGCAAAGAACTATGGATGGCTTAAGTGTAGGCCTCCCTTTAGTACTACTGTTAGTGCTGATCTTAGTTTCAGAGCTGTTCAGCTGGAAGGAATTTGTGATCATCTAGGTTTGAATGTAACCTAGGATAGGTCAGCAAGAGCCTAATAAAGACCTGGGTGTTTTCAGTTGAACCTGGACTTCCCTTGAAAAGACTGAAAATTGACTAAAGGTATGGATTAAATAAAGTAAAAAATTAAGAGGATCTCGTAGGGAACACAAAATCTAGACTTCTGATCTCTGAAGTGAAGGAACCATTGGCTCTACTAGGACCATTTTTCTGAGAATGATTGAAATCATCTTTACCATGGGTTCCGAAGTTCCTAGTTCTAATGTAGCGGACAAATGCACCAGTAAAATGCGATGGTCCACCCTGTCATATGACCGTAATAGTTCGAAGAGAAGATGCAGAATGCTACATTTCAAAAGAGTCAAGAGCACAAGAGATGTGGATTCATACCTCATGGACCTTAGATTACATTTTGTAACTAAGGGCCCCATTTATATTTAGGAAGTCGGCCGGTCCTCCTTCAGGGCAACGTACTAAATGCCTGAGCTGAACTTTGCTGGGCTGAGGAAGTCACAGCTCCTGTGGGTGTAACATACTCAGCTTAGCAAAGGTCCCTGAGGCCCTCCCCTCAGTGATGAGGGGTAGTGTCACTGATTGTCTCACACTGAAGCCCTGAAGCACCCAGGGTCGAGTGTCAATCAGTGACACTTCATCACAGAGTGGGGTGGGGTCAGCAGTCTCACTGACCCCATCCCACTCTGTGATAACGATGGGACTGCTGCCTTCCCTCATTGGCTGACCTTAGTCTCAAGCCTTCTGGAACCTGCGAGGCGAAGCTGGCTGCAGGTAAGTGTTTTTTTTTTCTTTTAAACTGTTTGGCGCATGCGTGCGTGTATCTATGAATGTTTGGTGAAGAGTGTTGTGAATGGATGTGTTTGTGTGCGTACGTGTATGTATGAATGTTTGGTGAAGAGTGTTGTTTGTGCACGTGTGTGAATACATTGCTTTGAGTGTTATGTGTATGTGTATGTGTGCGTGTGCGTGAGAGTGTGTCCTGTCCGCCCCCTCCCTCCAAAACGTACCGGCCGCCACTGCATTCCACGTACCTGCCAGACAACTGGAATCCTCCGAACTCGCCCTTGCCTCCGTCCCCAGGATTTATAAGACCAGAACAGGAGGTCTCGCCACCAAGAACTGGAACACCCTGCCCCTACACCTCAGGCAAACTGCATCACACCCAATTCAGGAAGACCTCAAAACCTGACTCTTCGAATGATCCTCCACCCAGTCTGACAAGTAGCCAACCTCTCCCAGCGCTTTAAGACCCTCACGGGTGAGTAGCCGTGCTATACAAGTCCCTGATTGATTGATTGATTGAGAGAGGAGTGGAAGAGAGTGGAGTAGAGTGTCTTAGAATGGGGTGGTACAGAGTGGAGTGAAATGTTATAGAGTGGAGTATCATAGAGACTAATGGAGTGGCGCAGAGTGGAGTGGCGTTGAGTGTCATAGAGTAGAGTGGCACAGAGTAGAGTGGTGTTGAATGGTGTAGAGTGGAGTGGCATAGAGTGGAGTAGCATAGAGTGGAGTATAGTGGAATGGCATAGAGTGGAGTGTCATAGAGTGGAATGGAGTGACATGGAGTGTTGTCACACTGGAGAGAGGTAGAGTGGAGTAGATTGGAGTGGCATAGAGTGTAGAGGCATAGCTTGAAGTGGAATAGAGTGTCCTAGAGTGGAGTGTCCTAGAGTGTATTGTAGTAGATTGTCATAAAGTAGAGTGCTGTAGAGTGTAGTGTAGTAGAGTGGAGTAAAGTAGAGTGGAGTTGACTGTAGTGTAGTAGAGCGGAGTGGCATTTAGTGACGTAGTGCGTAGAGTAGAGTGTCGTAGAGTGCAGTGGCATAGAGTGGAGTTGTGTTGTGGAGTGGTGTAGAGTGGAGAAGTGTCATAGAGTGGAGTATAGTGACGTAGAGAGGAATGGAAGAGAGTGGAGTAGAGTGTCTTAGAGTGGGGTGGCATAGAGTGGAGTGGAATGTCGTAAAGTGGAGTATCGTAGAGTAAAATGGAGTGGAGTAGAATGGCCTTGAGTGGAGAAGAGTGGAGTGGCATAGAGTGGAGTACAGTGGAGTGTTGTAGAGTGTAGTGTCATAGAAAGGAGAGCCATAGAGTGGAATTGGGTGGTATGGAGTGTCATAGAGTGGAGAGAAGAAGAGTGGAGTAGTGGTGTACAGTGGAGTGGCATAGAGTGTAGTGGCTTAGATTGGAGTGGAATAGAGTTGAATAAAGTTGAGTATCCTTGAGTGTAGTGTAGTAGAGTGTTGTAGAGTAGAATGGAGTAGAGTGGTGTAGAGTGCAGTAGACAGTCTTAAAGTAGAGTGTTGTGGAGAGGAGTAGAGTGGAGTTTCATAGAGTGGAGTGCAGTAGTGTGTCTTATAGTGGAGTATCGTAGAATGTAGTGTTGTAGAGTTGAGTGGAGTAGAGTGTCAGAGTGGAGTGTAATAGAGTTTAGCAGAGTGGAGTGGTGTGGTAGAGTGTCGTTGTAGTAGAGTGACGTAGCCTAGAGTTGTATTGAAGAGAGTAGAGTGTCGTAGAGCAAAATGGTGAAGAGGGGAGTAAAGTAGCATGTAGTGGGGTAGTGTGGAGTGGCATGGAGCGTCAGAGTGGGGTGACGTAGAGTGGAATAGAGTGGAGTAGAGTGTTGTGGAGTGGCTGTGGCTGCAATAGTTTAGTCAGCTGTGTGGATTTTCACTTTATGAACAAAAGCACAGTAAAGCATTGCGTTGCTGCTTACCCATTCCTGTACTTTAGTGGGTCTTTGCCTTTTGTTGCAAAACTTTACTGTTCGATTCAGCAACCCTTTGCCCTCACAGCCTTTGTCAGTTTGGAAGACAGTGTTCGATAATTTTCTCTCCATTCGTTATCCTTTGTTTTTTTAATTCATCCTTGTCTTTTTAAACTATGCCATCAAATGAAAGTAATTAATTCAAAACCAACTATATTTTCTTTTCCTCGAGTCATAAATTCTTGTGATGTACATTAAAACTAAAATGGGTTTCTAGGAAGCACCCGTATTATTCTATTAAAATTGTATGCAATTGTGATTTTTTTTTTTAAATGTAAAAATATGTATTGCACGCATATGGACACTAGGGTGTAGGCAGGAGCATTTGTTTTTCTTCTATTTCGCTTTTGTGACATATGTTTGCAATAAAAAATAAAAAGAAATCAACGATGGTTTGTCAAGGCCAGACTTACCGGCTTTGCCAATGCTTGTTGGAAAAGATGTGTGACCATAACAAACTTTGTCAGAAGTACATCAGTTGCCAGCCACTGCCCTCTGCATCACGTGTCCTGGCAGATTGGCTCTTTTCTGATCATCACAACATAATTTACACTGATGTCATCACTGTGAACAATGTCATGTGAAATCATTTCCGGTGATGTCATCACTGTGCTAATCAGCAATTTCAAAACCTAAAACGCCCTACTCGTTTTGGGTCACAGAATGTTGGCAGTGGCGTAACGAAACTTGAAGGGGCCCCCTGCAAAGCACATGGAGGGGCCCCCCTGCACCCCGTCCCTCGGCGGCCCGGCCCACCACCTACCACTTTGCCCTACCACCCAGAAATCTAGTATATTTTAATTTGAAACCTCCAACATTTAAATGAAATGCCTCTATATTGTCTCTCTAAGTTCTAATGAGAAAGTGGGAAACACTTAACATACAAGCTATGCCATTTGTAATAATACTGTCAAAGCAGATTATTTAACTGAGCCAGCAATCAGAACACTGCCAAGGAGCGATCCTATTGTCTCAGGAACTGCCTATGGCTGAAGAACAAAGAACAACTATGAAAGGTCTGAAATAGAATTGACATTAATGGACAATAACTTGAAACTTTGAAAGACACACCCAAACCTGCAATTCCATAAAAAGCTTGACTGACAATATACATGAGAAGTACACCACAAGATACAACTCAGTATCGTGCGAAAGGCAAGAGAAACAGACTGGTGAATTATTTGCATGCCACACCTTAGCGACTGTCAAGGGCTGTGCATGATAATAACGTGAACTGAGGAAGCAATTTCTACCATCACGTCTTTATTAGTAAGCATTGCAAAACAGGCAGGCAAACAAGGCCGCGTAAAAAAACTGTTTGAATGCTTCAGAATATTGATGCAGATGTTTGTCTGTTTTAATGTATCATTTCTGTAGTGTAAACAATGCTAAATTCAAGATTTAAGGCACAAACATTGCAGACAACTGCAAGCAACACCATAAATAATACTGCATGTAGAATAAAAACAAACCATATCAGCAAGTACCTAATGACAATCTATACAAACTGTAGTTGGTAAAGCAAAAGAAAAAGTGCAATGGTTTCAAAGTGCATAATAAAGCATTCACCAGTCCAGTTATATACAAAAACCAAGCATATTTTTGTAAAACAATCCAACTTTCTTCTTGCATCAAGGTGGAAATACTTTCAAAGTGCATGATAAAAACAAGTCCAGCAGTATGCAAAAACAAAGCTAGGTTAGTCAAACAATTCCCCGTTTGGTGTGTGCATAAAGGCACATATATTTCAAAACAACTGGTTAACAACAACTACAGCACCATACCATAATCAAACCAGTTTAAACTAACAATTCCCTTTTTGAAGCCTCAAATATTTCAAAGTGACTAGCAAAACAGTAACAAATACAGCAGGCCGTAGCAAACAAAAATCAAACCACTTTAGTCAACCAATGCCCTTTTGGTTTGTGCATGAAGGTGCAAATATTTCAAAGTGACTGGTAAAACAATAACAAGTTTAGCAAGCAGCAGCATACATAAATCAAACCTATTTAGTCAGACTAATGTCCCTTTTGTTTGTGCATGAAGGCATAAATATTTCAAAGTGCCTGGTAAAGTAATAATTTAGCAGTGTAAACATCAAACCTGTCCAATCAAATAATGCCCCTTTTATTTGTGCATAAAGGTGCAAATATTTCAATGTGAGTGGTAAAAACGATAAGAGGTTTAGCAGCATGGACATTAAACCAGTCTCGACAAAGTATGCCCCTTTAGTTTGTGCATAAAGGTGCAAATATTTAAGTGACACGCAAAACAATAGTAAGCTCGGCAGCAAAATAAACAAAGCTGTTTACTCAAATGATGGCCCTTTTGTCTGTGCAAAAGGAAGTGCCAAGGGGGTGCATATATGTCATGTTAAACTGAATACATTTCTTCTTGCCTCTATAAACGTATATATTCAGAAAATTGAGGTAGCCTTTATATAAGCGAACAATATTTAAAGTATGATATACTGGCAGAATACCATATTACTTACTGCTTCCTCATGTGATTCAAAGGACAGATACATTTAGAAAAACAGACTATGAGTAGGAACAGTACTTGCAGGAGCCTGATGAAATTAATTGCAGAGTTTGAAGGCTGCTACAGCAGTAAAAAATACTTAAAGAGTGGACACAGGGAAGACTGCTTACACCAGGAAGAGTGACTGGCAAATTAGACTGGTGGCTGAAGGCTACTACTACCTGGTTCACTGAATTGGAGCGATGTGCTTGGCTGAAAGAATGCTTGCCTCTTTGCCTTTCTTCATGCAAATTCTTCTGTTAGAGTTTTCACATTTAATTTTTTTGTCAGATCAGTCTCAGTGCTTAAAGTTGCCAGCCCCGACAGCCTTTCCTGCGTCATTGTGCTTCGTAGATAGTTCTTGATTAATTTTAACTTTGAAAATGACCTTTCCGCACTGGCTACAGTAACTGGAATTGTAAGAAAAAGTTTCAGTGCTTTTGCAACATCCAAAACACTGGGAAGAATTGCATGGTTTCTCAAAAATAACAGGTCATGCAGATCCTTTTTAGTGCCACCTGAGATAAGTGGTATTTGTCCTTTCAACACTGCTTTGAAAGCGATGAGTTGTTGTGGAAACTCTAGGGACAAGTCTTTTTGGTAATGAGCTGCCAGGGTCATGGCTGCTTCAACCAACTCCTCCTCACTAGCTCTGAGGATTTCTGAAGGCATCATGAAATGAAAGCATTGGATTATGGTATTCATACCAGCAAATCAAGTTTTCATCTGATGGAATAGATGCAAGAAGGTGAGTACTCAAGGGAGAGATACAAGAAGGAAATAGCAGACGGGATGGGATTGAGAGGAGGTAATCACTCAACAGTTGGATGAGGATGGTGAAACCAAGAATGCAGGAGTTGAAGGCAGATGTAAGAAGGTATGAACTAAATGGGTGGCTGCAAGGAGGCAGGAGCTAAAGGACAGAGCCAGGGAATGGAGCAGTCTTGAATGTACTGTATTGTTATATTTATAGAGGGCCTACTATCCCTACGTGGAGCACTGACGCGCTTGCCTACATGAGTAGCAAGCTACAATATGTGTAGGGTGTGTGGTTGGAAGGGCGTTGCATTTGTTTTGATGCTATTTTGGAAGTGTTCCCATTCCATGTTGTGCATGAGGACCACTGGCTGGGGTGCATGCAGCTTATTGTGCAATAGGATGCAGCGCTTAGCAATGGCTTAAGAGGTGAGAGATATGCACACTATTTTGTTTTTCATCTCTCTGCAGGTCCCTTTATGGGATTTCTTTTGTTCATAATCCCACCTTGGTGAATACTGCACGGAGTCGTCCATTCTGAAAATACTGTGCCTACTGTTTAACATCAATGGTCCTAAGTAGGCATAGATTAAAGAGTGCACGGTGAGTGATGCAACAGTGTGAGAGTAGGGTAAGAGGAGCGACTGCAGAGTGAGTGAGGTGACCATATGAATTTGGCTGCGGATGCAAGTGCAGAGTTGGACAAAAGAATGCATGGTTAGTGATGGGCTTATTTGAGTGAGATTGCAGATTGAGCAGTGAGGGGGGACAGGTTAGTGAAGTGTGACATGAGTGCAGGGTGAGTAGTGTACTCGTATGACTGCAGGGTGAACAGCGCAAGTGCATTGCAAGTGCAGAGTGATGACTGAGTGCAGGGTGAGCGGGTGAATGGTGTGAGTGCATGGTGGTCAGTGTTAGTGCATGGTGGTCAGTGTGAGTGCATGGTGGTTAGTGTGTGTGCAGGGTGAGCGTAAAAGTGAAGGGCGAGAATGAGGAGTGAGTTGTCTGAATGCAGGGTGCATGCCCGGACACTTGAAGTATCTCAGCAAGCATCCTATTGACGGTGGCGTAGGATTTCAGGGAAAAGTTAAACTATTGTTATTTTTGCATTAATAGGGATCGATTGAGGGTGTAGGAAATAATGTGCTGATTCTGCAACAAACTTCCAGTTTTATGATTAGGGTTGCCAGCTCATTATTTTGATGCCCCATACAGGACAAAAATAAGCAGTTACCTAAAGCTGTATTTTCAGCACTTATCTGTGCATACTTTGAACAGCAAATATAAATAGAAAACACTTTTAATTGTGTTCTAGAGCTGCCTAAATGATCCATGACTGATAATTAAAGGGAACAAAGACAGAAAAATCACATTACAAATAATATATACATTTTTATTTATAACCCTATTTAGTGTCAAGACGAGGTCTTTCAGAGTCTTTAAACAACACATGGCTGGCATTTTTCTTTTGGCAACCCTCCTTTATATTCCTTATCATGAAATGCATTCTCACACTACAGCAGTAAACGTAAATCTTAAATGTAAGGAATAGGCAGAGTGGGGGCCCAGGGGCTACTGGAACCAGAAAAAAACTAAGCCTCTGTAACCAGTTTACAAAGGTATGTAAATATGCAAATGCTCTCTGGCCTCGAGGCAGTTGCCTTCAACCCCATTGCTTCTGGGCCTGAATGCTCAGGTCACCTGCAACCACTGCATGTGGCACGCACCATTTAATATACGAGGTAGGACTGTTATGAGGCAACTCACTGGTGCAACCAACGCAGGCGAGATAGTGTAGTGCTGCCTGTGTGCTTACAGCGCTTATTGGGCCCTGGAGGCTGAAAAACACGGACTGCTGGGGGCATAGCTGCCAAGGTTTCAGATTGCCATGTGTGACATTTTCATAATTTCAGTGTAATTATGAGGGACATTTCAACAACTATGATTGACACTTTCTTGTGAGCAAAATTAAGCAATGAAGACGATCAACACAAATAAATATCAGAAATAACACCACGGAGAGCGTTCCGGTCTAAACACGTCAGTCTTTTGAATAAACTACTACGGCAACTATATCTCAGAATGCGAGCTTTCCTCTGTGTGTGACCACGACGCAGTGCTGTTTGCATTTTTATAGTGGTACATGCTCCCACTGCTGTGCCCCAACCCCGACAGGTGGATGCAATCAGAAGACTGTAGTCCTTTCGTATACACATATTTATAGCCTTTCTTTCATGCATCCATCAATCATAATATCCATGGATCAATCTACACATTAAACTATTCATCCTTCACTCTTCCCAATCTATCTATACTTCACCCTTCAATTCATTCACCCTTTAACTTGATCTTTCACTCTTCCATCCAACATTTCAATATTCCCTCTATCAATTCTTCCACTACTCCATTAATTCTTTCATCATTCCTTTCACCCTTCCATCCTGCCTTTTCTCTTATTTCCTTTCATGTTTCTTTCCTTCCAGTCTTTCTTTCTGTCTTTACTTTATATACCCCTCTTCTATCATTTCACATCCATAATTTTTCTTTCGCTCATAATCACTTTTTCTATTTGTCCCTTTATCAAGTTGTTTCTCCTAATTTCTCTTTCTCTATTTCCTTGCTCCATGTCAGCCTACCACCTACACCCCTCTCTCATGATATTGCCTAACAGTATTATTCATGAGCACCTTGTATGCAGGGGTGAGAGAAGAGGCCCAGAAACACAGGAGTAGATTGTTAGTCAGAGGAGATGTAGGGCGGGGCAGGAATGCTGGCACAAACGGATTTTAGGGTTTGAAATAGTATAACATTTTCAGAATGACAGTCATAGTGAAATTGCTAACTGGACCCCAAGTTTATAAGATTAACTAAAATGTTCATGTCACTTTTATTTGCCAGTTAAATATAGGCTGGAAAAAATATTGCTAGAAACAAAGTTGTACTGAGGTACAGCAATGGCGTAATAGTTATCTGGTGACATACTAGTGTGTGAGTTATACACACAGGCATTTTTATGCATTAAAGTATTTTACGCTATTACAACTACGATTCCAAACCCATAAAGTATTTGAGGTTGCAAACTTTAGTCATTAACAAATTCGATTTATGGGCATTGCTTGGCTAAAAACCCAACATCCGAAATCATCCGTTTATCTGAATGTTGCCACTTTTTTCCAAGCTTTAACTGCTAAAAGGTAATCCTTGACATCTGTCCCGTTGCTCCCTCCTTGCCGTACATTGGCAATTTTCAAATGGTAGGAATACACATTACCTTGTTACTTTTAGCGAATGCGTTGGCATGAGTGTTCCGCATAAACGAAGTATAACAAATCAGCAAGTTGCTCCTCCATCTGAACTAGGAAGGAGTGCATTGCTGTACAGCCTCGCTCTTTGACTCAGCTAGGGGGCATATGTATCAACAGCAGCATTTGCGATTCTCAAATAGCGATTTTTAAAGAATCGCTATTTGAGAATTGCAAAACGGGATGTATTTAAAAAATTGCTAATTTTTTGCGATTTCTTAAAATTCCTTAATTGCGATTAGCAAATTGCGAAATCGCAATTAAGGAATACCTGCCCATTCATTTCTATGGGCCAGGAGACCCATAGGAATGAATGGGAAGTAATTCTCAAATAGCGAATCGCAATTTGCTAATCGCAATTTGAGAATAATTTCAAAGGTGCAAGGGTGTCATGATGACACCCTGATGCACCCCTGAAATGAGCATGTGTGTGCATATGGCGCACATACATGCCCTGAGTGCATGTATGAGCACCACATGGCACTTCGTAAAATTAAAAAAAGTGCATTTTGAAAGGAAATCGCAAATTACCACCAACTGGAAGTTGGTGGTAATTTGCGATTTCTTAAGGATAATTCGCACAACTTGGGTGCTTTTTACATATCATTTAAGAAATCGCAATTTGCGATTTCTTAAATGCTTACGCAAAATTAAGAAATCGCTAAATTAGCAATTCCTTAATTTTGCGATGGGATTTGGCTCATACATCCCGATTACCGATTTTTTAATCGCAAATGCTGTTATTTTGCGAATCACAGCGTTTGCGATTAAAAAATCGTTTGATACATATGCCCCCTAGTTTCCAGGCAGCTGCAAGCTGGGGCAGTGGGTTGATTACCACAAAGGCGGCCCGGCCGAGCCCGGTCGCTCGCCTCCTCAGTTTCCAGTCCTGGCCTGCAATATGTTACTAATCCCTTGCAATATACCGCCGTGGGGGTGAGTTATCCAGAATAAGATTTTTTCATTGCAGCCACCACGAGACGGTGCACAACTGCCATCCTCTCACAAACAGGTGCAATCATCTCCCGCAGAACCTACCGGGCCTATATTTTGTTTAATTTTACTCCCGGACGGCAGGCAGCCGCATGGCCCACAGATGCCCGTATTATGTATGATCTTCTCATCCCAGATCCCACCCCACCACCTCTGAGGCTCGCCTCGGAGTCAGACCACTCTTGACTGGGGCACTCACCTAAGGCCTGGCCTGTTGCTTAAGTGGCAGGCAGGCGCGAGCAGGCAGCAGAAGGCAAGGCTAGCCAGGAAGGCAGGGGATAGTAATATTTAAATTATGGCCGGCGCCGCACGGTCCGTTAGTCTCTGGCTTTGTCCTGGGATGTCTCACCGGTCACGCGCACATTTAATTGCGCTGCGCAATGCGCATGACTAACAATGGTCACCACCCCCACCCTGTGGATTGCGCAGAGGTGGAGACATCTGCGCGCACCATTTATTTAATGAAGAGGAGAGCCTCAGAGGCCGGGCGTATTTAATTAAGAGGCCGGGCGTGGGCACATTTATTCAATGAAGAGGTTGTGGTCTGAGCACACTGGCATTTAACCATTTAAATAATGACGAGGCCCTGCGCAGTGTGCACCATTTAATTGATGAAGAGAAGAGGCTTGCTGGCTCTGCTGAGTGAGGGGGCCCCTGCAGCGCGCCCCCCCCCCGCAATGCGGGGGCTGCGGGGGGCCTGTGCTACGCCCCTGAATGTTGGCATGGAATGCTGTAGTGGGTTAGTTGCAGCAGGCCCATTAACATTACAATTTTCTTACCAAGATGGGTTTCTGGGTTCTGTGAACAAAATAAACACCTCCGCGCAGGCGCATTAACCCCTTAACTGCTGGGACTACCTCCCTCCCCCCAGTGTGAGCCCTTTTTAGGTCTCGCCTGAGCCAGCGCTTTAGCGCTGCTCTGGCGAGAGCTATAGAAAACGGGGATTTGGAAGTGCAAACGAGTGCTTTTCAGGTCCCCAACTACAGTGCATGTGCGCCGGGCGTGCGCACCAGTTGGCACCCTGCGTGTACATTTCGCGGGCGCTTTGATGTTCTCAGTGAGCCGCGCGGCCACTGCGAACATCAAAGCGCCCGCGAAATGATTACTTTCACTTTAACGTTCGCACCTACTTGGCAGATTGGTTCTCTGCTGCTCTTTCCTCCTCTGCTCTCTCTCCTCAGAGTCCGTCCCTCCCCCTGTTGCAGCAGCTGGCATTACACGGGGAGGGTGGCTCTTCATGCCTACCAAAAAACAAGCATTGGCATAGCCAATAGGTCTCGCTTTTGGGACCTTATAAGTATTTAGTTATGCAACTGTTGCATAGTTATACACTTATAAGGTCCCAAAAGCGAGACCTATTGGCTATGGCTATGCCAATGCTTCTTTGGCAATGTGGGGTGGTTTCCCACATACTATCCATGCCCAATTTTCATTCTATTTTTTACAACATCCCTGGGATTCTAAAGGTACCCAGGGTTTGTGGATTCCCCTCGAGGGGAGCGAAAAATTAACCAAAATAGAGCAAAAGTTTGTTTTTGGGGGGGTGGGGGGGAATTGGAAAAAAGTGCTGAAGAAGAAAGCGTCTGTTTTTTCCTTGCACATGGTATCAACCAAGGGTTTGTTGTGGTTAAATCACCATCTTTCCAGCTTTCAGGAACAGACAGACTTTTGACAGAAAACCAACATTTTCTTAACAATTTTGGCATTTTAGTGGGACATAGCCTATTTTTCCTATTTTTTTGCTTTCAACCTCCTTCCAGTTAATGGTAGAAATTGCCATGAAACCAATAATGGATCCCAGAAATCTATACATTTCTAAAAAGTAGACAGAATTCTGAATTTAGCAAGGTGTCATTTGTTTAGATCTTTCAAGGTTTTCCTATAGAAAGTAACAGTTGAAATACAAAAATATTGAAAACAAGTTGAAAAAAGCTGCCATACGTGCCTGTATTTTCACCTGTAAGTTCTTCTAAGTATGGCAGATGTTTAAAAGCAATATAAAGTTATGTCCACTGGACCCTTCTCGCTGCGGGGGTATAAAAGACTTGTAGGTTCACCCGAGGTGCCCAGAGCCATCAACTGAGCTGCACCTTGCATTGTTTTTTCATTGTGTCCCAGGTATAAAGAAATTCACTTTCTAAAATATAAAGAGTGAAAAATAGGTATCAAGAAAACATAGGTATTTCAGAAATGGGAACAACATATGGAGTTTAGAAGCAGTGGTTATTTGCACAACTCTGAATATGTAGTTACCTATACTTGCATGTGAATTAGAGGGCATTTTTGAAAATTACTTCTTTTTTACACACTGTCTTACATTTGGCTGAAATGCATAGGAAGTCAATTGATAATACGCTTGTTCTACTATTCTGTGTTCCCCTAAGTCTCCCAATAAAAATGGTACTTCACTTGTGTGGGTAGGCCTAGTGGCCACGACAAGAAATGTCCCAAAACACAACGTGGACACATCACATTTTTTCCAGTGAAAACATACCCTTTTTTTTGCAAAGTGCCTAGCTGTGGATTTTGAAACCAGAGTGCAGCCGGCACTTCAGGAAACCTAGTAAACCTATACATTTTTTAAAACTAGACATCCAGGGAAATTCTGGATGGGGTGACTTGTGTGGCTCTCATAGGGTTCTGTTAACCAGAATCCCTTGCAAAACTTAAACTTTGTCTAAAAAATATATTTTCCTCACATTTTTGTGATGGTAAGTTCTGGAACCTTTTGGGAGCATTAAACTTCCTTCCACCCAGCATTCTCCCAAGTCTCCCGATGAAAAAAAAATGGTACCTCACTTGTGTGGGTAGGCCTGGTGCCTGCGACAGGAAACGCCCAAAATGCAACGTGTGCGCATCACATTTTTTTCTGTGAAAACTGACCCTTTTTTGCAAAGTGCCTCGCTGTGGATTTTGGACCCTAGCTCAGTCGGCATGTAGGGAAACCTAGAAAACCTATACATTTTTTAAAACAAGACACCTAAGGGAAGTCAGGATGTGGTGGCTTGTGTGGTTCTCACAGGGTTCTGTTACCCAGAATCCCTTGCAAACATCACACTTTGTCCAAAAAACACATTTTGCACACATTTCTTTGATGGAAAGTTCTAGAATCTGTTGGGAGCCACAAACTTCTTTCCTCCCAGCACTCTCTCAAGTCTCTCGATAAAAATGGTACCTCATTTGTGTGGGCAGGCCTAGTGCCCGTGACAGGAAACGGCCGAAACGCAACGTGGGCACATCACATTTTTCCAGTGAAAACTTACCTTTTTTTTGCAATGTGCCTAGCTGTGATTTTTGGAACCCTGCTCAGCTGGCACATAGGGATACCTAGCAAACCTGTAAAAAAATGTAAACTAGAAACCCAGGGGAATCCAGGATGGGGTGACTTCTGTGGCTTTCACCAGGTTCTGTTACCCAGAATCCGCTGCAAACTTCAAACTTTGTTGAAAAAAATAAATTTTCCTAACATTTCTGTGATGAAAAGGTCTGGAATCTATGGGGAGCTACAAACTTCCACCCACCCAACATTCCCCTATGTTTCTTGATAAAAATGGTACCTCACTTGAGTGGTTAGTCCTAGTGTGTGCGACAGGAAACGGGCCAAAACGCAACATGGACACATCACATTTTTCCAGTGAAAACTGACCCTTTTTTTGCAATGTGGCTAGCTTTGGTTTTTGGACCCTAGCTCAGCTGGCACCTAGAGAAACCTAGCAAAACTGTACATTTTTTAAAGCTAGACACCCAGGGGAATCTAGGCTGGGGAGACTTCTGTGGCTCTCACCAGATTCTGTTACCCAGAATCTCTTGCAAACCTCAAACTTTGTAAAAAAACAAACATATTTTCCTCACATTTCTGTGATGGAAAGTCCTGGAAACTGCAGGGAGCCACAATCTTCCACCCACCCATCATCCCCCCAAGTGTCCCAATAAAAATGGTTCCTCGCTTGTCTGGGTAGCCCTTGTGCCCGCGATAAGAAATGGCCCAAAACGAACTGTGGAGACTTCAAACTTATCAATTACAAAAAGACCTTGTTTTGCGAGGGAGTCACCTGCGTCGGCAGCCATCTAGGAAGGCCTACCAATCCAGGACATTTCCAGAAGTCCCTCCGGTGTCTAGTTTTCAGAAATGTCTGGGTTTGGTAGGTTTGCCTCGATGGCTGCCGAGCCCGGGACCAAAAACACAGGTGCCCCTTTTGTAAAACCAGGTTGTTTTGTGATAGATAATTTTGATGTCTCCAAAATACGTTTTGAGCCCTTCACAGCCGCGGGTACTTGGCCCACCCACAAAAGTGAGGTACCATTTTTATTGGGAGACCTGGGGGAACGCTGGGTGGTAGGAAATTTGTGTCAGCCTGGTGATCCCACAACTTTCCCACACAGAAATGTGAGGAAAAATTTAAAAAGATTCAGCTAAATTTAAGGCATACAGGGGATTCTGGGTAGGAAAACATTGGGGGAAATCCACGCAAGCCACACCTCCCTGGACTCCTCAGGGTGTCTAGTGTTCAGAAATGTCTTGATGTGGTAGGTTTCCCTAGATGCCCACAGAGCCCGGGACCAAAAACGCAGGGGACTCCCTCCCAAAACCAAGTAATTTTGTGATCGATAATTTTGAAGTCTCCACAGTACGTTTTGGGCCATTCCTTGTCACGGTCACAAGTTCTACCCACACAAGTGAGGTAACGTTTTTATCGGTAGACTTGGGAGAATGCGGGGTGGGTGGAAATTTCCGACTCCTCGCAGATTCCAGAACTTTCAGTCACAGAAATATGAAGATGATGTGTCTTGTTTTTACAAAGTTTGAAGTTTGCAAGGGATTCTGGGTAACAGAACCTAGTGAGAGCCACGCACGTCACCCCATCCTGGATTCCCCTGGGTGTGTAGGTTTCAAGCGAGTACAGGTTTGCTAGGTTTCCCAAGGTGCCGGCTGCACTAGGGCCCAAAATCCACAGCTAGGCACATTGCAAAAAAAGGTCAGTGCCTAGTTGGCTTTCTGCGGCCCAGGGTGGGGGGTGGCAGATCGAGGGCTATTGTCCCACTATGCCCCCAAGGGGGTGTGGAAAGACTGTGGCCATTTCTTTTGGGGGGTGGGAAGCCCCCACCCCTATGTATTAAACCAATAGCATAATCCCTGGTGCCTAGTTGGCTTTCTACCCCCCGGAGAGCAGATCACGGGCTGTTGTCTCCATCTGCCTCCTGGGGGGGGATAGACAGACTTTGGCATTTTTTTGGGGGGTGGGGGCATTGGCATGACTATTTGGTGCAGCCCACCCCTATAAACATGAATAAAATAAATCCCTGGGGCCTAGTGTGCTTTCTGCCCCCGAAGAGGGCAGAAAGACTGAAATTGCACAAAAATTTTAGGGAGGAGCAAAAGCCCTTGCCCAAGGTGCTGCTCCCCCTTCCTGGTGCCTAGTGGGTGGATCCCTGCTTGGGGAGTGCCCCCCTGCAGCGGTCCCCAAGCAGGAATCCAGTAGGGATACCATTGGAAAGGGGTGATTCTCCCCTTTCCAATGATACCTCTCCTGCCTGCCTACATGCTCGGGGGACTGAGATAGCCCCTTGAGCACGTAGGTAGTGAAACTGAAACAAATCTGTTGGTTTCATAGATATACCTATATTTATATAAAGAGAAAGAGACTCTCTCTCTCTCTCTCTCTTTATATATATATATATATACATATGTAAATATATATATTACCTACTGGCGGTCGCCAGTAGGTAGTTATAGTTAGGACCCTGTTTCCATAGGAAAACCGCAACATTCTATTTTGAATAACTTTGGCGCCGGTCGACGAATCCTCGCGAAATTTTCAAAACTAATGGGGCGCTACGCTACGCTCCTACCCTGAAAGTCTCGGGGGGATTCGTCAAGCGGGGGCTGAGATAAAAGGGGGGTCCCAAAACGCGTTTTTCCCATGCATTTTTCCATAGGACCTTTAGACACAGCTACAGCCCGAACGGCTGACCAGAGTTCCTTGAAATTTGGCAGAGAGGTAGTCTACAGGTCAAGGAAGTGCCTTTTGTAGGTTTGGTGTAAATCTGATCAGTAGATTCTGAGAAAATAGCCTTTAAATCAATATATATATCTGAGCCAGCTTACGGTGCGCTTACGGTGCGCTTACCGTACGCGTACGGTGACGTGCGCGAGCGCGATTCTGATTGGCTGTTAGATCTTAGTAAACATTCGAATCGGTCGAAACCAGGAAGTGGCGGCCGCCATTTTCTCTCTCGCACTCTGAGAGGGGGTAACAAACAAAGGCCAAAAACATGTAAAAGGGCTGTTTAGACAGCTCCTATGCACCTAGCCATGTTGAGGGAGTCCTCAAAGATCCCCCAAGGTAAAAAACGGAATTTTAAATTTTTCGATAATTTCGCCGATTATGCTTACCGTACGCGTACGGTAAAAATTAAGAAAAAAAAAAAAAATCCATACTCTCCCCACCCCATGTGCAAATGGTGCCCGAAGGGCTCCATTTGTGCATGCCATATTCCACGTGTTAAAAAACAAAAATATTACCTTTCACAACGAAGCGCATCATATGTCCTCCATGTGCGCACGGTGCGCGAAGCGCATCGTGCGTACATGGCCCATCTAGCGTAACGTGGCCACGGGGTGCGCGTAGCGCACCGCGTGCCCACCGTGCGTGCACGGCACTAACTGCGTAAAGTGGGCGCGCGGTGCGCAAAGCGCACCGCGTGCTCACTGTGCGTGCACGGTGCGCGAAGCGCACCGTGCGCGCATGGAACGAACTGCGTTAAGTGGGCGCGCACGCCACGAATGGCGTAAAGTAACTTAGCATTTAAAAAAACATACAAATTCACTGAAAAAACCATAGGTTTCACACACGTTATAGTTAGGAATTAGCATTTAAAAAACCTTGCAAATTCAGTGAAAAAACCATAGGTTTCACACATGTTATAGTTAGCTGGAAATTTTACTGATAAAAAACCAATGAAATTCCCCCGTTATAGTTAGTGCAGGCAACTATAACTCACGCGACCGCAATCTTCTGCTGATGCTAATACTGTATTTATACACTTATTTGCCCATGTCTTCTTCCATTAAATTTTAGCTATACATATATTACAAATATTTTTTTTTCATAAAGACACATATGTCATCAGCAGAGGATTGCGGTCGCGTGAGTTATAGTTGCCTGCACTAACTATAACGGGGGAATTTCATTGGTTTTTTATCAGTAAAATTTCCAGCTAACTATAACATGTGTGAAACCTATGGTTTTTTCACTGATATATATATATATATATATATATATATATATATATATATATATATATATATATATATATATATATATAAATATATATATTATCTACTGGCGGTCGCCAGTAGATAGTTATAGTTAGGACCGTGTTTCCATAGGAAATCCGCAACATTCTATTTGGAATAACTTTGGCGCCGGTTGACGAATCCTCGCGAATTTTTCAAAACTAATGGGGCGCTACGCTCCGCTCCTACCCTGAAAGTCTCGGGGGGATTCGTCAAGCGGGGGCTGAGAAAAAAGGGGGGTCCCAAAACGCGTTTTCCCCATGCATTTTCCGATAGGACCTTTAGTCCGAGCTACAGCACGAACGGCTGAACAGAATTACTTGAAATTGGGCAGAGAGGTAGTCCTCACGTCAGGGATGTGCCTTTTGCAGGTCTGGTGTAAATCTGTTCAGTAGGTCCTGAGAAAATAGCATTTAAAACAATATATATATCTGTAAGCGCGCTCCGTGCGCTTACGGTAAGCTTACCGTACGCGTACGGTGCCGTGCGCGAGCTCAATTCTGATTGGTGGTTACATGACTGTAAACATTCGAATCGGTCGAAATCAGAAAGTATCGGCCGCCATTTTCTGTCTCTCGCACTGAAAAACAAAGGTTGATAACATGGAAAAGGGGCAACGAAGAGAGGTGCAGACCCCCTAGCGTTCGTCAGGGGGTTCACGAAGGGCCAAAAAGTATGAAAAATAAATTTAATAATTTTAAAAAAAAATCGCGGAGTGCACGTACGGTAAGCTTACCGTACGCGTACGGTAAAAAAAAATAAAAAAACCCAAAAAGAATTAACAATCACATTTAATATATAAATCAAAGGACCCCCAAGGGAGAAAAAAACAATTGATATTTTGTAAAAAATGGCGAGGCGTGCACGGTACGAAATGCGCCGCTCGGTGCGCGAAGAGCACCGAGTGCCCACAGCGCGCGCACGGCGCGCACGGCGCGCGAAGCGCACCGTGCGCGCAAAAATTAAAAAGAAATACATAACTTAGCATTTAAAAAAACGTACAAATTCACTGAAAAAACCATAGGTTTCACATACGTTATAGTTAAGAATTAGCATTTAAAAAACCTTGCAAATTCACTTAAAAAACCATAGGTTTCACACAAGTTATAGTTAGTTGTACATTTCACTCGTAAAAAACCAATGAAATTCCACGTTATAGTTAGATCAGGTAACTATAACTTGCGCGACCGCAATGCACAATGTGTCATTTCAGATGTCATCATTGATGTCATGAGTGATGTCACTGACCATGTCATGAGTGATGTAATATGTGACGTCATCAGCAGTTTATTGTGGGCGCGCAAGTTATAGTTACCTGATCTAACTATAACGTGGAATTTCATTGGTTTTTTACGAGTGAAATGTACAGCTAACTATAACTTGTGTGAAACCTATGGTTTTTTAAGTGAATATAGATATATATAAGACCTACACAAAGAAAAAGAGTCTCTCTCTCTCCATTCCTGTCTTGGAGCCCGCCCTGCAGAGTTGGAGGCCCCCGGTAATGTGGAGGAAGATGCGTATATTTAATTGAGGGGGCATGACTCGCGCTTTGTCACACCAGCCAAAATGGACTTCCAAGCTATTTGATTTGGATATGAGTGAAAGGGATAACGAAGGAGGAGTTGTTCCTCTTTCTGACGGACTTCGTGCTTTCAATTCAAGCAAGTACCCTTTTGTGTGGCAGCGAAGTGCACTATGCTGTTTTAATAATTTTCCTGAAATGCAGTGTGAAAAGAGTGCATATAATTGGACTTTGACTATATTACAACGCTACTAAATGCAAAATATGATACAATGTCAAGCCCAGCTTTAACATTTGAATAAGAATGCATTATGGGAATTGTGGTCGGAACTATGGATCACATGACCACTTGGAGACATAAAGTAAGAATCCAACTCACCTGTGAGCAAGACGCTGTGTGTCGAAACGCGTAAGGTGTTGAGAGTTGTTTGCTGCAACGCTACCGAGAGAAATAAAAGTCTCAGCATGAAATGAGGCCGAAGCTGTGGGCTCCGTTTTTTCGTGTGTTTTCAAATAACAGGAATCTCATTCCTGTCTGGGAGCCCGCCCTGCAGAGTTGGAGGCCCCCGGTAAAGTGGAGGAAGATGCCATATATACACAGAGAGAGAGAGAGAGATCTCTTTGAGTAGATCTTTTTTAGGTCTTTTTTAGGTCTAGCATTCGAGACCTCTTGTATATACTTTAGTATATACTTATAGGTGTATGTACTTTTTGGGGTCTGGAGATCAGCACTAGGACTTGTCTGCTTCCGCTTCGGGACTTTTTGTTCTGTTCAACTTCCTCTATTTAACTGTATTATTAGAAAACAACCAACAGAGGTCAGTAAAATCCCCCAAATTGCTTTCTGCTTATTATTATTATTATTAAGGGAGGCTTATAAAGCGCTTGGTTACGCTAGGAAGCGTGTCCCCACGCTACAACTGAAAAACTCAGAGCAGTAGTGAGGAGTGAGCCCGATTATCTTGAAAATAGATGTGTTTTTAAGTTCTTCCGGAAGCTGGATTCCGATGGGTCTAGGCGGAGATTAAGAGGCAGGGCGTTCCAGCGCTTCGCTGCCAAATGGCGAAAAGAGCGTCCACCCATGTGGGCCCTTCTGACCCTAGGGACCACAAGTAGACCTCCGTGTGAAGAGCGCAGAGCGCGTAATGGTACATACTTGGTAACTAGGTTCTGAAGCGGTGTAGGCGCTTTCCTAGCAAGAATACGGTGACAGGTACAGAGGGCTTTAAATTCCACTCTGCTTCTCACTGGCAACCAGTGGAGAGTCTGAGGGCAGCTTTAGAATCCGATCTTTTTGGGGTTTTTAGGATGAGGCGGGCTGCCGCATTCTGCAATACCTGGAGGCGGTTTATTGCCTCGCAGGTGGCTCCCAAGTACAATAGGTTGCCATAGTCCAGGCGCGATGTCACGAGGGCATGTACCAGCGTTCTCCGGGCGGACATAGGAAGGAGAGCAAGGACCTTCCGTAGGATTTTTAAAACGCTGAAACAGACACCCGCCACTCGGTCTATTTGGGGTCCAAAAGACAGGTCAGCATCGAGCCATACACCAAGGTTTTTGACTTCCTGACGGGGCATAGGTGCCTCACCTAGACATGGAGGCCACCATGCTGACGACCAAACAGATGGACTCCCCCCCACCACGAGCACCTCGGTCTTGTTGCCGTTTAATTTAAGGCAGTTGGTGGACATCCAGGTTGCAAGATCTTGCATGCAAGCCCTGAAACTGTCCATAGCAAGTCCGGGTGCACGTGAGAGGGAGATAACCAACTGCGTGTCATCGGCGTATGACACGATGTTCAATCCATGACTCACGGCAACCGAAGCCACTGGAGAGACATAAAGATTAAACAAAGTTGGGCTCAGGGACGATCCCTGGGGAACGCCCTGTCCCAATCCTATGTCTCTAGAGTAGTGATCACCCTGGCGGACTTGGAAGCTTCTCCCAGTCAGGAAGGATTGGATCCATTGGAGTGCAGCTTCAGGTATTCCTCCGTTATTCATACACTGTAGCAAGTTGGCGTGAGCTACAGTGTCGAATGCTGCACTCAGGTCCAATAGGATGAGGGTCATCCGCCCCCTGACGTAGGGTCTCCACCGCTGTTAGGAGTGCAGACTCTGTAGAATGACGGGGACGGAAGCCGAATTGAGTATCGTGTAATAAGGCAGCTTTTTCCACGAAGTCCATCAATTGCAGATTGACCGTTTTTTCGGCTACTTTGGCCAGGTATGGTAGGAGTGAGATTGGACGCAGGTTCTCTAGTTTCTCAAAACTGATGGTTGGTTTCTTCCTTAGAGGTAGAACCACCGCTTTTTTCCAGTCTTTAGGTACTGTCATGGTACTAAAAGACACGTCTAATAGATGTCTGATGTAAGGTTCTAATACCACCAGACTATCTGCCAGACGTTTAGGTGTGGTAGGGTCCCGTGGAGAACCCGACCTCACGGATCTACACATTTTTAGGAGATCTTCTGGGGGCGGGATAACAAAGTGGGTCAGTCTGTGTCTATCTCTCCATTCCCTAGGGCTTTCGACAAATTCTGTCCCAGTTATGGGCTGCGTTGGGAACGCCGAGTAGATTTTGGCTATTTTCTCTGAAAAAAAGTCTGCGATTTTATTGCACGATTCGGGGGAACAATCGTCAGGGACAGTGGCTGATTTTCCGCTCGAAAGAGTTTTGTAGAGCGAAAACAGCTCTTTCATTGAATTACCAGCTTCACTGATTCTAGACATATAGTATGCTGTTTTGGACTTTCTAATTAGGCCATGGTAAAGTCGCCTCTCGGTCAAGTAGGTGACTCTAGATTCTTTGGAGAAAGTCCTGCGCCATTCTCTTTCGGTTCTCTTCAGTGCGGTTTTCAAGGCTCTTAATTCATCGTTGAACCATGGGGCAGTTTTTTGAACACGGCCCCCAGATTTGGTTTTTAGAAGAGGAGCTGTACAATCCAGTGCCTCATTGATACGTTTGCAAAGATTAGTATTGGCCGTGTCAGCGTCATCCCCCCCAGGGCTCCCCCCTTTAGTCAGTGCCTCGCAGAATTTAGGCTGGGAGAAAGTAGCCCATTTCCGCCTGAGGTGATACAATACTGTTGGCTGCGGGGGTCTACTTCCAGGAATACGAATAGTGAAAGGGACTAAATAGTGATCCGACCAGGGGATGGGTATAGGGGTCGTGGCTTCTACTTCCCCCCAGTTGACAAATATGGGATCCAGCAGGTGACCCAACTGATGAGTTGGACCGCTAACAATTTGATTCAGTTGGAGGGCTCCTAATGCCTGACTGAAATTCTTACTAACGCTGTCTAAGGGGTTATTAAGATGTAAATTAAGGTCTCCAAGTACCAAAAATTTGTCTTTGCATAAAGCGGTCTCCATAATGCCTTCAACCAGACTTTCCTCAAACTTGGCTATAGGGCCTGGGGGTCTGTAGATTAGCATGCCCTTTAGCGTGTAGCTATTATTCACTTTAATAGTGAAGCTCCCTGCCTCACTATCCAGGATAGGAGAGCTGTCAAGTTGGCATCGCAAGCTTTCCCGGATTACAATTGCAATGCCCCCTTCTCTGCCTATGGGTCTGTCCTGTCTGTGTATTGTATATCCTACTGGAAGTGCCTCAAGGGCATCAGATGTAGAATCATTATCTAACCACGTTTCTGTTAGAAACACAAGATCCCATTTTCTCTCAGTGAGTAGATCATATAGGTCTAACTTGTGTTTCCTTAATGATCGTACATTAAGCAGTCCGCAGTGCATAATGTAGTCCGTACTGTTCGTGTTCCTACCAAGGTCATAGGAGAAGTGACAGTGTTCGCAGCCTATGTTGTCTTCTACTCGTAGATTATGCTTGCATGACTCATCAACATTGCGGCGTAAGGTAAGTAATTCCTGCTTACTCCACCGTATGTGGTCATCCCGAGGGGCATGGGGTATGGCCCTGGACCGCGTACGATCGCGGACGGGCGCAGACGGGCTTGACTTAGGCGCGACTTCGGCGCGATGACGGCGCGCCCGCTGCGCTCACCCGCTGCGCGTCCGGGAAGGGCACATTGATATAGGGGCGGAAGGCGTGGCCTCGAAAGTGGGCGTGGCTTGAGGGTCGAGCGCGCGATGGCAGCAGCGCGGTTCCCCACTTGCAACAGCGCTAGAATCCGCTGTGCTAGTGCTTCCGCAGCTGCAACCAGGTCAGAAAGGTGCTCAAGTAAGTGCAAAGTGCTTTTAAAATACACAAAGTACAAAATTACAGTTTTAAAATTATTGAGCAGAGTTCTCCCGGCTTTCCGCCTCAGGAGTGTTTCAGAATGTTAGGCGCGCTAGTGAGTCAGCTCGACTATATAGGTCAGGGGAGTGGGCGTGGCCTCGAAGTGGGCGTGGCCTCGAAAGTGGGCGTTGCTTGAGGGTCGAGCGCGCGATGGCGGCAGCGCGGTTCCCCACCTGCAACAGCGCTAGAATCCGCTGTGCTAGTGCTTCCCCAGCTGCAACCAGGTCAGAAAGGTGCTCAAGTAAGTGCAAAGTGCTTTTAAAATACACAAAGTACAAAATTACAATTTTTAAATTATCGAGCAGAGTTCTCCCGGCTTTCCGCCTCAGGAGTGTTTCAGAATGTTGGGACTTTCTTTTTTATTTTTTTCTGGCAACTGCCTCTATTTAACTTTTTTTGATAGAAAACGACCAGCAGAGGTCAGTAAAATACCAGAATCACTTTAGCCATCTCTAGATTTCAGTCCATGGAAATGGTCTTCCATGAGCACCCGTAGACAATAATATTTTTTTCAAATCTTGTATTTTCAGTGATATGACCACCGAAGGCCCTGATTTTATATTAAAAACAGAGCTTTGACTATACTATTTTCCATTGGAAGGCAATATTTCTCTCCATGTGTTCCCATACCTGGCGTGTCATGTAGTTTGGTGCTAATTTTCCTTCCATGTTAAAGAACAGGTGATGTTTCAGCACCTAGGCTAATGTTCTGCATAGCTAAATACAGTTAAGGTCCCAAAGGCGAGACCAATTGCATTGCAAATGGTTGTTTTATAGGTGAAACCACACATCCCTAAAAAAGAAATGCCCCTACAAGGGGTCGGCCAGTGAGACAGAGGGCTGACCCCCTGTCAATTTCGCCGAATTCTTTTACATTTTTATGTTTTCTTAAATTTATTATACCGGGGGGTGGGGCGGCCGAACACGCCTGCTCAGGGAAAAACAACACTTTATTAAAAAAATATATGCCCCTGGGGAGGGGGGGGCCATTCCCACGAGGGCCGCCCCCCCTAAGACAGCCCTGGTGTCTGGTAGGGATTCCTGGCTTTGGATCGCAGCATGGCCATGATCCACGGCTAGGGAACCCTTTCAGGAAGGCCTAGTTTAAAAAAGGGGAGACGCTCCCCTTTCAAACAAGGTCTCCCTGAAAGCTGGGGAAGCCGTTTTCGGCCTGTTTTCCCTAACGGTGTTGAGCGTGGCCTTACCTGCGGCTGTCCTCAGCTATGGTGGGGAAAACTATAACGTCAGAGTACCTCCTGGCTCGCTGACATCACAGATGGGCGGGAAGGGGGTAGAGGAGACACACGGAAAACAAAGAAACCGGAGGATTAAGGGGGCCCTCCCTGGGGTCAGCCAGTGGGCGTGCACCACACCAGGGTGGTACTAATGGCAGACGCATGCTGCAAACAGGTTAAACAACTAAACTAGAGTTTCTGGAAAGGCTATAGGCTGGAGCAGTGGCAATCAAATGTAAGATGCACGTATTGGTGACTGACATTTTCCCAGACCTATTGGAGAATCGAATGACTTTCAAATATGGTATTCTGGAGATTTCCTTAAAGGACATTGCTTCTGAAAACATAGTGGAATTGTCAGCCGTGTGCGTATCAGGCATAAAAGGTGCTGACGTGAGAGCACCATGACTTAATATCAAGCTACAGTATCGCAATCCTTTGACAAGGGAAATTTTCATTAATCTTCCCAATTTCTTAAAGGTGAGACTGCCCATTCATTTCTCTTCTTCTCAATTTTGACTGTTAACTGTTGCTGGTAATATGTCAATACAAATTCATCTGCCTCCGTGACAAGTGCTCTTGAAGAGACTATGGGCCAGATGTACGACCATGTCATTTAGCGACTCGCAAATTGCACTCAATTGCGAGTCGCAATTTGTGAGTTGCTAAATGCCATGTACAACAGTGTCTGGAGCCACTGTTAGCGATTCCTACTGAGGTTGCAAATTGCATGCCTCATGCATATTAATGAGGCACTCGCAATTTGCGACCCCATTAGGAATGGCTGGCCCTCCCAGGTATGGTGGCCTGCTGGCCTCAGCAGACTTCCAAGTCTGGGACTGCTTTTAAATAAAGCAGGGGCATATCATCAAGGGCAATATCACCGCTTTAGCGGCACTTTTTGCTGCTAAAGCTGCAATATTTTTATCGCCCTATCAGCAAGCTGTCGCTAACAGCTGTTAGCGACAGTTTACTGGCAATAGCGCCCCTTGTCAGCACGCCTCCCATCGCATCGCTAATGAGATGCAAAGGAGGCATGCCTGTCAAGACTCCCTTGGAAAAATATCGCTAACCCAGCTTCGTCATATTGACAACGAGGGTTAGCGATATTTAAAATCACGTTAAGTATGCCTTAACGCAGGAATTTAACGTCTGTTGAATTCCTGACTAACGCATACCTAACATGGGGGGTGGATTGTGTGGCTAAGACCACAGGCCCTATCATCTAGGATATCGCAATTTTCCACCATGGAAAATGGCGATATCCCCACTATCTCTGGAATTTTAATCGCCTTGGCGATGCGCGTTGTTGATAACGCACTAACCGGGCGATACATTCCAGAGATAGCCAGCGATAAATATGTAAGCGCGAAGCGCGCTTTGCGATATTTATCGCCGGTTGTTGATAATATGTAAAAAATTTGAACGGGGTATTCAATAGTTAGGAAGAAATGGCGCTCTGCAGGTAGACGTGGGTAATATGAGCTTAGATGTCTGTTATAGTGCAAACAGGGAGGGGAGACCCCAGAAACCCCTCAAGTTGTATAGGAAAAACCTACAACCAAGCAATAAGAACAATCCTGTGCACACATACAGTTAATTAAATCAAAATTGACATGAGTAAGTACAAATTGACAAAAGAAGCATCCGCATATGGACTAGTGATTCTGTTTAATAGGCGTAACCAGCCGACACGTGTTTCGTCATGGGAAGAGTAGACCACGACTCTTCAGGGCTGTAGCTTTAGCCAAAAGGACAGTGGATGCCCTCAACCGGTGATAATTCCAACCCGGCTGGGTAACGCAATAAGTTGATATAGTTGATAATATGCCCTGCAGTTTTAAAAAAAAATGTAGCCCGTTTTCCTTAAAGGAAAATGGGATGCATTTAAAAAAAGAAAACTGAAAAGATTTTGTTTCATTCTCTGGTCCCTCTGACCACTGCCTGCCCCTAAAAAATATTGTCCCCTGTATTCGCAAAGGGGAATGGGTTAACTCCCATTTGGGAGTGCTTTACCACCCTCTTGAAGAGGGCGGAAAATTGCGAGTGTTTTGCGAGCGCAATTGAGGTCGCAAAACATTCTTACATAGGCCTCTGACTCTCTATTAGGAAGGGACGCCCTTGGAACACCCCTTCCTAATAGCAGCTCGCAATTCCTATTTTGCGAGTCGCAAAAGAAATTGCGACCCGCTAAATAGGGATTGTACATGACCCTATTAGATTTTGCATGCGCAAACGGGTCACAAACCTGTTTGCGCATGCAAAGTAGGGTCGTACATCTGGCCCTATTGCTCCGAAAGAAAGACACCTGCTGAAAAATTGCGAAGTGTTTAGTAGGACGGTGCTAAATATAGCAGTCGTGCTCCGAGGCATACTGTTGTATTATTTATATGTACGTTTTTGTATGCATATAATTTGTTGTATGTACACACTTTTTTATGTCGTGTTTAACACTATGTAAATAGAAAGCAATTTTCTGATAATGTTTATATAGATACAAAAATTCATTTATATAAAATATTGGATGTTCAATGATATTCATTGAACCCACAACCAAATGTGAGTGTATTTTTTCGAATTAATATCATTGGTTTTTTAGAGAATAATTTCTCTTTGATGGATTAATTTGGGTGTCCATTACCTTTACAAATAAGTATTGTTATATTCATTCCACTGCATTATCATTTTTTTCTTTGGTCTTTCTAGCCCAGATGCAAGTGGAGTATTAGGGCAAACCCCCTTTTTTGAAAAGAAGTTTGTATTGCACTTGTTTAAGTGTGAGGGTCCATGTAGACAGGCTGTTTGAAGAAATTGAAACAGTCGACGAATTGATATAGATTAGTACATCACTGAAGTTGTGGGAATATATGTTTAATGACCAGAAATCACCCCCACACACCCTTTCCCCACGAATTGAGATAAATTAAATTCAGGAAATGCCCGAACACCAAATAGTAAGTTACACAGAGGAAGAAATTGAGAAATTGCGTCAGATCCCATCATTGTTAAGCGGAGATCAACCCGCACCTAAAGTAATCAACATAGATAAAGTTGAAAAGCTTAAACAATTGAAAAAGAAGAACACCAGAACTCAACTACATGCGCAAGTGCTAATTGAACATCTTAAAAATAACACCATACCGGCTGGATTACAAGTGAAAAATATTCCAGTTATTTTTGTCTTTGACAAACTTTATCTTCATAAATTCAGCGGAGTAGGCACAAAGTGCTCCCGAGATTGGATAGCATTATCTATAGAAACTGCATTAAGGGTGAATGAAGTCGAATTGAAAGAAGTAAGGGAACTAGAGGAGGAAATATTAGGAGACGCTAGTATTACAGATGCTAAAGCATTGTTAGAGACAGTAGAAAAAACCATTGCTGAGTTTAAAGTGAATGCTACGAATCTAAAAACTACTAAAGTAGCCAAAGACATCAAGAACTTTAATATTGAGCAGGTTTATCCTTTCCTCCAGGAAGATTTTTTCCTGAACAATAACCCTAGCTCCCTTAATCTACAATATAGAGGCCGCTCCCGCAGAAGATTTATTACATTTTTGGATACTTCTTCTGACTCTGACTCAGGCCCGTATATTAGTCATCAACCATACTTCCAGCACTCAAGAGCTCAACAGTCTTTTTTAGGCCAAGGCAGAAACAGGGGGAGAGGAGAAAGAATAGTATGGAGAGGGCAGAATCAGAATCCCAATCAATATCCAACTCAAGATTCGGGAATTATCAGAACAAGGAGACGAGCATACAGGCGTTAAGAAACAGCTGCCCTACCAATATTAATATGGAATGTATACCTGTATATAATTTATCCAGATATACTCCTACCAAGACTGAAATGAATCTTTTATCTAAAGGATTGTCATTCGTCCCCACCACTCTTCTGAATCCGGTAGATTCCAAAACCGAGGTTTTGGATTTTCTACGAAAGATAAGATTAAAAACATTTTTCTTAGAAAGAAATACCGAAGAAACAACTAACATTAGTGGACTTAAAAAGAAGTCCAGTTTTTGCCCTGAAACCTCTATGATGCCATCAGAAATACTACATTTTGAAGACCAGGTATTGCGAGAATTAGATCTTCTGAATGCAAAAAAGATCTTTTACAATAATAACTGTCCAAAAGATGAATTGTTAGCACTTAAAAGCCTCTCTACCAATCAGGCGTTAGTCATCAAGCCAGCAGACAAAGGGGTTGGTAGCCTTCTCTGGGATAAAGAGAAATACAAACAAGAAGTCATGAGACAACTATCAAATACTAACCACTATCGACCATTAGACACCGACCCGACTGAGAGATTGAGAATCCAGATATAACATTTGACTACTGAAGCTCTGGATGAAGGATGGATCTGCAAGAAGGAATTTAATTTTCTTAATGCAGACCAATACAAAACACCTAATATTTACGTACTGCCCAAAGTACATAAGAATTTAGATAATCCCCCAGGAAGGCCGATTATTTCGGCATGTGGTTCCTTACTTGAACCTTTAGCTAAATATATCGATACCTTCTTGATTGATTTTGTTAAAGAAACAGATTCATACGTACGTGATACCATGGATTTTATTAACAAAATTTAGGATCTTCCCTTTGATCATGAGAAACAGATATTGGTATGCTTTGACATTGAGTCATTGTATACCAATATACCATTGGATGAAGCATTAATCGTATTAAGGAACACCCTCAATCAAAGAGAACGACCACATGAGGTATCTACTGACTTCATAGTTACTCTAGCTACTCTTTGTTCGAGGAACAACTTCTTTGCATTTAAGGAAACCCTGTACTTACAAGTAAAAGGCGTAGATATGGGGTGTAGCTTCGCCCCAGAAATAGCTAATTTGGTTATGCATGAATTTGAGAAATATTGGATATATAGCGACACCAATCCTTATAAAAATTGTATTCAGCATTGGTGTAGCTATATAGATGACATCTTTATGATATGGCAGGGCACTGACGACACGCTTACCCTTTTTCATAACTGGTTGAATATGAGATCGGCTGGAGGAGCCTAGCGCGCATCCAAGATGGTCGCGTGAGCACAGGGCTCCCCGGACCCTCTCTGCTCCTCGGAATCTATCCTGAGAATATCCTGACGTGGCTTATGGAATCTGGGAGATAAAGACCAGCTGAGCATATATCTCTTTTCAAAACTCAAATCGGACCTGGGAATCCTGAGTTGTCGCCGTCGGAACTTTTGGGACCCACCCGACGGAGGTGACCGGGGTGAAGGTGACCCGAGGGGCCGGGCTGCAATTGAACAACAGCGGCTTCAGCGCGGTGCCAGTTGCCGATCCACCACTTTCGGTTTCGGTTTTGCACTTCAGGAGACCGGCAGGGGGGTGCGCTCGGGGTGGCGAGGTGCTTCCTGGGCCTCTGAATGAGGTTTTCTTTCACCTGCTACTAGAGTGCCTATCGCCTCGGACCCCCTCTACCGACATTTTGTGGTGTTCTTGCTGGTGCCCTTACACCTCTTGATTGGGTGTCCCCTTGAGTGACCGTGTTCACATGGGGGGCAAAGGGGGTCCCGAGGGCCGCAAGACCAAGGCTTCCCTCCGCGGGGGAGCAGTCCAGAGCAATAACATGGACCGATACACCCAGGGCAGGGGGCCCTCTGGCGCTGCTGGCCCCCCCTCGGATACTGCGGAGGGAGGCGCGACCGTCTCTACGGAACTATCCCTGCAGGACATTATGGGCGCCATTGAGGGCATTAGGGAAACCATCGCGACGCAATATGAGGCCCTGGCCCGTAAGATTGACACTGTCGCGATTGATGTCACCCTGATCCGGGCCGACCTCTCCAAAACTAACGAGAGGGTCCAGGCTCTCGACACACGGACCTCCACCCTCGGTGCGGAGGTGTCGGATCTGCGGGCCGCGCTTGGAGACATCGGGGTGGTCAACGATCATATGGCCCGGCGGCTTGAGGACTTCGAGGGACGGGCCCGACGCAACAACATCCGCGTCATAGGTGTACCGGAGTCCTCTGACGGCCGCCCGGTTGACCTCGTGGTCGAGGAACTTATCCTGAAACAGTTGTCCCCGGCTGGCCTAAGTAAGTTCTTTGCCGTGGAGCGGGCCCATCGAGTTCCGGGCGGTCGGCCACGGCCGGGGGCCCCCCCGAGGCCTATCGTGGCCAAACTGTTCTACTACAGGGACCGCGACGCTATTCTGCAGGCCTCACGGACCCACGGCCCGGTTCGTCATGAGAACTCGACCATCAATTTTTATCCGGACTTCACGCAACTGGTCCAGAAACAACGGATGGGATTCCAAGGGGTGAAGCGTCGTCTCCGCGAGCTGGGCCTAAAGTATTCGATGCTCTACCCTGCAAAACTCCGAGTGGAACATGGGGATCGGACAGCCTTTTTTGACTCTCCCGTGGCTGCAAGTGACTGGCTGGACTCTCTGCCGGACGGAGGTGGCCGTCCCGGACCCTCTGCGGGCACCGCGGGTGACGGGTCCCCTTTAGAATGACTTTTGGTCCTTGATTTTGCCGTTTTGCACTGTACAGTCGGGTCTTATTTCACTTGCATATTGTGTTTAACCAGGACCAGTGAGGGGGGCGGGCGGGGACGGGTCCCTTACCTCCTCTGGGGTCTTTTCGTAGAATGGGGTTAGAGGGGCGACAGGCACACTGCAAGTTGGGGGGGTTTTTTGGCCCGCAGGGGTGCAGGGTGGGGGGAGTTGGTCCTGGGGTGGGGTTGGGGGGGAGGTGGGGTTGTTTTGCTGTGTGTTTTTTGTTTACAGGGCGAGGTACTGATTTTTGTCCACATTTGGGAACTGTGCTGCAGGCTGGGGGACCCTTGATCTATTGGGGGGGATGGGGGGGACGGGTTGAGGCTTATGTCATGGAACGTCAATGGGTTGGGGGACCGTATCAAGCGGGGTGTAGTACTGCAATATTTGCGTCGTTTGACTCCTGATGTGGTGTTTCTCCAGGAGACGCATCTGGTTGGTAATGTTTGTCATGCAATGAACAGGGGGGGATACCGCCTCGTGGCCCATTCTGGCTTCACAACTGGTTCCAGGGGGGTGGGCATTCTCCTGCGAACCTCACTTCCGGTGGAGATCACTAAGATAGTCTCGGATGACAGAGGGCGCTATGTGTGCTTGATTGGGAGGTGGGAGGGGCAGCCCCTTGCCCTGGTTTCAGTTTACGTCCCCCCGGGCCTCCAGAACTCCACCTTCACTGACTTGGGTCGAATGCTGCTTGACCTTCCGGACAGCCTCCTGCTCATGGGCGGGGACTTTAATTCTGTGGTTTCGGGTGAACTGGATCGTCACCCACCAAGGACCCTCCCCGCTGCCCAGGCATGGCTGGGTGGGATGCTGGATACCTTCGGCCTGGTGGATAGTTGGAGATTAATGCATCCGACCCAATGTCAATTCACCTTTCACTCGGGGGCGCATGGGAGTCTCTCTAGGTTAGACTACTTCCTTATGCCCGCGGCGCAGACTGGTCGGATTCGTGAGGTCAGGCACCTGGCGCGGGGTATCTCCGACCATTCTCCGCTGTGGCTTCTTTTCGACACCGGGCCGCGGTCTGCAGGGCGGATCGCTCCCATTAACCCATGGTACCTGCGAGACCCTACGACTCGTGACAGCCTGGTCAAGGCTATGGACCAATACTTCCTGGATAACGAGGGGTCGGTGTCGTCTGCAATGTCCCTGTGGGAAGCCTTTAAAACCGTGATCCGCGGACACGCCCTTTCCCAGATAGTGGTGGCTAAGAGGGTCAAGAGTGAGGCAGTGGTGAGGCTGGAGACTGACATAGTGGGGCTGGAGTCGGCCTTGGAGGCGAATGTCACTCCGGACGGGCTCCATGCCCTCAGCCTGAAACAGTTTGAGTATAGGTCCCTGGTCACTGACGCGGCCAAAACTATGTATAGGGAGCAGCAGGGTCGACTGTACGATGCCGGGGACAAGGCGGGAAAGTTGATCGCGTGGCTGGACAGGAAGGAGAGAGTGAATCGTGTGGTCCCGGAGTTGCGTGCTGCGGATGGTGTGTGTGTGACGGAGCCTGACGAAATTGTGGAATGTTTTGCCGACCACCTCCGGGCTGTGTACTCCCCAGTGACTGACAGGGATGAGGACGACTCTCGCCTTCTTTTGAGGGATATCGCCTTGCCCGGCCTGTCCGTTGACGACCGTGAGCGGCTGGACGCCCCCTTGTCGGCGGATGAAATAGCGACCGCGATCCGCTCCCTTCGCTCGGGCAAGGCTATGGGTCCCAACGGTCTGCCCATTGAGCTATATAAATTGCGCCCTGACAAGCTTGCGCCCTTCCTCAGTCGCATGTTCCGTGAGTCTCTGGCGGCGGGTTCCCTCCCGGCCGACCAGCGTTTGGCCACGATAGTCGTTATCCCCAAGGAGGACAAGCCGCGAGACCGCTGTACTTCTTACCGGCCTATTTCACTGCTAAATGCGGAGCCTAAGGTCCTGGCGAAAGTCCTTGCCAATCGTCTGTTGAGCGTCGTGTGCGATCTTATTCATCCGGACCAATGCGGATTCATCCCGCATCGTAACACCGCTCTTAACTTGCGGCGTCTTCACGGCGCCCTTGCCAGGGCGGAGCTCCTCTCCGAACCGGCCGTGCTGGTTTCTTTGGATGCCACGATGGCTTTTGACACCATCGAGTGGCCATTCCTCTGGGCTGTCTTGGCTAAGTTTGGCTTTGGGGAAGGATTTATTGGCTGGGTGAAGCTTCTTTACACGGGACCCATGGCTCAGGTGGTGGTGAATGGGCGGGTCTCTCGGCCCTTTGCCCTCGGCAGGGGCACGAGGCAGGGATGCCCTTTGTCCCCTTTGCTCTTTGCTCTCGCCCTGGAGCCACTCGCGGCTTGGCTCCGCTGGGAGCCCTCGCTTAGAGGGATCCGGTGGGCCCCGGGCTTTGAGGATCGGGTTTCGCTGTATGCGGACGATATTCTCCTATATCTCACCTCACCGCGGCAGTCGCTCAACGTCCTCTTTGACGTTTTGACTTCCTTTGGGAATAATTCGGGCCTCACGATCAATTGGTCTAAATCCTGCGTCTATCCGATCTCCGGTGGTCCTCCTCTCCTGCCGCCTCGGCTTCCGATCCAGGTATCTCTGAGCGGCTTTAAGTACCTGGGGATATACGTTTCGCTGGACCCGGTGGCTCGCTATGAGCAGAATCTCCTGCGTCCGCTTCGGCGATTGCGAGAGGACACGGCCCGGTGGTGCAGGCTGCCCCTGTCCCCGCTGGGTCGGGCCGCACTGTTCAAAATGATGTCCCTTCCCAGGTTCCTCTATGCACTCCAGAATTCCTTCGACGTCATCCCAGTGGCCTACTTTCGGGAGGTGGAGAGCCTGCAGAGGAGATTGGTGTGGGACGGGCGGGCGCGTATTGCTCTTGCTAAGCTTACTCTCCCCTGGTACGACGGGGGCATCGCGCTTCCCGACATTCGCAGGTATTATTGGGCCGCGCAGCTTTCGGCCATCAACCATGCCACGTATGCGCCTGGCCTGAATCCGGCGTATGAGATGGACAAGTTCCTGCTTCCCGGCGGGGACTATAACAGGGCGCTTTACTCCCGCTCGGCTGGCCGGACCCTTACGGGTCCTACTAAGATTGCGGTGCGGACCTGGAGGGCTGCCACTGCGGCCACGGGCTGGAGTGAGCGACTGACATGTGCTACTCCTTTGTTTGCCTCCGATCGCCTGGGGAGCCTCTGGACTACGAAGGGGTTTGACCAGTGGGATACGATTGGTATCAGCAAAGTGGGAGACCTGTGGCATAAGGGCGCGGTTAAGACTTTCGCGGCTCTTCAGGCCGAATATGAGCTTACGGACAGGGAGTTCTTCCGCTATGCCCAAGTTCGACACGCCCTGCTTTCAGTCTTTGGAGAGGGGACCAAGATCCCGGTTTCTTCGCCCCTCGAGGACCGCATACTTGACGGACATGTCCCTGACAGTACTATTTCTTTAATTTATAAGAAACTGATTAATCATCGGGCTGACCTCTTGGTGCGCCTTCGGGAGGCTTGGACGGGGGATGGGGTGGAATTGGACGACGAGGACTGGCAGTCTGCACTGTCGTCCCCCAAGGAGGTCGCCATTCCGGCCCGTCTCCGGTTGGTACAGCTTAAGATTCTTCACCGGGTGTATGTGACGGGTCCTCGCTTAGTCTCGATGGGATATTCCGATGATGGGCTCTGTAAGCGGGGTTGTGGGCTCAGCGCCACCTTTCTCCATATCCTGTGGGAGTGCCGCGAGGTGGCGGACTACTGGCGCCGGGTACATACGGTTATGGGACAGGTCACTGGGGTTGTGCTGCTGCCGGAGGTGCGTCGCTGTGTCCTGAATGTGTGGGAGCCCAATGATTATAGCGCAGCTCAGACTCGGTGGGCGGCCCTGGGGAACATGATTGCCAAGAGAGATATAGCGCAGCTTTGGGGTGCCCAGCGGCCGCCCACCGTGTCAGTATGGAAAGAGAATATGGACTGGTGTATGTTCAGGGAGAAGACTGTGTATGTTGCCCGTGGTAAGCCGGGGGCATGGGGCAGAATCTGGGGGCAATGGAATGCATATCGCGGGGGTATCTGTACGCCCCCCCTGGTGGACACCGATATCGCCATGTCCCCCTGACCCTTGACGGTTCCGGGCACCTTTTGGAATGACTACATATGGACGTTCGTTTCCCTTGGCCCCCCCCCCCGTCCCCAGCCTCCCGATACTCCTTCCTTTCGCGTGCTGCTTAAGGGTCTGAACTGGAGTTCCCCGGAGGAAGCCTGACCTGCACTGTTTGTCTTTATGCCTCGCCTTTTGTTTTTCTTTTAGTTTTTTGTGTTTGTTGGACTTAAGTCTCCTGTTCCTTTAGAACTATCCGGAGTCACTACGGGGCCGAGCCCCGGGAACCGACTGCAGCTTTGATAAATGTATATTTTATTCTGTACTTAGCGGCCGGCCCTGGTGGTTGTAGGCCCGTGCTTGTAATCGAATTATTGTTCAATAAAAACTTTAAAAAAAAAAAAAAAAAAAAAAAAAAAAAAGAATATGAGATCGGCTGATCTTAAATTTACTGTGGCAAGTAACAAAGAGAAAATACATTTTCTTGACATTTGGGTACAAAATAGTGACAGCAAGTTGGAAGTAAATCTATATACCAAGCCAACTGACAGAAACACGTTGTTACACTTTTCAAGTAGCCATCCCCGTAGTCTTAAAGAAAATTTGCCATACGGGCAATTTTTAAGAATAACACGAAATTGCACCAACAAAATTGATTATTTCTCAAATGCAGAAGAACTTAAAAACAAATTGATAAATAGAGGATATCTCGTAAATTGGTTAAAACTGCATTAAAAAGAGCATGGTACACACCAAGACAGGAGCTTCTTACACCTAAAGAAAGAACCGAAAGCACGCCCCTCACATGTGTACTAACATATAATCCTAAAGCTAATAAAATCAAAAAGATCATTTTAAATAACTGGAGAGTGGTGAGCCACCTACTATTACCTAAACCATTGTTTGCTTTCCGTAAAGGCAGGAACCTCAAACAACAACTTGTGAGGGCTGCACATTCCCCGGATAAGAAACAAAATTTGAGAGGAATGTTGGGCCTTCCGCCTGTGGTAGGACACTTCAGGTGCCAACAGTGTGCTGCATGTGCACTGACTAAAGACTCTAAAGAAGTGATGATTAATGGACAACGACACATCCAGAAAACATTTACTAATTGCAATACAAGAAATGTTATTTACTGTGTATCTTGCCCATGCAATATGTACTATATTGGCCAAACCACTCAACCGATAAAGAATCGAATCCTACAACACAAATCTCGAATAAAATGTAAAAAAACTGGAGCTCCTTTAGTAGAGCATTTTTTGAGCCATGGCCATAATGAACTCAACTTCAGTTGGACAGTCTTGCTTGCGTTGCAAAACAACGTACACGATAACATACAGATGAGGCTCAATAGATTAGAGGCGAGACTGATCGAGAAATAACATACAGCACCCACAGGCCTTAACGATAGAGATGAAATCTGGGCCTTGATACAATGAAAATTCACTTTGCCTGTACTGAATCCTTAGAGAGAAATACAGTATTATACTGCGCAAAATCTTATGAGTTGTGTAATTTAGTCACTTGTGTTAAGCTTAGCTGACAAAATATGTAGACTATGAAATATAATCACCCTGACCTTGAAAATGGTTTTACAAGATTTGATTCAATGATAGTTGTTTTTGTCGCAATTCCATTTTAGACATGTACTCTTCCCGGAGTCATTAATAATTGTTATGGTACAATGCTCCTTTGCATAATTTTGGAATTATACAGATATTCTAAAAAATATATATTGTGAGGGACAACAGAGAGCAGCCACTATATCGGGTGAAGTGATATTGATAAAATTCACATATATCTTTTTTCCTTGGTGATGGTTTTATCTTGTAAGAGAACACTCGATCTGGTGAGTCGTTTGAATTCGGTACCCTATTGATTTGTTGATTTAATCATCAGTTATTGTATATAACAGTGCTCGTTAAAAGAGTGATATTTCCTTTCCCCTTTCTCTATCTACGAGCATTAGAGTGCCCGAGTGCATCACGCATAAAAGAGCATTGAGTAGTCCTTTTTTAGTGTCACCATTTATGTAAGGTATTTTCCCTTTACTCTGCGAGCATTCTAGTATTTCCAGCTATTTAGTAATACTACATTTAAAAGAAGGCCGAGTAGTCCTTTCTGATTTTCGATCATCTATGCGAGGTATTTCACGTAGCGTCGTCTACGTGGCGTTCTGCAATTCCAGAAGCAAGGACTGCACGTTAGGAAGCACTTCTTCAGAGGTAAGCGGTTACCGGCAATAAGTGTTAGAATCTGCCTGTAGTAAGTGTTTACGGATATATTTAGCCAAAGGATACGAACATTTGTATTGGGATTTCCCTCTATCCCTTGTAGATTGTTCTCCCACTAGTTTGTACCAGGGTGAAGAACCCCGATTAATCGGTAACGCGTGAATAAAGAGTGAAGTTAACTGCTTGTACGTGCTGCCGTCTATCATGTAAGTCAGTATTTGGACCTTGTAATTGATTGTAAATAGAGTACACCATTTTGTTATATTCAGACTTGAAGGAATATATGCGTCGCTCCACAGAGACGCTGAGTAAATATTCAGTAGCAATCAGCTCGGTTGTGCCCGGAGACCTCCACCTACACCTCGAAGTAGGCAGTAGTGCAAGGTACATTTGCAAAGGGTTTCCACTGTATGGACTTCTGATAGAGTTTTTATTATTATTTTCTCGGCACATCTACATAGTTGGGCTTAGTTGGCCTTTGACCTTTCCTCTTGCACAGACATTTGTCTTTCACTCGAGTAGCAGGGAATTGTAAGGAATGTTTTACAAATGTACGTTTTGTAGCAATTTTTTTTTGATGGGTTAGCACCTTTGGGTTTTTCCCTGTCTTTTCTTTGTGGCTCTACAGTTGCCCACAGTTTGATTACAGTAATATTTGTATTGGGGAGAATGTGTTGCGGTCGATTTCTACGAGTTTGTTGCAATGTAAATATTGTAAAAAATATATATACATATATATAGATGTGAACGCGCTGGGACGCCCCGTTGCTGGGGCAGCCATGCGCGTTACAAATTGAACTAATAATAATAACACGCACTTACTTGTGTCTTAGGTCCTCTTTGGCCCCCAGTCCTGATGAGGCCCCAATTAGATGGGCTGAAACACGTTGACTCGCTACAGAAAGAAGCCCTGCCTAAATTGAATTTATTTACAAAGGATATATTGCAACTCCAGGAAATAGTAGGGTTTAATGACAAATACCCTAAGAGTTGCTGACTTAAGGGCGACCTGAATGTTTGTGGACTGCGAATTGTAATTTTGGTGCTTATAATCTTTTTTCGCAGCACATTTAAAACCAGGGCTAAAAGGATCCTGTTTTTTGTGTTTGTTTCCAGACATACTGTTGTATTATTTATATGTAAGTTTTTGTATGCATATAATTTGTTGTATGTACACACTTTTTTATGTCGTGTTTAACACTATGTAAATAGAAAGCAATTTTCTGATAATGTTTATATAGATACAAAGATTCATATATATAAAAAATTGGATGTTCAATGATATTCATTGAACCCACAACCAAATGTGAGTGTATTTTTTCGAATTAATATAATTGGTTTTTTAGAGAATAAATTCTCTTTGATGGATTAATTTGGGTGTCCATTACCTTTATAAATAAGAATTGTTATATTGATTCCACTGCATTATCATTTTTTTCTTTGCTCCGAGGCACTGGCATTGCGTATTGAAAAGTATAATGGCTTAGTATGGAAGTACTGATAATAACCTATAAAACATATACGAAGAGAAGCCCTGCAAAGATGTGTTGTTTGCTTTCCCACTCCCAATCAGCATGCTTCTGGACTATCTAGGAATGTAAAGTGGGGATGGAGATGACATACCCACATACCCATACAATCCTTGGCTTCTCTAGCTAAAACTGGTGAAAAGTATGTTTCTAAGCACTCTGTAGGTCTGATTCACAAAGCCATTTTTAGCTGTAAAGCCATGGCTAAAAATGGCTCCATTTACGCCTGGCCCTTTGACAGCTGTCCCCAAAAGTTTACCGGTCAAGCATAAATGGTTTTGATACTGCATACCTGTGCACCAGAGACTACGACTGCACAGGAGTAAATTCAGTGCAAAGGCTGGGGAAAGACTGTATTAGCCAGTACAGTTCTCCCTGTTGTATTTTATAGCACTTCATGGCTCTGCAGCGCCTCTGGGTGTTGGAGTAAGAGGATGGTCCGTTTGTTATGCATGGTTGGCAGAGTGTGAATTTATGGTGTGACCCCAGTGGGAAGGAGTGAGGTTGTGCATGATGTCATGCCCAGACCAGGGGCACTAGGACCCTGGGACACAAGGGCAGAGGCCAAAGGACACTGGACACCAGTTCCGGTGAGGGGAGGGGGCAAGGGGAACAAAGGGCATTCCAGGGCAGGACTTGAGGGCGAGAGGTCAGGGCCCACTGGTGGGACGACGAACAAAGAATAAAGAATACCTGAAAGCTCTGGTGTGTCTCGCGTGGTCTGTGGGATCGGGAACACGACAACTGGCGACGAAGGTGCGTGATCGAGTGCCCAGCAGAAGATCGAAGTGCGGCGGTCTGTCGCGTCGAAAGACACCGTAATCGAGACCAGGAGCCCACCCTGGCTCGTGTGTGCAGCCACTGAAGAAGACACGGCGCGGGAGCCCACCCCGACTGTAATCGAGCGCAAGAAGACTGCCCTGCATCACCCGGTAAGGAGACTGAAAAGCCGAGGGAGCGCGCGCTGTTTGAAGCGCGAAATATCGCGAGACGAGGGCAGGGTCAGGCAGAAAAAAGGACATTAAGCATTTAGAAGCAGCGGGCGGCCATTTTGAAGTCAGGCAGCGCCCCGATTGGAGGAAAAGTATCGCGAGATCACCGGCGGCCATTTTGAGGTCAAGCAAACAGACCAATAGGAAGAGAGAACAGCGAGGCGGCCATTTTGAAGTCAGGCGATGATAAAGAAGTGCCAAATAGAACAGCAAAAGGAGGAAACAAGCATTGGTAACGGCAAACAAGCACCAGAAGTGACTAAAGAAGCACTGGCAAAGGCAAATAAATAAGCACCATAAGTGAGAAACAAGCATTGGCAAGGACAAACACAGAAACACCAGAAATAGAAAACAAGCTTTGTCAAAGGCAAATAAAGAGGCAGCACTAAAAGGAAAGGATGGCAGAAAGACAAAATGCGCAATATCGGAGACCATTACCATTTAACCCATCAGAGACACAAGCAGGAATACGGTGGGAGAAATGGATCAGGCGTTTTGAAAGATACATGGAAGCGACTGACGTGACAGCAGCGAAGCAACTAGGCCTATTCCTAAACCTAGCAGGGGATGAGGTTGAAGACCTACTAGTGACACTGCCAAAAGAGGAGACTACCACCTACGACAAACTCGGGAACACGACACATGAGATTCGGAGTGGTGCTGCAGCGATGCTGTGGTGGACATATAGTTGTAGTGCAGCAGACAGCTGTAGATAATGATATTTTTGCAGAAATGTACTACCATCCTCTCGTCTCCTGGATACACTGAAGCCCTCATTATTCGCTGCCCATTAAATTGTGGTCCCTGTGCAAGCACCGTTTTGCTCAGGGGGTGCAACTATACGTTTGTCGAAATTCACAACACCTGGTATTTATGAGGTTAGAGATAGGCCCCTGGAGTTACATTTCAGGAGGTCAAACCTGCAAATATTACAAATTCGCAATAAACCGCAGAACATGCAGGAGCACTAAAATCGACATGTTATTCCCCATTTTGTTTAAGGAAAACTAGTGACAGGTCCTGTTTCCCCACCCTGATAAATAACGACCCCGGCCTACAGGGAGCTGTCAGGGCAGATAAATAGCATATGCCCCGCCGGGCCACCTTGAACGGAGGGCTTCAGAAGGTATCAGTTAATTCACTCTGTCAATATTGCTTTGCAAGAATTCCTTTTAGAGTGCTGCTGTTTTGTATTTAATTATGCATATGAGCATGGAACCCACTACATTAACAGCCTCACAAATACGTCATAATATCTTTTTCCAGATAATACACAAACTGCTGAGCAGTAGTGCATGACGCCTTCTGTGAGTTACAGTTTGATGAACATTCTGCTAATGTAGAGTTTTGCGATGAGGCATTATTATGACTTTTGGGACCTCAGTTCCTGCACAGCACTGCTAACAGTATTTAATGCTAGTCACAACTGTCGTTACTTCACTTCTCATCCCACAGTGTTAAAATGGACATCATTTCTGCTTTGCATCGGTGTTTCAGACTTCCCAAACCTCTTTCGTTGCACAGGCATTTTACTTGTGTATTTATAGTTATGTTTGGGCACAACATGTTTCTGATGAACATCAGCATCTTCTTAGAGTGCATAAGACTAATGCAGCAGGTGACAGAGCCCCATTATAAGTGCAACAGTCTTTTGAATACTACTTAGGTTTGTGCTGCATAGTTCCCCAACATACATACAAATGACCTGGCACAACTGGTACTATAATCAAGGTGTGCGGGGTACACACATACACGCAGTCATGCTTGAAGCACTGTATTAATATTGTACACACGCATCAAAAATCACTACTAATTTATTTCAACTTCATCCGACTTGACAGACAGTAATAGATCATCAAACCAGCCAACATATGTTACGTCCCTCCAATGACTCAATGACTGGCCTTCTTCAGGGCTGCGGAACACTAGCCTACTTCTAGAGAATACAGCAAGCATACTAGCCTTGAGAATTTGCTACCGCTTTCTTCACTTTCTAAATCCAGGTCAAATGGCCATTACTCCAATGGCCACTTGTTACGAGGCCTAGGTATCCGTTAGGGTAAATAATGTTACTTTGTTACTTAATACTGCTCCTGCCACTAAATACAGCTAACAATAATTGAGTTAGTCACATAGGACAGAAATCAGAAAGTTATCATAGCTGTTTCCAAATAAGAAGCCCTGTGGTTCTAAGTAAGAGTTTGCAGCATATAGACTATAAGCTGGTCCACGCATACATCTGGTACCGATCTATGCGTAGGTCCTGCTTTATTGTCTCTAAGTCATTACTTATTCTGATTTCCTGTGTCCAAGTAATTACTTATCCTGATTGTTTGCAAACCTTTGCTGATGCCGATCCCCTGTGTCCACATCAATAGATGCCCAAGTGTCCTTGGTCGTGGTTGGTAGGCGCCCTGATCTGGTGAGTCTGTGCTACTAGAGGTCTTGATCTGCTGTGTCCAGATGAGTAGAGAGTTTGATCTCCAGTGTCTGTGTCAATTGATCTCTTCTGTGCATGTAAGTCAGCTCCCGTGGTCAGTGGAGGTTCTGATGTTTGTGATTCAGTAGAAGCCTATTCATCTGTCTCCAGGCCATTGCTAATCCTGCTCTCCTGTGTTTGAGTCGAGAGGGGTCCTGATCTCTTTTATTAGGCTCAACAAAGTTCCCAGGCTCCTGATTTCAGATCATCAGTGGTCCTGACCTCCTGTGTCCAGTCACAGTTCTCTCTCTCATAGTCTGTGTTTGGGTCAACAGTGGTTCCAAGGGATCCTGGTCTGCTGCGCCCTGGAGTGCTGCATCCTGCTCAGTAAAGTTTCTGACCTCCTGTGTTCAGGGTTAGTAAAGATTCTGATCTTCCTGTCTGCGTCAATAGAGGTTCTGACTTTCAGACCCAAAGCCAGCATCAGTGCTAATCCCCAGGTCACAGGTCACGGCTCACTGCCCAGGGATGAACTTTTCTAACTAGCTTTGACAATCCTGTTGGTTCTACAGACAGTTTTCTACCTCCATATGCCCTCACCGAAACATTTGTGTGCAGCGGTCCTCGTCATGAGTTTAATTATTTTATTTGTATTTTTTTATTTAGACCTTTTTGTAGCACCCCTAAACCACTTTTGAGCGTGAGGGACAAGAATGAACACGTTTCATAGCCATTTACATATGTACTGTGGAGCTTTCATCATTTCGAACTTATTTCTGGGAGTGTCTGAAGTTGTGAACCTTCCATTTCATCTTATTTTCTGAACTTTCAATTACAGGGTAATTTTTATCGTATTTCAAATAAACGGAGTCTCAACGCGTACAAGGTGGTCAGATGTAATCAACCTAAATTCAGGTAAAGGATACTATGGCAGTAATATGGTGAGGGTACCTGGGGTTCAGGGCGGGGTGAGAGTATGGACAAAGGGCATTTCTTTCCATGAGAAAAAGATGGGTATCCCTGCTCCTCCCCGAACTCTAAGGGTGCTGGGATGAAGGCAAATCCCGATGGTCTGGAACTGAAGAGGGCAAAAGGAACTGGACATTGGGCAGGCGTGTACCAGGGATGACCTGATAAAATTGCCTGGACATGAGATTAATCAGGAGCAAAAGAGGATGAAGCTAAGGGCCTGTGAATGTGGCATCCGGTGCTGGTGCAGGAAAGACTTCGGTGTGTGACAGTCTTGCGCTAAAGATCAGAGGGGCTTGGGCCGGTGGCAGTCTAGCACAGGGACCCAAGAGACTTGGGTATATGGAATCCGTCACATAGGGGGGTAGATTTACTAACCAGTGGTGCACGTGCACCTCAGTGCAGCCAAGCAACGTTGAGGTGCTGCTTTATGGCACCTCGTGAGAACAGAGCGGCACCATATCTTCAAAGAAAGGGCACTGTTCTGTTCTGTTCTCCTCATGCACTGGTGCACTTTGCACTGCATATTGCCAATGCAGACACCCTTGGGCCATAGCGCAATGGTGTCTGTGTTGTGGTCAGTATCATATTTTTTTCCTACGCAAAAGCTATCCTTCGAGGCTATTTTCTCTTTCCACGTGTGCTGCCTAGTTCAGCATACATGCAAAGAGGAGACAAGAGGGAGAAATAAAGATATTTCTCCTCGTTACACCTGCTTCAGGTAGGCCCAGGATTTTTGCGCAAATCCATATCCATAATTCTTTGCAGATATGGTTTTGCATCAAAATCCATGGGTGGATGCAAGGCAATGCCCGTGCACCACCCTTGGATTTTCTTTTTTTTTTTTTAAACCAACGCAAAATGCTATTTGCAATGCTTAGAAAATACCAAAAAGAATTTTGTGTTGGGTCTCTGTTAAAAAATAACGATAACCGGACATAAAACGTTTGTCAAGCTAGGCTGTATCATAGGAACATTTATATGTGTCAGTGCAGCACATCAGGAGAAGGAACTTGCGTATGTAACACTGTAGTATTGGAAGTATTGACTCGAATGGGCTTGGGTGTGTGATAACTCATGGTGTAGGAAAGAGGGACTTCAGCATGTGACAGTCTGGCCTTGGGACCCTAGAGGCTTGGGTTTACTACAGTCTGGCTTGGGAGGGTATAGACAGGGGTTTGTGACAGTCTGGGCTCGGACTGTAGGGACTTAGGTTTATGATGGTCTGTGCTGGGGCAGTGCTGAGGCAGTAGAGACTTGGGTTTATGGCAGTCTACACCGGGGCAGGGGGGCTTGAGTTTGTGACAGTCTATGCCGGCCCAGTATGTATCTCAGTTTGTTCAAGTGCAGTTCTCAGGGGCCGAATAGACCCCGGTTACTAAAAGGCTGACTCTATAATCAGTGCTCATTCAGGCATGTGGCAATCTGGAGCTGGGATGGAAGGGGCTTGGATATGCGACTGTGTATTGTGCTGGGCCACAGTGACCTTGGCCTGTGCAGCCAGGATCTCTTGCACCAGGGTCTTTGGTCTATGGCACGCTGTTAGTGGCCCCAGAAGGGGCTTGATTTGTCACAGTCTGTTGCTGAAGCAGTAGGGTATGTGCACTAGGGCATCCGATGATCTGTGCTGTGGATAGAGGATCGTGGAATGGGACAGTCTGCTCCTGGGACAGTAGTGAGAACAGTGGGGACAGTCTTGTGCTATGGGCATGAGGGGCATGGCTAAGTAATACCAAGTTACCACAGTCGCCCATAATGAGGCATTGTGGGTTTGGTAGTTATTAACTGTTGGCGACTGTGGTAACTTGATATAAATACGGTGAAACAAAAAACGGACTTGTATTACTACCGTGATCAAGAGCTGTGTGCAGCTCGAAACGCGAAGGAGGAGAGAAGAGAAGTCAATAAAAACGAGTTGATTACTTCCAAAAGGGGTGCGGTGTATTCTTAAAAAATTGCATTGAATTACCTTTGCGAGGACAAGTCCTTTTCTCGCCGCCCGCACCAGCTAGAAGCTGTTCCCCCCCATAAGGACGATTTGCTATATTAATATATATATATATATATATATATATTACCTACTGGCGGTCGCCAGTAGGTAGTTATAGTTAGGACCACGTTTCCATAGGAAATCCGCAACATTCTATTTTGAATAACTTTGGCGCCGGTCGACGAATCCTCGCGAATTTTTCTAAATAGGTGGGGCGCTACGCTCCGCTCCTACCCTGAAAGTCTCGGGGGGATTCGTCAAGCGGGGGCTGAGATAAAAGGGGGGTCCCAAAACGCGTTTTTCCCATGCATTTTTCCATAGGACCTTTAGACAGGGCTACAGCCCGAACGGCTGAACAGAATTACTAGAAATTTGGCAGAGAGGTAGTCCTCAGGTCAAGGAAGTGCCTTTTGTGGGTTTGGTGTAAATCTGTTCAGTAGATTCTGAGAAAATAGCCTTTAAATCAATATATATATCTGAGCCAGCTTACGGTGCGCTTACGGTACGCTTACCGTACGCGTACGGTGGCGTGCGCGAGCGCGATTCTGATTGGCTCTTAGATCTTAGTAAACATTCGAATCGGCCGAAACCAGGAAGCGGCGGCCGCCATTTTCTCTCTCGCCCTGAGAGAGATGTTTAAAATATAAAGCACAAGAACATGTAAAGGGGCTGTTTAGACAGCTCCCACACACATAGCCATGTTGAGGGAGTCCCCAAAGATCCCCCAAGGCCAAAAACGGAATTTTTATTTTTTCGCTAATTTCGCCGATTACGCTTACCGTAAAAAATTATAAAAAAAAAAAAATTATCCACACTCTCCCCACCCCGTGTGCAATTGGTGGCCTAAGGCCACCAATTGGTGAATTGGTTATTACAACTGAGATAAACTATAATATTTAAATAAAAAATAATAAAAAAAAAAATTATCCACACTCTCTCCACCCCGTGTGCAAATGGTGCCCGAAGGGCACCATTTGTGCATGGCTTATAAAAATTACGAAAAATTAAAATATTACCTTTCAAAACGAAGTGCATCATATGTCCTCCATGTGCGCACGGTGCGCGAAGCGCATCGTGCGTACATGGCCCATCTAGCGTAACGTGGGCACGCGGTGCGCATAGCGCACCGCGTGCCCACCGTGCGTGCACGGCACTAACTGCGTAAAGTGGGCGCGCGGTGCGCACCGCATGCTTACTGTGCGCGCACGGTGCGCGAAGCGCACCGTGCGCGCATGGAACGAACTGCGTTAAGTGGGCGCGCACGCCACGAATGGCGTAAAGTAACTTAGCATTTAAAAAACCGTACAAATTCACTGAAAAAACCATAGGTTTCACACACGTTATAGTTAGGAATTAGCATTTAAAAAACCTTGCAAATTCACTGAAAAAACCATAGATTTCACACATGTTATAGTTAGCGGAAATTTTACTGATAAAAAACCAATGAAATTCCCCCGTTATAGTTAGTGCAGGCAACTATAACTCACGCGACCGCAATCTTCTGCTGATGACATATGTGTCTTTATGAAAAAAAAAATATTTGCAATATATGTATAGCTAAAAATGTATGGAAGAAGACATGGGCAAATAAGTGTCTAAATACAGTATTAGCATCAGCAGAGGATTGCGGTCGCGTGAGTTATAGTTGCCTGCACTAACTATAACGGGGGAATTTCATTGGTTTTTTATCAGTAAAATTTCCGCTAACTATAACATGTGTGAAACCTATGGTTTTTTCAGTGAATATATATATATATTTGCTCTATACTTATATAGAGCAAATGTAGCTCAGGGGAAAAGGGGTGCTAAAGTGGTCGCACAGAACAGACTTCTGTATGTTACAATATGGTGATGGGACAGAAGAGGCATCAGTAGGTGACAGTCAAATATGTGCCAGAATGGAATTTGGAATAGTAGAGTCTGTGAAATGACAGCTGTGCCATGGAGGTGTTGTATTCTAGTGACTCAACTAAACTCTACCTCTGCATTTTCTTTTTCTCTTCCTCGCTCTCTTCTTCTCCTCCCACTCGCCTTCCACTTTTCATGTTTCTCTCCGGCTTCTCGCTTTTTGATTTTCACTGTCACTATCTCTTATTATCTCTTCCCTTTCCACTCCCCTTCCACTTTTCCTGTTTCTCACTTCTTGATCTTCACTGTTTCTACTCTTCCGTTTCCATTCCTCTTCTACTTCTTCTGTTTCTCTCCTGTTACTCACTTCTTGATCTTTGCGGTCCCTACCTCTCAGCTTCTCTACGCTTCTTGCTTCTCTTCCACTTTCTCTGTTACTCTCCAGTTTCTTTTTTCTTGTTCTCCCTGTCTCCTATTCCCTTCTTCACTTACCTTCCCACCCTTTCCACTTTTCATGCTCCTCTGCATGTTCACAGTTCTGCATTTTGCTGTCTCTCCTCTCCCCTGTCTACCCTGCATCGTCTTGCTCACCTCTCATGCATCTCCTGTCCCCTCTTTTGCTCATCTATCTCTGCTGCTTCTTCTGTATTCTCTGCTCTCTTTCCACATGCACACATCGTCTCCACTTCTGTTCTCTCTCTGCAGCGAAGGACTCCTCTACCATTGATACCTGGATTGGCAGGCGCAGCGGCGGGATGATTGTCATCACCACCATCCTCTCGGTGCTCCTTGCCATCTTGCTGGCTTGCCTGATTGCTGCTTTAGCCGTTGGAAGGTAAGGCGCATTACTTTATACAATAAGGTTGTGGGCATGCTGAGGCTGGACGGGCAGCTGGTACCAGAGACATTGCCGGCTCCATGGCAGCAAGCTATTAGGAACACAAGCGCATCTCTGTTGCTTCCTTTCCCAGCAACGAAACTTATGTTATCAACATAAAATCATCACAAATGTTCCCAGTAATAAACCACAGTTTAATCTCACAACAACATTGTAAAATGTGGCCCCCTTTTGCCCCCTATTGCCCCCTTTTGGAAAATCTCTGTTAACATGCTAGTTTGGATACCCGATTTTAAATTTTGTAAAGTTACCTCAGCAGCATGTAGCAATATAGTTTAAACTTCATTCATTCACTTATTCATTCATCCATCACTCTCTCCTTTGCTTCCTCTTGCCCATACATCCCTCTCCTGTACTTCCCATTTTTCCAACTATCTCCCATCCTAAACCACCACATTCCAAGACCCGCTGTCCGATAAGCCTGCACCTCCATTGGTCCTCCCTCTGACTAACCAACTATCTGCCTAGAGTCAAACTTGCCTCCATCTATAACTGTACACACTGGGACAAGAATCGTAGACTAACTCTCAGCTGTGGTTCACATGACATCTTGAAGTCACTTTGTTATATACCTCACTTAGGAAGCTTGTCTTTGTGGCCAGGCTTTCTGAAAATGTTCACGTCATGTTGTTGCCTGCATAGCACTTAACACCACCACAGGGTACATGAAGTGCTTCTGTGAAGAGGAGGGGAAAGGGATTGTCGTGAGAGTAGAGAAGAAAACAGGAAAGTGTGAGAAGCTGAGAGGTTGAGTGATATGAAGGAACTTGGCTTAAATTATGATATATATGTATATATAAATGTTAGCCTCAAAGCATCAGTCCGTCTTCCACCACAAAACCCCTTCAAAAACGTACATTTTACCAGTGACACCATAACGTTCTGAGAACCATAGAACTCCACTTAAAGAGACACTTCACTGGAACGAACTTCCCCTGCATATTTGCACCTCACGTGACCACCCCAAGTTTAAAAAACTCCTAAAAACGTGGTTGTTTTAATTCCACTTTGCCGCTGTTCTGTAGCAAGCGCTCAGATACTCCTTTGGGAGTGAGTCGCTGCGCTATATAAGAGCCTTTAACTTAACAAAACATTTTCAACATTTCTACTTCACGGTATCAACATAAGAGGTGGATGTATAATAACGTTCTTCCGATGCTCGTGCCTGGAGAGTAATCGAGACAAATGCACCACGGTCACAAAATGCCGAGGCCACACCTGCTTCTATAGGAAGGGGGATCACCTGTGCCCAACGGGGGATCCTGCTGGTGGAAGGACGGTTTGGAACACCATACTGTATGATTAAACTAGCATTGGGTATTAGGAGAAGCTCCTTTAGCAACACATAAGACACAATAGAGTGCAATACCTGATTGATGTGATCCTCTTTGTCACGCTATGGCAACCCAAGAAGGTCAATGTAGGTGATTGCAAGCGGAATGTCACTTGGCCCCTGCCGCACTGCTCTGAATGGCGTTTATATTGCTAAATACAATTACATTCAACTCTGCAATCAACAATTTTAACAATAATTATCCTGAAAGTATCATTGCATGTTCCTTTTGTTTATTGCAAACATTATATGCAAAAAGCATTTTCACTGCTAACACATTTTCCTAGTGTCGTACATGAATTTCAAAATATACAATTTACTAAATATTAATAATATGTATCGATGTGATTCTCAGGTTTTGCAACGAATAACTCTCACGGAACTGTTCCGTGCCCATTGCATTTCGGGATATACAAGTCCCTTCTTCCGGGATGCTGTCAAGAAATAATCCTAAAATGCAAGCTGTTTAAATGGTAACACGGAGAGGATCACTAATATGTTCAATGACATGCGTACCAACCACGCGGCAGTAATCCCTTCACTCCAACCATGGTGCCTTTGCCTGTTTACGAAATTCTGGGAAATTAATAATGTACATGCATAGTACTGGTCTATGCAATCAATGCTGTTGTAAATGAGTATTCATGTTTCACCACACCATTGCTACGGTGGTCCATTCCTATATGCAGATGCTGGTGCAACATTAATCTGTGCGCATGCTCAGGTATGCAATTTGATCAAAAGCAAAATCAACAAGCATTGAAAATACAGTAGGTCTCGCCTTTGATTAAGTTAAAGCCATTTGCTTTGCTAATGGTATTGTATTCTAGCTTTGCATTATTTAGTGTATATTTGTGATATTTTGTAGTTGTATGTAGTTAGAATTGTGTTGTTAGCTGTGTAGTAGTTTAAAGCATAGCGTTAGTAGGAAAAGAGCAGTGTTTCAGATTTGGAAGGTAAATGAATAGAAGAATAGCATGTGTGTTAATTTTGTATAATGAGGACTACAATAGCATGAGGCAGACGAAAGGGGAGAGGGGAGAACAAATATATGCACATATCACAAATATACACTAAATAATGCAAAGCTAGAATACAATACCATTAGCAAAGCAAATGGCTTTAACTTAATCAAAGGCGAGGCCTATTGCATTTTCAGTGGGGGGGAGGGGCGTTCTCCAGAAGGAAAGCACATTTCCTTCTGCCCAGGATACACCAAGAACAGACGGGCAGCGGTGGCCCGGAAGGCACTCACCCACAGGACTTTAAACACAGCTATAAGTAAATGCAGTGGAGTGGAGGGTAGGGGTCTGTTGCACCGGTCCCCCAACACTGAAAGAGTGCACTGTTCACACACTGCTGACTGACAAACACATAGCATACACACACACACAACAGACACCAACGGACTAACCCACACAACAGACACCCCCCACCCACACAGTTATTATTACACAGTGGACAGACACCCTCTGCCCGAGAGGATTCCACACATCCCAGCTTATCTGTTCTGGAGCCTGGAAGGGCGCCCCCTACCGGAGCTGGGTTGGAGGTGCCTAGGAAGAGCCCACGCCCAGCTGCCATGTCAGGGCCCCGAGGTTGCCGCCCAGCTGTGCACCTAAATGTTACACAAGTTTTAATATTTTTCATGCAAACATATGGCAGCCTCATTTAGGCCTTATTTTCCTTTCAGTAGCATTCACTTGCGATAAATAAACAAATAATTTACTATTGTAAAGGTTGCCGGAGCAATGCATATGGATTTTACCAATGCTCGTTTTGAAAGGGCGTAGAAGATTAAAAAAACGCTTGATCAAAGATAAACCCCAATTTCTTACCCACCGCAAAATAGAACAAATGCAAACAAATGGAACGAGCGCCCAGTGTCTCTTTGTCTAAGAGAACTGAGGCATAATGGCAGTACGGGGCTATTTACACAAGAACAAAAGTACCACTTGCAGACCAGCTTTTTCCAAATAATGGCATGGGGTAGATGGGTGGAGAGAAAGGAAAGGATGTTGCACACGATGGAACAGGATGCTAAACGTAGCTCGATACAGAAGATTGACAGGCAGGGTAAAGGCAAAAAAAGTGTATGGACATAAACAGTTTGAAAAAAATGCATGGTCCTAAAAGGGTGTAGATGGTGACGGGCAGCATGAGAAAAAGCGGAAACAGTGTAGCTAACACAAAAGGAAGACTTGAGGGCGGGGGAAGGAGGGATTAGATTTCAGTTCAGTAAAGTAGAGAAAAAAGATTACAGCAAGATGAGACGCAGAGAAAGTTAAATAATTAAATAAACAAGCCACGGTAGGCAGAGCAAGTGAGGTTAAAGCAAATCGTGCAGCAAATCGTAATTAAATAAACAAGCGCGGTCCTCAGCGAGACCTAAAAAGCTGTCGCCACGCCATTGTGCCAATGAAAAAAAAGAAAGTGCTCACCCAGCAATTAGAAGGCACTGTGTTACGCTGCGGAGTAAAAGATCCAGTCCTGGTGGGCGGGGCCAAAAGTGGACAGGGTGGTAACCAGGAGGGACTAAAAAGTCTCCGGTACAATCAACAAAGTATGTTCAGCAGAATCACTGATGACAAACGACGCACGCCAATGAAAATTAGAGGTGGAGCAGAGACACAACTTCTGAAACCGTATTGATTCCAAGAAGCCCTCGCAGAGCGAGCAGCGCAAGCGCTGCAATGCCAGGCAAGACCTAAAAATATAGAGGCCAACTGGGAGTGAATTCCAGTCCACTCGAGCGTGTTGAATTAGTATCCAATTGCCTTCTCTCTAAAATAATAGTGCAAAACAAATCTTTATAACCATTGCAATAAGAGTACCTGAATTCAGTCGTGACGTATCGTGTTTTTATTTTCCTGGCTTGTAAACCGCGAAACCTCTATTCATTGTATTCAATACTACCGAACACAAAAGTACTCGGTCAAAATTCATATATCACGAACCAAACCGATACGCACGCAAAACCTGTTTTGCAGTTGTCAACGCTCACCTTCTCAGTTGTAAAGTCCCCCGGAGTATTACGTGTGCTTTCAGTAAATCCACTTGAACTCTCCCGAGTCTCGCCACTGCGTGAAATACTAGTTTGAAACAGACACAAAAGTAGGACTCTGTAGTCTATCATTCAAACTGACACTGGTAAAACAGCACAGCCATTTTGTAATAGGAAACATGCACTCAGTGCTCAGATAAAATACTTGATGTTTACTTAATATGGCGAATCGTATACAAACTTAGTGCCATGCTAGAGACACCTGCTCCACGAAATATGGTAGCCTGCACAAATTAACAGTGCTGAAACATTGTGAAGACTTAATGCCCACTGAAACAATTCTTCATCTCAAGTGCTACCATAGAATGACGTACTGTCAAGAATTGTCCGCTCAAAGGTTGACTTCACCACCTCTTAAATAAACCATATGTAGGTAAAAGACATGCACTAAGCAGCTTCAACGCCGATGCCCCACCCGAATACGACGGACACTCGATCGATCGATTGCTATGCAGCAGCTGTCATGAAGTGCAGCATGCTTGAATTAGTATTGTGCTCACCTCTCTGTGGAAAAGACCAGCTGAAACCATACTGCATAGATGTCCCTGACTGGATGATTATTCTTACAATGTAAACAATAGGTGCGCTCCTGTTTTAGTTTATATCGTTTGAAGTTTCACAGTTTATTGATGTTGTGTCATCTGTAAACAGACAGTGTATTACTGGTGGATTGGAGATGTTTGGATTACAAGTGGCAGCTCATGTCCAATTTATCATTTAATCCTGATGGCATCATGGTATTAAAATTCTTGATCTACCCTATTTCTCTTTGTGACAACAGTTTTGCATTGTCCCTATCTACTGACATTTCAAATTGCTCTAAAATGAGAAATCTCAGTTGTGGAATATTGTGATTTTTCTCCCCCGATGTGTTGCCAGGTTAGAATTGGTATTTTTGTTGTGAATCAAGCTTTTGTGTTCTGTGATTCTTATTTTTCTCTCAGTTTTCCCAATAAAATCAGGCCACAAGGGCATTTAATATCGTAAATCACAAATGATGAGTCACAATCTGTAGTGTGTTGGAGTTTAATGGATTCACCTGAATGGGGGGACGTGATAGAATCCCCTGTGATGATGTTGTTGCAGTGAACGCAATTGTAACGTTTTCTCATGCCAGTTCCTGTCAACCTTGTTTTTGGTTTTGCACTAGATAACAGTTCTTTATTATTGCGACTACGAGTATTAGCAAAAAGTGGCTGTTGTGAAAACAAGTCATTGAAGTCTGGCTCGTATTGTAAAAGTTCCCAACATCGAACAATCACTTTTCTGATAGCCATTGATTTAGTTGAATATTTAGACACGAAAACCATTCAATTTTGAGTGTTCTTCTGCCCAGTTTTCAGTAAGTCACTTCTTTGAATGGCTTCTGCTCTGATGATGACATTGTTGATAAGCGGTTCTGGATAACCTCTTTGTTGAAATTTAGTCAGCTGTTGTTAAAGTGTTGTTGTGAAGTCCTCAGGTGATGCTGATATTCTTTTGGTCCTCAAGATTTGCGAAAAAAGGTAAATTCCGTATTAAGTTGGGAGAATGAAAGCTGATGTACAATAGCAAGTTATTGCGGTCCTTCTTTTTGTGGTAAGTTGAAGTATTCAGAGCCTCACTGGTTTTGACGATGAGTACATATAAGAATGAAATTTGAGTGTTACTGATTTGATAAGTGAATTGGATCCGATTGTTTTTGGTATTTAATTCTGTGATTTTGGTTACTAGTTTCTCATGAGAACTATTCCAGATCAGGAAGATAACATCAATAAAACGGCTATAGAAGATAAGTTTAGTCTTCCATTCTACGTCATTCAATATGTGGTCTACCTCAAATTTTGACATAAAATTATTCACATATGCTGGAGCTCCAGCGAAACCCATTGATGTGCCGCTGATCTGAAGAAAAAACGGATCATTCCAGGTCTTTATGTATCTTGGGCAACATGTAGAGCTTGGGGCGTGTAGGGTATAATGTATTACAAAAACTATAGGTGTTGTAAGTTCATGACAGCCAAATCTTTTTTAACTAGCATTTCAAACGCATCAAGTACTTCGTGCAAAATTGGAGCCATATAAGTACTGCGTGGTTTGAATTCCTTGTATTCAGAGATTACATGTTCTTTTGAACTTGTGAATCCTTGTGGTAATGTTGGTACAATGTTGGTGAAAAAGTGACGTAATCATAGATTGCGCATACATTAAAAAAATTGCTATATCTACTTCGATTTGGTTGGAGTGGTAGGTGGGTACAAAGGATGTAACCTTCAATGAGAACTCCAATCTGTTGTTTGTTCAAAGTCATTGATGGAATGTTGATTATCAAGGTTTCGTCTTGCTGTGCAAGTTCTTGTTGATGGTGTCTTTTTCTCTGTCCTCTACTGATCTTTATCTTTTTGAATAACCTGGGTCTGGTGGTCGGCCCGTGGCTTGTCCTACCTCTAAAAAAGAAGTGTGTTGGACATTAGATGTGCCTGATGCGCCTGGTGTCTCTGTCTGAGATTCTGGATCTGTTTGAACAAGTAAAGGTTGTCTATTGGCTGCCTGTTCATGATCTGACACTATGCTTATAACTGGGTTTCTCCTCTGCCCAGGTATAGACCTCATTCAATTTGTTATCTATTGTATCTCACTTGTATTTCCGGAGTTTGCGTTCCTGAGTATCTTTGCCATATCTGTCTAGTTTTTCGTTTAAATCTTTAAAAGTGTTGTTACAGAATTCAGTTCGACAATGGGAGCTCATGTTCATTTTGATGGTGGTTATCTCTTCTTCAAGCTCTTTAATTGATTTGGATAACCCTTCCACTAAGAGTAAGATCAAGTCCAAGGAACATTTGTTTAAAATGGCGTTCCATTTTTCCATAATTTGTTTATTACATTAAAACCTATACAACATTGGTTTAATAGGTAAGCATAGGCCCCTTGGCATTCTCTGTACGTTGTGTTACTGTATTAGAGTTGAAGCATGTAATGTTTGATTCAAGACTCTTCGAGATAAAAATTTGAGTTGTCTAAGTTGATGTGTCACAGATCCTCCCTTAGAATTGAATGCCTGGGTATCCTAAATCAGTGCGTATACATCTGTTGCTTGAGCTTGGGTACAGGTCTTGGTGTCAGCCCGATTGTCCGTTAAACTTGAAATTTAATCAAACGACATATTTGAGGGTAGTGGGCGCAGCAACAATCAAATGTGGCTCAAGTATCAAATTATGAATATGGATTGTTGCGCACTCCAGAGGAGTGCGCAACAATCCATATTCATAACCCAAGAAGGTCGCCACATGGTCAACTTTGTGTACAAATTATTACGGCTCCTTTGAGCTAACGGGCTGACGAGCATTGGATCTGCACCTGCGCGCCATGAGAGGTACTTGACTTGTTTTTAATTACATTTTGGCAGTCCACACGGCACCCCTTTACACTGTCCTACTCCCTGCTGACGAGAGGCAACTACCTCGAAACACGTGTCCAGGGATGGCCAAATGCAACACATACTGTTCTCTTTACACATCGTGGCATAGGCGTACCCGCCGTCGCCACTTCATTTACCACAGTCCTTTGGGGCAACTTGCTGGTGTGACGAGCAGTGTGCGACCAATTTGTGTACAAATTATTACGGCTCCTTTGAGCTAACGGGCTGACGAGCCTTGGATCTGCACCTGCGCGCCATGAGAGGTACTTGACCTGTTTTTAATTACATTTTGGCAGTCCACACGGCACCCCTTTACACTGTCCTACTCCCTGCTGACGAGAGGCAACTACCTCGAAACACGTGTCCAGGGATGGCTAAATGCAACACATACTGTTCTCTTTACACATCGTGGCATAGGCGTACCCGCCGTCGCCACTTCATTTACCACAGTCCTTTGGGGCAACTTGCTGGTGTGACGAGCAGTGTGCGACCAATTTGTGTACAAATTATTACGGCTCCTTTGAGCTAACGGGCTGACGAGCCTTGGAACTGCACCTGCGCGCCATGAGAGGTACTTGACCTGTTTTTAATTACATTTTGGCAGTCCACACGGCACCCCTTTACACTGTCCTACTCCCTGCTGACGAGAGGCAACTACCTCGAAACACGTGTCCAGGGATGGCTAAATGCAACACATACTGTTCTCTTTACACATCGTGGCATAGGCGTACCCGCCGTCGCCACTTCATTTACCACAGTCCTTTGGGGCAACTTGCTGGTGTGACGAGCAGTGTGCGACCAATTTGTGTACAAATTATTACGGCTCCTTTGAGCTAACGGGCTGACGAGCTTTGGATCTGCACCTGCGCGCCATGAGAGGTACTTGACCTGTTTTTAATTACATTTTGGCAGTCCACACGGCACCCCTTTACACTGTCCTACTCCCTGCTGACGAGAGGCAACTACCTCGAAACACGTGTCCAGGGATGGCTAAATGCAACACATACTGTTCTCTTTACACATCGTGGCATAGGCGTACCCGCCGTCGCCACTTCATTTACCACAGTCCTTTGGGGCAACTTGCTGGTGTGACGAGCAGTGTGCGACCAATTTGTGTACAAATTATTACGGCTCCTTTGAGCTAACGAGCTGACGAGCCTTGGATATGCACCTGCGCGCCATGAGAGGTACTTGACCTGTTTTTAATTACATTTTGGCAGTCCACACGGCACCCCTTTACACTGTCCTACTCCCTGCTGACGAGAGGCAACTACCTCGAAACACGTGTCCAGGGATGGCTAAATGCAACACATACTGTTCTCTTTACACATCTTGGCATAGGCGTACCCGCCGTCGCCACTTCATTTACCACAGTCCTTTGGGGCAACTTGCTGGTGTGACGAGCAGTGTGCGACCAATTTGTGTACAAATTATTACGGCTCCTTTGAGCTAACGGACTGACGAGCCTTGGATCTGCACCTGCGCGCCATGAGAGGTACTTGACCTGTTTTTAATTACATTTTGGCAGTCCACACGGCACCCCTTTACACTGTCCTACTCCCTGCTGACGAGAGGCAACTACCTCGAAACACGTGTCCAGGGATGGCTAAATGCAACACATACTGTTCTCTTTACACATCGTGGCATAGGCGTACCCGCCGTCGCCACTTCATTTACCACAGTCCTTTGGGGCAACTTGCTGGTGTGACGAGCAGTGTGCGACCAATTTGTGTACAAATTATTACGGCTCCTTTGAGCTAACGGGCTGACGAGCCTTGGATCTGCACCTGCGCGCCATGAGAGGTACTTGACCTGTTTTTAATTACATTTTGGCAGTCCACACGGCACCCCTTTACACTGTCCTACTCCCTGCTGACGAGAGGCAACTACCTCGAAACACGTGTCCAGGGATGGCTAAATGCAACACATACTGTTCTCTTTACACATCGTGGCATAGGCGTACCCGCCGTCGCCACTTCATTTACCACAGTCCTTTGGGGCAACTTGCTGGTGTGACGAGCAGTGTGCGACCAATTTGTGTACAAATTATTTCGGCTCCTTTGAGCTAACGAGCTGACGAGCCTTGGATCTGCACCTGCGCGCCATGAGAGGTACTTGACCTGTTTTTAATTACATTTTGGCAGTCCACACGGCACCCCTTTACACTGTCCTACTCCCTGCTGACGAGAGGCAACTACCTCGAAACACGTGTCCAGGGATGGCTAAATGCAACACATACTGTTCTCTTTACACATCTTGGCATAGGCGTACCCGCCGTCGCCACTTCATTTACCACAGTCCTTTGGGGCAACTTGCTGGTGTGACGAGCAGTGTGCGACCAATTTGTGTACAAATTATTACGGCTCCTTTGAGCTAACGGGCTGACGAGCCTTGGATCTGCACCTGCGCGCCATGAGAGGTACTTGACCTGTTTTTAATTACATTTTGGCAGTCCACACGGCACCCCTTTACACTGTCCTACTCCCTGCTGACGAGAGGCAACTACCTCGAAACACGTGTCCGGGGATGGCTAAATGCAACACATACTGTTCTCTTTACACATCGTGGCATAGGCGTACCCGCCGTCGCCACTTCATTTACCACAGTCCTTTGGGGCAACTTGCTGGTGTGACGAGCAGTGTGCGACCAATTTGTGTACAAATTATTACGGCTCCTTTGAGCTAACGGGCTGACGAGCCTTGAATCTGCACCTGCGCGCCATGAGAGGTACTTGACCTGTTTTTAATTACATTTTGGCAGTCCACACGGCACCCCTTTACACTGTCCTACTCCCTGCTGACGAGAGGCAACTACCTCGAAACACGTGTCCAGGGATGGCTAAATGCAACACATACTGTTCTCTTTACACATCGTGGCATAGGCGTACCCGCCGTCGCCACTTCATTTACCACAGTCCTTTGGGGCAACTTGCTGGTGTGACGAGCAGTGTGCGACCAATTTGTGTACACATGGTCAACTACTAGATGGAACAAGATCGTTGGTGTCAAGACGACTTGGTTATTTCAACATCATCAACATAGTATACCAACATAAAGGAATTAGACATATTCCAAGAATAAAAAACAAACCATGCAGACCATGCCTCAAACTGAGAACAAAACACCCTCATTAAAGACGTCACAAACCCCTGGCAGAACGGACAATCAATTACAGATCCCTGCGCACCTGTCACAAACCAGACAGGAAAAACAGCAGAGTACCAAATGAACCAGCACTATGTTTCTGCACATAGTCTGGCATCCAGCACTTTCAGGGCAATATGTCAAGTTAGACTGAGGCAGAATGAACACAGACGAAATCAGTCAAGGTGCCTGCGATTCCTGAATTCTCACCCACGAACAATCTGCCCCTGCCTACCTATCTTTAGGAATAGCCTGAAACTGCCCCTATCAAGACATCCTTCCCCAGACAGATCAAATGCACATGGACTACCTCTTTCTAACTAGCTATTAAACTGAACTACTTAAATAACTTCTCATCTGGCAAGGATTCCACAGAAGAGAACTCTGGACCAACAAAATAAACACACCATAAGAACATCAATGGGTGAACATAGTTCAGCAAAGTGGTGACTGAATGACATTAAATATTGTTGTGTCGTTCCTATAAGAAGTATACCAGATCTGCACGTTTAGACTACATACATTGTAGGATTGGTGTCAGACAAACTCTGATCACCCCCACCGGGTATGTTGGCCTTTTGTACCAACTAGCTCACAGTGCCACTAGAATCTCCTCTTACCAAGGAGAGAATAGTTCCTGGCAACCATCAAACATGACAACCCTGATCCCTCAGGATCGTGGAAACAATATACTACCTTTCGCTCAGTCACTCGTGTTTAAAAAGTCTGTCTCAGAGAAATACACAGTATAAACAGGCTGGGCGTTTTCAATAAGAATTTCTTGAACAGTTGTTATTCTGGTGTAAAATAGATGAGCTGCAACAACCGTTAGGCAGTATAAGATATAAATGATTAGCAGTACTATAAAGGTAAATGAATGGTATAGCTCTACCATCTTACAATAATCATGAATACATCTGAGTATACAAAACACATGATAAAAGATGCGTACTCCTACAATGCTTCCCTAACTATATGTACCTAAATGTACCTAGCATGGTGGTAGGTGTTCAGCCAAGAATCCCTCTAGGATTTAGTCAACCCCATTACCTGAAGTAAGAGACTGTGGGACCCCGTCCTGGTCTCGAGTTGGACACCCCGCGAGGGATGTTTTAGGCCACTGCGAGCTGGAGTGTCTGCATGCAGGAACCTCAGCGTCTCTGGTCAGTGTGTCAGCCGGGAAGTCTCGGTCTCCTCTGTCTAATCTTAGCAAGATGTGATGTATATATAACCATAGGTCTCCCCAGGTGTCCTACCTTGCTGTGTTACTTGGTTCGCCTAAGGATGACGTTGGGCATGAACTTTGTACATAGATTTTATTCAGGAGATGGTAATCCTGCTGTGCTTCCAAGAATCATCATGCATAATGTATGAGATTTCAAACTAGGGAAAACCTGCATTTTGAATGCAGTGTAGTATCTAGGTAAAAGGTCTGTCCCTGTAAACCGTGACAAGTGTAATGTAGGGAAGAATATAAGTGAAGGGTAATGAAGTTACTGAGGCCTATATTATGGTACCAATATGGCATATAACAATATCATCCAACCAACAACTACTGAATTCATCATGGGTAGGAAAGAGATGTATTCTATATCTTATTACAGTGTTGATTAATTATTTGCTTATCTTTAATCTGCTGCAATGATACCAGAACACCAAGAAGACGTTATCTCTTTTACTAAGTTACTGAACTTCAACATGTTATAATAAGTGGCTATACCGTGCTGCAAAAAAAGTCCATAAAAAGTGGTGATTCCCTGAACCCCATCCTTAAACATTTCTTACTCAAGAGAGGAAGGAAATGTTCTTATATTAGTTCCTAAAGGAATGATAATGCTTATAAAGTGCTAATGCAGAACTTTAGTTTTCCGTAGTTCACGGATTGCTAGATCCATGCCAGAATTTCAGGAGATCCACCAAAGTTTAATTTGTATGCAAATAATGGAAACGAAATCATTTGCATTCAATGGATATTCTGAAAACCTAATATCATGTCTCTTTGATCCTAATACCTTTATATTCAACACCATCACACAATCTTGTAAAAAACACAGCTATGGGTGGTTTATTTGCTACAGGCACATTTCTTGCAGATTACTAAACAGTCACACTAAAGGTAGGGATTTTTCTGTAAACAGACCTGAGGTATGGCCATACGGGAAACATCCTTTATTACGCAACCATTACAACGCGGTATGGTTACATCGTGGTTTTAACAACGCAAGTCGTTACACCGACTTGCACTGGAGGGCGCTGTAGGATAAGGAATAGTGTGAATTACTTTCCAACACCTTCCCTACTGTACGTAGACTGGAGTTGGAATAGTAATTCACACTATTCCTATGTCCAGCTCCCTCCAACGCAAGTCGATGTAACGACTTGCGTTGTTAAAACCGCGATGTAACATACCGCGTTGTAATGGTACGCGTTGTTACATCATACATCCGGCCATACACTTCGTCTGTCTGTGTCCTGGGTCGATATGTCATTATGTCTCTGGTAAACACTGCTTAATATACATACATACAGCAATAAAATTACATTAGGAAATAATACAATGATAAGTTAAACAAGCTTATTCTGGACTCTATCTGTATTCGGTGCCCGGGTGAAGTAGAAGCACATTTTGTTTAGAAAAAAGATAGGTCTAGCCAAGACTGTACCAGAATCCGATCCACATGTTCAATAGGACAGCACACTTTTGGGCCTGATATACCAACAGATATCAAGGTGGTCACAGGAAGAGGTTGTGTCTGAGAGGTGACCACTAGGAACTCTGAGGCATTCTCTTGCAAGTGTAAAGTTCTGTTACAGATTTGAAAGTTTTGTGGGAGGGAACAATATGTCTTTAAAAGAATAAGTGGGTGCATTGATAATAGAGAAAGGAGCAGTTCCGAGCAAGGTTGCAGGGTGGATGCAGGAGAGAAGGTAGTTCATATTAGGGAATTAGATGCAACGCCAGTGATATGGGTGGTGGAGCAGCAAGTGTTGTATGTTCGCAGAATGAAGGATGTAAATTGTTGTAAATGTGAGGATTTTGTTGTTAATGCTTTTGTGGGTGTGTCACCAGTGGATACTGGTGTAAGGCACTTCCATAGCCGTCATTTACCATTAATTCCCTTTTCATCTGTTTTGCAGCAAAGACATTTGCTGGCGTAAGAAGCTTGATAACAAACCTTATGAGGATCCTGACATCAATAAACTGAAGCGATACACCTTTCATCCTGCACCGGCCACACCTCAATACCGTATCTGAGTACAGACGCGCCAGAAATTTAACCCATGGCTAAGTCACCTGATAGACCCAGCTTGTCTCGTCACACTGAAAGACACACATCAGTCCATCCATGTGCTGGTTCTGAGTTCCACTTATCATGTCATGAGTTTGCATGTCTCTTCCATAGAATCCAAAGAAACCTTTGCTGACATCTAGCCTGTCCGTGGTGAATGATGTTCTTATTAAAACAATGACCACACAGCCATGTTACAGTGTAAATGACAGTGACATCATGTACAAGCCTTCACAATATCATATAATTGGTTAGTATGAGACCATATATCAAATGATAATGAAGGATCCCTGAACCATCATGCCTATCTCTTGATTCTGATGAAGGAACAGCCTATGCCTTGCTATATGTTGAGGAATATTCTAGACTACTCTTTACTGATGAATTTAAGTACATTATAATATTGCATAATAAATACCGTAATATTATGTAAATGGTAAAGTTATGTGATTCAATACGAGGCTGTTTTGTAGGCCACACATACATCTCAAGGGTCTTAGCTGAACTGCTCTTTAAAACTAAAAGAAGGGTCAGTCAACCAAGAACAGGTTGCCCCCACAGCCTTTCAGTTATCATTCGACCCATGCTTGACTTGGGTTGTGGAGTGAGTGTAGAAAGTGTAACGCTTGTCAGTGGAATACTCCAAAGTGGAGGAGTTCTAGGTCAAGAGATTAATATCCATATATAAGGCCTCTCATTTACTTATCCATTGGAAAATCTGTTGGACTGGAAAACAGAGGTAACTTTCCTTAATTCTGCGAACAACTGGAGATACTTCCTGGAGACTGTCCTGGAAAGGCATTGATTGTTCTGATTTTACAACATGATACAATGGGTATGGAGGAGAATAAGGTCATAGTCATACTTTCAGGCAGCGGGAGATGAGCTGGGAAATATTAGCCAATGGGTAGAGCCAGTGCGTGAAGAAATCCCAATCGAAAAAATGGAAGTTGACTCCTTGTAAGAGGTCACATTCATTCAGTTTGGAGGGAGGATATTGTATTTTATAACCCTGTTACATCTTTGACTCTAAGGGTCCTATTCACAACAGAAGTCCTAAAAGTACGGGTGAAGGTTTGCATCTCAGCCTGAGTGTACTTTTAGGAGTTTTCTCAACTTGCAAACATTTCTAGAAATATGCCTAGAATGTTGTGCCAGGTTCAGCTTTCCAGACATATTTGTGGCAATGTCCTGTAACCTTTCCTTACACGCTCTTTTCCCTCTGTGCTGAGTTCTCTGCAGATGCATCTTTTTGTCAGCAGGGAAAACATTTTCCTCATGGAGATAACCACCAGGGGATGCTCCACTCCCCTTTCCATCCTGGTCAATTTATGACCTTTTCCAAAGAGGAAAGGGGTGGAAGAGGAGTTCAGGAATGTAATATCCTTCCTAAGCAAACCACACCTTCGAACGCCCACTTTAAACACCTTGGGGCAGATTTATGAGCCCCTTGCGCCACTTTTGCGTCACTTTTAACATGGGAAAAGTGACGCAAAAGTGGCGCAAGGGGCTCATAAATCTGCCCCCTTGTTTAGGATGTACTACTGTGGACTTCCCTGCACACATGAGAGTGAAAACTACTGTAGTAAATACCTTTATGCCTACAGGGAATCCCACTGTGAATTCTTTACAGGCATGAAAAGGGACATTTTAGCTATTAGCGTATGATTGCCTTTGTGAATAGGGGCCTACAAGTTTTATAATATCACATGTTTATCAGAATATATATACATTAAATGTTTGCTTCCAATAGGAATTATTGCTGACTTTAGATATTTGCTTTTTATATTGTAAAATATTCAGTAAATGTAAGAGTGGAACGGTTTGCTCCACTCCAATGAATAAAGAAATTGATTTCCAATGAGTGTCATTTTCGAGGGCGAGGTTCATAAGGCTGTTTAAATCATTTAATTTAATTACTTTTCTTAATAAACTATTCTAATGATAAAGGTTCATTACCCATTCATTCTGTGTGCCATGTTCCTTTCAAATGTGCCCCATATGAGGGGGCCCGGTGTTCAAAAGGATCGTACCTTACATACCAACATTGGTGCCTGAAGCTGCAAACAGAAGCTGCACAATTTACATTTGAAATGGGGAATGCTGCCTTTGCAGGTGTTATCGCTCAAAATTGGGGGGGAAGGATGGGGGGGCAATTGATGACCACTGCAAAACCAAAGCACTTACAACAAAGGGCTCACATTTATGGTTTCCCTCCGTCTTCAGGCCAATGGATCTTGGCCGCCGTTATAGAATGAATCTATAATCAAATGCATTTCAAACATAATCATCAACTTTCAGTATTTTAATGTTCAGTCAACGATGAGAGATTTGAGTAGTCTTAAAGGGTTTTATTTCTAATTAAAGTTTTAGATTTTTCTGATTATTTATTTATTAGTCAAATATCAATCAGTTTACAGAATTGATAATAGAAAAATATAGTTAGTGTAGATCATATTATAATGTGCAAAGAGCACGTTACTTAAAGGAAAAGTCCGTATTCTAGGCAATGGTGCGCAAAAAACGTCAGTCAGAATTTAGGGTTCAAAAGTAAAGGCAAGAGTGAGATAAGCATGAAGCTAAAACTCAATAATTAATAATTGCAGAATTTCCCATAAAGAGAATTAAAGGATAGAGAAAACCAGCCTTGGCAAATGCAAATTAGTTGAAGCCTAAATTTGGGGTTTTTAATACATGCCAAAAGGACTCAGCCTGTCTTTCTCCCTATCTGAATCTCAGCTGATCTGCCTCCTGACTCCTCTCACAGTAAATCTCTCAAGCTCCGTCTGATGTGACCTCGTCCCAGCTGATCTGACTGCCCTCTCTCGTCTCTGCACTCCTGCCATCTGAAGCTCAATCTCTGTCTCATCCCCTTTCTCCTGCTCAATCTCTGCAGCTCCTAAACAAATCTGAAGCTCCTCTGCACCCGCTGACTCTCTGATCTGCTAAATCTGAAGCTCCTAAACGCATCTCGTCAGTCTCTCATCTAAATTAATTCTGAATCTCCTAAATTAGGAACACGCTTTTTACAGCAGTAATTCAATGTTGCAGAAGCATGTGGATTGTTCTCCGTCTCCATCCAATGAAAATTCAGCATTCTCCAAAAGGCACATCTCCTTTCTCCTTTGTTACACGTCATCCATCATCCGAGTAGGCTATCTTCTTTGTTGCAATAATGCATTTCTATCATGGCACATTTTCCTACAGCTCAAGTATTATTTAAAATGCATTCATTTCCTAACCTTCTAATAATGCAACTGTTATTTTAGCTAAACACATGGTATTTAAGCTGCAAGGAAAACATATTAAGCAGAAAATCATTAGAAACATAAATTGTAATGCCTTTTGCAATACTTCTGTTTTCTGTTCTCTATCTCTATGGCAAATAAAACAAAGCTTTAACTCAGTTATGAATGGGACTCTGTGAATAAATTATAACATTTTACCAGCAACAAATACTATATCAATGAAGGTTTCAAGGTTACATGATGTAATTTATATGAGGCGTCTTATTTCACAAACGAGAGACACATTCTACTGTTATCTTGAAGGCCAAGCTGAAGTCAACTCTTCAATCAAGCTGCATTTCTACAAACAATTATTTCCAGGGGCGGTGCCTCGATTACGGCATTGGGGCGGTGACCCACTTACATTTTGGCCCCATTGGCCCCCCAATTACATATATTTATTTTGGAGGATTGATCTCCGCAGCCGGCCCTGTTAATGTATTGAGGGCTGAGGCGGGGCCTGATGAGGGGGTGGGGCTTCACAGACTGACACTTCGCCACCCCCTTTTGTACCGCTTTGTTCGCCATAAGTTGGCAGGGTATGCGCAGACGTGAGTCCCTTGCTCACTTTGCCCCTGGATTCAAGCAAGCCTGGCTGAAGACGGCTGAAATGCCAGAAACCGGTCCTAGGAAGCCTGTTTCCGGTCCAGGGAAGGCATGGCTTGGCAGTTCGGGCTGGACTGTTCCCATGAGGCACAGGGTCAGACTGATTTGCATATGGCCATGTCTGAACTGGGATGGCAGAGTGGGCTAAAGAACGGTGATGGATCAAACCCAGATCTGTTGACTGGGTGTGAGTGTTTGATTGGTTCTGATGCTCCGTCCATCACCACCCCCTTTTGTACCGCTTTGTTCGCCATAAGGTGGCAGGGTATGCTCAGACGTGAGTCCCTTGCTCACTTTGCCACTGGATTCAAGCAAGCCTGGCTGAAGACGGCTGAAATGCCAGAAACCGGTCCTAGGAAGCTTGTTTCCGCTCCAGCCAAGGCATGGCTTGGCAGTTTGGGCTGGACTGTTCCTATGAGGCACAGGGTCAGACTGATTTGCATATGGCCATGTCTGAACTGGGGTGGCAGAGTGGGCTAAAGAACGGTGATGGATCAAACCCAGATCTGTTGACTGGGTGTGAGTGTTTGATTGGTTCTGATGCTCCGTCCATCACCACCCCCTTTTGTACCGCTTTGTTCGCCATAAGTTGGCAGGGTATGCTCAGAGGTGAGTCCCTTGCTCACTTTGCCACTGGATTCAAGCAAGCCTGGCTGAAGATGGCTGAAATGCCAGAAACCGGTCCTAGGAAGCTTGTTTCCGGTCCAGGGAAGGCATGGCTTGGCAGTTCGGGCGGGACTGTTCCCATGAGGCACAGGGTCAGACTGATTTGCATATGGCCATGTCTGAACTGGGATGGCAGAGTGGGCTAAAGAACGGTGATGGATCAAACCCAGATCTGTTGACTGGGTGTGAGTGTTTGATTGGTTCTGATGCTCCGTCCATCACCACCCCCTTTTGTACCGCTTTGTTCGCCATAAGGTGGCAGGGTATGCTCAGACGTGAGTCCCTTGCTCACTTTGCCACTGGATTCAAGCAAGCCTGGCTGAAGACGGCTGAAATGCCAGAAACTGGTCCTAGGAAGCTTGTTTCCGGTCCAGGGAAGGCATGGCTTGGCAGTTCGGGCTGGACTGTTCCCATGAGGCACAGGGTCAGACTGATTTGCATATGGCCATGTCTGAAATGGGGTGGCAGACTGGGCTAAAGAACGGTGATGGATCAAACCCAGATCTGTTGACTGGGTGTGAGTGTTTGATTGGTTCTGATGCTCCGTCCATCACCACCCCCTTTTGTACCGCTTTGTTCGCCATAAGTTGGCAGGGTATGCTCAGACGTGAGTCCCTTGCTCACTTTGCCACTGGATTCAAGCAAGCCTGGCTGAAGACGGCTGAAATGCCAAAAACCGGTCCTAGGAAGCTCGTTTCCGGTCCAGGGAAGGCATGGCTTGGCAGTTCGGGCTGGACCGTTCCCATGAGGCACAGGGTCAGACTGATTTGCATATGGCCATGTCGGAACTGGGGTGGCAGAGTGGGCTAAAGAACGGTGATGGATCAAACCCAGATCTGTTGACTGGGTGTGAGTGTTTGATTGGTTCTGATGCTCTGTCCATCACCACCCCCTGTTGTACCGCTTTGTTCGCCATAAGTTGGCAGGGTATGCTCAAACGTGAGTCCCTTGCTCACTTTGCCACTGGATTCATGCAAGCCTGGCTGAAGACGGCTATAATGCCAGAAACCGGTCCTAGGAAGCTTGTTTCCTGTCCAGGGAAGGCATGGCTTGGCAGTTCGGGCGGGACTGTTCCCATGAGGTACAGGGTCAGACTGATTTGCATATGGCCATGTCTGAACTGGGGTGGCAGAGTGGGCTAAAGAACGGTGATGGATCAAACCCAGATCAGTTGACTGGGGGTGAGTGCTTGCAAAGTTCAACACTCCGTCCATCATTTCCTTTGGTTGCTGCTTTGTTCGCCATAAGTTGGCAGGGTATGCTCAGACGTGAGTCCCTTGCTCACTTTGCCACTGGAATTAAGCAAGCCTGGCTGAAGACGGCTGAAATGCCAGAAACCGGTCCTAGGAAGCTTGTTTCTGGTCCAGGGAAGACATGGCTTGGCAGTTCGGGCTGGACTGTTCCCATGAGGCACAGGGTCAGACTGATTTGCATATGGCCATGTCTGAACTGGGGTGGCAGAGTGGGCTAAAGGACGGTGATGGATCAAACCCAGATCTGTTGACTGGGTGTGAGTGTTTGATTGGTTCTGATGCTCCGTCCATCACCGCCCCCTTTTGTACCACTTCATCAGTGTCAGCCAGCAGCACACTTGGGGCCCAAGTGCGCATGTTGGGTTGAACGGTTTAAGCTCTCTGGCCAACCTGACATGCGCACTAGAGGCTGCTCAGAGCCTCTCCAGCAGCTGATACTGGATCCGGGGCTGACAATACGCCACGGCCCCCTGGCTCAGTAAGGAGCGGTGAGGTCCCCTACCCCAGTCAATCCAGGCGCTCCTGTAACAGCAGGAGCAGTGTCTACATTGACTGAGAGACACTGGGGCCTCTGGCAGCATGTCACGTGATAACAAAGCGCAGGGTTGGGAGGAGGCTGTGTGTGCCGAGGAGCAGAATTTCAACATGGATCCTGAAGGTAAGGACACTGTGCAGTGTTTTTACTCACATGTGATGCTGTATTGTTGTGTTCAGCTGGTGGTTGGAGCGAACGGTAGCGTACGGGCACAGATCCAGTGACATTGGTGTTTCAGCTTCTGAAGGACGCTCTGGCTGCGATGCGAGCAGAGGGGTGGAGACTGAGAGCCGTACCTGGGAAGCAGCTCGCAGCACGATGCAGCTCGAGCAATGAGGGGCCCTCCAGCACATGCCTGAGCCTCACTCATGCTCCTGTAATCATCCACGGCGGGGGTTTCCCAAGAACGTCCTTCCCCTCTTCCCATGATTGCGGTGTCATTTCTTCACTTTGTGGGTCTGCAGAAGATATTACACGATACAGTATGGGGCTGAACAGGATCTATGAACTGCTTGCTGTGCACGAGCGATGGTCTCTACAGTACCTGCTACATTGTCGGGAATTCCTAAGGGCCTAGTAATACGTTTTACCAGCGATTAGATGGTTCAGGTTAGAGAGTGTGCTTCACGGGCACATACGTTAAAGGTGTGGTGTTTGTAAGCACAGTGCAATGGCCTAGGATAAAATGATGAGTATATAGAACAAAGATACATTATGTACTTTTGCAGAAAGTGCACACCATTTGGCCTTCATTTAGAGAAGCTTGGTGTGTTTGTGCCCACATGGCTAATGCAAGATTACTTGCTGGTAAGCTGCATTACTCTTAGTCCTACTCCTAGCCCACGCAGTAACATTCGGAAAATGGTGCGGAAAGCCACTGGCGCCCCTGCTGCAGCAGCTGAAAGATCTCTGCATACTTTGCTGTGGCCTCCCTTCATGAATGCTCTTGGTCTTCAAAAAAGAGACACAGGGGGCAGATTTACAAGAAAGTGACGCATCCTTAGAAATGCGTCACTTACCTTGCGCCACCCTAAAAAATGCTTGCACCACTATGGATGCGCCGTACGGCGCACCATGGCGAAAGTATTGACAGATGCGTCAGAAATTCTGACGCATCTGTTGGGGCAAAAGTCATGCATTGCTGGAGTCGTGTCGCAAGCACGACGCAACTCCAGCAATGCTTTTTGTGGCCTATACCCACTACACTGCATTACTCGGCATAAGGTTTTGACGCAGTGGCGTCCTAAAAGTGACACAGTGAAATCTTGGGGCAGATTTACAAGCCCCTTGCGCCTCATTTACGCTGCGGTTGTGTCACTTTTGTGACGCAGCGGCGGCGCAAATCCTGCGCCATGCTGTGGGGTACTTGCAACGTGACGCATCTGGGAGATGCGTCATGTTGTAAAGCCCTGCGCCACATGTAGGCGTTCCTGCGCGGGGGGGGGCGTTCCGGCGCAGGAATGCCTCCTAAAAGTGGCTGAGTGAAATCTACAAGATTTACTCAGTCACTTTTAGGCCCATGCTGCGTCAAAACCCTGCGCCTGCCTGAAGCAGGTGTAAGGATTGACTCAGCATTCACAAGATAGAGCCCCCCAGAGCATTGCTGGAGCTGCGTCGCGCTTGCGATGCAACTCCAGCAATGCGCCACTTTTATGGCACAGATGCATCATGCATCTGTGCCGTTTTTGCACCCTTAATGCGCCGCATGGTGGCGGAGCTGTGGCGCACAATAACTGGCGCATCCCTGCTGATATACAGGGATGCGCCAGTTATTGTAAATGTGCCCCCTTGTAGATTTCACTGCGTCACTTTTATGAGGCTTTCCTGCGTAGGAACGCCCCCTGCAAACATTATACCTGAAGCATAATGTGATGCAGGGCTTTACAACGTGACGTGATGCGTCACGTTGTAAATAGGGCGCATTGTTTGCGTCGCGTCAAAAAAAGTGACGCAATGGCGGCGGAAAGAGGTGCAACGGGCTTGTAAATCTGCCCCAGGGGGTGTTCAAACCACTAAGCTGCCTTGGTTGGTTACTTCCCTAGAGTGCGGCTTCCTTATTTCCAGTTACTTGTTATCTCGAAGTGTATTCTGAGCTCGTAGAACTGTGCTATGCAAAATTGTTGGGATGAACAAAATGAAGCTGCGGAACTCGCCGGGCAGCTGGAAGCTGGACGTCTCTGTTTTCATCTTCACACCACTCCAGGGTCTAATTTTACCTTGATTATTCATTTCAATGGTGATTCAATGTTCTCAAGTAACCACAGGATTCGCAAACGCACTTCGCAAACCAAACCATATTGAAGCAGCAAGTAAAGGTAGGGACATCCCAGCTGATGTTTGGGCGGGGCGTCCTTAATCTGTTAATGTCGTACTTACAGTCGGTAGAGGGAGCCTATGGATAGAACACACGCTAGGTAAATACAAGGCCTATTTACACCGCACGAACGAGCCACGTGGCCCCATGATAAAGCGTACTCATAATTTTGTATTGGGGGGCAATTATTACAAGTAACGTACTTGCAATGACATCTGTTTGTAGCCTGAAAAGATGGTCAATATGCTGAAGCACTGCACGTATAGGAGCTATGAAATGAATGTCCTTCTGCATTATTATAACATGCCATGGCATACCACAGAATTGGGAAAGCGCACACCCACCCAGAAGGGCCCCCTTGGCGCAGTAGAATTTCCCAGGCCTTTGCTATCCTAAGGTGGTACGATGGATTAATCGGGGCAGATCAATTCTTTTGGGGAAAGGCACCCCCCAAGGATGGAGTTGTCATATAACACGAATTGTTGCCCCCACAACTAGCATTCTGAAACTCTACGGCCTATCAGGATGGAGGGCTTGGCACTACTATATATGTTAGCCCCATCTTATGTAACATTATCTATACACCGATTTAATAGTGTATGATTGATTGGCTCTGCGTAGGGTGTGTGTGGGGTAAGCGCATGATCCCCCTACACAGGCACGAAGGGAACGGGCTAGGGCTCTCGTCAGGAGGCCGCCTCAGTGTGCTCCAACAATTGTCTCCACCAGCGCTGTCAACTACCGCACCCACGCAGCTCAATCAATCAATCAATCAGGGGTTTATAAAGCGCGCTACTCACCCATGAGGGTCTCAAGGCGCTGAGGAAATAGGGGGGGAGAGGGAGCGGCTGCTCCGGGTCAGTCGAAGAGTCAGGTCTTGAGGTTCTTCCTGAACGTGTGCAGAGTCGGGGAGCGTCTGATGGTCACAGGGAGCTTGTTCCAGGCCTTCACTGCGATGTAGGAGAAAGCCTTCCCGCCGGTTCTGCTTCAGCGGATGTGCGGGAACGCTGCCAGGGTGAGGTCGGAGGAGCGGAGGTTCCTCTTGGGTACGTGTAAGGATAGTCTTTCGTTGAGGTATTTGGGTCCGATGTTGTTGAGGGACTTGTAAGCGTGGGTGAGGAGTTTGAAGGTGACCCTCTTTTCAACGGGGAGCCAGGGGAGGCCTCGAAGGTGTTGGGTCATGTGCTCGTGGCGCAGTGTCTCAAGGACGAGTCTGGCTGCGGCGTTCTGGATGGTTTGGAGTTTGAGCAGAAGAGTTTTGTTGATTCTGGCGTAGAGGGCGTTGCCGTAGTCCAGTCTGCTGGTGATGAGTGCGTGGGTGACGGTCTTTCTGCAGTTGGGGGGGATCCATTTGAAGGTCTTGCGGAGGCACTTGAAGCTGGTGGAGGCGATGGCGTTGATCTGGCGGTTCATGGAGAGGGAGGAGTCCAGGATGATGCAGAGGTTCCGCGTGTGGTCTGTAGGGGTTGGTGGGCTCCCGAGGGCGGAGGGCCACCAGGTGTTGTCCCAGGCGGTGGTGCAGGGTCCGAGGATGAGGACCTCGGTTTTTTCTGAGTTAAGCTTCAGGCAGCTGTCCTTCATCCAGGCTGCCACATTCTTCATTCCTTCCTGGAAGCATAGTCTGGCATCTTCAGGATTGTTCGTGAGCGAGAGGATGAGCTGAGTGTCGTCGGCGTAGGATATATGATGCTGAGCCCATGCTGTCTGACAATGGCGGCGAGGGGGGGCCATATATACGTTGAAGAGCATGGGGCTGAGTGATGATCCCTGGGGTAATCCGCAGCTGATTTCCGTGGGTTTCGAGAGGAAGGGAGGGAGTCGGATCCTCTGGGTTCTGTCAGAGAGGAAGGATTGGATCCAGTCAAGGGCGGCTCCTTGAATTCCCGTGTCTTGTAGTCTGGCTGTGAGTGTGCGGTGTGAGACGGTGTCGAAAGCTGCAGAGAGGGCTAGAAGGATGAGGGCCGCGGTGTGTCCTTGATCCAGTATCTTGTGGATGTCGTCGGTGGCGGCGAGGAGGTCGGTTTCGGTGCTATGGTTGCTGCGGAATCCGGATTGGGAGGCATCCAGGATGGAGTTCTCTTCTATGAAGGCGGTCAGCTGGGCGTTTATGATTCTCTCGGTGACTTTGGCCGGGAAGAGAAGGGCCGGTAGTTTTTCAGGTCTGTAGGGTTGGCCGTTGGGTTCTTGAGGAGAGGAGCTAATAATCATCACACTGCTACAAACGTGATTTTTTAGATGGCACAACACCCCAAAGTTATAGGAATGACCTGGACGACGCATAGGTATTTGCTTAGTCTAAATTGCCAATATCCCCACTGTATATCGAAAAAACTGGTGGATGCATAGGTAGCGCAGGAGTCAAGCAGCACTTTCGGGCAGGACAAATCAGTTTCTAGCTCCCCTGAAGTTTAAGGTTTTCGTTATCCTAAAGGGCATCATAGCAGATGCGCTAGTGAACGCTCTATAGGAACGCTGGCTTTGTAAAAATCACTCTGTTCATGGACGTGGCAGCAAATGCAGGTTAAAGAAAGTGGAAGGATGTGTTCAAATTACATAGCGCATCGTGAATGGAAGGGGGACACAGGACCACAGGGCCATAGAGAGGTCCAGGTGGAAGCTGGGCATCTCCAGGGCAAAAGCATGAATGGGGGAACAACTGGGGATCCAGGAGATTTGGCTTGATTAACTTCAAGATGCCAGGCTCATACACGGCATAAGGGGTACAGCTGCCAGGGTAGGCATGGATAGGTTCCTTCTCATTATAGGTGGGTTGCTAGAGCAGCTGAGGTCTCTCGTAGACTAATAGACAAAAGGGCAGAGAAAGCACGCAAATACAACCACAAAAGATCAGTAGAAAGAGGGGCTCTAACAGTGTCCTTGGGATGCCTCACAACAGGGGCACTGGGAGCAGGCGATTGGTCAGCAAGGGTCAGGTTTAAGCGGACACCTGCACTTGCAGCCCGGGCTGGACCGGTTGGCCACCCGCACAGATTGTGGTAGCAAGGGAAGCCTGGAAGCCTGCAAACACTAGCCACCTGCTAAGGGGCCATCACGCATGGCTGGGACTAGTCTTGCTGTCAAAATATTAGTAAGGACAGAGACTATGTAAATACTGTTCATTTGTGCTCTGTATTACAATAACAAGTTATGTGTTTTGATAAACCATGTGTTAAGCAAGATTTATTAAACTGCGGCCTGTTTGCACCAAGAGTGGTTCCCAGTGTACTCAATAAAGTGGAAGGTGCTCAGGTCAGACGGGAGGGACAAAGACCACACGCACGTCTGGGAGGGGTTTGATAAAACGCCTTTTTATTCCTGTCATAGCCTTTATCTTCGAGCACTCATAAAAGCGTTTACATTGGGAAGGTAGGATAATTACGTGCATTACTGGTCCTGGTGCACCAGCGCCATATAAGTATTTTAGGGTTCGACACAACCTGTGTTCAACCTTGAAAATCGTTTTTTGTTTAAAATACGTGATGTTGGGCCTGCTCCAAAAACATTCAACTGACGGTACTGGACTGAGACTCCTGTTTGCACTTTCTGCAGCTATTCAACACTGTCAGGCTAAACCAGGCCCTTCTCAGGATTATAATAACTTGTACGTATTATTTCACACTGTGTTGCTTGTGTCCTGAGGCTTCTGAATATGGAAATACGCCTACAGTGTTCAGTGCTGGCCTCTTGAATGCTGCTGTTACTGGTGCGCCTGTGCCAGTAATACAAGTATTGCGTGGACTTGCCAGTGCAAACCACGTATGGTTAAGTGTGTTATTTATTGCTGTGCAATGCTCTGTAATACTGCAAAGTACAAACACAAGGCAGTAAAGGGCCAAATTGTCCGATATGTGAGCTTATTCCTTGCAAAAGTGTGTCTTATTTCCCCAAAAATGCAAAATAGAGTATAATTTGTCTACATAACACCACACCTGATTACAGAGTTCTCGACTGTTCTACTGGTAGAAAGTAGTATGGGTGAAACAGACTGGCCCCATTGGCTGGCCCCCAGGGCAAGAGAGAGAAGTCGGTGTGATTGACCGTATGTGGTTTCTTGCTTTAGTCGGGAGCCTTCCTACAGAGTCCCAGGGGGATTGCACTTCAAAACGTCTGGGCATTTAGAGGCATATGTATGAAGCCCATTTCCCGTTCGCAAACGGGCCGATTCTCAGAATCGTCCGTTTGCGAACGGGAAAAAGCCTTTTGGGATGTATCATCCCAAAAGGCCCTTGCAAAATAGGGAATCGCAAAATTTGTGATTCCTTATTTTGCGAAACCATTTAAGGAATCGCAAATTGTGATTCCTTAAATGCGATGTAAAAAGCACCCAAGTTGTGCGATTTCTCCTTAAGAAATCGCAAATTACCACCAACTTCAAGTTGGTGGTAATTTACAATTTTTTTGAAAAATGCACTTTTTTGCATTTTTCAAAGTGCCATGTGGCGCACATACATGCCCTTAGGGCATGTATGTGCGCCACATGTGCACAATGCACATTTCAGGGGTGCAACAGGGTGTCCTATTGACACCCTGGCACCCTTGAAATTGCATTCTCAATTTGCAATTCTCTAATTGAGAATCGCAAATTGAGAATGTCTTTCCATTCATTCCTATGGGCCTCTAGGCCCATAGGAATGAATGGGGAGGTATTCCTTCATTGTGAATCGCAATTTGCGATTCGCAATTAAGGAATATGTAGGATTCGCAAAATTATTTGCAAATCCTACATACATAGCGTTTTGCGATTCTCAAATAGAGATTCTCTAATAATCACTATTTGAGAATCGCAAATGTATCCTTTGATACATATTCCCCTGTGTCTTAAAAGCATGACCACGTGGAATTATTCAAGCAATCAGCTGTTGACAGGATTGTGTGATGTAGGCTGTGACATGTATTCTCCCAACAACCAAATGGGCAGAGGATGCTGTTGTTCTGTGTGATGTCCTGTGTGTTGCTGTTATGTTCTGTGTTATTATTGTGTTCTGTGTGATTTCCTGTTTATTATGGTTGTGCTCTGTGTGAGGTCCTGTAAGTTAATGTTGTGTTCTGTGTGATGTCATGTGTGTTACTGTCGTGTTCTGTGTGATATCCAGTGTGTTACTGTTTCAAACATTCATGCCTCACTCCTTTCAATACTTTCAAATCTCACCAGCCGCCACTGTCTGTGTGATGTCCTGTGTTACTGTTGTGTTCTGTGTGATATCTTGTGTGTTACTGCTTCAAACTTTTACCGCTCACTACTTTCAAATCTCACCAGCCACCACTGAATAATTCTAGTAAGCTGTGACTGTTTCCTGCACTCATTAAATGTTGTGTTAATTTAATACAAATTGCACATTAATTATGCATACATATTTAATAATTATTATAAGTTAAAAAACACATTCAATTGTTAAGATAAATCTAGTCACATTAAAGTCAAACTATCAAATATATTTGTGCATGTTTTAGCATGCTAAAGAACATGATTTATTAAAAGGAAAGCGTCTAGTTAAAGGCCATTGAATATAAAAGCCTTGTGTTTTCAGCACAAACGTCTGCGTGTCATGTTTGAAAATGAATTTTTATGTTTGAAGCCTAAGTCAGATTTGTCAATAGTAGTGATTAATTTATAGGAAATGTTCCCACTCTCAAAGGTCCTCTCTCAGATGGTTATCTTAACCATCACACTAAAGTTATTTCACATGTGAAATTGTTTAAAGAGCACTCTTATCATTAGTTGAATCAGTTGTTTTTCTTTTTCCTCTAAACTAACCTAGAATATTCATACTCATCTGTGGTGTGTGTAAATGTGGTAGATTTAATTGTTAGACCTAATTATGTGTGTGAAAAAGAACCCTACTAACACTGTAATGATTGCTATCACTGTTACTAAAAAGAAATTGAGCACATAATACTTTCATTCCTATTTGTAAGGCAACACAAGTTTTATCTGTAATCAGATCATATATATACATATATATGTATATATATATATATATATATATATATATATATCACCTACTGGCAGTCGCCAGTAGGTAGTTATAGTTAGGACCTAGTTTCTATAGGAAAAGCGTTTTTGATTTTCCAATATCTTTGGCGCCGTTTAACGAATCTTCGTGAAATTTTCAAAACTAATGGCCCGCTCTGGTCGGCTCCTGTCTTGAAAGTTTCTGGGTGATTCGTCAAGTGGGGGCCGACTGTGTACATGACTGTTTGGCCAGCCGTCTTGGGCCGGCCAAACAGATATGCGCACTCAGTGTGTTCTCTACCCGGCTGTATTGCATAGCCGGGTGGAGAACACGCACAGGCTCCCCCTACCTCTCTGAGTACTGAACCAGGTCGCTCAGACCAATCACAACGCTGTTGCCATGCTAAGTACAGCAGCGTTGTGATTATCTTAGGGTAGTCTGGGAGCCTTTGTGGTTCCTGCATCGATTGAAGAGGACAGGGGAGAGCGGTGGCCAGCAGGTAAGTGAAATTGTATATCTTTTTGACCCCCCTCCTCCCCGCCCCACCACAACTGCCCCATAGCTGCCACTACTGCAATTATGTGTCTTAGATATTGAACTTCTTTTTGGCAGTACTCCTGACTATTCTCATGTCATGGCACTGAGAAATAAACCTGACAAAAATCAATAACAGTAAGCCATTCTTCAGTACCCAGAATGTGAAAATGTGTGGCTGCTGGATTTAGTACCATAGGACAATATGAAACAAATATGCTGCTATTTTCCTGCACTATTCTGTACTTCTCATTGGGTTTCTGTAAACCCATAATTGGACAATTGCATGGACTTCCAATCAATTCCTTCAAAAATCCTTTGCTCAGTTTATCTTCAATTACGGGTGTAATTCCTGCAACTGAGTCCACTATCCAATTGTATGATGGTGTTCTTGAATACACTGCATCTGATTTTCATGTGGCTCGGACCAGTTTTTTATTTATCTGATATCTTCTTTGTGTAGTCCCATACATTTGGATTCACTGTTTCTTTCAAATCAGAGGGTCATTCTTCAAATGTCATTATGGAAAACAATCCTACAGTTGTTTCTTGTTGGGCCATTTTAAACTGTACATCCTCAGTCTGATATTCAACATCGTTTGAAAACTGTGTAGTTTAACTTGAACAACAAATGTCTTCCTGTGGGTTTTCAGAGTGGGAGTCACAAACAAAAAATTGGTGACTTTCCTCAAATGAAACTAATTTTACTGCAACCTTCTCTGAAACTGGATTTGTAGTGTGTTTGTTTCAAACTCCTACAACTTGGGGTAGGTCTAGAACGTCAACTGTTCTCGTAAAGGATCTGGTAATGTCAGAAATGCTGGGGCTAAAACAGTCATTATCAAATACAGGAAACTATTGAAATGGGTTCTGAGTTTGGTTCTGAAAATAATTCAAATTTACTTTAGGCAACTGATTTGAATTAATTTTAGGGATCCCCATGTTGTGTGGGACTATCTGGGCGTGGGGAACTTGTATCATTGGGACCTTTGCTTGAATTGACATTTGCAGCTGCATTTCTCTCTGTATTTTAACATTTCCCCTTACTGCATCAGGATTAAGTCTACACTCCCTCTTCCAGTGCTCAAATCTGTTACAGAGATGGCAAAAGGTAATTTTCTTCAGTGTTACGACATCCATACCTGAACTTGAATCAACTGAAACACTGTGAAAAACCAAATCCTATGTGAGCACCTTGTGCTCCTGCTTGTAGAACAACACCTTACATACCACCTTTATTCCCTGCAAACAACTGATTCTGAAATCCTCTCTGAGCAAACTTCATCTGAGCCATCATAACTATAAGCTCTTTCTGCTTCATTTCTTTTCCATCACTACACTACCCTTCATACCTCAGAATCCTATCTAATGACTTTCCTTGTTAACAAATCACACTTTGCTGTACATGCATACTGATCTGACCAGAGATCATTAATCCAATAACGGAAACAGAAAGAATCTCATGTCACTTGCATCAGGACATTCTCGCCCACTGTGTTGTTAAATCCCCTTAATAATTTATGAATCGATTTCTTTGGTTCCTGGATCTTTCGATTAATCTTAATCCAATCCAAATCTTTTGGTGGCACTTGGCCCTTCAGGAAAGTAATCACTGCTTCGTTTTTTTCTCCAAAGCTACAGAAGATGGTGCATTAGTGAAAGCATCTCTTGTTAGCTTCTCAGTTGGCCATTGCACAACAACCTTACATTTTGACCACAAATCAGTTGGCATTGCAGTGTCAAAGAACATTTTGAAATCAATCCACAATTCCTTTGAAATTTTAACAAATCCATCTACTTGTGGAGTCAACTGTACAGGCTTGTCTCTCAATTTTGGATTTTGTCCATATATGCTGCAAGACCATCTCTGCTCCATTGTACATGAACACACTCTCCTCCTGCTATTTCTTTTAGAGTTAAGCTGAAGCTTCTCCCTCATCCTGTTTATTTTTCCCCCAACTAGGTCTGGTGGTTTCTTTTTCTTCTCATGTTTCTTTGCCCACTTGCTTCCTAATTTCTCAAAACCATTCCATATACAATTGAATTTTAATAATTCTGTAATGTGTAATCACATTCCTGAAGAACTCATTGTCTCAATTGTTTCATCATCCATCTGTACCTTGGAACTTTTCTGTAATGGAAAACTATTTGAAACATCAATTTCAGATTTTCGGGCCAAATCAGTCAGTCTATCATGTGTAGTTGCTGCACGTCTTGTAATTTCCTTATTCAGGTAAAGTAATTATTTTTCCTGACACTGGTTTAAATGCTCAAGATCTAACCATTCCCTTTCTTCAAGTTCACTTTTTAACTTTGAAACATTAAGTAGTGTCTCTTTTTAGGGGTCTGGGTTAACTTGTACTGAGCTCTCTATCTTTTTAATCCCTGCTGCTTCCTAAAACCATGGTTGAAAAATCACATCTTCAAACAAACGTGTTTCCCTTTGAGCTATGGGTGTTATAAAGACAATTCTTCCCCATCTTTCAATACTTGAACTGTCTTGGGCAGTTTCCATTCAATAATTTGTGAATTCTGAAATGTCGTGATAAACCCTGATGTAGTTAATTGTGTAGGTTTAGATGATGACTTTATTTCACATAGCATTTCCCTTAATCTATCAATAACTTGCAATTCACTGTACTATATTTTGTAAAACTCAAAGGACCCTCTTTCTGAGTAATCTTGCACCATTGGCAAATCCACTAACCTGAATTTAGTCCCAAATTTGTCAACATAAAATGTGCAGGCATACCCTCAGGTAGTGTATGTGTGACTTAATCAGGAAAATTGCTTGAAGAACTGTGTGCACTCCCAAAAAGATTTTTAACTGTTTAAACAATTTAACCACAAAGTTCACAAGATTTGTTAAAGTACATTTAAAGGAATCATCTAGACAAAAAATGTTTGCCACAATATTTTCATTGTTTTGTGGTACACATCAATTGAAATCAAAAACAACAATTACAGTTGCATTACATAATACAGTCAACTTGGTTTTGTACAATATTCATGTTTATTGGTTGAAGTACAATAATCTTAAGACTCAGATGTGTGCTGCCCTATGTATTTCGGGACAGGTCGTCCCTTCTTCAGGGACCACTGTGAAGTAAACAAAAAATAACCACAATACCGCCACAAAATCAAACACAATAAGCAAAATGCTACCATATGATTAGACACCCCCAGCCGGAAGAATCAAGCAAAAACGAGATCAAAGGTAAGGTGCGATGGATTATACCATTCTGTAAAAAATACAACCCAAAAAGGGCGCAAATCTGAGCAAAATTCTGTCCTAAAAAGAAGTCTTTTGGAAAAAGAAGTTCAATACCATGATGCCTCTGGGTCTCAATGATAAATTGGACCTAAGTTGCTTCTTATAATGGACCTTCAAACAGAATCTTATTTCTTTCACTCTTCACTTCACCATAACTCACATTCCCCCATTTTTAGCTGTTTTGACACACTTTTGTTTACCCCAACATAGGTATCGCGTCATATTCTGTTTCTCTATTATATTATTAGGGCTGTTTTATTGTTTGGTATTACAATCAATGTTGTTATGTTTTTCTCATTTTCTCCATGTATAGATTCCAATATCGGACTGTATAGAATATTGTCATGATGCTATATCGACCATAATAGTGGTACAACCTGTCATGTCAAATGTATCTATATTATATGCCAAGCGCTTTCAGAATGCGGATGTACGACATTCCAGTACTTAACATTTAGCGTTTTGAAGTTGTAGTGCATTTCGGGCAGATCTTCCTGTCTAGTTCATCACAGTAATAATAACGTGGATTCATGGCTTTGTTCTATCGGGCAGGTTTCAAACGGATTGTTTTTTTTCAATACAGTTTTTGCAGTTCAACTTTCGGTCGTTTCCAACAATTATGTTGTTTTACACCTCTTTAGGATTGTATTACGAGGGAACTTTGCTCTGAATGTTTTCGATCAGGCTTTTTTGAGCTACTTCTTTCATTGTGAATATCAGTGTTCACTAGATTAAGATGGCCGCCACGTTCGCATTCACTGATTTAGACTTTCACTATCTTGGCGGAGCAAGGACCAGGTGATCGGACCTGGGCAAGCGGGGGAACAGCTGTCTACATTAAAACGGGAGATGGCTTTCGGCATTTTCTGAGACATTTATTAACTCTTCGGACGTACACGAACTGCAGTACACTCTCTCTCTGGTAAGCATGTCACCAGTATCGGCTCTTTAGTTATTTAGACATTGTGTTTGTTCATTTGACTTATTATTTGGATCTTCCTGTTTGTCATTATTAGGATCCGTCTTCTACAGTGGATTCAGCCAGGTAATTTTGGGTTTAACACTGGTTGGGCACGTTGTTGCACATCCTTTTACCCGTTGTTGAATTTGTGTTTAATGGCAAACATGTCTAACCGGTACTTTTGTGGTTCTTTTAGGGTCATCATATTTCCTTTTTCTCTTGTTACCTGTTGGATTTCGTTTACGTGTGGCAGTAAGAACTTTTATTAGCGCTTACACTGAACCACAATTTTTTATTTTAGAACTTCATATTTGTGAAGACCACACAGAGCATGTGTACTTTTCACTTATTTCAACCTCTCGGTACAGCAGTCACTTTTGTGGTTTTCTCGTATCATTTGGGACAGCACCTTGAACTTTGTATGAACATCACTTGTGGTAGTATACCTTTAACTTCCATTTCTGCGTAGACGCATTGGCTATCATTATGGGTATAGCATGATATAATTCATTGCACCTTACCTTTGATCTCGTTTTTGCTTGATTCTGCCGGCTGGGGGTATCTGATCATATGGTAGCATTTTACTTATTGTGTTTTATTTTGTGGCGGTAACCTTGTGGTTATTTTTTGTTTACTTCGCAGTGTCCCCTGAAGAAGGGACAATTTGTCCCGAAATGCATAGGGCAGCACACATCTGAGTTTTAAGATTATTGTACTTCAACCAATGAACATGAATAATGTACAAAACCAAGTTGGTTGTATTATGTAATGCAACTGTAATTGTTGTTGTTTTTGATTTCAATTGATGTGTGCCACAAAACAATGAAAATATTGTGGCAAATAATTTTTGTCTAGATGATTCCTTTGAATGTACTTTAACAACTCTTGTGAACTTTTTGGTTAATTTGTTTAAAACAGTTACACAGTTTTTCAAGCAATTTTCCTGCTCAACTCACCCATACATTAATCTTTCATGTGGGACAGGCAGCCCACAAATACTGTGTAGCACACTATACTTTTTGAGCTTGAGAAACTTACCACAACGCAGCATCACTTTACCACTTACTTCTTACGGTGTGCACCGTTCATATCATTTTTCACAATACCCTCAGGTAGTATCTTGTCACCATCCCAAATTGAATTTGTCACATAACTGCTAAAGAAATTGTTAAAGCCTTTAAACCATTTAATTTTCACAAAAATCCAATACAATGTTTTGATTCTATTGAGTAAACGTCAGATTTCTTTTCACAATCCTGCTATAGTTTAAATTCTTGAAGACTTTCAACCAATCTCAATGAGGTAATCATACAGCTTACTTATCACAGCACAGCGCCATACGACATCATCAAACAATCACATATAAACAATACACCAAATGACCAATCTCAGGGTGGATCAATATGATGCATACACTCACTCCTCGCAGCAGCTCACCCTCCTTCACAATTTTCCCCGCATACACACAACTCCAACTAATAACGTCTTTGAATAACTTCTTGTAGTAGGGGTTGACTTCAACTTAGTCTTTGACAAGAATATGGACAGCTCTGTTCTTAGGAAGGGAGGAGCCGGGACACTGTCGGGGGAGAAACTTGCCTGGATAAGGGGGGTAGAGTTGGCAAACCTATGGAGAGAATCCCATCCCAACACTCGCAATTACACATTCTTCTCACACGCTCACAAATCATATGCCCTCCTAGATTATTTTTGGGGAACTCGAGACCTCCAGCAACTGCTCAGTTCAGTGGAGATAGAGCCGGGAGCTCTGTCCGACCACTCAGCGCTTATTCTTGAGATTCACAATCCCCAACAGAGGAGCACCGAGCGACACTGGAGGCTTCGGGAAACACTACTGCAGCGACCAGAAGGATTTAAATAACTCAATAATGCCATACGCGATTATCTGGATATCAACGACAACCCGTACATGCCCACCTCCATCATTTGGGATGCACTGAAGACAGTCATTAGGGGAGAGCTATATTTCCCTCAGCTGCAGAAAACCGGCAGTGTAAGATCAAAAGGGCAGAGCTGCAGAAACAGGTCAGAGAACTGGAGCTCATCCACCACCGTAACGGAACCCCCAGGATATGGCACCAGCTGGAGACCACACGGAAGCAGCTGGCAAGTCTAGATCTTGACAGAGCAGAATATACACTCCTGCGTGGGAACTTGCTGTAAGGGGACGCTCCAATAGTGGCCCGCTTTATGGAATGCTATGCAGCTCTGTACTCAGATCACCCTGTCCCCTCTGAGGCCATAACATGCTACCTTCACAATTCCTCCACGACCCGATTGACTGACTCCCAGGTTACCTCCTTCGACGATCCTATTTGGATCAAAGTGGTCATATCCGTCATCTCGAGGAAGAAACTCTTGAAATCCCTAGACCCGGATGGATTCTCTTCCGGCTTCTACGAAGCCTTCTGCTCGGAGCTAGCTCCAGTTCTTACCCATCTCTTCAACATGATAACAAATTTGGCATCCTCCAAGCCTCGATGCATGAGGCGACCATAGACGTTATGCCTAGCCTGGAAAAGATAAGCGATCATGCGCCAATGACCACTCTATATCATTGTTCAATGTGGATGCAAAACTATTCACAGGCATTTTTGACATCCAACCTTAACCCCTCATGCAGGGTCTTATACACTCCGATCAATCAGATTTTGTCCCGTAAAGTCAATTTGTGGACAACACCAAAAGGCTCCTGCACATCATAGACAAAGTGCACCAAGGCAAGGCTCCAGCATGCCGCTTTCAGTGGATGCGGAGAAAGCTTTCGACCGGGTCCACTGGCCCTTCCTGAGTGCGACACTAACGCACTTTGGATTTGGGGAGAGATTCCGATCCTGGGTCCTCATCGGTTACAGGTCTCTGATGGCCTCAGTGCAAGTAAATAGACAGGGCTCTGAGGGCTTCCCAATACGCATGGGCACACGACAGGGCTGCCCGCTTTCCCCTCTACTATATGCTGTCTACATGGATCCCTTTGCGCAGCAGGTGCGAGACACCCCAAGATTCACAGGATCCCCCTAGGCGGGGAGGAGCACTGAATTAGTCTCTATGCAGATGCCGTTATGGTCATGCCAGCAACCACGGTGAGAGTCGGCCCCAGTTTCCAAACGAGCTGGAGGTGATTGGAAGGCTCTCAACCTCATGATTCCTTCTCCTGTGGGGAAGGGGCTGAAACGAACTTACATGATCTGCTGCGCGACCAAGTCCATCCCATACCTAGGAGTCCAGCTCTGCCAGACACTAGATAGAACAAATGTCCTAAATTATGGAGCGTTATCGAACTGGGTGAGCACTGAATTGGACCAGTGGTGACATTACCCACTGTCCTTGCTGGGCTGAATTGCAGTCTCAAAAATGACCACCTTGCCCAGGATCCTCTTCCTCTTCCAGGCCCTACCACTGTCCCTGCCTCCCCCCCAGCAGGTACTATCGCGGCCCTACAGGCAGCACTGTATCCCTTCATCTGGGCGGTTTAACGGCCCAGAAGGAGTAAAGAGCAAAGCTGGCTTCCCCCAGCAGAAGGCTGCCTCGGAATACCTTGCTTACTCTGGTACTGTCAAGCCGCCCAGCTTCGATACCTGGGGGAATGGTCCAGAGCTGAGTCAGAGAAACACTGGCTGTTCATGGACAGAGCCCTGGCGGGAACCTCCCTGGAGAAAGCCCCATTCCTCCCACAAGCACACCGACCACCCAGCCGCTACATCTCGCCGATCACACACTCCCTAATGAAGGTGTGCGATGGGTGCACACGCAGAGGAAGATTGACTACCCTTTCCTCCCCCCTAACACCGATCATTGACAACCCTGTCTTTACACCTTGGGTTGGGCCGTCGTTCTGGGCGAGGCAAGAAGCATCTTGTAAAGCGGCAGGACGGATGTATGATGTTACAACGCATGCTTTTACAACGCATGCTGTTACAACGAAATTTTTACAACGCAAATGCAGTGACAACGCAAGTCTTTACTACGCAAGTCTTTACATCGACTTGCACTAGATGGCGTGCTAACATTAAAAAAGTGTAATTTACTATTCTAACTCCAGTCCACGTAACAGTAGGGAAGGTGTTTGGATAGTAAACTACACTATTTTTAATGTTAGCACGCCATCTAGTGCAAGTTGATGTAAAGACTTGCGTTGTAATGGCATGCGTTGTCAATGCATTTGCGTTGTAACAGTTTCGTTGTAATGGCAGTGCGTTGTAAAAGTTGCGTTGTAAAGGTTGTTCCCCCGGCAGGACACTTCTTTGACCAGGACGGCCCTATTTCCTTTGACACTCTAAAGAAAGACTATGCTATCTCTTAAGACAAATGCTTCCGATATCTGTAAATCAGACATTGGCTAATGCACCCATTGATGCGTTAGGGAGCGGGGAGATTACTGACATCTTATGAGTAGTGGCTCCTGGGCAAACAATCAGACAAACACCTTTTCCCAGAGCTATACGTTCTTCTCCAGCTCACTCTGACCAAAGACAAATCCCCGGCCCAGAAACGCTGGGAAACCCAAATAGAGCGCCAACTTTCTTCGAAAGAGTGGCATGACATTCCATAGAGCCCAGCACACCACCAATAACATGTTGAGCACCGAAACCGCCATAAAAATCACTTCTTATTGGTTCCTAACTCCGGTGCGACTCCACCAGGGGAACCCAACTTGTAGCGATAATTGTTGGTGCCAGTGCAGGGCAAAGAGTACGCTTACACACCTACTCTGTGACTCTGTGACTACCCGATGATCACAGCATTTTGAACCTTGGTACTAGATGATATTAATACCCACTTCTCCACCCAGCTCCCCAGCTTCCCATTGTATACTCTGCTAGGCCACCCAGACCCTCTCACCTACCCTCTCTCATTACGTAGAGGGCCCCAGAATAGTATGGCACTGGAGGCAGCCCATCAGACCATTATAGCACTCTGGGGGTCTGCTATTGCCCCAACCCACACAGCGTGGTTGCAACGCCTCTGGGGCATACTGGGGATGGAGAAACTCACCCTTACGTAAGTACACATTTAAATAAATAAAACTAATTCCTTTGCGCGCGCTGCATCGCAGAATGCGATGCAGCACGCGCAACAAAATTTGTTTTATTTATTTAAATATGTACTTACCTCCGTTCATCCATATTCTGGTGTTTACATTTCCCCACCCTGCCCCTCCCCCGCCCCGCCTCACTGCCCCACCGAACTCCCTCCACGGACCGCTACTGATCACTTCATAGTCTTATTAACTCATAGTCTTATTGTCCCTGCTACTTGCGATTATTACATCTCACTGATCTGGACTCAGCTGGAAGCGAGGAGAGCATCCGAAAGCAACCCACAATCAAAACCTCTGACACTGCACACTACACAGCTATTGGTACTGTGGATGGGGGGGGGGGAGTATTGTGTGGGAGGGTTTCCTTTTCTTTCTTCTTTCTTCCTTCAGGGGTTTAAAAGTCGCATTATATACAATTGGATGTAGAGGGGTAACCTCTCACACTGAGAATTGTTAACATGTTGTGCAAATGTGACAATAAAACAGATTTCCACCTAAATAACTGTGGTTGCTCTGCTAAAGGAAATAACAGTATTACAATCACTCAAGAGTATTTTACACAACCGCAAGTGAAATTTCGACCAGCATAAAATTACCCTAATCAGTGCAGCTTCACCCTAGGTACAATCAGGTTCCACTAACACCAATCAAGTTTAGTCAATCACAAACCAATCTCGATCAACTATATTACCAATGGAGTTGATGGTACCTCACACACTACACCTAACTCCTGCAAACAAGTTCAAACGTTGCATTATCCAGGTATCTTTCAGCCTCGACGAGCCTAAAACTGGCATCTCTTCTATTCCTCAACTTCTTTTTTTTTTTTTTTTTTTTTAAACCGTTTATTACAAAATTCAAAAAATATACAAAGATGGGCCTACAACCTTCAGGCCGGCCGCTAGCAAACAAAAGGAGCATATGATACAAACAATAGCGCGCATGCTGCGGCAAAGGGAAATGCACAGGAGTTAGCAGCTTTGGTAGCCACACCATCCGGACCCCACATAACGGTTTCTTTTTGATATAAATAACAACAGGAAACAAATCCACAAGGCAACCCACAATCGGAAACAGCAGCATGTGCTCCCCTAGAAGGGGGACCCTACCAATCCATAGGAGTATCAAGGGGGGGAAAAGGTCAGGACAGGGACTAGGTGGACTCAGTGCCCGGTACCGGGGCGGTAAACCGGCTAAGGGGACGGGGCCGGAGACGGATCGGGCAATAACGGCGGGGCACAGATTCCCCCGCGGTAGGCGTTCCAGGGGCCCCATACTTTCACCCATGTCCCAGGCTTACCTCTCGCGACATACACCACCTTTTCCCGAAACATGCACCAGTCCATGTTGTCCTTCCAGGCCGAGACAGTCGGCGACCTCTGGGAACCCCACAGTTGGGCAATGTCGCGTTTGGCCACCATATATCCCAGAGTCACCCACCACGTCTGTGGCGCCGAGTAGTCGGTTGGTTCCCACACATTCAGAAGGCATCTCCTCGCTTCAGGCAGCAGCGACACATGCGTAACCACCCGCAGGACCTCATGCACACCACGCCAGAATCGCTCCACCTCCGGGCATTCCCACAAAATATGAAGAAAGGTCCCCAAAGAACCACACCCACGCTTACACAGCCCGTCCACAGCATAGCCCATACGCAATAGCCTTGGCCCCGTGACATAGACCCTATGGAGTATCTTGAGCTGGACGAAGCGAAGGCGGGCCGGTATGGCCACCTCTTTCGGGGAGGCCACCGCAGAGACCCAGTCCTCGTCGTCCAGCTCCAATCCATCGGCAACCCATGCCTCACGAAGGCTAGTTAGCAATCCCGCGCGGTCATTGATAAGTTTTTTGTAGATTAGTGAAATCGTGCTTTCCGGTACATGTCCATCTAGCACTCTGTCCTCCAGAGGGGAATACTCCGGAATGGAGGCAACGTCCGGGAAGACGGAGCATAGCGCATGACGGATCTGCATATACCGAAAGTACTCCCTGTCCTGCAACTGGAATTTCGTCTGCAGCATCTCGAACGTTTTGAATCCCCCCCTAGTCCAGAGATCCCCCACCCTGCTGATGCCTATCATGTCCCACTTCTCTAAGCCCTTCGAGGTCCACAGGGCGCCCAACTGCTCAGATGCGTATAGTGGCGACGCCCGGGTCAAACGATCTTTCCACCCCATCGCTACATTAGCCGCGTGCCACACTCATACCATGACACGCGTGGGGCCCGTCAGGCGTGCGTCAAGCGAGCTGGAGTAAAGCGCTCGGTTATAATCACCACCCGGCAGTAACATCTTATCCATTTCAAAGGCCGGGTTGAGAGCGGGCCCGTACAGGCCGTGATTAATCGCAGCCAGCTGGGAGGCCCAATAATACCGTTTGATATCCGGGAGGGCAATCCCCCCGTCATACCACGGGAGCGTCAGCTTCGCCAGGGCGATACGCGGTCTCCCTTCCCAGAACAGGCGGCGTTGCAAACTCTCCACTTCGCGGAAGTAGCGCGCCGGGACGACGTCCATTGTGTTCTGCAAAGCGTACAGGAAACGCGGCAGCGACATCATCTTAAACAATGCCGCCCGGCCGAGCGGCGAGAGCGGCAAGCGCCTCCAACGCGCGACATCCTCCTTCAGGCGCTGGAGGGGGGGAAGCAAGTTCTGACTATATCGGGCCTCCGCGTCCAGGGTAATGAAGACACCCAGGTACCTAAATCCCCGCGGGGCGATCTGGATAGGACAGCCCCGCGGAAGGATAGGAGCCTCCCCGGAGAGAACATACACGCACGATTTAGCCCAGTTTATGACTAGGCCGGAGTTATGGCCAAATGAATGCAGTACATCAACCAGTACTATCAGTGATTTACGTGGGGAAGCCAGGTACAGGAGAATGTCATCAGCGTATAGGGATACGCGGTCCTCATACTCGGGGGTCCAGCGGAGACCACGGATAGAAGGATGCCACCGCAGCCACTCCGCCAGGGGCTCCAAGGCGAGCGCGAAAAGGAGCGGCGATAACGGGCAGCCCTGCCGCGTGCCTCTGCCCAGCTCGAACGGAGCCGACACTCTACCGTTCACGACCACCTGTGCCAGCGGGCCAGAGTACAACAATTTAACCCAACTGATAAATCCTGGGCCAAACCCAAATTTCGCGAGCGTCGCCCAAATATATGGCCATTCAAGTGTGTCAAACGCCATAGTGGCGTCCAAGGACGCCAAGATGGCCGGCTCCCGTATGAACGGGACACGTGCGAGCACCCCATGCAAACGCCGCAGGTTAAGCGCTGTGTTGCGATGGGGGATGAAGCCGGACTGATCCTGGTGAATCAAGTCACCCACTACGCCGACCAGCCGATTGGCCAACACTTTGGCAAGAATTTTGGGCTCCGCATTCAATAGCGAAATGGGCCGATAGGATGTGACTCGGTCCCGCGGCCTCCCCTCCTTGTGGATAACCACAATTGTAGCCAGACGCTGGTCTAGCGGGAGGGAACCCGTCGAGTGGGCCGCAAGGAACATAGCACGGAGATGTGGTGCCAGCGTATCCGGTCGCAGTTTATACAACTCGATGGGAAGACCATTAGGACCCATGGCCTTGCCGGAAGCGACCGAGCGTATGGCGAGGGCAATTTCTTCAGAAGTTGGAGCGGCTTCCAACGACACTCTGTCCTCTTCCGAAAGGGAAGGCAGCGCGATATCTCTGAGCAGGGCATGGGAATCCTCTTCAGAGCGGGAGGACACCGGGGAATACACCCCACGGAAATAGTCTGCGAAGCAGGAAACAATTTCTTCCGGTTCAGTGACACACACACCATTCTGTTTCTCAATCAAAGGGACAACTCGACTCGCTCTCTCCTTTTTGTCCAACCACGCAATCAATTTACCAGCCTTATCACCCACATCCTACAGTCTCCCCTGTTGCTCTCTACTGAGGCCCCTGGCCGCCTCCGTGACGAGGGCCTTATAGGCCGCTTGCTTGAGTCGGAGAACGTGTAATTTATCATCCGTCACCCCACATTCTAGATCACCCTCCAACTCGGTTATCTCGGCTTCAACACGGGTCACCTCCTCCTGCTCGCGCCTCCGGGAGTGGGAAATAAGGGATAGGGCCTCTCCCCGGAGTACCGTCTTGAACGCCTCCCACAGTGAGACCGCCGATGACACAGACCCCACATTCTCGTCAAAGTAGCGCTTAAGGGATTTAACCAGCTCCGCGCGAATGGGGGGTCACGCAGGTACCAGGGATTAATCGGGACCACCCTACCCTCTCCCCTCGGAAGAATATCAAAGCGCAACAAGAGCGGGGAGTGGTCCGAGATACCCCGTGCCAAATGGCTCACCTCCCCCACCCTCCCCACATGAGCCGCCGGAACCAGGACATAATCTAGCCGTGAGAGACTACCATGAGCCCCGGAATGGAAGGTGTACTGTAGCTGCGTGGGGTGTTTCAAACGCCAACAATCCACCAGCCCCAAGGTATCCAAGAGGCCAGGCAACCACGCCTGGGCCCGGAGGAGATCCCTAGGGGGGTGACGATCCACAGTTCCGGAAACCACAGCATTAAAATCCCCCCCCCACCACTAGAATCCCCTCCGGAAGGCCAAGGAGGAGGCGCCCCAGGTCCGCAAAGGTGGTCGTCTGCAGCCCCGGCGGGACATATACTGACACAAAAACTACCACTCTGCCCTCCATTCTGCCCACCAAAACCGTGTAACGTCCCCTGTCGTCATGGAGCACCTCATCAATCTCCAACGGGAGCGAGTTCTTAACCATAATGCCCACACCCCTTGAACCAGACGTGAAGCCCGAATGGGCCACAAGGCGGTAGCCCCGGCGATTCATAGCACGAAAGGAGTTGCCAATGAGGTGGGTCTCCTGCAGAAGAACTATATCGGGCGAAATTCGTTTCAAGAACTGCAGGACCACACCACGTTTTATCATGTCCCCCAGTCCATAAACATTCCAGGACAACAAACTCAGTCCCCTACCCCCCATCATAAACAGAAGCCATCACTCGTCCCCCAGAGAGCACTTTAGAGATAACACAATGATACATTTGCCTTGTGGTGTAAACGAACAACACCCCACCCCAACCCACCCGCCCCAACAAAACTCCCCCCTCCCTGCACCCCTGCATGAGCCCGGACAGCCCCCCCAACTTGCAGTGTGCCTGTCGCCCCTATATAATGAAACTAGCTAGACCCCCTAGAGGAGGAAAGAGAACCCCTTCCAGACCCCACACAACCTCCATGGGAGAGGAAAGAACAAAGACAGAAGCTTGGTCGAAAGTGACATCATAGTCGTCTAGAGTGAGGACCAATATCAACCCCTCAGTCCCGATCCAGTGGGCCGTCTCCTCCCGCCGCCCCCCCCCCGCCATCTCGGTCACGATCCCCAGACAGAGTGTCCAACCAGTCCCCGGCCGCTTCAGGATGATCAAAAAAGTGCGTGCGACCATCCACCTCCACTCGCAGCTTGGCCGGGAAGAGCATGGCATATTTTAGGTTCATGTCCCGAAGTCGGCGCTTGACGCCCAGGAAGCTCAGTCTCTGCTTTTGGACCGCTTGGGTAAAATCAGGGTAAAAGTTCACCTACATATTTTCCAGCTTAATCGGCCCTTGCAGTCTGGAGGCTTGCAGGATCGTGTCCCTGTCCCGAAAGTTAAAAATCCGGGCAATGAGAGGTCGCGGAGGGGCTCCGACCTTCGGCCTTCCCCCGGGAACTCTGTGGGCCCTCTCTACGGCAAAAAATTTACTCAGTCCCCGAGGCTGGAGATGGGTAGCGATCAGGTCTTCCACAAATAGATCCGCCGCCGCTTCCTCCCGTCCCTCGGGTACCCCGATGATGCGGATGTTGTTCCTCCGGGCCCGACTCTCGGAATCCTCAAGGCGCCGATCCATAAGTGCACTCGCCTGACGAAGTCGGCGCACCTCCGTTTGTAGGGCCGCCACCTCAGTCGTGAGGCCCGATGCGGTTTGGGCCAAAGAATCAACCCGGTCGTTGGTCTTGGAGAGATCAGCCCTCACCAGGCCAACATCCACGAGGACCGCATCGATCTTATGTGCCAGGGTGTCGAACCGCTGGCCCACCGAGGCCTTCATCTCGGCAATGGCGCCCATGACGTCTTGCAGAGTCAGATCCGTGGGCAAGTCCGGGGCATCAGAAGGGCCCTCAGAGGACTTGTGCGGTCCGCCGGGAGATCACTTCTGGAGGGTATAGCGGTCCATGATGTTGGCCTGATGTACGGCGCCACGCCGGGTCGACTTGGTCTTTGACCGATCTCCATCTTGTTTCGTGGCCATCACCACAGGTCTCACACTCGCACCAGCGACGCGGTAGAGGGCAGGCAATCGGGGCCACGAGCTCCGGGGGGGGCCACCCCAGATCGGCGGGGTGGGTCACAGCCGGCAAGCAGGCAGGGTCCCCCAGCGAGGCCACACCAACACAAAGAGCTCCGCGATCTCACTCGCAGAGAAGGCGAGGGGGTGCGAAAGTGAAAGCGAAAGTGCGGGGTACGCGACTCGCCAGGCCCAGCCCGCCGTTGTTGTTCACTTTGCCACCAGGTCACCCCCCAGCGCAAATCCGGGGTCCGGCGAGGAGAAGGCCGCAAACTTCAATCGGTGCTCACTCCGGCACCCGAGGTCCGATTTGAGAACGGGAAACGGGTACCACCTCAGCTCAGGCTCACCAACACAGTCCCCTCAACCGAGGCAGGATGAATACAGGATAAATGTAGGAGGTTGCGGAGGTCCTCGGGAGCCTCGCACCTACGCGGCCATCTTGGTTGCGCGCTAGGCTCCTCCTCCCCTATTCCTCAACTTCTTAATACTTCTTTTTCTACTCACACATTCATATTCATAATACTGTTATCTAACCCACCACAGTTACTGCAAACGCAATTACTGCAAGCACGATTACCGCAAACAACACTTCTCCCTATTAATACTCACACCTTCATCAGCAACCACCTTCTCGTATCGTCTTCTAATACTGCTTTGCCAGTCTTCAAGTTCTGGGCATTGGAATCATGAATCAGGACTTTTTTAGTAAGGTTTGGAATTTACTTTATAGCTCCATTCAGGGCGTAAACCTTCACTCTGCTACCCGATCTGTTAGCGCCCAGAGTTTGGGATGCTAGTTGATGACAATAAAGGCCTCCTATATTTTGCGTTCCTCAGTCTTCAGGCCAACGGTTCTTGACCGCCACTTTAGAATGAATCTATAATCAAATGCATTTCAAATATAATCATCAACTTTCAGTATTTTAATGTTCAGTCAATAATGAGAGGTTTGAGTAGTTTTAAAGGGTTTTAGATTTTTCTGATTCGTTATTCTTTAGTCAAATATCAATCAAGTTAAAGAATTGATAATATAAACATATAGTTAGTGTAGATCATATTATAATGTGCATACATCGCGTTTCATAAAGGAAAAATCCCTATTCTAGGAAATAGGGCGCAAATAATGTCAGTCAGCACCTATGTAGAGTTCAAAAGTAAAACCAAGAGTAAGATTAGCATGAAGCTAAGAATCTATAATTAATTGCAGAATTTTCAACAAAGTGAAAATAAAGCATAGAGCAAACAAGCCGTGGCAAATGCAAATTAGTTGAAGAATAAATCTTGGGTTTATGATACATGTCAGTAGTTCCCAACAACACTACACTCCTCAAGGACTAACCAAACCGGGCCTGTAGGGGGCAAAGCATAAACAGAAGTATATAAAGACATTCAGTCGCTCATACCACATAGGTAAAGCTGTTGCCTTGCCATTTTAAATCTCCCCTACCCTTATTGTCTTGCTGGTATTTACATTGAATGCATTGTTTGCGCTGCATGAGCAGACCTGCCAATGCTAGATTGCAGCTTATGTAAAAATGCTTGCCTGGCTTGTCCACCTGGGCCTCAAATTGTGTTATAGAGCACAATTCAGTCAAACAAAGCAAATACTATAGTCAATACAGAAGCACAAACAAATAAGAGAGGTATCGCGGCCTACAGCAACTCTCCCACTAACAGTGCAACCATTGCTGCCATTAAGTAGGATGTCTCATGCACTGCAGAATAAGAGGAAGCGCTGCCTCCCTCCTCCAGGTCACTTGTTTACTAAGTTGGTGGACATTTTGCTAGTTATAGTAAGCCATAATAAACCTAGTTTGAAAATTGAATTGAATTGAAAGGGCATTTATAGAGCGCATGGCTACCCTAGAGCATCCCAGCGCTTATAGCAACTCCCAGAACAAGTAAAAGAATTACGGGAACAAGAAAGTCTTTAAATGTTTACGAAACAGGAGATCATTTGAGTCAGACCGAATCGTCAATGGTAAGCTATTCCAAAACAGCGTCCTCCATTACGCAGCCTTTTTATAGTGGGGACTAGGACATGGTGCTTGTTTTCTGATCTCAGCGATCTGGCCGGACAGTAAGGCTGAATAAGAGATCTAACAACTGTGGGGCCTGTGTTAGAAAGGGTCTTATGAGCAATACATAGTGCTTTGAAATGAATCCTTTGGGGAACGGGCAGCCAGTGAAGTAGTGCAAGAGAAGGTTTGGCAGACATACGCCTAGCAGAATTGGTAAGTAGTCATGCTGCACAATTCTGGATGACCTGGAGTCTATTAATAGCAGCCAGAGGGGAGCCCAGATAAAGAACATTTGCATAGTCCAGGCGCGAAAGGATAAGTGCCTGGACTACAGTTTTTCTAACAGTGAGTGGGAGTAGGTAAAGAATCTTCCTCAGCATTCTGAGCAGTCCATAGCAGCCAGCAGCCAACTTACTCGCCTGCTTCTTAAAATTCAGATCATGGTCTATCCAAACTCCCAGACTCTTCATTTCTGTTTTTGGAGTCGGAGGGGGACCAAGACAGTTAGGCCAGAAGGGAGCTATGGTGGATGGAGGGCAATTTCCCTGAAACAAGAGTTCTGTCTTCTCCACGTTGAGTTTTAAGTAAGAGTCGTCCATCCACTTAACACTTCTTGCAAACACAACGCAAGATTAGAAGCAGACTTATCTTCTTGACTAAATGATACTACTAACTGGGTATCGTCTGCATATGTAACAATCTGGATGCCATGAGGGATTACAAGTTCTGCCAGAGGACTCATATACACATTAAAAAGTGTGGGGCTCAGGGACGAACCCTGAGGAACCCCACAACCAAGAGGCAGGGGCTCCGAAGAAAATGTTTTGGTCAAAGACCACAAATGAGCGGTCCTCAAGATAAGACTGCAACCATTTTATTGCCAAACAAGTAATTCCAATGCCCTTAAGCCTTTGAATCAGAAGCTGGTGGTTCACGGTGTCAAAGGCTGCGCTGAGATCAAGCAAAATCAATGCCGCACAGCCCCCATTATCCGTGATTATTCTTAGGCTTTCCATCACGACTAACAGAGCGGTTTCCGTGCTTTGTTGAGCTCTAAATCCAGTCTGAGTAGGGTGAAGGCAGTTGTTATTTTCCAAGAAAGTTGAAATCGTGGTGGTAACATATTTCTCTGCCAGTTTACCAATGCCCGGCAGTAGCGAAATAGGATGATAATTAGATAATATCTCAGGGTCTAGGTTGGATTTCTTTAACAGGGCTCTAACCATAGCTTGTTTCCACAAAAGAGGCACAGAACCTGATTCTAAAGAGGTGTTAATTACTTTAAGAATTATCGGAGCGACGGTTTCAAAGACTCAGTTTAGGATAGTAGGAAGGGCAGCATCCGAAGGGGCCCCAGATTTAACTTGATTAAAAATATTCTGAAGAATGGTCAGATTTATCGGGGGAATAATCTCTAGCTGATTAGTGACAGGACGTATATGGGGCCTTATCTGTGGTTCTAAGACCACAGGGAATGCTTGATAAATAGCTTGAATTTTTTCCTAAAAAAATTTAGCAATTAAATTGCAGCGTCGGGGAATGTCCTTATCAGTGCTAGGGGATGGGGGGGGGGGGGGGTAAAGAGAGATTTGACAATTTAAAAAATTTCACGGGGGCGATTTTCTGCTAAAAGAATTTCTCTTTCAAAGAAAGCGGATTTAGCTGATTGTATTTCATCATTATAACTTCTGATTGCGGTTCTATAGTCCGCTTTCCTGTCAGCTGTCGGATCTTTCCTCCAGCCCCGTTCTAGCTGCTTGGAGGTTTGCCTGAGAGTATGCAGCTTAGGTGTGTACTATAAATTATGGTGACCCCCTCTTTTTTTGTGCATAAGTTTTTCAGTAAAGCCATGTCCAGTGACGATTCTAACCAATTATTAAGCTGGTCATTAGCGATTGCTGGATTGGAATCTACTATGGGGACTGATTCTTCTAGATGACTCGTTCAAGAGTCATACAACAGTTTTTCCCAAGGTCGTGCCAACCTGGTGCTTTTCTTTACCCATGGATCTGTCTCTTGAATTGTCCATGAGAAGGAGATCAAGAAGTGGTCCGACCAAGGAAGGGGGATCGGGTCGGCCACCGTAAGGCTATGGATGGATGAATGGAAAGGGAGTGCATAAAACAAACAGACACAACATATAAATAAAATAAAAATACCAATAGTACTTTATTTCGGCATATTTCAGCCATAAAAACAGCAGATAAAACCACAGTTACATGAAAGCACACGATATTAAAATAATACTGCAGTACAAAACTAATAAAAACCAGTGTGTCTAGGCACTGTTACGAATTATAAAACTCCTTTTTATCCAGAATGCATGGAGATACTTGGAGAGTGCAAACACAATATGACCTACTGTATCTGATTTAAAGATTCTGAGTGCATCTGCATATTTACGGAAGCCCAGATTTCTGCAGATCGGTATAATCCAGTACTTCCGGGCTCTACTGTACATAGGACAGAAGAATAAAATATGACAATCATTCTCTAAGTCCGTGCCACAGCCTGGACAATTGGAAACCCCAGAACTGGACCACTTGTTTGTAAGGCTCGCTAGTGGGAGGCAACCAAACCTCCATTGGATGTAGAGCTTTCTGGCCAATACAGGGTAAATTACATTCATATAAAAATACCAAAAATCAACTTACCTCAGCACTGAAGTAGATCTTCTACACGCACAGCCCGACTCGTGAAGAGCTGAGCAATACATGCTCGGCGGACAAAGTGAAATGAAAACATGCATCTCAGCCAATAACAGCACTGCTCTCTTGTTTATGATAGTAAACAACATAAGAGCAGTGCAAGGATTGGCAGGGACAGGTGACCACAGAGCTCCATCTGAGACCAATGAGGCTGTGTTACTTGTCTAGCTCGCTGATAGCTATGTCTAGGGGAAAACCATAAATTTCGCATGTCGGGTTGGCCATAAGCAAAATACTGGCCAAGCTGACATGCGCAGTTCAGTCAAACAGCCCTAGCTTCCGCTCGGCAATCAAGACACACCTACTACTGTCGGCAGCTCTGTGCAGTTGCATGCATCCAGTTTGTATGTGCATGCAAGCAATGTATTGGCTATGGTTGCACTTCAGTGGTCAAAACCCCTGCACCCTTATTTATGAAACTGCTGCTAATTAACTGTGGGCTGGAATGTAGTGCCTTTCTGCTGCATATTAAGGATCTTGGAGTTCTGACTGTTTCGAAACATAAGCTCAAAACCCCGTTCTTTGGGCAAGCATTTCACCTTACTTTATTCTTGTAATACACTCCACCTGTTTAATATCGCCGGGTCAAGAAATCATGAGGTCATTATCTGAAGTAATTACGCCTTATAAAAATCCATGGAGTAACACATTGCGAAAAGGAATAAATAAACTCTACAAAAGTAGAAAAAATATTCTTGGCTCAGGTAATAATATTTTAAGCTCATGATGAAAACCAAGAAAACTTGAGACAGAACAAAGTGATACTGGCAGTTGGATCAATAGCATGACCCCAGCTACCCGCAAGTGCTAGCCATCTTACTACCATCTAATAAAAGTACCACTTATGAATAGCAAGTTTTGGATCTGCAGCAGATGTAACCCTCTCTTGGTATTGTCAGAGTAAAATATTTAGAAGGGTAACTAGGCGTCAGACCATGCAGTGCTTTCCATACAATGCATAGTACCATCATCTTAGTCTGGGACATCAGTAATAGCCAATACAAGGTCAGTGGCAGCTGGTGGCATTTGAAAGTGGTATCCTTGAATAAACAGGTTCAACAAAATTTCCTTTGGTTTCCGGATTTATGGAATGGTGTTATATAGCTATGACCACATACAGAATTGTTTCACGGCGATTCGTGAAATATAGTTTATATTACCCCACTGATAGTCATTCTATGATCCATGAAAGGGAGAAACGCTGAGAGGTGCCAGCAAAGTGTCTGATCTAAATCTCTGCAGCATGTGCTCAGCTATCTTATATCTTACTGAATAGAAGTAACACCGTAGAATGTTTATGTTGGCATGTGTAAAGCGAAGATAGAGCATTCACTGCCTTGTTTGCTCAATTATGCTCTCTTAACTTATTTTACTCTTCTTTATATTTTGACGTTCTGCTGCCTACCATTCTGTTGCCGTCCTTAGTGTAGGTACAGACAGAAGACAGACTAACATAAGTGATGTAAGGTAGTCTATCCCACAGTGCATTTAGCCTGTCCCACTACCAAAAGGTGTGTATTAAGGCCTCATGTACAAGGCATTTTTTACAATCGCAAACTCTGCGATTCACAAAATGACATGCCTTGTGGAGTAAGGGAGTTGTGAGCAAGGAATTTTAAGGATAATACAGATCCGTCATGTCACTGTAGGAATGTTTTTTTAAGTTTGTAGGGTTGATAGTTCTCTTGATAGTTCTTTGCACGAACACGAGTTTGCTTACGTTTGTTGTGAACACAGTATTTTAAAATCACTTGGAGAATTCACTTATTGTAATGATCTGAGATTTAAGATCTCGCAGGAGGGAGGGGGCGTGCAGTGAAGGAGGAATTGCAGGACTTAAGCGCTAGAGTCGAAGGATACCACAGGAGGCCGATGGTCCAGAGAGGGAGAGCATGCCAGAGGGAACAGAAGGTCTCAATGCCGCACAATATATCCAAGAATGGCTGCACACTAGAGTTGCACCAGATGGCCTATCGGATCTGTTCACAGTAGAAAGGGCACACCATGTCCCAAAGAAGAAGCCTAATCCAGGTGCACCACCATGACCGTGTGTGGCCCGTATATTACATACCCGTTTGAAGATGGGGACACAATTCTCCATAATGCAAGGGAAAAAGCCCCCATTTTAATGCCCACATTTCTGTTTTCCTGACTACACGCTCCCAGTGCAGCTTAAGCAAGCCTCTTTTAAAGCAGTTAAAACTCAGCTTCGTTCTTCTGGCCTCACCTATGCTCTCTTGTTTCCGGCTAGACTCAAAATGATGTATGAACAAAAATCCTATTTTTTCGATGTTCCAGAGGAGGTTTGGGACTGGATGGAAAGACATCTCCCTGACACCCAGAAACCCAAGAATACCCATTCAGAGATGTTGCCCACCCCAAAGTCAGCGGGGGAGGCCACCTCGAACTAGGAGTAGAAGCATGGCTCCGTCCCCTCAGCAGGCCCTTGCAGGCCAAAAGGCTGCAACACTTTCAGCAACTTCTACCCATGCCAGCCGATCTGCCGTCCGTCCCAGCTCTTCCCAAGAAGGTGCTTCTGACTCTAGGGGCAGTTCAGCGCTTTTCCCCACGATCATCTTACCGGTGACCCACGCGAACTGAGGTACGTGCTCCATAAGTGCTGTTCCCCTCGTGGCCCCTTTAATATGCACGTTGTGGTTGCTTTATGTCAGTCCCATCCTACCTCTGGCTTTATCTCCCCAAGCGGCCACGGCTGGACGCTGACTCGTTGGTGGCTTACAAATCTGTAACCTCATTCTACCTACTGTCACTAGTCTGCTGGCCCCGGGAAGACGGCAGTCCCTGAGACTATCACCGCCCCTACTCCACGTTTGTAAGCTACTTAAAATGGACCACAAGACCGATTACACATACTGCTATGTTATGTTTTTATTTACAGCTCTGGTCGAATGAGTTTACATCACTGGACCTCGTATTAGGAACGGTTTATGTTTTGGTTCATAATTGTGGGGATTTTACATCGTCACTTCCCAATTATATTTCTTCTATTGTCAAGCTTCAGCCACGGTCACAATGTAGATGCTTGTACCTGTTTGTTAACAATGTCTGTTCCACATAACTATAACATGATCACTTGGAACATCAGGGGCATGGGTTCTATGCAGAAACGGTACAGTATTCTCAATCAATGAATCAATCAATCAAATGCCATTTGTAAAGCGCCTGGTTGAAGCAAACGGTGTGTCCCTGCGCTAGAATCAGACCAAACCTGTGAGAGCATAAAGAGCAGAGATCTAGAAGATACAAAGAAGGCCCAGAATTATGACATGAATTGTCAGGTTTTCAGTTGTTTACGCAAGTTGTGTTCCAGTGGACAAGATTTCAATGGCACGGGTAGGGCGTTCCAAATTACATAGTCATAAGGCTCATGTGGTGTGCTTATGGGAAACTCATGTAATAGCCAGTGAGGCCTTCAAAATCAGCAAAAAATGGAGAGGTCAACTCTTTCACACTTCTTACTCTGCTTTCGCAGAGTGGCGATCTGGTTAGAGCAAGCGTTCCCTTCACAGCTGTAGAAACCAGAATTGGCATGCAAGGGAGAAATGTTCTCCTCCGTGGCACACTTGATGGCACACCTGTGGCAATAGCCAACATTTACACCCCTAACCTGGAACAAGATGCCTTTCTTGCTCATTTATCTTGGATACATTACCCCTGGCTTTTAGAGGAAGACTATAATGAATTATTAGATATCAATTTAGACAAATCGCATCCTCCTCTTCCTAATGCGTGCTCGGTGCGCCAAGCTAAAGCCTTGAGTCAATGGGTGGAAGGATGGTCCCTCACTGATGCTTGGTGTCATCGGAACATAGTCATGCACAAATACTCATATTATTACTCCTCACCTACTCCACACATGGCTCAATAGGATCCTGAGCCCACTGTCACGCATGCAGCATACTTAGGAAAAACCCTCTCAGATCATAATCCTTTGGAGATAACATTTACATGGGGCCGTGTCCCCGCTCCTATCCCCACATGGCATCTCCAACCTCAGTTGTTGGAAGACACTGTCTTCCGGGACACATTAGGCACTACAATCGACAATTACTTTACTGAGAAGACAAACGCCACTTGATCCTTTTTAACAGGATGGGAAGCGTTCAAAGTGGTAATATGAGGGACGTCCATAGGAACAGTGGTGGGGGGCCATAAAACAGTCCTTAGAGAGCTTACTCGAGTGGAGGAGAGTCTGGGGTCCATAGAGAAGGCTGCAGCAGAGAATGATGATCACACAGCTCACCAACAGGGAGCCAGGATCGAATATGCTGAGCTGTTGGAATGTGTTAAATAGGGAAACCGCATAGATAGTTCAATTTAAGTTTAATGAGAATAACACCACCAACAGGACAGATGCTGCTCTACCGGGCTCCAGTCTCAAACCGCTCCATCTTCCAAGATGTCGCCATGGAGACCAGAATCTCAGGGCGAGCAGGAGTTACATCATCACAGTTCTACACATGTGAAATACTTTACAATTATAACACATCCCCTATACATAACAAGTCAAGACAATCAAATTGAACAAAAAAGAAAGTTAAACACATTAAACATTGCTCAAACAAAAATCACTGAATATCGCTGGAAGACGATGCGATCTCTGTGGAAACCTTCTAGTATGAACATGACCAGGATCAATCAGGTCAGGAACAGGTAAGTTAGTATCAGCACAAGAAAGGGAAAATGGTTTAGGCCCAAAGAATTTTACAAGTCTCGACATATTCCACTTGCAACCATTATGCATCTTAACTACATTCTTATGAATAGAAGTGATCCTAAAAGGACCCATAAATTCCGAAATACCTTTCTTATGAAACCTAGGTTTCTTGACTAACTCCCACTCACCAATGTTCCAAAACCTAAACTTCGTAGCATTCTTGGAATCATAACACTCTTTGTACCTTTTTTGGTAAGACTGAATTCTGGAATCCATTTCCCCCTCATCTAAGGGTACAATTCTTTGAGAAGGAAGCCAACCAGGATTCAATTTAGACCTGGCATGCCTACCACGTAAAACCCGGAAAGGGGAGCTACGTATGACATGATTGACTGTGGTACGATGAGCCCACCAAGTGTCACGAAGAACATCTTTGAAAGGAGATTTGGTGTCTAAAGCTGTTTGTACACAACTTTTGACTACACGATTCATGCGTCCATTGGCCTGTGGAGAATAAAGGGCAGTTTTAAGGTGCAAAATTCCAAAGTCATCCAGAAAATTTTTCATGTCACTTGAAATAAATTGTACCCCATTATCTGTGATAAGACATTTAGGAACACCTTCAGAGGCAAATTCATCTTTCAAGAAATCAACAATAACTTTAGTGTTTACTGTGCTCACACACTTGGTAGAGACCCATTTAGAAGTGTAATCTACCAAAAGGATAACAAACCTCTCCGAAGGCCCAAGTAAATCAAAAGGCCCCATCAAGTCTAAACCTAATTTCGTCCAAGGTTGCTTAGGAACTTCAATTGGAGAAAGGGGAGCTGAATTGACCACTTTGGACTTATCATTAGAAGAGCACTGATAACAATCCTTCACCACCACCTCCACTTGATGATCCATGTTAGGCCACCAATATCTCTCACGTAGCCTAGTCTTGGTAAGACTCCTGCCAAGATGTCCCTCCTGTACTAGACAAATTAATTTGGGTCTCAGATTTAGTGGAGGAATTATTCTTTCTCCGCGCATAAGACCATCCTCAACAATGGTCAATTCATCCTTGATAGACCAAAAAGGTACCAAGTCTGGATCAATATCTTTGCATCGTGAAGGCCAACCCTTAATAATAAAATCCTTTAAGACTAAGAATTAGCATCCACCCATTCTTGTTCAGAGATGGAAGACAGTCAGCAATCCTATTAGAAGATCCAGGAAGATATTGTACCGGGAAATTAAATTCTTCCAATCCTTCACTCCATCGTTTAAGCCTGGGAGTTAACCTGTCACTTTCCATACATGAGAAAACTTGTACCAAGAGGCGATGATCAGATTTCACAATGAAAGGAATTCCCCAGAGGTAAAATTTGAAGTGTTTAACTGCCCACACGATTGCAAGTGCCTCTCTCTCAATGCATGAATATTGCTGCTCAGGTTTCTTCAATGCACGTGAAGCAAAAGCAACCACTCTTTCCACACCACCATCAACTTGTGAGAGGACAGCACCCAGCCCAGAAAGACTAGCATCTGTGGTGAGCATTTTTTTTTTGTGTCAAAATGGCCTAAGCTGGGTAAATGACCGATAGTACGCTTAACTGATTCAAAAGCCTCACTACACATCTCATTCCACACAAAATGGGTACCTTTCTTTAATAAAGTCCTGATTGGTTCAACCACAGCTGCAAATCCTTTTACAAACTTAGCATAAAATTCAGCTAATCCAAGAAAAGATCTAACTTGATCTTTATCGGTGGGTGTAGGTGCATCGATGATACTTTTTGCTAACTCAAGCTTAGGTTGAATGCCTTCACCAGAAATCACATGGCCAAGATAGGTAACAGAGGATACAGCAATTTTGCATTTTTGTTTGTTGACCGTGAGACCTTTACTAGCTAGTTTCTCCAAAACCACCCTCAAAGTGGCATCATGTTCATTATCATCTTTGCCATGAACAAGAATGTCATCCTGAAAAAAAATGACATTCGGCATATCACCAATAACCACTTTCATGATGCGTTGGAAACATGCCGCAGCCGACACCAAACCAAAAGGCATCCTGACAAAGCGGAATGCCCCCAACGGCGTTACAAAAGATGTCAAGTGTTTAGAATCATCATGAAGTGGCACTTGATGGTATGCCGAGGACAAATCAAGTACAGAAAACTTTTTGGCTCCATTGAGCATTGTAATTGACTCAGGGATGTTAGGGAGAGGTTGGCGATCTACCCAAATCCACTTATTCAAATCTCTGAGGTCCACACACATACGAATTCTCTTCCCACCATCCTTGGGGGCTAAAACTACTGGGGCCAACCACTCCGATGATTCTATCTCCTCAATTACATTCAAACCAATCAATCTATCCAATTCTTGCTTAAGCGGAGTTAACATCATATTCGGTACCTTCCGAACTCTATGCACACAGGGTACTGCATTATGTTTAAGAATAATACGGTGTTCAAAGTCCTTAAGTAGTCCTAATTTGTCCGTGAAGACCTGGGGAAACTCTTCAAAAATCTGTTCGAAACTGAATTCTGGTCAACAAGCATGACTTGATCAGCTGGTTTGAGAGCATTGGGATTTGGAATTATACCTAAATCTCTCTGATGTCTCCACCCTAAGAGGTTATCACCTCTATGTGCTACATAAATCTTGCCAATGGTTTCACGTCCCTTGAAAAATATTCTCATAACAGTGTAACCAGACACATCTATACGAGAGCCCCCATAACTGACAGGATTAATATCCGGGGCAAGTAATTGAATATTGGGAAAGGTTTTGTTCCCTATTTCATTCCCTATCATCGTGAAAGGGGAACCAGAGTCAGCCAATACCACAAAAATGTTACCCCCAATTTCAATGTTACATTCAGGCATAGATATAGGATCAGCGTCAACAACACCATCACTTCTTACGTTGGAAACAATCATTTTGGGAATGGTGGATATAGTTTCCACATTTTCAAGACTACGAACCTTACCAGAGGACCTACAGTCTCTGGCATAGTGACCTTTTATACCACACTTCAAACAAGTCGCAGCTTTAGCAAAACAATTCGGGAAGTTTAAAGAGTGATTCAGACTTCCACATCGATAACATTTTACTTTGTTTCGATCAATGTGGGGTTTGACTTTGGAAGTCTGAGTGACCTTAGAAATGTTATCACATCCAGTGGCTGGCTGGGTGTCCGTGGAGACTTCATGAATACTGCTGGGGGTAGGAGCACAGTCAATGGAGGTCTTGTGCTCCTTCATTTCTTTTACCCATCCTGAAGTGTTTTCCATGCCTTCAACAATAGAAATCGCTTCCCTTAACAATGGATTTTTAAAAAGAAGTTTCTCTTGAACTCTCTGACTATTTGTACATCTGACTAGTTGGTCTCGAATTAATGATTCCGTTAATTCGCCAAATTCACAGGTCTGAGCTAAAGTTTTTAATGAGGCTACATAGTTTCCAACTTTTTCATTGGGTTCTTGGACCCTCATGAAAAATTTGTGACATTCAAGTACGACATTTATACGAGGGCCAAAGTAATTCATTGACATCTAAAAGACGTCAGAGGGTTCACTAGACCCATCACCCTTTGGTAATTCATCAATGCTATCATATATATTGCGACCCTCAACGCCCAAATTGTGTAAAAGTATTGCTTGCTTTCTGGCAGCTGAGAATCTTTCCCCACCAATTGCCACCAGATAAGAGTCAAACAGGTTTTTCCAACGCTTCCATGGAAGTAATGGCTCACCTTTTTCACATAAGAATGCAGGAGGCTGGCTCATTGAAGTAGAGGACATTTAAAAAATAAAATATACTTGACCAATGTTTAACTATGTTGAGAATTTAAAAGATAAGGTTGGTAAAATGGTAAAAAACGCAACAAGACAGTTATTTAGTCACATACAGAAGTGTACTGTTCCTCCGTTGCAGCGAGTGGCTTCCGTTTCCAAGGTGACTAAAAAAAACAAGATGGCTGCACGTCGACGTGATGATGTAGGACGTTTGTTGAAATGTTCTGTGAATTCCTCGAGCAAGCGCAGTGGTGCGCGTGAGAAGAAGGGCGCGAGAACACTACTCTGCGCGAGAGAACGCCAGGTGAGACTGAAAATCAAATTTAAACACGGTGGCACTCCAAAAATAAATCACACCGCACGGAGTGCGGTAGCTTCACAGGGCGTTGTACACAGCGAGTCAATCCGTACGCTGTAACATAGAGTCAAGTGGATGTCTTGTAGTCAGACATTCAGATCCTTCCGGTAACGGCAGTCAAGTCAATTTCAAAACGCACGTAATTGACTCAAAAAGCAATCACAGCATCATACGAGTCGGCCGGTACAGGGAAAATGTGTCAGCCCAAATCCTGTGCGGGTCTGCTATCCGATGAGAGACGTGTCGGACCAGTTTCTTTAAGCTGACTCGAGACTTGACCCAAAGCTTTTCATGGGTTCGAGTTGGTGGTGCATAGGCTTGAAGTTCCTGTCGTCGCCAGTGTTAAATAGGGAAACCGCATAGATAGTTCAATTTAAGTTTCATGAGAATACCACCACCAACAGGACAGATGCTGCTCTACCGGACTCCAGTCTCCAACCGCTCCATCTTCCAAGATGTCGCCATGGAGACCAGAATCTCAGGGCAAGCAGGAGTTACATCATCACAGTTCTACACATGTGAAATACATTACAATTATAACAGAATGCTTGCGTGAAGTTGATTACCGAGCTTATATACAAAGGACCCATACTGAAGCCGATAAGTCTGGGTCATTACTAGCCTGCTTGATTAAGCCACAACACATACCCGGTCAGATCCTCGCGACTACTCCGCCCCACAATACTCAAGCCTCTTCACAGCTAGAAATCAATGTGACATCTCCTGATTTTTATTCCACACTGTATGCAGCTCCCCCCAGTTGCGGATTCAGAGGCGATCCAAGGTCTGCTGGATGGCCTGACCCTCCCTAAAATATCAGCTGAAGAGAGTAATGTGCAGAGATTTGGGGAGCCAATAAAGAGCTGGCCAGGAATAAGACCCTGATGGCCTTCCGACAGTCTTTACAATCTTTGCTACCCGACTAATCCCCCAATAAGTACGCCTCTATTAATACTCCCTAGACAAGGGTAGATTACCCCCCCACCACAGCACAAGCAATGGTCACATACTTATAAAAACCTCACAACCTCACAAGTTCTCTTATAGGGCACTCTCCTTACTCAATATTGAATACAAAATTCTCAGCAAAGTCCTGGCTCTCCGTTTACTCCCCATGTTTCCCAAACTCCTCCACATTGATCAATGGGGCTTTTTCCCAAAACGTAATACATCACTTAATATCCTTTGATTGCACCAAGTCATGGACACTGTGCATGGGCAATTTCACTGGGCAGGCTGTATATCATTAATTTGAAGTCAAGCATTTGATACGGTCAGTTATGATTTTATGATTGCAACCCTTAGGCACTTTGGCATTCACCTTATGTATGTCCGGTGGATACAGCTCCTGTATGCTGCCCCCACAGCATGGGCACACACTGGCCAACATATCTCTGCTTCATATGTGATACATCATGGTACATGGCAGGGTTGCCCGCTGTTGCCCCTCCTTTTTGTTTTAGCACTGGAACCCTTGGCACAGCAGTTACGACAAAACGTCTGCAGATGGGGCGTTTTATGATATGATCTTGTATGTTACAGATCTCCTTATGAACCTAGCTAAAGTTGCAAGACAGTTCCCTCTGTTTGCATCTTTATCAAATCTGCAGATGAATGTTTATACATCTTTTGTTTTTTCCTTCGAAGACACCTAGAACCTACCATGCCTGCCATTCGGAGATATGACTCTTCAGTTATCACCTCAGACTTTCCGCTACTTAGGGATCCAAGTAATTGAGATGCACTCAATGTACTAGAAGGTAATCTCCTTAAAACTATCACAACCCTCAAGTCACAAGTGGGCTTCTGGACCACAATGCCACTCTCAGTGACGGTAGAGTGGCCATTGCCTAAATAGTTATGTTTCCTCGTTTATTATACCATTTTGTAAATATACCAGGAGTGGTCCCTGCCAGGATCTTTAAAACATTGAACAGTCTTCTAATTGATCTAATTTGGGCCAATGGCCACTGTAGGGTTGCTCTTCCCACGTCCCAGCTTCCCCCTGATGAAGGCGGAATGGGTGCTCCTGATTTCAAATCGTACTGTACTGTAGGGCAATTACAATGGCTAGCCGGCTGCAACCTGTCCAAAATTGACGACACAGTGCCCATGCTCAATCGGGGTAAGCTTCACAGCATGTTGTGTCTGGGCTCCACATTTCCTGCTGATGGTGTCCTCCTACTGCAGGTTGCCCTCTGATATTGGCCTTATGGTACACGAATCCACCTTAAGTTCCGAATATACCACTAATGGGCCTCCTAACTGCCTCTGGTGCTCTCACGGCACATAGACTGCAGCCTTGGACACAGGGTGGAGTTGCAACGGGGAACAACCTTTACAACGCAACTTTTACAACGCACTACACTTACAACGCATTTTTTACAACGCAACATCCACTACAACGCATTCCATTACATCGCATGACACTACAACGCATTTTTAAAAACTACCTTTACAACGCATTCCATTACATCGCATACTACCTTTACAACGCATACCATTACAACACATAATATTACACTACACTATCCAACACTTACCCTACTGTTGCACCCCCTGGAGTTAGAATAGTAATTTTTACCCCTACACTATCCAACACTTACCCTACTGTTGCACCCCCTGGAGTTAGAATAGTAATTTTTACCCCTATACTATCCAACACTTACCCTACTGTTGCACCACCTGGAGTTAGAATAGTAATTTTTACCCCTATACTATCCAACACTTACCCTACTGTTGCACCCCCTGGAGTTAGAATAGTAATTTTTACCCCTATACTATCCAACACTTTCCCTACTGTTGCACCCCCTGGAGTTAGAATAGTAATTTTTACCCCTATACTATCCAACACTTACCCTACTGTTGCACCCCCTGGAGTTAGAATAGTAATTTTTACCCCTATACTATCCAACACTTACCCTACTGTTGCACCCCCTGGAGTTAGAATAGTAATTTGTACCCCTATACTATCCAACACTTACCCTACTGTTGCACCCCCTGGAGTTAGAATAGTATTTTTTACCCCTATACTATCCAACACTTACCCTACTGTTGCACCCCCTGGAGTTAGAATAGTAATTTTTACCCCTATACTATCCAACACTTTCCCTACTGTTGCACCCCCTGGAGTTAGAATAGTAATTTGTACCCCTATACTATCCAACACTTTCCCTACTGTTGCACCCCCTGGAGTTAGAATAGTAATTTTTACCCCTATACTATCCAACAATTACCCTACTGTTGCACCCCCTGGAGTTAGAATAGTAATTTTTAACCCTATACTATCTAATACTTACCTTAAATGCAATTTAATAATATGCGTTGTAATGGTATGCGTTGTAAAGGTAGTATGCGATGTAATGGAATGCGTTGTAAAGGTAGTTTTTAAAAATGCGTTGTAGTGTCATGCGATGTAATGGAATGCGTTGTAGTGGATTTTGCGTTGTAAAAAATGCGTTGTAAGTGCATGCGTTGTAAAAGTGTGCGTTGTAACGACGTACATCCGTGGCAACAGTTGTTAACCTTTTCTCTGAGGGCACTGTATTGAATTATGCTGATTTTACACATGGGCTAGGCCTCACAGATACCCTATTTTTAGCTCATGGCAGTATTATCCGTTATGTGAGATGACGTTGGGCACTCAAAGGAATAGAACCCACCTCCCACAAACTACTACAAGCTCTTCAAACAATAGGGCATGGTCGTTCCTTAGTTTGTTGGCTCTACTGTGGCAGTCATGCAAATTTCATGATTCCTCTGACCTCTTTAAGGGCCAAATGGGAGAGGGACCTAGCATACTGGAGATAGATCATGGCCTCAGAGAGGCCAGACATGGCATATTGGAGGTGAGGGGTCCGGTGGGGTGATAAAATGCTAGTTCTGAAATACTGGAGGTAATTTATGACATATGATTCATCCATGGTAAACTGTATGACTGCCAACTCACTGAAAATCAATCCCGATAAAACGGAAGTACTTGTCATCCCCACAAAAGACAACCCCTGGAGCGACTGTTTCTGGCCCCAAGAGCTGGGTGCCACCCCCACACCAGTACATGCCGTAAAAAGCCTTGGCATAAAAATTGATTCAAGGTTCTCCATGGCCAACCAAGTCACCACAGTGGTCGGACCTGCATAGAGCTTATGAGACAGCTACGGAAACTTGTCCCCCTCTTTTCAACTTCCTCGCTGCAAATGATCGTATCTGCCACAATTGTCTCCAGATTGGATTACCTTTGCAATGCCCTATATGTAGGCCTCCCTCAGAAGTTGACTAATAAACTACAGGTGGTGCTGAACGACGCAGCCAGATTGATCTTTAGGTTGCCAAGACGGTCCCACGCCTCCCCTCTGCTGCGCAAATTGCACTGGCTTCCAATCAAACAGAGAGCTAAATTTAAGGATCTTTGTATCGCCCATAAAGCAATCCACGGCAAAGCCCTGGCCTATATTAAAGAACACCTGAAGAACTATGTTCCAGGCCGCACACTGCGGCCTTCCGAGACCTGCCGCCTGGCCATTCCAGGATACAATACTGCATCCAACAGGGGTCGAGCATTCTCCAACTTGCTCCTACAACTTTGGAACCAACTGCCCGATTACCTGCGCAAGGAACTGGCACTCCTCCCATTCAGGAAACAGCTTGAGACGCTTCTGTTCAAAGAGGCCTTAGACACGGCTTAATTGGCCCACCATGCGGCCATGCACCCGTTGATGACCTCTGGCAACTCTCTTTCAAGCGCTTAGAGACCTGCTGGTGATTAGCGCTATAAAAAATCAAGTAGCATTAACATGGTATATGTCTAGTACCAATGGCAAAATCCTGGTACTGACTTATTGTATTTAATTTTTGGCATACGGGGGGTACCTAAATCAAAATACTGGCTTTGGCACACTGGCGGTAATTCTTACTATAGGGGGAACACCCAAGCCAAATTTTGATAACCAAATTGCCCCTGATTCTCTAAAAGAATGCTAATCTGTCAAGTGACTGTATGTCACATGAGAGGCATTATATTCGTTTTGGCTTTTTAACCATTATTATGTTGTATTCTTGGACTTATAGTTACAATTAATAGCAGTTTCAGTTTAAAATGCACAATTTGCAACTTGATGTTGCCTATAACCACTTGAAAGCTATAAGTGAAGTACTTAGTTTTGCATAGTGGTTAGCGTCGCCCTAGGATGGCATCACGGTGCCCATGGTCTTTTCAGAAGCTGTCTTCGATAGCTCAGTTCAGATGATGCGCTACCCATTTGGTGATGGCAATGCAGGTGCCAATTTGTAGGTGCACATTCGGGGGCAGGGAGTGTAGACTAGAGGTTTTATGCAGTCATACCTCAGCAGATTGACTGAGCTGCCTCAAGGACGCACAGGTTCTCTAAGCATTGCCCCATGGAAATGAGAGAAACACTCAAGTCTAAGAGGAGTCTGGTTAGGGCTGAATCGGTTTGAGGCTCTGCCTCTGTTAACTTACATTGTACCCCATTGTAGGAGAGAGGCAAGCAGTGTTGCAGGAGGAGTCCACTAGGACCCTCTGACTAGAGCCTTAGTGACCAAACACACACACATGCACACACAGTTATGTGCAGGTGGCTCACTAGTACGGTGGTGCCCGGCCAGCACAAGTCAGTCCCGTGGCATAGCTAGGTTTTTATGGGCCCTAATGGAAGCAACGTAACTGGGCCCCCTTCACTAGGGAGACATCTCAGTTTGTCAGCAGCCACAACACTCCTCAACCTCCTTAGACAGGATCTACATCTGTCAAAACTCACTACCATTCTCATACACATACTATTGTATTTACACTGCCTGCACTGCATTTCTGTGAGTCAGAGACATAAGCCTGTAAAGCATTGACACTTGTAAAGTGCATGCACACAAAGACATAACATACAGTACCCTATACTCATACTGTTGCCCTCACATAGGCACATCCCCCATGCTGCACTCACACAGGCATATGGCTCACTCTGCACTCACTCAGGTAGACCACTTACCCAGCACTCACAAAAGACAAGGTTAATCCCGCATTCTCACAGGCACATCCCTCACAATGCACTCATTAAACATGGTATCTATCCTGGCCTCACACAAGTACACTGCTCACACAGTTACACCACTCACTAGGAAGGAGCAGAGTTTGGATAGTTGGTGTCGCAGGAGGCACAGGTTGAGCATCTGGTACATCGGGCCACTAGTACAATTCCAATCTCTTGAAGTAAGCTACACTGAAGCCTGAATGTCCACTGAGGTTATCTAATCTCCCAGTCTTGGACCAGCACTGCAAACTATGGGAGTGTGATCTTTGTGAACTTTTGCTGTGAAGAGTCTTCGCATCAGGAAAAGTACCACTTTCCTTCTAAATAACAAGGTGGTGGTGTTCTTAGTGGAGCAAGGATATGTTAAAGTGAAAAAAAAGAAAAACACAAGAAAAAATATGCCAACTGTTGAAAATTGGATTACTGATTGAGGGCGGTGAAACCCTACCCAAGCAGTAACCATAATCTCTGTCAGGGTGAAACACAAGCAAACCCCAAATAAATCTCTGTTGAACTCTCTGGTAGCTTAGCCCAAAGCAGTCAGGCTTTGCTTAGAGGCAATGTGTAAAGTATTTATGCAGCACTTCAAACAGTGATAAAGTCAAAACACAACAGAAGATAAAATCATACACTAATTTAGAAGACTAGACTTAAATTTGATAAATCATTGAGACCAAAACAAAAAAATCCAATCAGTAGAACCGGAGGTGAATGGGCCTTGCATGGCTTGATAAATCCAGAGTAATGCAACGTACCGCAAATCACAGTGTTGCTTTACTTTGCCCCAGGGAGGCGTTCCATAGATTAAGTGTGGGTGTTCCCATACATCCACCTATGGATTTTAGCGCATTCCCAAATTACCAACACTGGAAAACCTGTGAATATGGGAAAATGGTACACATCCCCAGGGGAGGCATAACAAGGGGAAATATCTTTATTTAGGAAAATGGCTCTCAGGATTGTATTTGTGCCGGAAGGTGTCCCTCCATGCACAAAAACAATCCTGCTTGCAACACAGGCACTCTTGCACCATGGTGCAAGGATGCCTGCACTGGCGCTAGGCAGCACATGGTGCACCAGTGCTGGGAAATCACAGGACTAGGTTGTATATTGTTATGTATGGTGCATTCCTGCCCTTTCCCTATCATGCAGCCCAGCTCATGAAGGTGACTCGCTGCGCTGTGTGATAATTTCATAAATCTGCCCTGTTATTTCAAAGTTTTAAGTGAAAATAGTGCCTAGAAGCACAAATCCCCAACTGTGGTTATCTGGTTGTGCTGGACCGGGACAAAGTCACAAGCTGGAGTGCGGGCCAGAGACAGGGATCAGGCTAGGCCCACTGCAAAAAGAGTAACTTAAATCCTGGTTGCGGAGGCCTGTGTCGTCATCAAGCTTGCTGTCATTGAGGGGCTTCCGATGTGAAGGCCTGCGTCGAGGATGCATTGTGCAGCAGCTGTTCTGAGGAGGCTGTGGGCTCCAATGCGACGTTGGGCATTGGGAATGAATTGCACTGCAGCTCTCCCGGAACAGAGCTGTGAGGAGTTGTGCAATTCTCCAGCAGTTCCGAACACAGGACAACAGCTGAGCTGGAAGCAGGGGCGTAACACAGGCCCCCGCAGCCCCCGTGGTGTAGGGGGGCCCGAGCTGCAGGGGGCCCCCTCAGCACAGTGCTTAGGCCCATTATCTCCGGATTAAGTTCGGAGCCCTCCATGTGCGTGGCAGGGGGGGCCCTCTCAACTTTCGTTACGCCTCCCTACCAAGGTTTCCTTTCAGTCCCTCTGTGACCCCTGGGCCCTGGTTCTCCTTCACCAACCTCACTCCAGACACCGCTGAGGCCCAAAGGCCTCCTACCCTTCCCTGCATCTTCCATTCTTGTACCAACCTGGTCTCACGTCTCCGGGGACCACCGCACCTCACGCGCTTTCTTTACTTTGTGTCCTTCCTGAGCCTCCGTCTGTTCCACATCCCGGTGTCTCTGTCAAGTCCCTTGCCCTTGACAAATTCCATTGTCATGACTCCCTCCCCCTTGTGTTACCTCCTTGGCTATGCCACCACAAGGTGGAGAGGTGTGGCTCACTGGTTAGAGGCGTCAGACCCATAAGCAGAGAATCGGCCAGGGACCAGGGTTCAATTCCTGACGCGGCAGGGTTGTGGACCAGGGTCAAAATGGACTTGATAATTCTCGCCTCGGTACCTACTCTAACCAGGAACACACTCGGCAACTCTGGGCATTAAGCTTGCCTCATCTCTACAACGGCCCCCCACAGATGCTGGGGATGCCTGGTTTCCCCTTGGAGATACCCAGAAAGGGACCATCTCACAGGGATAGCCAGGACGGGTTCCCCAGCAGTCTATAGCGCCGGGACACTTCCGAGTAGCTGTGTGCTGAATAAATTAAAAATAACATAACCGCCCCTTTCTCCTCTAACCCCACCCCCACCACGTGTGCCTAACAGTTGTCTGTATTTTATTGGCCTGGCACCTTGTTTCCACCGCAAGGCGTGGCACTGGGGTCCATATCTATGTTGCATCGGTAGCACCGTGGCACCTCTGCCCTGATCTGCTGGACTTTGAAGTGGTAACGTGAAGCTTCTGTGTGCGGCTGTGTGTTTGTGCGTGCGTGTGTGTCTGTGTGTGAGGAGCACTGCTGCTGTGTAAGCCGGATCTATTCTCAGTTTGGAAGCTTACACTTCTGCTGTGTTTACTAGAGCTGTCCTCTGTTCCGGAAGCCTGCTCTCTTGCTGCTCACGTGGAACTCGTGCAGCGTGCCTTACTACATCCTTTCATTGCAAAGAGCCAAAGCGGTTGCCTTTGCCAATTCTTGATTATTGCAGGTGTTGATAGCAATAAAGACCTCCCCCTAAAAAGCAGCGAAATCCTTGCTAGACTGGCAGGGGAGGGGCCTGTGGTTTAGAAGTACATATTAGATAACTCTTCAGCATCCGTGCATTTGGCAACATCATCTGCCTTCCCTGGTGACCCAGGTCCTAATGGTGGACTCTCTGGGCTTTGCTCACACGTTCTTTTTCTTGCAAACTCAACACATTTTGCACTAGTTAACTGTGTACTAACAGCGTCTATTAGTTAATCAATGTGGTCACTCAGTCAGTGATGTGCGCAGGGCCGTTTCTAGGTGTTTTGCCGCCCTAGGCGAGAATTGAAAAATGCCGCCCCCTCCCTTTTACTACAATCACTCTTTCCCCCTGTCATCCAGGCTAGAAGAATTAATGCATAATATAGTCCCAAACTCATGTTTTTTGCCGCCCTCCCCCTTTTGTCTCCCTAGGCAGCTGCCTAGTCTTGCCTAATGGTAGAAACGGCCCTGGATGTGCGTGTGTACATTGCGGAGGACACCCAAAAACAAGTGCAAGGAACTTGCACAGAAACGTGTGCTCCACGTCACGTGCCTACATCTCCTGGTGTCCTGTCCTTCAAAGCTCCTCTCAGATATGTGGTTTTATCAAGCGTTACGTGAGATGCAAGGAGAAATGAAATGTCAGACCCAGCGCTGGGATACCCAGGGTGTTATCCTCGTCCAGCTATCAGAAATGTGTGTGCGGGGGCAGAAGAAAAGAGACGTGTCCAGTTGTACAATTCGCAAAAACACCCACTTCCAGGAAGGCACCCTCGCGTACACAAAGGATTTGCTGCACAGGCTGCCGCGGTTAAACACCCCCTCCCCCAACCCTAAATCACAGAAGAGGTACCACATCAGCAGTGCCAGCCGCAGTGCATGCTCGCCCGCACGTGCAGAGCTTTTACATTTCTGGATTTGTCTATATTAGAAGCAGGAGAATGTGCAGGAATTTAATTAAATGCGATAGAGGATTTCGCGACAGTGGAGTCAAGAAAAAAAGGAGGAAGAGGGAACGGAGCTGTTAATGCCTCAGTCAACATGAACGATAGTTAACATGAGTGATAGTCCAATAACGAAACGGCTAGGAGAGGCAGGCCCAGGACACTTTCTATGTATTATTAGTTCAAATTTATTACAAGGGCTCTAGGAGACATGTGAAGCTAGCGGCGCACACCTTAAACTAATGTCACCACTACTGCCAAGCTCTCTGTCAGTGCAGATCTGTTGTATTAGGCTCAGCCGGTTCGAAGGATCAGTCCCCAGTTTGACCACTGGGTGGTGGAATACTCAAACATTGTAAAAAGCAAGCGCCAGGACATGGGAATGATAGAACCGTTTTCAGAGCCAGATGTACAAACTTGTCAATATCTTAAATCTGAAAACTCGCGAAAGCGTTTTTTTGCATGTGCTAAAAACCCCAAAATCATTTCTGACTCAAACACTGTGTTTACCAACTCATATTGAATCGAAAGGGGGGAAGTGACATTGCATCCTAATTGCAACTTGATGGGTGTATCAACGGTTTGCATCCTCAATTGTGGTTGCAAACATTGCCCAGTTACCAACACTTCAAAGACGATGACTGTAGTATTCTTGCATGATGTTTTATTCCCTATGTTTCTCTGCTCTAGCTGCTCAGCCTGTGTGTGTGTCTTCTGTATGGAGTGTTGGTGAGTGGACCTTGATTAGAATGCCTGGGTGACTGGATGAGGAGTGACAGTTGGTGAGAGGGGCTGAGCAGCTAGCAGCCTGCTCCTGGTGGGGCTGTTGATATCAAGTTACAGTGTGTCATTGTTGCTACATTAATTTTGGCGACGAGTTGGAGACCTCCCCACGCTCTACAGTTGGTAAAGATGCCTTCTACAACATGTTTGGAAGAAGCTACATCAGGGAGAAGACGACAGGCGAAGACAACAGAAACAAGACGGAAAAAACAGGTGCCACAAGATGAAAGAAAGAAACTTAAGGAGTCACTAAAGGAA